>NC_090933.1:974510936-975165936 GCF_040938575.1 Ambystoma mexicanum | reverse complement strand
GACATGAGAAGAACATGAACACTGCAGCACACACATGAAGGAAGACGGATGGATTGGGCTGGAATCAATAATAATAATAATAATTTAGCATTTATATAGTGCTATGAACCCTCAGGTATCTGAGTGCTGCTTATTATTACCCACGGTGTGTGGTGCTCATTTATCGACCTCAGGAGGATGAAAGGATGAGTTTGGCCCTGCCGGGATTTGAACCTGCATCAGCAGGCTCTGCACAGATGTCAAAGCGAGCGCTTTACTCGCTGTGCTATCGGACAAGATCTTATAGAGAAGGCATATCATGTATAGGCACCCACCAATGAGCAGCACAGGATTTTACTATATGTATTGCATCATGTATGACGATGTTTTACTTTATATAATTCTGCTTGTGCTCCTTTTTTAGCAGCAAAGTTCTTTGCTGTTGCTCTCATCTACATCTGAGATTAAAACGTGTTTTCCTTACAAGATCGACTTGGGCCTTTCTTCTCTAGTGGGTTGTATTCTGTATGGTTTGAGCATTCAGGGACTTGCTTTCACAAGTCACCTCAGAATTCTGTTCACTCAAAAAGGAACTTGGTCTCAACCTCGTTCCTCTATTTACCCAAAAGATTATGGGCCTCATTACACGTTAGGTGGTAAGGGTTTACCGGTACCGGTAAGGGCACCGGTACCGGTAAACCCTTACTGCCTTACTACGAGTTTCCTTTGCGGGACCCGACCTTAACAGCTGTTTTTACCAGCCGTTAAAGTAGGGTGCCGCAAAGGGACCTTGGAGCTAATTACGGTACCGCAATTTGCGGTACCGTAATTAGCGCCTTCCCCATTCCCATTATGCCCGATGGGGGCAAAAATGGGAATGGGGAAGTGCCTTGGTGAATGGGGAATTACTGCCCCCGCTCACCTTGGAGTAGGGCGGTAATTCCACCATCCACCAAGGCAGACACGGTAAAATACCGGGGGCAACCATGGCGCTAATAGCGCCATGGTTACCGCCTACCGTGAAATGAGGCCCTATGTCTTATGCAAGATTTCTGCCTCTTTCTAGCTACCATGATAAAAAGTATACACCTACGAGATGCAGATAACAGACATCCTTCAAAAAGTAAAAGTAGACACCACAAACTATCACAATTTATAGGCCCTTTAAGTACATTATGTCCAGAGACCGGGTTGTCGATGCCAATGAAAACAGAACATGCAAAACTATCCATGTGCATTTGGGGTATTGGCACATCAAGCATATAAGGGCCCGACTATCTGGAGTATGATTACACGCCAAATAACTCAACTTGATTCCCAAATATTTATTTGAAGCTCTGAAACATAAATGAATAATCCCGGTATTTCCCACCGTGTGTCCTATTCAATTTTAGTGTACGAGAAAACATATATTTGTGATTTTAAACTAAATGATAAGTATGTTTCATGTTGCAATGCATTTCATTTAACTCAGGTCAGATGGTCCAAGCATGAAACAATAGTCAGTAGCTATCTTAGTTTGTATTCTCCTGTGTTCTATTCAGCTTGAAAAAGGAGGATGACTGTATAAATAAGCTTGGATTTGTTTTGGAACAGTTTAGCTTCCACCACCATAATGTTTGTAATAAGACTGATCACGAGATGGCTGTTTTTCAACAGTAAGTGTCACAAACCAGTTCTCAAGGCTAATGCAAGCTAGAAGACTCCAAATCATGTGTTGCTTCCAACTTAAAATCACATATTTCAGCTTGCATTCATCGTAATTGTGGAAACTCGATAGTTTGTAACAGAAAACCTAGGAAATCTTGTGGCCGGAAAAAGAATGTATATAGATAAATTCATGCTCAAACTGAGTCAAAGGTTTCATGTCTTTTCAATTAACGAAAATATACATTCCATTTAAAATCAATACCTTAATAATATAATTGGGTTTTGTAGATTAAAATGTAATTGTTTAGCACATATAAAATGCCTGTTGTTTATAATTATGCAAATGATGAAAATCATGAAAAATCAATAACTCCCAAAATACATATGCCACAGTCATATAATGTCACCCTGTGGGTTCCATGTGTTAAAATCGTGGCATAAATGGCCATGAACACAAAATATTGTGGCAAAAAGGCAGTGGTTTTGCCACCGCAATCCATGTTATGGATGCAGGGGACACCCCCGCAGCACCCAGACCCATTATACCATTTAAAGGGAGAGGGGGACACCCCTGCAACCCCCGCTCCCCTTAAATGGTGTAATGGGGTACACTGTTAACGCAGCAAACCACAGCATTTTTGCTGCTATTTTTTGTAAAGGTGACATTTTTGCCACAATTTTATCACTGCATACCACCCTGTGTACATGGCAACACCGAGAATGTAATGTTATTTGTCTTATTAAATTATCACATTTACAGCAAAAGTTATGGTGACAAAAACAAACAGCTACCTCTAGGAATGATTTCCCTCCCACCTTCTTAAGACACAAGACTAAGAGTGGATAGCTCTTCTCGATATCCCTGAACTCAAACCTCAGTTTATCCATGACCCCACCTCTCTCGTAAACATCTATACCAATGCTCTCAATCAGGCCATTGAAACAATTGCGCTGCTAGAAGATAAAAATGAAAAAATCTATGCACTCCAACTCCTGGTTCACCGAAGAACTATCTGGCATTCAGCACCTAACCAATCTTCTCTCAACGATTTCAAACAGATCTCACTGACCTTCAAAAAAGCTATATTCCAAGCTAAATCTGAATCCTATAACCAGAGAATCACTAAAGCCAGTTCCAAATCAAGAGAAATATTCTCTGTATTCAAAGAATTTACTACACCCGCTTCCAGCCCAGATGAGATCATTAAGGATGAAGCATGGTGCACAAGCATCCAGACTGCCCTCCTCAATACAGTTAAAACACTCCAAGAGAAAATAGCCTCCCAACGTAAAGCTCTCAATACTCCCACCAGTTCTCCCCCACCTCCCACTCACAATACTCACTCGCAAACACCCCTCTTTGCTTTCAGAGAAGTCACAGAGACAGAAGTCTCTGACCTCTTCAAAAACATCAAACCTTCCACTTGCAAAGGGAATATCTGTCCACCCTCCATCATCAAAGAGTGTACAGAATCACTCACCCCATTCATCAATGCTTCATTCTCCTCTGGCACCGTACTACAATTCCTAAAAGAAGCCTGGGTTCGCCCCCGCTCCTGAAAAAACCTTCCCTTGATCCCTCCTCCCCAATAACTATCGCCCCATCACCACATTGCCCTTCCTTCTCAAAATCCTTGACAAAGCTGCCTATAACCAAATCCAACCCTACCTGGAAATCCACACCATTTTAGGCAGAAGACAATCAGGTTTCCGCAAAGGCCATGGGACGGAAACTGCCCTCCTAGATTTAAAGAATCAAATCACCAAAATAATGGACACAGGCAAACCTGCTCTCCTTTTACTGCTCAATCTCTCCATAGCATTTGACCTAGTGGACCACAGCATCCTCAACTCTCACCTATTCAACGCAGCACACTTCTCTCACGAGGAAACCACATGGATCACCTCCTTTTTAGAAGGCAGGGCCATGAAAGTGTACTCAGACCAGGCCAACGCTCCCTCCCACCACCATCCATTGTGGAGTTCCACAAGGGTCATGCACCGCACCAACCCTCTACAACCTATTCACCAAACCCCTCTTTGACTTTCTGAACTCTCTCGGCATAGCTTACACAAACTATGCTGACGACACCTAAGTTCTCCTCCCCCTCTCCGGAGATTACAACCAAGACACAGAAGCTCTCCTCAAGATTTATACCACTATCAAAAACCTGGATGGTTATCAATGGTCTTTGCTTAAACGGCGACAAAACCAAGATCATCATCTTAGCCCCCAGCAAAATTTTAACCAAACTCAGCCCCGAATACTCACACATGACCATCAACAATACTAGCATACATGTCTCCTCAGCCGTGAAGACCTTAGAAGTCTACGTAGATGCCAAACTCTCCATGACTTGACAAGTCAGCACCATCTCCTCCGCATCTGCACTGACCACCAAACTCATTTATGCCATAAAACCCTACCTTACCGCACCCAACTGCCTCTCCATAGCCAGAGCTACTATAAAAGCCAGATTGGATTACTGCAATGTCCTTCTAGCAGGCACACCAACCAAAAACTTAAACAGGCTCCAAATAGTGCAAAATAAAGCCCTCCACGCTGCACTACACATCCCCAAATTTGACCATATATCACAGGCCAGAAAACTCGTACACTGGCTCCCAATCAAGGAAAGAACAAATTTAAAAATACCAACAATCACACACAAATGCATCAATCACACAGCACTACCCAACTTTTCAGAAACCATAACCAAGAATTCTTCCATCCATCCTAAAAGAAGCCACCATGCTAACCAACTCCGAGTGCCCACTGTAAGAAGAGCCAAAGCCGGCAGAATTGGCATCCCCCCATAGCACCTAAGCTTTGGAATGCTCTCCCCAACTCACTCATGGCAGAACCCTCGCTGTACTCCTTTAGCAAATCTCTCAAAACTATTCAATTAAGCATTACCTTTCCTTCACCTGCACCTGCCCTCAACCGTACTGTTACGATATGTGTCTGTCATACCAGTATTTGCATACACTATCCTGTAATGAACTCCCAAATTTCACTTATTGTCCTCTTACCTCCCCCATCCTGTAATGAAAATTGCCTTGTAACCATTTGCCTTTCACTGTAACCAGCTTGAGGTTTTTTTTTTCTGTGCCAAGTTAAGGTTTGGGTAAGTAGAGTGGAGCAGTGGATCGCTGGTGCTAGGTCTTACCTGGATTCTTGGTTAGCGAATCCAGGTAAGACCTAGCACCATGTGCAAGATCCTCCCCATCCTGTCGGGTCCCAAACAAAACCTGGGAGCTTCGCCGGACAACTATCACTAACTCCTCTTTTTAAAATAGCATTTGTCAACGTTATCTAACCCTCAGGCTCATTTACTCCCAACACAAGGCACCCGCCCACCCGCCAGCGATCCACCACTCCACTCTACCCACCCAACCCTTAACCTGGCACAGTCCAGGATGCTATAAAGCCACCAGCCAAACCAACTTTGGCTTATCACCCCCACATGGGAAAACACGGCCAGCCACAAGTGCGCCACCACTTAGTTCACGTAATAACACACCAGGCATGTACCTAGCCACGGGAAGGCACACTGCTTAATAAAGACTCCAGGCACCTCCAATTAAGCACATGTGCCCCAACAAATACCATGCCGTGCCAATAGATCAAGTGCACACTGGCCCAACCACCAGAGCTATTAGCACAGAACTATCAAAACGCTTACCCCCATGTAAATTACGTGAAAACCTAACTAGGGACTACGTGACCCCCATCAACTCATCAATCCTATCCTTACAGGGTCAAACAGGGGCCACCGTATGCACAGGACATATCAACACGACAATTCTTTACCAGGACCCCACAGAGGGCACCATACCAGAACCAATAGGTAAGAGGATTACAATACCCAAACATGACCAATACCTGAACCAATCCTAGTCCCTTGCTAACTTTTTTCTGTCTTTCCTTCTCTCCTCCTTCCGCCTGCACAATCGTTTCTGATGTTCTAACCTATTGTACCATGTATTAAATGTATGATACAACTCCAAAAACACCAACTCTCACCCAACACCATGCACTTTGCACTTACCGCAATATATTATGTCACATAAATGTCACAATTGTCACCTTACAGGGTTTTGAATATGTATCAGCCTTGATAAGGGCCTACGGGTGAAACACGTGTCGGCTGACCACATGGGGAAATAAGAACCCCGGATGTACCTTAATGTGTACCTAAACTCAAAACAAATAAACCCTTTCACGAATAAACACCAAAAACACATCCAACTGTGTGGATAATTAATTTCTTGAAATCAACAAGAGCAAGATATCCAGGAAAAAACCCTTTCTCTACCAAACAAACAAAGTTTGGGCTATACCTCGACACTAACCTGTGATCTTGCGACCAACATGATCCCCATCCAGAGGAACTATGAAAACTAAAGCTCAGCAAGGTAATTTCCAACTCTATAGCCCACGTTACACTTTTTTATATTTTAGAACACTACCAGACCAGTAGACATGGCCATTGGCAATGGCCAGTCATTTTTCACCCCCAACGTCATTGTAGCAGGAACTACAGATATTCCTGGTTATCTATAGTGATTTCACCCACAGTTATCGGGATAAACAATGAAAAACAATGCTTTCCTGCACTCCCAGGCCATCACCAAGTGCCCCCTTTTCAGTGACACTCCCCCACTTCCCTAATGGCCTCCTCACCACCCCAGCCCTCTCCCATTCCCCCACAACACGTGCTGTTTATGTGATGCAGTTTGCTTTGAGATGTCGGCTATTTGTGGCTATTCTGACCAATAGTTGAGGTTAAAGAAAAGCTTTCTGTTGTATCCTCAGTCCCTAGACCCCCTCCAACTCCCAAATTTCACTTATTGTCCTCTTACCTGCCCCACCTGTAGACGGGGACGTCATTTCACCAAAATGCCAGGTGTATCACACAACCCTTGACCCCCTGATGACATCACAGGAAGTGATGTCATTTGACCCCACTCTGAAGTGTTATCGCGGGAAGCGATGGAACACGACCTTAAACCCATTGAAAAAACAGGAAGTGCCATCACATAGCATTGTATACTAGGCAAAATATGGTTACGATATCACTATAATGTGATGTACATTTCATACAAGAATGGATCGCCATTTGCATCGTTAAGATCAGTGTGTATTGGCCCATAATACCAAATTACTGTAAATGCAAGCAGGCGTACATGACCAAATGACAATGATGTGTTATCATATAGCACTTGCACTTAAGCGCTTTATATAGAAATAATATACACCCAATATCACCCAACCTGTGTTGGTACTCATTTATGGACCTCAGAAGGATAAAAGGATGAGTTGAGGCATTTAAGAAAAGACTAAATCAGTGACACACCCCCTGAAGTGTGCCTGAAATAAGCCTTTAATGAGTCTAGCAATTACTGTATAGAATTCCAGAAAGACACATTATTTGGTATTCCTATTCTTTCTTATTTAGGGTCAGTGCTGAAAGTGATAGATGTGTGGCACTCCTGTTCTTATTTTTCTTATTTTTTTTAAGGAGCCTGAACAAGAAAGCCAGCCACTCCAGAAGTAAAGAGCCACAAGGGAGACCTCAGGGGTCGCAGTTGCAACCTCTGGCGACCTTAAATGACGTCCCTGTCTGTAGACTGTTCGCATTTGTGTTTTTTTTTTTACCTGCAAATAGCTTTTTTCCTGCATTTCATTTACTGATAACACCAGCTCTAGTCGGGGCTAACTACCACATTGAGGAAACAATAAAGAGGGAGCGACTGCTTCATTTATAAACACACAGTTTATTGGCAGTTTACCCAAATATAGCTATCTAGTAAACACTTTTTGACGGAATAACCCCAAAACACACACACGCCCAGAGTCAACGTTTCATGCCCAAGTTGTTTCATACCTGGTCCAAATCCGTTCAGTGGTTTTCGCTGTGAGGTCCGGCAAAAATTGACCTTTTTTGTCTATGGAAAAATGAGTGGGAGTAGGGTTTATTTTGTTTTCTTAATAATTTTTGTTGTTTTAAGAAATCTTTCCCAGAATTTGCAGTCTGGGGGACCTCTGTGGTACCTAGTTATCTTCTAGATTATGACCAAATCCATTGCGCAAATGTTATTAGCCATTAATTTTTTAGGTTTTCTATGGGAGTCCAACTCACCTTAACTGTATAATGATACTAGTGTGTGTGTGTATTGGCAATAGTGAGATTTAAGCTGACAGGGCAGTTTTGTTTTTCTAGATACACTGTCTCTTGTTGAGATTCATGCAGGCATGGATTTGTCTATTTTGTACATAAGCTCTCTGCAATTGAGACCACCTTTGTTTGAATTGTTGTTTAATTTTTAGGAAATACATTTGAGCTGTTGGAACATTTTCTCTATACTTATCCAGAATTGTGGGTTGGGACTACAGGAGTAGTGGTCATAAAATAAAAGGGAGATAAAATTCATAGACTGATAGAAAAAATATCTTACACATATATGCTATTAGTACTGTGAGAATGAAGAACACATAGAAAGAAATTCAGCTACACGTTCTTATGCAGTATTTGGATAATGTCCCTGCCCTGGGCATTTGAACATTTCTTTTGAAAAAGTCAAGGTTTCTGTAGGTGAGTGAGCCAAGACTTTTCTTCTGCTCTAAACCAACGCCAAAAGGCATGGAAGATTGACCTTCATTAGCAGACAAAATGAAATGTATAGGCCGTCATTCTTCACATCGATATTTGTTATATTTATTAAAGATGTTACTCCCTCCTTTTAACCCCCCTGAGTGCGCCTCCTGATGACGGTGTTTTGTTGCTTACAAACTGCATAACCGTATTAAATTATTTAATTGTTAAACAACATACATGGTTATTCTAAATTGAATAATCATTTACATGTGTTTGTACAAAGCTACAATTGCTAGATTTCAACCTTGAACAACTCTCAATTCATGTTTGTAATATAGGAATATGGTTGTCAAATTCTCTGTTTGTTTGTTTGAGTTCTATAGCATTGTGAACACTTTAATTTTTTATTTAGAAGTTGTTATGTACTCATAAAGTACTCCTTCAATGCAGTGCATGTTGCTAATACATCATAATCAAAAAGTATGTTTTAATTCACCTTTGTTGACAGATGTTTGCAATCCATCTTAAAAAGCTATTATCTCATTATGATGTTCTATAAAGCAACGTTTGTGATTCAATGCTTGCCCCGGAAAATGTAGTCAGGTTTTTTTTCTGAAAGCCTCGTGTGGTTGAAGCTCTCGATGATCGGGCATTGAAAATCCTGGGCACGGTGGGAAGAACACTTTTAGGGCAAAGGAATCTGAGTGCCAGAAAAGCCTAATTCAATAATAGAATGCAGAAGATCCACTGTAGAGAGGGGTACTGCGAGTGGCAGGACTTCCAACAATGCTGTGCTTGTGCATTTGCAGATATAAAACTTGCAATGTGGGCATCTAAACTAAACATAATCAAGGAGTGAAGAAGGTGGACAAGAGAGGGGTGTGCCTAAAGTAATGATGGATAATCAAGTCCAGACTCTGTGTGCAATTTGAAGCTGACAGCTGTAGCCACACCACTGCTGATACAACAGTAACACAGTAAAAAAGTAAGGAGGCCCGGCAGAGATTGTTTTCTGAGTCAATGAGGTTTTAGTTAATTTCTAGATGTCTTTCCCTAGTAATACTTGAATCTATTCCAATAGTTTCTCTCGTGCTGCACACCAACAATTGAACCATGTCTGGCTTCACACGAAACTGTTGCCAAATTGAAATGTCAAATGCAGGGTTGTCAAAGGGTTTAGTGAGGCCCCCTTTTCTATGTATTTCACTGGTCTAACATCATGACAGAGCTCCACCTAAAGAAGATGCGAGAACTCTCCTTTGAGAGTTTTCTGTCCCTGGAAAGTAAGGTGTGCTGGTATAAAATCCAGCTATGTATTTTACCTGGGTTTTAATTAATCCAGTTACTTGAATATGGGGTTCTCTGTATCTCCTGAATTGCTATCAATACACGTCCAGTAAGTATATTATTTTATTAGAAGAATTCCATTATTCAAACAGTGAAAACACTTTTTTAAATGTCAATGGGAATTTCACTGTCATGAGCTACCCAGAGCTGACATGGAACCACTTGTGATATTCCAGATTAGCCATAACCAGATTATGCTCTCAGGTATTTTACTTGAAGGCAGAGAGACCTGTCGGAAATTCTACTTTACTATTTCCAAGTCCTTTCTACTTGATCTAACTCCAAACATATTGGTTTTTGTACATCTCCTAAACTATTTTGAGAATGTTTTGGTGGTGATTCCTGTCCATCCAGTACACCGCACTACCCTTCCTCTCCCTGACGTTCATCTGCAGACATCATTATGAAACCTCTGCTCTTTCACTTGCTAACTCCTACCCCTCTTTACTTTACTTCTCTTCACCCTTATACTGCTCACTCATCCTTTACTCCTCAAACCCAGTGGTTGAAGTGGGCAGGAGAGTTTGGGAACAGTGCTGTTCTACTTTTTTAAATTAAGTTTTACTGTTCCTATACTTTTATTTTAAAAAGAAACCGCTCCGGAATGGTTTTGTTTAAAAATAAATGTGGGAAGAAGTTGAAACGTGCAATTCAGTGCACTGCACTCAACGTTCCCTCAAACGGCAGGTGCATTTGTTTGGGGGATTGGATTGCACGTGGGAAGGGGCTTGGAAATTGAGTTTTGGGGGAGCTGGGGCAGGCCAGCAGGGAACACAGTGCCACTGCTTCTTTTTCTGCACTTCAAACACTGCTCAAACCTCATAGATCCTCTTTGTAATACCTATACCACAGCCACAACATTTGGCTTTGTAATGGGAGTTTGATTTTTACATAGCAACTCTGAAGGTGGTCACTGTTTTAAGCACTCCCAATTTTGACAATTAAGTGTACGTGTCAAAGAGCAAAAGCAATTTGCCAAGGATCACACCATTTCTGTTAATATGGGGAATCCACCTTTCCTGCTTCCAAATTTGCCACATGCACATACAAACAGTTTGACAGCAATGTTACATAAACCTTAAGTGGCACTGGAAAATGAGCCAGGGAGGGCTCATCAATGGTAGTGATCTAATGGCAGGGATTTGCCGGCTAGCTCATTAGGCCATGCACATTTGACGAGCCCCTAGGGGAGAGGGTGCTGATCTCTGCATTTACTTGTTAAAGGCTCCTTGCAGGGGACAGTGCCTCACCTTTTCAGCCTTAATGGTGGCACATAGAGGCAGCATCACCAATACGGCTAGCCGGTGAGGCTGCTGGAAGCCAAGGTCTTTTTTTCCTAAAGCCTGAAACAACCCTGAATGAGCAATAAGTTGATTTGTGTAATAAAATGTACTTGTACCAAACTGTATGTGGGTAGCACTATGAATAAGGATCAATGAAAACCTATGTGCCATGAACACTGGGGACCTGAAGAGCCCTTTGGCACTGCATTGGCAAAGAGAACATAAGGATGATAACATCAAAGAAATGAAATTTGCTGATATACATAACATTACTCCAGCTGAACTTGGAGGTGATGTCGAAAATGGCCTGTGTAAAAAGAAACTATATCTTTTTTTTTTATAGGTTCTTACATGTTAATTGAAAACATGTACCACATGATATCAACTGATTTAGAACAGATATAACAGATGTTTGAGTGCATTTGCAAATGCAACAAGAGGTATTGAGAAATAATGTACTTCCATTGTTTGACTTATGATTCAGTGACCAACATAAAATGATATATGGATAGATTACAAACTAATTATGCAATCAGCGTTATTACGTGAAATCTGTGGTATGAATATTTTGAGCTTGTTACGATGTGGTAAGGTCAACTAAGAAATTCTGTCCTTTTTTACCGTTGGCTTCTAACTATAATTAATAGAATACTGAATGAGCATATAGATGAGTTAAGATAACAAAATCAAAGATGGTGCTCTGTTATGTAAATCAGGGGCAGTCCACTTTCTAGGGCTATGGTTTTATACTACTGCTATGTTTATTATGGGAACCCTGCTTTCTAGTTGAATTGTTTTATAATATAAAATAAAAAGAGATGGTGTCTGCAAGTTCACAAACACTGCAAACACGATGATTACATCCCAGATTGCTTACAAGCACTTGGTAAATTCAGATAAATCTAGATATACTTATGGTATTGTAAAGTTAGTTTATGAAGTGTATCATTTATATAGTAGGACTAAAGATGTTCTTATGTCATTTATTTAGACAAGAGACTTACTAAAAATAGAATAAAAAAACAAAACATTTTCTTTTTTAAAACATTCATAGAGGTTGGCTTGACAGAATCACATCACGTATGAGAATACTGATAGTTTTTTAACTACAAGATAGCATGTTAATTATGGAATTATTCTTGACCTAGTTTCTTCTAATTAAGCCAC
Organism: Ambystoma mexicanum; assembly: GCF_040938575.1. Lineage (NCBI taxonomy): Eukaryota > Metazoa > Chordata > Amphibia > Caudata > Ambystomatidae > Ambystoma > Ambystoma mexicanum. The sequence goes on along the minus strand of NC_090933.1, from coordinate 975,153,908 downwards.
AATAAAAATCTGTCTTGCATTTAGAATTCTGTTTCACAATTTACAGATGAAATAAGCACTAGATAAAGTTTATTACACTTGAGACATACATTTCGACCATTAAAAAGGAGAACAAGCAAGACATTCAATATATTATTTTCCAATAGAATATTGTTACCCTAATCTGGGTTAAGGTCTATGAGATTAATACCTAATAGTAATTACATTTATTCATGGATTGTTCCCTGTCCTATGTCTGTCTTTTTCTCTCTTTACAATATGGGTAATATGGATTTCTTATGAATAAAATTTGGTTAGAATTTAACATTCCGTAGAAAATGCTGAATTGATCGATAGTTAAGTGAAGCTCACCAGTGTGTGAAGAAAATAAGGACCAAAATATGATTGAAACAAATGTAGGCCTTTGTTTGTAACAGTTTTTTATCATTATTAGTGTTCCACTGGTCATTGTTTGGACAAGCACAAATGTTTATAATTTGATTACAGATGTATCTGGTGAATTATTGGACCTAAAGGTAGCCCTTGATAGTAGTTAAATACTACTTAGAAGTGCAAACCTAGTAAATAATATTTTTCATAAGTAAGTCCTTTATTTAAAATATGTACATCATAAGAAGGAATGATTTGATTAAAAATGCAAATTAGCACATATATTGCGTTCAGTTATTGTTAAGGTTAGTATAACTTTGATTGTTTAACCTGGGCACATTAAGCAACAAATATTTCATCAACTTGTGTGTCTTTCGGAGAGCCACCACTCATGATTCTCTTCACCCACCAAACTTCGTAACCTTTGATTTGTTATTTTCTTCTGCAAAATACTCAGGGCTTTATAAGTGTATAAAAGAGCACACCGGGAAAGCATTTCTTCAAAGGTGTATTCAGTAAAATTGGTGGATTAAAATATTAGAATTAGATATATCTTATTCTAAGAAGAGGAATGTCAAAAATAAGGAAGGACACATGGTGAGATTTGAGAATATGGTATCCTTAATCAAACAATACATACATACAGATTTCAATAGAAGTGACGAGCTCTATCATATTAAAAGAAAAGGAGATACTCATCCAAAGACCTGCTCTCAGGTTGCATGGTCATAGACTGCTGTTGGCACATGCAGCTTAACTCCATTGAATTTGGCTCTGCAAGCTAATGTTCATGAGGTGAGAAATCCCCTGCAGGAAGTCCCAACAAATAAGAATAAGGTAGTTAAAGAAATCATCAAATGAAGCTGCGGCAACACACGGAATGTAAGAGAAGCACCAGATGCACTTTCAAATTCAGTAAATGGTTTCTAAAACAAAAGAAATAGAAATGCTCACTTCTAACTGCCTGCTAGTCCCCTTTGGTAGTAAAAGTCTCTAGGAAACTGTCCCCCCTGTTGCCTTCCTGAAGACCCTGCTCACATATCCAACAATATCTCAATTACATCTTGACAAATGTCCAGATCCTAGTACAGACTCTTTGAGTAGCTAGTTTCTAGCAGTGGTACATACTTTATAGTTTACCATCTCAGTTCTCTGATATATTTTGTTCAATAAATACTTGTTTTTGTTTTAATAGCAAAGAACATATTTTCAAACGTTTTAAGAAGCAGTCCCACAACATCTGAGACACCTAGTGTCATTGCTGAAATGTTACTATGGTGATAAATGCATTCACTGGAAAATCCAGAGAGAAATAGCAACCTGTGGGTCATATCAGAAATGTATCACAGCTTTGAGGTGGAGACAAACTACCTCACTCAGGAAATTCAGAAACTAATACAAAAAAGGCTACTCTGGGGTAACATTCTTGGGGTAAAGAATTACAAATATTGATAATGTGTACTCCTGATAAGCCCACTCTTAGAAAGTAGTTCATCCAACTTTTCTCTTTGTCCGATGGGATGTTCCTCAACTCAAGATGACAAAAAATAGTTCTGATCAATGCATTTACCTCAACAAGGTTATTCTTTTTTTAAAACTTTTTTTTTACATTTTCCATTTGGTTAATTAAAATCTTAAGCATTACATTGAAATAATGTATATATGTATGCAAACATATAACATTTTATCAAAATCTAAAAAAAAACAAATAATTTACAATAAAAAAATTTAAAATCTTTTTTATTCTTCCATAAAATGAGTTTCAACTCATTCTACTTCCAGTAGACACTGAGGAATTAATTTGCAAGTGGCATTAATAATCTCCTCCTTATGAAGTGTGCCAAAGCTATAATAAGAGTGGACTCTATAGATACAGTTCCAAAATTGGTCCGTCTTGGTCCTTTCTGGTGTTGTAACTAAGTGCTTATAACTCTTTGTATACATTGGTTTTAATGTATTACATTTGGTCAATATGTGACAGGCAGTTTCATCCTGCAGCAAACACAGCCGGCATATTTGCAAATCACATGGCAATCCATGCCATGCACGACAATACTCCCTGATAGGTAGAATATTAAAGAGTAAATAACGTGTAAATCTCTTTAATGAGTGGTCAGTTTACCTGGTAAGATAAGTAGGTAAGGTATCTAATGGTAAATCCTGAGTAGAATAACCCTTATTTTTTATAACTATTTTTTTCCAGGCAAGCTTAAATGTTCTGTATCTTATCCCTTTCTCTAGCTCTCTTCTTTAGACTCTGCTCTATGTCTGATGCATCCAGCGTTTAAATTCAGGTCAAAAAGCAACATCACAGCAGATTTCTCTAGCTCTAGCATGAAGCTGTTGTCTACCCTGTTTGGTTGTTGTTTGCACAGGATCCATACCAGTGTGTTAGCCTTAGTCTGGGTAGAGCCCACCTTCAGGAATAGGAGTGTGAATTGTACTAACCAAAGAGTAGCCAGAGAGCAGTTGCCAAACTCCAACCCCTGCTTTAGCCCAGTATTAGTGCCAATAATCATGCTCAACCCTCTCTCCTGATTTAACCTAACCACCACAGAGGTGTCTGATTAGAAGTATTTAATGAAGTACAAAAGGTGGGGATCAATACTCCATTGCGTAAGTTTCATTTCCAGCAAATCCTGTGACACTAGGTCTAAGGATTTGCTCTAGTGTACCAGACAGCAAAAGAGATTGGAGCCATGTCCTTGCTTGGTTTCCGCCATTAGGCTCTGTATGGCACATATATCATCCATTGTACTGTGCGCTTTATGGAAGCCTGTTTGATACGGTTTTATTAAGCCCTGATCCATCGCCCATTTATTTAGTCTCTAGAGTAACACATTATCAAAACGTTTTTGGCTTGACACATCATTGCCAAGAGTCTAAAACTCAGAGGATCGTTCCTATGCCCCTTTTTATGCACCAGCACCAGTGTAGAATGCTTCCAACTATGTTGCAGGGTATCTGTGTGTTCTATGTGTCTAAAAGGGTTAGTTAGAACCCCTAACCAGAATTCTGTACTTTTAAAAAAAAATAGATAGTGGCTATGCCATAAGGGCCTAGGGCACAAGAAGACTTTAGTTTCCTAATTAGCCTTAGCATGTCTTCCTCTTCAAAATCTGGACCAAAGAATGTATTTTCAACAACATAGCTATCAACCGTAGGGGAATAATCCAGACACTCAGATGTAGCGTACATCTGTGTTACATGCTTGATCCATTGTTGCTCAGAGACAGCATTTAATACCCAGGAAGTCTGGCCGACTTGGTACTCTCTAACTCGTGACCAACATTTTTTGCTGTTGTTATTTTTCAGAGTTTTAAATAGAATAAACCAACGTGTGCCTTTCAAGTAATGTTCATGTTGAGTAAGCCTGTTTTTATATTGCGTGGTTAGTTGAGTGAGCTTAGCTTTTTTCCGGGCCAAAGTTAAATACTCAGACCTCCTTATTGATACTCTATCCTCACACAGGCATCTCTCCCTTAGCATAATAGCTTGTCAAACCTGGCATGATTAATCATACCATGCCATAAGGTAGTCTTTAATCTCTGAGCTTCAATAGATTTTGGAATAATATTTGTCAGCATCTCTATATTCCATTCATGAGATGCCACCAAGCTTCAAGGGTATCTCTATTATTCAAAATCACATTATTGATCTCTATGATCTTTGTAGCCGACCACATGAGTCGATTTTTAGTATTCTTAGGATTTGGTAAAAAGGGTATATAAGAGGTCATGTCCCTAAAATGTATTTTGGTAGACCATGAGAGGACAGCGTGATCGCTGAGATCATTGTGAATTAAGGGTAAAGGACCACATTTTGAGGCCAATTTATAATTTACCATCACATATTCCAAGTAAGATATGGAATTGGTATTTGTCCAGGTATAGTTGGACCCCTCAGACAAAGGATTCTCCTTGTTTAAACAAATCAAATCTATTTCACCCATGAGCCTCAGCCAGCCACAATCCATAGCGCCCGTTCTGCCCAGTACACACGATTGTTTGGATTCCATGTCATTCTCCGGGTATAGCTCAAGATGCAAATTGTGCACATTGAAATCACCTGCAATTAGTACAGTGCTGATCGGACATTTGCTATACCACTTAGTTATAGTTTTCGAGATTGCAAACACACTTTTACACATGGATTTACTGTCTGCTGGATCATAAACATTGATCTGCAATGTTCTTTCCCTGGAATCAGGGCAAAACAATGAGGCCATCATGAGATAAGGAGAAGCTACCTCAGAGTAAGCATAATCTAGGCTAAGATATGCATGTGTACCTATTTCCAGACCACCACTAGGATGACCTCTCAGAGGGTTAGTTGCAGGGCTGCAGAGTGAGGTAAAACCATCAACACTAAAATTGTCCATCAGCCAATTCTCTTGTCATAAGAAAATGTCCAACGAAATAAGGCGGAGAGATCCATCATGTTTTGTCAGTAAGGAGTTATACCCTCTGGTATTCCATCATATTGAGTCTAATGCTTGTTGCTTGGCCTTTTGTCAGATGATGTTATGTTTAACAGCTTCTAAGATCCATTTGACCATCAGATTGTACTCTGTACGATAGACCAAAGGGTTAACAATGGAGGCAAATAGAGATTCCCCTTCGGAGCCATTGTTTCTGGTGCTGGAGATATTAAGTGCATGCTGGCATCTTTGTGTTTCTTCATTTGTATACCATGTAGTTGATTGTTTCCTACATTTCGTCAATCTAAATACCAAAGATTCATGTTCAGAAGCTCTTTGCAGTATTAAGGCCACTATCGAGGGGATACACATTTTATAATGTCCCAATTAGCAGGACTACCATATTTGTGCATGTCAATATGTGTGATGTCCAACAAGTTAATCATATTGAGTTGCTGAAACTGGGAGAAAATCTCCATAATTATCTTCCTATTTAGGAGCAAGCTACAGACCTTCGGCCAGATTTCCTCAATTTTAGCTCATTTGCCTAATAATGGGGGTTCTGCAACCAAGTGATCCCTAATAGGCAGAGTGCTTATTAGTGCTGATTTTGGGGCCCATTGTTAGAACTGGACCCATTTCTGTTTGTGCAGTCTGTGTCATGGTTAGAGTTGGCCCTTTTCACTGCCTCCACTGTTGCTTTGTCATTGCCAGATTACTAGATACTGACTGATGTTCAGATCTGTTTCCATGTGGGTCCGAGACCTCAATTAAACTTGCCTGGTCATACCATCAGTTGAAGTACAGATGATCACGGTCTTGGGAACCTCAGCTTGCTTTTGAGGCATGATACAAAAGCCAGATCCAAGAGACTCATTGCCTGCACTTGTGTTACAGATCTTACTACATGCCTTGTTCTCCTGCAATTTTTGTTCCCCTTTTCCCCCCTTACGGATAGAACCAAAAGAGAGATTTCTTCAAATGTTGCAAGCTGGCTGGGAGAGTTGCCCTTTTTGATGTATTTTGGTTGAGCTGTCTTCAATTTCAGTTTGTATGTTAATATCAGTGGCTCTTTCGACGTTTAATGATTGATCTGTTTACACCTGAGCTGGGTTGGCTGGAATTGCATCTACAACCTTCACAATTCTATGTTTAAAAGTGTTTTGTTCCTGGGCAATGCTAGAGCACAGGATCATCAGCGCCTCTATACTGGAGATGATTTCATTGAGTCTGGATACCATCAGTACATTACCTTCAAAATCACCAGAGATCTGGTCATTAGAGAATTCCAACATACTGCCATCATCACGGTCACTGGAATTTGTTTATTTAAAATCAGATGAGGAGGCATAGCTTTGCAAATCCGTCAGAAAGGCTTGTGACTGTTTGGTTGACTTTGACATCTGTGGGAAGTCCTGGTATTTCACTAGTTCCCACTGAATCCCTCCAGAGACCCAGGCACAGTTTTAGGAGAGATTGATTATTGTCAACATTTGGAGACACACCTTCCATTTCGGGAGATTGAGTGACAGTGTCTGTCACAGTGGTATCCACAACACCAGGAGTTTGCTGTATAGTTAGAAAGTCTGTTATCGGCAGTTGGATTACAGTAGACAAATCTGGCTTGCCCTTTTCCCATGCTTTCGTTTTATGGTCTGGACTTCTAGGTCTTTTAGGGAGGTGAGAAGAAGCACTATGTAGGGTGCCTTTCTGAGATGCCACATGCTTTATGTTTTAAAAGTCAGTGCAAAAAAGGGGGACCCAAAGTATGCTACAATTCTACCGCACTGATACAATTAGTTAGAGGGACAGAGCCTGAGCATGGCACAGTCCTTTCGATCAAGATGTCATGAGCAAATAGCTGTGTGCCGCTGTGAGGACATGGTAGCAAGTTCTGACTTGGAAATCTGAGAGAAGAATGTATCCAGTGTCATCCATAGGTGCCAATGATCCAACAATTTAGGACTTACCACAAAATTACCTCAACACTCATGGGTTTTGCTGTTACTGCCACCTACGCCTCACACCAATCACAAAGCACACGGGCACACACCAGTGAACAATGCAGCAACAGTGCAACTCGTAAGTGTATAAAGCACAATTAGCTGCAGGGTACTGAGTACTGCAGAATGCTACAGGTTTCTAAAATATGCTTCAAACACTAAAGTATAACCTTTGTTACATGCATACACATATGCAAAAACATGCCTATAAGCTCACACACTGTGAAAATGAGAAAGCTCACACGCTGTGAGGAGGGGACTGCCGCTAATGGGATTACTAGTGCCGAGCTCCGGGCTCCAATGATCAATACAACTCCGTACCTCCATTCCTCACACTATTGCAGAGCATACATCGCAGACCCACAGGTCCAGGCAGGTCCCTTAGCTCTCGAGGTAGAATTAGTCACTTGTCACTTGTACCACAAATCTGCCAACCGCGGAACGACAGCTATTTTCTCTCCTCTCAGTTTGTCTGCTGCCATTTACTGCCCGCTCCTTTCCGCAGTCTCCAAAGTCAGGGGAAAGGACCTCAGTGCACAGAAATAACGCAGAAAATGTGTGTCAAGCCACTACTCCTTCACTGCTTATATTGGCTAGAGGCTGCTTCTGACACTGCAGGTTATTCTACTGCAACTGGATCTACCCTTTCTTCATGAAGGCCCTGTAGGATTATTTAGTGTGTTTTTGGAGTTCAGTGCCACTGCATGGGATCAATGTATTGCTATAATGCGGTACAGCAAGCCGTGTGTTGCCAGTGTAACATATGGACATGCAAATCAAGACAGGTTACACATTGTAAAAGCACATCATTTTTAATGGTGTAACATATGAACATGTAAATGAAGACAGGCTACACAGGTCAAAAACAAACCATTTTCTCATTTAAAAGCACACAATTTTTTTTCTTTTCTCACCTGAAATGCCTCTATTGCAGGAGACACATTAGATAATTAATGAACTAATATAATTAACAAGTACTAACACAATTTTAACTTCTTAATATTGTAATGTGTTTTCCATGTGCAAAATGAGACATGCTGAGGCTACTTTAAACGTGCATTCAGATTTTTTTCTCTCTTTTTCTCTGTGCTTTTCACGGTCCTTGCTCAGGAAACAAAACTCGAATAAGCAGGAAATCAATTTTGTTACAGTTGGTTACTGTAAAAGTGAGCTATTGTTTGAAGAAGGAGGGTATGACATGATGGATTTTTATTGGACAGGCGTCACGTTAGGGCTGTAACAGAGGCTTCTTGGTGCACCTCGGGGAGGAAGAAAGGCAGTGTCCATTTTGCATAGCTTCGGGGAGGACTTGGCTGAAGTGGCTGTGGGGTTGCCTGGCTGAGAGAGGTCGTTCCAGTGCACTGTTGACCTTCAAAGGCTGGGGATTCTAGTCGATTAGCACCGGCTTGAGAATAGAAGATTGCAGGGGGTGCTCTAAAAGAAAGCCCTGAGCCATTTAAAGAAAGCGACCAGCCTAGAGATTTCGCATGCTGAACAGCTACAAATTGCTGGTAATTATCTTATACAAAGTGAGAGTGCGATGTGTGAATGAAATCTATTTCAGACAGGCAGCGTAGTGATAGCTTCTATTGAAGAATCACTGTATTTAAATGCTACACTCTAATGTTGCCATCTGAATGCAAGTCCACTGATGCATTGTTTTCTTTATTGTTGCAAAGAATCTAATGAAATGCCATGTATGTTGCAATTATTTCTCTTATGTTTATTTTAGAAAAGACTGCCTCGCAAAGCTGGTAATATATGATTTTTTAAATGAAATTGATGTAAATCACAACCTGTGTAAAGTCTTCTTTTTGCTTCTGTTTTTCCCTGGTGCAGTTAGCCCATATCACATGATAAAAGGGGAGGTTATTAGGATATATATGCCAAGCATCCTATGTGGAAAAAGTTATGTTATGAGTAATTATAAATAGCTGTGTGCGTGGTTCCACTCAGTGTATATGTGTGTGTGGCTTCTGAGTTGAACACAATCTGGGCGTACATGAATCAGCAGAGAGAGAGGCCTCTGGAAATAGTTTCACTAATGTAAATACATTAGTGATAATACCACATTATTGTGAATACTACATGGAAACATAATCTCATTAATGTAAATAAATTAGTGATAATACCACATGTTATTGTGAATACTTTATGGGAGCATAGCTCATTGGTGTAGATAAATCAGTGATAACAGCCATAAGTGGCATTCCATATGAAAATGTGGTGTTATTGAATAATGTAGAAGCCTGAGGCCTCTAGAGATCACAAGAACAGTCTAAACAAAAGAAAGGGGTTTTGTATGTTGGGGCCACATATAAAACAAAGAAGTTATGCTTATCACTATACCACAACGAAATGTATACCAACCAAATGTATCTGTGTACTGAAATAAGGCATAGCCGCTATACCACTATAATACCAAACCCAATCTAAATACTACACTATTTTTGTTTTTGGTGGTAAGAAAATACCGCTAGGCCCCAAATCTACACAAAATACCCAACATATTTATGGTGCATTTGAGGCCGGGAAAGTGATGATAGAGCACCTACTGGGCGTGGCAAGTGTGTCTCACACTGCCATCAGTACATTAAAGGGAACCCATTTCATAATAGCAGTGTGTCACTAAAAACAAATTTCAGAATTTCTCAAAGGGAAACCACATTCTCAGACCTAGTGCAATACTTAGAGGCAAAGTTATTTGCACATGGAACGTGGTCATCGAATAGTACCTCAGAATGGCAAGACCACATTCATGGTGAGGTGCAGAAAGAAAAACTAGACAATATTTTTGCAGAAGGCAGCATAATTCAGGTCTGCCTTCTAAGGATATTAAATGCAGCCGATAAAAATGCAGAGAAAGACTGTTTGATACGGCTATGCGCCAAAATCTGGTTTATTTTGAATAGGTCCCTGCAAATGCAAGAAAATGACACCCAGCTAATTAACAGGTTAAAGACTGACTTAGATGGGACAAGTAAGAAAGAGGAAATGTTAAGAGCAGAATTGGATGTAGGCCAAAAAGACATGCAGCTAAAATGCAGAGATTTTGATGTTCAGTTGGGCAAAAGCAAGAAACAGTTTGAGGCCAGTGAACAAGAATTGGTACACTTAAAAGCATTGGTGGACCACATTAGACAAGATAAAGATGAGGGTGTGTCAGAAATGCAGATTTTACAAAAAGAACATTATGAGAAAGAAAGTGACCTCCAAAATGCGGAACAAGAAATGGTTAAAATGCTTCAAGAAAGAGACAAGAGAAATAAAGAATTTAATGAATGCCAAGTGCAAATGTGTGACATGCAGGAGGTAATTGATAAAAAGAGTGATGAAAACATCTATTTGCAAAACGAAGCAGACAGGCTCCTTAAAAAGTGTAAGGACTTAGAACAGCAAATGTGCATACCCAGGTCCCAGGAGAGGCGGCAAGGTACCACATTCAATGGAGTTGAGGTGAATTCTATTTCTACCCATAGGGCTAGTGCCCCAGTGACTGGGCCGGTGACTGAACTTGGTTGCAGCGCCCTTGGGGGATTTGATACTCCCATTGGGGGCCGCCACCAATCCCATTCACCTGGAACCAGGGTTGAGTCATCAAGTAGCACAATTCCATGCATTGCAACAAGTAGCCCCATAAAGATAATGAAATCTATTAAAGCCCTGATCAAACCATTTAAAAAAGGAGGAGAATACTGCATAGAGGATCACTTAGAAGCGGTTCATGACATTTGTAAAGCCCTCCAGATACCGAAGGAACAGTACAGGCAGTATTTTCATTTAACTTTAGATGCCCCGACGGCCAGTATTATAAGAGGATTGAATGAGCAGCAGAATATGACATGGGCGGAGTTCGAAAAAGAGATTAGGCATCATTTATCTCCTTTCCAGTCATTGCAGGAGGCAAAGAAATTCGCTTACACAATCACTGCTGGGCCTAATACATCCCCTCGCCAGTTTTTACAAGACTTAAAAAGAGCATTTTCTCGCTTTGATGTATCTTTTGACCCCAATTTCAATGAGTTTAAAACTGCCTACTTCTCTGGGCTACAGAAAGGCATCATATCCCAATTGGTCCGTGAATTTGACTGTGTCAAGTCCCTGGAATGGATTGTACGCCAAAGCACAAAACTATATGAGGTACTCTATAATCAGGGTAGAGAAAGTGATAAAATGAAAGATACTAGACCTAAATCTAAAGAACCCTCAGCAACAGTGATGGAAATCAGGTCAGCCAAAATGTCCCTTGAGCCTGCTCAAAGTCCAAATAAAAATAATTTGGCACCTGAACAGAGGGGTAATCAACAAAGGTCATCACACCCTGCACCAATGTTCCAATCACATGATCCTAGTAATAGGGAGAGCTACATCAGCCCCAGGTACTTAGGAGATAGGCCCCAGGCAGGCTATCGACCTGATATGTCAGGTATGAACAATAACCAGAGACAAAATCAGGATCAAAGAAATGATGGTCCTTATCAGACATTGGGGACACAAAGCAGATTTGATCCCAACACCATGATATATGGTAATCAGGATAGACCCTGACATGTGGATCGATTTGCTGATAATGGGAATCGATTTGCTGATAATGGGAATCAACATAGGGAGACACAACCTGAGAGACAGGACATGAGGCAGAACATGAACTACACTTCACGTCAATACAATGATTCCCCACCTGGGGACTACAACCAAAGGATGGGTGCACCCCGCTCCCCTTTGCAAATGAATCAAGAGTTCAGGAACCATCCCAATAGTTATCATTCTCCTGAGAGGTATCAGAATAGATCCAATCAGGGAGAAAACATCCAATATCGATCTAGGCCACAGAGAGAGGATTCTAGAGAGATGGAAAGATTCCAGTGTCTCGAGGCCCAAGTGAAAATGTTAGCTGAGCAAATAGGAAAGCTCTGTACAGCACAAAGCAGTCATCAAAGGAGGGGGCAGAAGGCCATAGCAATGACCGGGGGGCTTCTGAGAAGTGACTAAGTACATATGATACCTGCAGCGCCAAAAAGACAGTTTGCTCTGATGTAATTTTGCATAATGACTCTGAGATGCCTAATGATTTAAAAGTGAAAATACCAGTACATGAACATGTAACAGAAAATGCAAATACTTCTAAAAGAGGGGTATGGTTTAACCTAGAACTAAATCAAACATTGGCGATCTGTACAAATGAAATAGGAAAACCTGAAAATCCAAAAGAACAAAGAGACAGGTTTAAGAAAAATGACTCATGCATGGGGAATAAAAGTGAACCGGGAGTATGTGGCGATGCTATAACTCCTTCCCTGGGCAATCAAAACAATGACCAAACACAGGCAGGAAAAATAAATGCTCAAAAGGAGGGTACAGGTCAATCATCTGAATAAATCTTTGAACCACATATTTTTGAAGAGGTTAAAAGGACTGGTACCATACTGAATAATAACAAATGCACAGAATTAGAAAATGACAAATTGCCAAGTGATGTTGTTACACATGTTCAGTTGGTGGGTTGTAGTGTGACCTCTGATGATACCTGGATGGATGGGCGAACGGTGGCCACACTCCAAAAAACCTCTGAACATGGGGAAATGAATAAAGTCTCTCACACAGGAATGAGCAAAAAGGAGGGAAACATGTCTTTCCATTTACCAATGTGCTTAGCCAAAAGTGAAAAAGGCCTGAGAAAGGTGAGCCCTGAAATCAGTAAGAATTCGCATTTCCTATGTGTGTTAGAGGAAATTGAAGACAGGTATTATGCTCCCATCACTGTAGAAGAAAAATGCCATACATTTGCAATGATTGACACTGGCGCACAGGCCACAATTATGTCTAAAGAATTAGTAAAGAGTATCAATGAAGAGAGATCCCCGCAGAATCAGATCACAGTAAAGGAAAATCAAGGTCCAGTGCATAATTTTAACGGGGAGGAGGTGCCTATTATAGGCGTCACCGAGGTTGACATAAAGATAGGTAAACACAGAATGAAACAGGAGGTATTGGTCACATCCATTTCTAATGGGAACAGATTGCCTAAAAAGAGTGTCTCCTCTAATAGATGGGGTGAATGGAGTACTCTGGTCACACCGTTGCAAAAACAAATGATGCAGTGGAGGTGTATCTCCAGAATAGTTGCATACCTAGTGTCACTGTTATATTAATGTGTCAAGACAAAATGCAGAGTGAAAATGAAAAATTACCTGTACAAATATACCTAGACCCAAGGAAAGAATGGCAAACTGCCATAGATGAGCACACCTTACGTTTTTATTTAAAATAGAAGACATGCAAACAGAATACAGCTCCTAGAGCAGGTTCAGAAAAACACATTACCACTCTTGCTGAAATACACATGGAAGAGGAACAACCATGGGTTCATGTTGGGATAAATGACTATTCTAAAACAATAAAAGCCACTTTAGCGCTTGAACAGGTAAGGAGCTTCATTAATGAGAAATTGTTGCAAAAAATAATGAAAAGGAGGAGATCCCGAAATTTAGGATTAAAAACCAGTATGTCTCTGGTTTGGACGGTCCAGACTTTGAAAACCGAATTGCAGGTAGATGCATGCTGAAAATTAGCATTGGACAAAAAACAATTTACCATAATGTTTGGAGTGAGTGGGACACAAAATGACTTTTACATGGGCAATGACATCATGCACAGAATGTGTATGGTGTTAGATTTCCTTAATCAAAAGATATGGTCACGCATAGGTGGGCCGGCACCTGAATTTGAAGACAAAAGAAGGGCTTATCGTTGAGCACAGCTGGTCCTTTATGCAATTGAATTACAAATGAGGAAAGATACTATTATCCCTGCATTCACAAAGCAGTTTGCAATAGCACTGAAATGCAAAAATGGACAGCAGATGAAAGATTCTGATGCATTTGTGTGTCTGAATGAATCCATAAAACAGCAAGGCCTGTATTATGAATACATTCCAGTAGATGTGGGTGAAGGGTCTGTAAAAATTATGGCGAATAATACAGGTTGTCAGGATATTCATTTAGAGAAAAACTCCCCAGTAGGAATGGCCATACAAAAAACCCATTACACAGCAGATCTAAATAACATGGTGATTGGAAATATCCCTGGAAAGTATGTAGATGCTAAGGGTGAATTGCCAGAATACCTGGACTCTCAGCCCAAAGGGATATTTAAAATTCATTCTGTGTACTCTTATGATTCAAGCGAGACAGTGTGCTGTCATGAAGAGGATTGCATAACATTTAACTTAAATGAAAACGAAATAGAACATCAGCCCATTGAAGTGGAAGCTGATATGCCAAAACATTTAAAAGTGGCAGCTTTACAAAGAGACACAGCCACACAATTAGAGGAAAGCGCTGAGATTCCCATGCCAGAACATTTTCCAGAATTTTCAAAAATGGTAGAGGAGCAGATTTTATCAGCGTATGCAGGTGACAACGATGAGGATAGAAATGAACTGAGGAAGATATTTATGGAGTTTAAAGATGTATTTGCAAAAGATGCTTATGATTGCGGTCTAACTGATTTACATATGGCCACGCTACCGGAAGGGTGTAACAGAAGTCCAATATTTGCGCACCAGCATAGACTACCATTGGCGTGTTTAGAGTCATTGGCAGAGATTATTAAAAATGTGGAGTCACGGGGAATCATCAGGCCCATTCATAGCATATCTAATACACCTATTTTAGGTGTGTTAAAGCCAAATGGTCAATGGTGACTGTGTGCAGATTTGAGGGAGTTAAATAAAAGAGTGCCAGTATCCAGATGGCCACTGCCGTTCAATGATCAGGGATTAGCTCAGATACATGGTTCAAAACTATTTACCACATTAGATCTCATCTCTGGATATTGGTGCGTGCCATTGGCAGAGGAGATAGAGAATTTATTTTCCTTTTCATTTGATAAGACTCAATACGCATGTGTGAGAACTCCATTCGGGTACATCAATAGTGGGAGTGAATTTGGCATATTTTTGAGAAAAGCTATGCCTGATGCAGCAGAAAGAGGAACCATAGTTTATGTGGATGATGTGCTGATAAAAAATGAAAGCTTGAAAAGCCATTTTGATGAATTAAGACATGTGCTTGGCCAATTGCAGAAAGCAGGCGCCAAAGTGTCTTTACAAAAAGCAAAATGGTGCAAGAAAAAAGTGAACTTTCTAGGCCATGAAGTGACTGAACATGGACTAAATCCACAACAGAAAACAATAGAGGCTATCCAAAAACTAAAAGACCCTAAAAATGTGAAAGGGGTAAAAAGTTTATTGGGAATGACAGGCTATAACAGAAAGTTCATTGAAAATTATGCTGAAATCACTCAACCATTGACTAAACTGCTTAAACTGAATACACCCTGGAAATGGGAAAAAGAGCAGTCTGAGGCAGTGGCTAAATTAAAGGAATGTCTTGTAAAGGCACCATGTTCAGCATATCCCATAAAGGACAGGGATTTCTTTATAGAAATAGGTTTCTCTGAACATTGTATGTCAGCAGTGTTATCACAAAAACATGATTTGAATCACAAAACCATTGCCTGTGCAAGTAAGGCGTTTTCCCAAGTTGAAATGAAATTCAATGAATGCGCAAAGGCCCTATTAACCACTGTGTGGATGCTACAACATTTCCACCCCATTGTTCAGGGAGAAAAGGTGATTATTGAGACAAATCATCAACCTTTGCAGTTTTTAGAGAGCAAAAGAATTAGGTCAGGTAATCTAGCACAATCCAGAATCACTTCATGGACGCTGGCATTACAAGGCTTTCCTGTAGAAGTGAGATATGGCCAAAATAAAAGAAGCCCAATTGCTCAAGGTTCAGCAGATTTACATGACTGTGCAGCTGAACAAGTATCAAACAAAATGGAAGTGGAACCTAATTTGCAGGAATCTGAACAATCACCACACAAAGCTTTTGATGAAAAAACATGCAAGGACTTGCCAACTGTATATGTTGATGGTTGTGCTTTTAACATTGAAAATACACAATTAGTGTCAGGAATAGGAAATGTCTGGTTGAAATGTGAAGGCGTCCCTAGTATAGGGATGAGAATTGGAGCTACGAGCAGTTAAGTAGCGGAACTGGCAGCCATTTATAAGGCAATTGCTACTGCAGTTGATAATACATTCAGTGAAATTGTCCTGCTGACTGATTCTGAATATGCACAAAATAGCTTTGTGGAATATTTACCTGGCTGGAAAGCGAGAGGCATGACTACATACAACAAGAAACCACTAAACATGGAAAAATTATAAAAGCCATAGACAAATTGGTGTCAGAAAATGATTTAACAATATACTGGAGAAAAATGTGTGGGCATTTAAAAACACCAGGAGAGGATAAGGAGGCGAATGATAAGGAAGATCACCTGGCTAAATTTGGGGATGTGATGGGAGAATTGCTACCTATTGAACATTTACTTGGTGAAATACAAATTGATGCATTAACACGCTCTGAAGCACCAAAGGAGGTAGATCAACCAGTAGCCCAATGGAGTTATGATACACCAGACCAAGATCTGATTGAGGCACAAAAGGATGATCTAATTTTGGGAATATATTATAATCATTTGATAAATCCTGAACAAAACCCTTTAACAGAAAATTATTGTATAGGAAAAGAAGAGTTGAGGGTGCTATTAAAGAATAAAAAACAAATTAGACTACAGGATGGACTCATTATTAGAGAGTCCATAACAGGACAGATACAGTGGGTGCTACCCCTTTCATTCAGAGGGCTAATGCTACACTATGCACATGATGCAATAACTGCAGGCCACAGAGGTTCACAAAAAACATTGGAAATACTAAAGGATTATGCTTACTGGCCACATATGTTCCAAGATGTGGAATTATATACTAGAGGATGTCTAGTATGCGCCCAATTTAAACCTGCTTCATCAATGCATAGAGCTCC
The DNA here is from genome assembly GCF_040938575.1 of Ambystoma mexicanum. Taxonomy (NCBI): domain Eukaryota; kingdom Metazoa; phylum Chordata; class Amphibia; order Caudata; family Ambystomatidae; genus Ambystoma; species Ambystoma mexicanum. The sequence continues at coordinate 975,137,217 of NC_090933.1, read as the reverse complement.
ATTAATGAAAAGAGGCCTAACTCTTCCATGGTCAGATTTGCAAATAGACTATGTAGGGCCTGTAAAGAGGTCAAGCAGTGGGAACCGTTATATCTTAAGTGTGGTGTGTTTGATGTCGAAATGGATTGAGTGTATTCCTGCACCAGATTGTAGTGCGGAAACAGCAGCCACATTACAGGTGAATCATGTGTTTTCAAGGTTTGGGTTGCCACAAAGAATAGAATCAGACAGAGAAGTAATTTCACAAGCGCTCTAATGAGTAAGGTATGGCAAATACTGGGTGTGAAATGAAAACTACATATTGCATATCGGGCGGCTTCTTCCGGTGGAGTTGAATGCAGTAATAGGTCTGTTGTGGACATATTAAAGAAATTTGTGGCAGAGGCAGGTTCCAGCTGGGATTTACGTTTACCTTTGGTTTTGATGGCAATCAGATCAACTTCTGCCAAAGCAACAGCTATTAGTCCCCATGAGGTTTTGACAGGTAGGAAAATGGTTTTACCACAACACCTGCTATACAGAACACATGAGCAGACACTTGTGAGCGCATCCACAGTTCATGAATACATTGATGAACTGAGGAAGCATTTACAACATGCATTTGCTTTTGTACAGAGGAATTTAAAAAGAGCTGCTGACAGTGCAACGTCATATTATGATAAAAAGATATCAGTAAAGGAATATTGGTTGGGCGATCAGGTGTATAAATTTCATTTTGGAAAAGGTAAACAGAAACATTCTAAATTTCTAGCAGCCTGGCAGAGGCCATTTCAAATTATAGATAAGGTCTCTCCTGTGGTTTATAACATTTTGAAGATTGAAGGTGAAACAGCAATAGAACAGTTTGTTCATGTGGATCATATTAAACCATGCCACCCCAGACATGAGATTAAACAACTTGAGCGTGTAGAAACAGATAAAGTCCCTTGAACATAAAAAGGTAAGGTAAATGGGTCTAGTCAGAAGGCAGCGGCAGAGAAGTTAAATAAAGATGGTTGATTAATATAATGGCACATAAACACTGTGATATATATATATATATATATACAAAAAATAAAAAAATGGAAGCTGAAATTAATGGAATTGGTTTGCAAAATGAAAATGTATTAAATATTGAATGTTGTTTTATGTATGTATGTTTTCTCTTTAACCTGTGCCTACTTTCAGAAGGCGAGAGTAAAAGGGCGAAATGTTTTAAAAAGCAGGTTTTATTTTTGGCAAAAGGATGAAGTTAGTATTGTGCTATGTACTTAATTTGTTTCTTTTCTACTTGATTTAGAACATTAACATACATTTAGTCGGAGGTTCCGAGACCGGAGGCCACAGGAGACGATGGAGTCCTGGAGTCCCCTGGATGAAGATCAAATGATGCCTGCCTCCTGGTGGAGGTGAAGACAAAATAACCGGAATGCCAAAGAAGAGAGGACTTCTATGGAAAAAGGATCCAAGAGCGCCAAGATGAAAGTGCACCCGAATGAACCAAATGATGTGACATTGCCGGTCGGGACATATCAGGGGCAGACAAGTGTCCTGGAGTATGGAGTTCCACGTATTTATTATTTTAATTAATTATTTTAATCTGTTAAGTTAATTATTTGTTTAAACTATTTGTTTTATTTTATTGTTTTGTGATTAACTTCAAGTATAAAATTAAAACACTGGACTATGGACACTTTCCATTGGGAAGAAATATGTAAAATATTTTACAAGAACTGATGGACTCAGAGATGAATTTTGATATTATGATGATTGAACAGTGATTTTTCAATTTTCATTTTTCACATGTGAATATTCATTTTGTTGGATTACCACATTTTAAAAGAAGAAATGGGGCACGTTGGATTTCTTCCAATTGTGGCTTGGACCATGGCCAAATTCTCAGAAAAACGAGGGGATATGTAGGATTATTTAGTGTGTTTTTGGAGTGCAGTGCCACTGCATGGGATCAATGTATTGCTATAATGCGGTACAGCAAGCCATGTGTTGCCAGTGTAATATATGGACATGCAAATCAAGACAGGTTACGCATTGTAAAAGCACATAATTTTTAATCGTGTAACATATGGACATGTAAATGAAGACAGGCTACACAGGTCAAAAACAAACCATTTTCTCATTTAAAAGCACACCATTTTTTTTTCTTTTCTCACCTGAAATGCCTCTATTGCAGGAGACACATTAGATAATTAATGAACTAATATAATTAACAAGTACTAACACGATTTTAACTTCTTAATATTGTAATGTGTTTTCCATGTGCAAAATGAGGCAGGCTGAGGCTCACTTTAAACGTGCATTCAGATGTTTTTCTCTCTTTTTCTCTGTGCTTTTCACAGTCCTTGCTCAGGAAACAAAACTCGAATAAGCAGGAAATCAATTTTGTTACAGTTGGTTACTGTAAAAGTGAGCTACTGTTTGAAGAAGGAGGGTATGACATGATGGATTTTTATTGGACAGGCGTCACGTTAGGGGCTGTAACAGAGGCTTCTTGGTGCACCTCGGGGAGGAAGAAAGCCAGTGTCCATTTTGCATAGCTTCGGGGAGGACTTGGCTGAAGTGGCTGTGGGGTTGCCTGGCTGAGAGGGGTCGTTCCAGTGCACTGTTGACCTTCAAAGGCTGGGGATTCTAGTCGATTAGCACCGGCTTGAGAATAGAAGATTGCAGATTGGAACTGCATGTTCTCCTGCATGTTCTCGCTGGGGTGCTCTAAAAGAAAGCCCTGAGCCACTTAAAGAAAGCGACCAGCCCAGAGATTTCGCGTGCTGAACAGCTACAAATTGCTGGTAATTATCTTATACAAAGTGAGAGTGCGGTGTGTGAATGAAATCTATTACAGACAGGCAGCGTAGCGATAGCTTCTATTGAAGAATCACTGTATTTAAATGCTACACTCTAATGTTGCCATTTAAATGCAAGTCGACTGATGCATTGTTTTCTTTATTGTTGCAAATAATATAATGAAATGCCATGTATGTTGCAATTGTTTCTCTTATGTTTATTTTAGAAAAGACTGCCTCGCAAAGCTGGTAATGTATAATTTTTTTTAATGAAACTGATGTAAATCACAACCTGCGTAAAGGCTTCTTTTTGCTTCTGTTTTTCTCTGGTGCAGTTAGCCCATATTTTGTAAGCAGCTCACACACTCTATTTGAATCTATTCATTTCTTCACCTTCTAAGATGGCCGACGCTCTCGAGCGTGTGCCCAATACCCTCATTTGAATTTATTACTATAGTCCTTTGTTTATTACTACGCATGCCCACCTCGCTTCACGGACCTATGCCGCAGCGAGGGGCTTGTGGAGCTACACTAGCGTCCCGTGCATAGCAACAGTCTCTGGGGACATCCTCCCTTCTGGATGGGCTTAAACGAGCTCCGTCGATTCCGAAGCTCACGTTCCATCAGCCGATGCTACAATTATCACAAATTCAAGTACGTTTTAAGCTACACGACGCGCTTTTTGCTGTGCCTCTTCAGTCTCACATATATAGATGTCACTTTGACACTAAAGGGGCCGCTGTTTTTCTTTATAGACCCAGCGAGCCCCGTGTGGACTATTTGAGAACCCTTAGACTGCGTGCTACACAAGTACCGCACTGATGTAATAACTGGTCCTATCCAGAACACATTGGGCACCCCTCAGTGGTGAGTAGTTGCCCTTTCATTGTTTGATCTACCGATACTGTTGCCTTTTGCATTTTACACCTATAGTTACACGCACTATTTTTCTTTTTTTGCACAATCCTCCGCTGTTCTCTGTTGGGTGAACTGTGTTGGAACTCAACTTATAATTTCTTTCCCACCAATATCGAGCGGTTTCCATATGCACTGAATTACAGGTGTGAAGAGAAAATTGGTAAGCCATTCATACACATCTATTCGGAAGTTGCCCTATTCCTAAGTAACTTACAATGCATTTCCAATCTACCATTAGCAAAGTGGCCATTATTTTGTCCCGATAGCTTGTGGCTCTGGATTCTATTTACAGGTGCTGGTCATGTTGACCCATTCTTTATATTCTACCGTTGCTTCCCTAAACAATGTATGACAAAGCCTTTACTGTTGTCTGGTTTAATTTACTGGTTCCTGGTAACACGTTATATGTGTAGCAGTGATGTGGAGAGTTCACAAATAGCTGATTGTACATATTTCTTTATTTTCAGTGTTTAATTCATTATTCTGGGCTTTTGATGAAGAGAATGAACTTCTCGAAACGCGTCAGCCACAATCAAATGAATTGAATCCTTCCTGTTTCACGCGTTTGGAATAAAGAATCTTCTTTTACATTGGATGTCATTACTACACTCTTTTTAAAAAAATTGGATTATCTTTTGAAATTCACTGGAATATATATCTTATTTATTGTGACAAAAGTCAATCTCAAGGCGTCTTATTGGCGCAAACTTAAGGTGTGCAAGGGACGGGAGGGTTCCAATTTTGGATCTTCTTTTCTCTCCTTTTTGTACCTTTAGTAACCCTGTGCCAGGGCTACATTTCCTCCCCTGCACCCCAAAAATCCTTAACTATTGACAAACTGCCATATGAATCAGCATTTCTAGAAATTTAGTGTATGCACCTTCCACCCTCCTCCTCGCAGTTAGCCCATATCACATGATAAAAGGGGAGGTTATTAGGTAATATATGCCAAGCATCCTATGTGGAAAAAGTTATGTTATGAGTACTTATAAATAGTTGTGTGCGTGGTTCCACTCAGTGTATATGTGTGTGTGGTTTCTGAGTGGAACACAATTCGATAGTCTGCTGGGCGTACATGAATCAGCAGAGAGAGAGGCCTCTGGAAATAGTTTCACTAATGTAAATAAATTAGTGATAATACCACATATTATTGTGAATATTGCATGGAAACATAATCTCACTAATGTAAATACATTAGTGATAATACCACATGTTATTGTGAATACTTTATGGGAGCATAGCTCACTGGTGTAGATAAATCAGTGATAACAGCCATAAGTGGCACTCCATATGAAAATGTGGTGTTATTGAATAATTAAGAAGCCTGAGGCCTCTAGAGATCACAAGAACAGTCTAAACAAAAGAAAGGGGTTGTGTATGTTGGGGCCACAAATAAAACAAAGAAGTTATGCTCATTACTATACCACAACGAAATGTATACCAACCAAATGTATCTGTGTACTGAAATAATGCATAGCCACTATACCACTGTAATACCAAACACAATCTAAATACAAGGAATGGTTATTACTAAACTATTTTTGTTTTTGGTGGTAAGAAAATACCGCTAGGCCCCAAATCTACACAAAATACCCAACAGCCCTCATCACATCTTCAGACCATTCAGCATTCCACATCTCAGGCAATTATTGATCACATTCCCACTTTGCTCAGAACATTGAATTGGTTATGGTAGATTGTCCAATGGAATCTAAGTCCCCTTTCTAGTCTATAGTGCTTACCATAAAATGGTGCAACTCAATTCCTTTGTCAACTGTCAGAAACATGATATAGGATGAACACTGCTTTCTTCTCACCTACATTTATTATCAATTTCACCCATTGCACACTTTACTTGCTGAGGTTGGGGGGCTGCTCCTTTTCTGTTATAACCCCAACCACGTGAAATGCCTAGTTTATTCAAATGTGTTTTTAAATTATTGCTGGCTTTCCATTGGACAATGTGTTGTCCCTCTTAAATTAGCTAGTAGTAAGTGACATTACCTCCATGTCAGCCTGTATTGTCTCTGCCTATTTTGCTTTTTTCTTAGCTTAGTTTGTTCTTGCACATTTTGCATTGTAGTCAGGATGCTGCAGTCTCCCTAGATGGTCCTCCCCACCTGCTGGACCTGTGAGGTCTAGACTTGTGTCACACCTGGGTCATAATTTCATAGATCTTACTTGGTCCCACAAGTGTTGGATGTGCAGCACAGAATACAGGCACATAACTGCCAGCAGGAGAGGGGCTCCTTTTAAAGCTCATTCTTCTCCTCACCAGTCTCCTGGTTTAAACCCCTCTCAATGTTACTCTATCCCGTCTTTATCTCCTTGATGCATCAGAAGAATTGGGCCCTCATAACCTCTCCTTCAAGTCTCTCTTCTCCCTTGAATGATCTCGATTCTTCACTGTTCTACTTTTCCCATTCACTTACCCTACTTGCTTTTCACTAATTTGCACCACTTTCTGTTCTATTGTTTCTTGTTCACTCTGTGCTCACCTCTGCTGAACAACCCACTCTGCATCACTTCTACTCCTCTCAAGCCTCCACTTTAGATCTGTTCCACCTCTATCTTCCCTCCCCCTGCACAGCTGTTCCATCTCTCTCACTCTTTTCCTCCCTTCCAAAACTCTGTTGCCTATTTTACATGTGTCTCTTGTGTTCAGAGCAATCCTTTCCTTTCCTCATCATACCCACCATCTTATCCTGTTCCTCTCCCATTTTCTGTTCTCGATCCACTTTCCTTCCACTTGTTCTGCTCTCTAAATTATGCTGCTCTCAGTCAACTATTGCTGCTCAGCTTGTCCACACAATGCCCATAACATGTGGCTTGACCTTTAGCTGGTTCTCAGACCTGAGGGGGTCCTCTTCTCAAGTCAGCAAGTGGCAAAATACTGTGTGTTTGCTTCCCTGCCTAGAGATTGGTGAGAAGATTATTTTTTTTGTACGAGGTACCTTGCGTCGCTCTGCGATTTCTAGTGTTTCTCCATGGAGAAAGCTGTCAAAGAGGGCAGCTGTCATTTTGCTTCCTATACATCTCTGCCAGCCCCTGCATTTGCTTGCTCCCTTTGTCAACACAGCATTCTTCCTGAGATGCACCTGACTTCCTGCAGCTCTGCAAGTCACAAGTTGGAAGTAGCTAATATTGTGTGTCATATTAAACTAGATTCACATACACAAGCATCGTATACAGCGGGATCATGAGGGCATTATCTCCACAACAGTTCCTGCTTTGAAAGCTTGATATCCTTCTTCATAAGGTTGGTTGGAATCATAGCTTCATCCTTTAGATGGTAATTTTGAAATGATAATTAATTTCATAGGAAAGGTAAAGGGGTGAGATTAACTCACCCACATGTTTCTTTTGGGAATGTGAACCCCCTCATACCCTTCCCTTTTCTAGTCCCACCAGGGACTAACATTACCTTCACTGAGGACTTATGTTAAAAGAAATGTACTTATTTTTAAAGTTTCTTTAAAGGACACAAGGCAGCAGGACTCTGTATAGGCTAGCTACTCTACTGGATTCCTCTACCATGTCCAACCTCACTGCCTGGGCACAAGAAAGTTCTTCAGACATTGCCAGGAAACAATTCCAGCTGTATGCAATCTAGTTATGCTTCTAAATACCGGAATCCCTTCTGTTGCAGTTCAATCTAGACTGTTTCTCCCCAAAATGGCTTTGAAGCCTCTCTTTTAGAATTGCTCTTTGCCTTTGTCTGTTAAAATCATCCTTTCTCCGAATGGGATACCGGGTATACTTCCTTTACCCTATGCATCTCTCCTCTTGATGCTTCCCACATCTCTACCTGCTATGCACAGAGTTTGGCCCTTTAAAGGGGATGCACCCTCCCCTCATGAGGTATTTGTGATGACATTATTTTCTATTCATTCTTGTTTTGTAATAGATGCTCAGATTGTTTTCAGTCCAACAAATTACACCCCATAGGCCTAATTGGCTCTAGGCATAAGAATCCTTTGGTAATCGGAGAATTTCTCAAAGGTTGGCCTCACCTTTGTTAGAGAATGAAGCATACGTTCTAATGTGTCCCTCCTTTTAGCAAAATTACATCACCAAGAGGGCAACTGGTCAAAAGAAGCATGCATTTATTATAATGGAATTTCTTATAACTTCAAACTAAAACCATCAGGCTTTTCAAAGTGTGCTTTTTCTTGAATTGTGACTCAGATTGAGTTAGAATAAACGGAAGCAAAATGATCTAAAATATGTTTACATACTGAAATATAGATGTCTCAGAGTAACATATTTTGAACATGCAGATCACATTCATATTTTAAGAGATATGTCAGATTTAAACTTTGAAGACATGCCTCTTGTAGAATGCCTGGTTTTAAAACATGTCAGGTAGTTTCATTCTCATAGAATTATTTTAACATTTCACGTGTCCCAATTTCAATTCATTATTCCAAATTCAAAAGCCTGTTCCTTCGAAATGAAGATGCATACATTCCTTAGTCATAAAACTTCCTTTGAAGCCTTCAGAATATTCACATTGGGTTTCCCAGAGTCGTGAATGCAGGGTTGAGAAATATTATCTGTTTTTCAGTGTCACACAAAAAGAGATAATATGGACTTTACATCCTTGCTGTTGTAAAATTGTCAATAAGGAATCATTACTACACCTGAGAGGAAAACAGGCTGAGATTTGGGTCACAGGAGAGAACGGGAATTTGAATATATGGTGCCCCTTTTTGGATACATTTGTAAAGAGATCTGATTAACTAGGTGGTTTGAGATCAGTTGTACACCCTGCTCTTCAATCCTAAATAACAAACAAAGAGTTGCTCTTCTTAGCAGAGACACAAATCACACTTGCAACTCTCGCTTAAAGAACACAGAAATCAGGGTAATTCATAGAATTTTGCAGAAAAGTGTCGCAAGCGGCTGGCGCAGAGTGTCCGCGTGCGATTGTCTGCGCCAGGCACGTGCGCTAAAACCGATTTCCGCGCACAGCGTATCCATGGATTTTAGGCTCCCAAACCAGCCGTGGCGCAGAGAATCGCAGCGACCCTGCAGCAGCGCCAGTAACGCCCACAAGAACGCCCTCGTGCAAGGAAAAGCCATTAAAATCGCTAAATCATCGCAAAGGGCTGCGCTAACCCTGGACCAGTTCACCGGGCTGGCAAACAGCAAACGCCAAGCGGGGAACGTGTATTTCAGGGGTGCGCGGGAAGTTCCACACGCGATTGGCCCCGTGCAAGCAGGGTACGTGTATTCCATGGGTGCACGGGAAGTTCCACACGCGATTTCAGCAGGGTACGTGTATTCCAGGGGTGCGCAGGAAGTTCCACACGCGATTCCAGCAGGGTATGTGTATTTCAGGGGTGCGCGGGAAGTTCCACACGCGATTGGGCCAGTGCGAGCAGGGTACGTGTATTCCATGGGTGCGCGGGAAGTACCACACGCGATTTCAGCAGGGTACGTGTATTCCAGGGGTGCGCGGGAAGTTCCACACGCGATTCCAGCATGGTACGTGTATTTCAGGGGTGCGCGGGAAGTTCCACACGCGATTGGCCCAGTGCGAGCAGGGTACGTGTATTCCATGGGTGCGCGGGAAGTTCCACACGCGATTTCAGCAGGGTACGTGTATTCCAGGGGTGCGCGGGAAGTTCCACACGCGATTCCAGCAGGGTACGTGTATTTGAGGGGTGCGCGGGAAGTTCCACACGCGATTGGCCCAGTGCGAGCAGGGTACGTGTATTCCATGGGTGCGCGGGAAGTTCCACACGCGATTGGCCCCATGCAAGCAGGGTATGTGTATTTCAGGGGTGCGCGGGAAGTTCCACACGTGATTACCCAGTGCGAGCAGGGTACGTGTATTCCATGGGTGCGCGGGAAGTTCCACACGCGATTTCAGCAGGGTACGTGTATTCCAGGGGTGTGCGGGAAGTTCCACACGCGATTTCAGCAGGGTACGTGTATTTCAGGGGTGCGCGGGAAGTTCCACACGCGATTTCAGCAGGGTATGTGTATTTCAGGGGTTCTGGTGAGTACTACACGTGAATTGGCCATGTGGGTCCTCCCAGGTGTACGCTCCACAACCTCCACGGCCCCTGCAGGCAGCCCACACCACGGGGGACTACCCTGCACCCCTGCTCATGTCCCCCAGCCCATCCACCATGGGCATGCCCCCCAGCCAACCCACATGTCACCGTGCACTACTGATCAACAATGCATGTCTCCCACCACCCCCACCCCCCAGCAGTGCAGGGGCAGCCTCCACCAGGCCCCCACTCATGTCTCCCACCACCCCCACCCCCCAGCCACCAGGGGCAACCTCCACCAGGCCCCCACCCATGTCCTCTATCTACCCAGCAGTGCAGGGGCACCCTCCACCAGGCCCCCACTCATGTCTCCCACCACCCCCACCCCCCAGCAGTGCAGGGGCACCCTCCACCAGGCCCCCACTCATGTCTCCCACCACCCCCACCCCCCAGCCACCAGGGGCACCCAACACCAGGCCCCACCCATGTCCCCTATCACCCCCACCCCCAGCAGTGCAGGGGCACCCTCCACCAGGCCCCCACTCATGTCTCCCACCCACCCCCACCCCCCAGCCACCATGGGCAGCCCCCACCAGGCCCCCACTCATGTCCCCCTGCACCCCCACCCCCCAGCATCCAGGGGCACCCTCCACCAGGCCCACACTCATGTCTACCACCACCCCCACCACCCAGCCACCAGGGGCACCCTCCACCAGGCCCCCACTCATGTCTCCCACCACCCCCACCCCCCAGCCACCAGGGGCACCCTCCACCAGGCCCCCACCCATGTCTCCCACCACCCCCACCCCCAGCCACCAAGGGCACCCTCCACCAGCCCCCACTCATGTCTCCCACCCACCCCCACCCCCCAGCCACCATGGGCAGCCCCCACCAGGCCCCCACTCATGTCCCCCTGCACCCCCACCCCCCAGCATCCAGGGGCACCCTCCACCAGGCCCCCACTCATGTCTCCCACCACCCCCACCCCCCAGCATCCAGGGGCACCCTCCACCAGGCCCCCACTCATGTCTCCCACCACCCCCACCCCCTAGCCACCAGGGGCACCCTCCACCAGGCCCCCACTCATGTCTCCCACCACCCCCACCCCCCAGCAGTGCAGGGGCACCCTCCACCAGGCCCCCACTCATGTCTCCCACCACCCCCACCCCCCAGCAGTGCAGGGGCACCCTCCACCAGGCCCCCACTCATGTCTCCCACCACCCCCACCCCCCAGCATCCAGGGGCACCCTCCACCAGGCCCACACTCATGTCTCCCACCACCCCCACCACCCAGCCACCAGGGGCACCCTCCACCAGGCCCCCACTCATGTCTCCCACCACCCCCACCCCCCAGCCACCAGGGGCACCCTCCACCAGGCCCACACTCATGTCTCCCACCACCCCCACCCCCAGCAGTGCAGGGGCACCCTCCACCAGGCCCCAACTCATGTCTCCCACCACCCCCACCCCCCAGCAGTGCAGGGGCACCCTCCACCAGGCCCCCACTCATGTCTCCCACCACCCCCATCCCCCAGCAGTGCAGGGGCACCCTCCACCAGGCCCCCACTCATGTCTCCCACCACCCCCACCCCCCAGCCACCAGGGGCACCCTCCACCAGGCCCCCACCCATGTCCCCTATCAACCCCACCCCCCAGCAGTGCAGGGGCACCCACCACCAGGCCCCCACTCATGTCTCCCACCACCCCCACCCCCCAGCATCCACGGGGCACCCTCCACCAGGCCCACACTCATGTCTCCCACCACCCCCACCCCCCAGCCACCAGGGGCACCCTCCACCAGGCCCCCACTCATGTCACCCAACATGACATGCATGAAACCAATGAGATGATACCACACAGTGAAGTATGAAAACAAAATTGTATTAAAAAAAATAAGAATGCAAAAGAAATGAAACAAACTACAATGGCAATGAAAAAAAGATAAGCTGCATGTACGTTTAAAAAAATAAAAACACCAAATCCTAATCCAAAAAAATGTTGTCCAAAGTCAAATGAAAAATAAAATCAATCCAATGAAGAACTATGTACAAAACTTCCAAGGGTCCATGAGCCCAAATGAACAAAGGAAACCTACAAAAAACCCTAACTAAAATGCAACTATATACAAAACGTGGAGCAGTGTCCGTCGACTCCAAATCATAAGAACAACCAAAGGAAACCTAAAACTAAATAACTATATACAAAGGCGGCGGGCAAGTCCAGCGGCTCACTCCGTGGTGTTCCGGGCCAGGGCATCATCGAACTCCTGTTCGATGTCCCGGAGGCGGTCCTGTTCCATGGCCCGAGGGTCCGCAGGGACGACGCCGTGTCCTCCTCCAACCCCCTGCGGATTGCCTCGAGGCACTCAGCCCGCCTCAGGGCCCTCCGCATGGAGTTCTCTGCCCTGACCATTGTGAGCCGCACCTCTTCCGCCCGCCGCCGCTCCGCATCTATGGCGTGGCCCAACCGCTGCCACACGGAAGACACTCTCTGTCCTGGGTCCTCCTGCCCTCCGGCCGATGCCTGCCCCTCCGATGTCGAAGGCCCCGAGTCTTCTTGGCTCCCACCATGTTGCTGCTGCTGCTCTGCCTCTGCCCGTGCACTGCCTCCTGCTGCCTGCACATCCTCCGCCGGCTGGGGTGCAGTCGTAGATGTGGCTACCCCTGCTGGACGTCTGACTCCCGACTGTGGCAGGGATGCCTCCTCCACCAGCCTGGCCGCACCGTCAGAGGCAGCTCCACAGGGCCCCCAGGTGACTGATGGGTGGGAAGATGGCACAGAGGACGACTGGCGCATAGGGGGTCCAGTTGAGGAGGGGGTCGGAGCAAGCCCCATCAGACGGAGGAATCCGGCCTGGGTGACCTGTCCCAGCAGGCTGACGTGGTCAACGAGCCATTCGAGATGACGTGCAGTCTCTCCATGAAAAGACTGCAGGTCACCTTGCATGGCCCGTTGACGCAACGCCACACCAGCCAGGACAGGCTCAACCCGGACCTGGATAGCCACGTCCGCAGGCAGAGGAAGGCCAGTTGACGTCAGCTCATCCCCTGCCTGAAAACGGGTCTGGACTTAGGCATCCCTGCTGGTGCAAGCTGATGCAGGGACAGGATCGGGGACAGGATTGCACACAGGCACCTCCGCGGCGGCCTGTGCTGCCTCCTATCCCTGGTCCTGCACTGCACCACTAGCACCAGTGGGATCCCCACCTCCAGACCCCGTCTCTGGTGCTTGCACGGCCTCCTCCTCCACCAAACCCCCCACCAACCTGGATGACTCCATGCCATCTTCGCCTGTTGGGCCCTGTGGGGTCCCAGCTGCCCCTTCTGCTGCCGAGGAGTCCAACTCCAACCTCTGCCTCTTGGACCTCCCCCCAGCATCTGCGGCCTGGGACGCGGCACTGGACTCCTCACTCCCCGACGAGATGACAACACGGGAGGGGAGCCGGGCCTTGCGTCTCCGGCTGGCAGTGGGATCCCCGCCGCTGTGCTCCACAGCACTTTCTCTGCCCTCTTCATCAGTTGACGCTGCAGACAGGGAGAAACAAAACACAGGCATCAGGGCACTGTACAATGGACACATACACACATGACAGTTGCACATGAGTGGCATTGGCAAACCTCAGACATGTCATCACAATCCCCAACACACATGTCATTACAACTCGCACACATGAGCCATACCACAGCCATATCGCAACTGCCACCACCATCCCTACACATACAACAGCATGAGCAGCCAAAGGTGAGCCCGACATCACATGCAACACAGGAAGTGCACCACACATGTACACACACCACCACACTTGCATGCATGTGTACACCTCTGCCAAGTGTCGCACTGTTCAGACGGGCATCCATGTCACATCTGCCAATCAGGCTTCCACATACCGCTGTCACATGCATCCATGTTGCATCACTGTTGCACCCTTGTCAAATACACACACATGCACATGTACACAGTGCTGATACATGCAGCCGAAAACAACATACATGCGTGACATCACGGACATGTCTACTTACATACACATTCATCCAAACATGTGTGCCCACACAACTGCATTTGGCATGCAAGCCTACACACACAAGCACCATCCATGTCTCAAACATTACAGCCCTCGCATGTGTCAGCCCCACGGCCCTGTACACCCCCACCTGGCTGGGCTGTGGAGCGATGGAATCCCAGTCGGGAGTCTTCGGTTCCAGCAGGGGTGGTCACAGCAACAGCACCCCTGGCTGATGTGCAGGCAGCAAATGGCAGTGCACGTGGGCAGCAGGCAGTCAGGCAGCAGCAGATGGCAGGTGGGAGCGTGCTCGGGGCTCTGGGGGGCAGTAGTTCGGCCTTCTGGGCAGGAGCGTGGTCTTCCGTGTGCATACGCGTGGCCAGCTTGATACGGAGTGATTTGGCACGTGAAAAATCTGCACGTCAGCGTGTAATTAGAGGAAAGGCCCTTAGCGCGTAAGCGCGTCTGCACGCATACGCGTACAGACGTGCATGCGCATTTCAGCGCGCGTGAAAAACTGCACGTCCGCGTGTAATACGAGGAAAGGGCCATGCGCGTATGCACGGCAGCACGCATATGCGATGTCATTGGACCAAAGGCCCTTAGCGCGTAAACGCGTCGCCAGCGTATGTGCATCTATGAAGTCACGTGCACGTTGAATTGGGCACACGTTTGAAAATGTTGCATGTTAAAAAAATGAAAGACACGTCCGAGTGTCAAAGCGTGTAATTGGTGGGAATGGGCCTAGCGCGTACACGAGGCAGTGACAAACCGTGTAATTGGTGGAAATGGCCCTACACGCAGAAGTGACAAAGCGTGTAATTGGTGGAAATGGCCCTAGCGCGTACACGCCGCGTAAGTGACACTGGACGTGTGGGCCTGTATAAAAGGTACGTGTAGAACACCATTTCCTTGTACGTGCTTTTCGTGGAGAGCGAGTGGGTGAATTCTGTACTTCTTGTCGTTTCACACGCGATTTACTTCACGACGTTTCAAGTTCGTATTCCCTGTTACCTCTGACAGCTTTTTCTCTTTTTTCTCTTTTACTGGTTTACCTGGGCCTGTTCCCTCAAACAGTGTTCCCTTCTACTGTTGTCCTGTCTCCTCAGACAGCGTACAAATCTTCTTTTGGCGGGGGTGTTGCCAACCAAACGTGCTCCTTTTTCACGCTCTTTTACCTGGCAGACGGTGAGTCACGCACGTATCTAACATCTGTGCTTGCCCCGTGTGTAGCCTACCCCTTCAGAGGTCATTCTAGGCTGCGTGTGACACGCATACGTTCATTCTTGTGTTACTGGGTGCCACAGCGTAGTGCAGGTTTTTCTTTCTGCACACGTGGTCTAGGAGGGGTTGCGTGCACGTCATCTCCCTTTTTTGGGGCTCCTGTGCGTAGCGTGACCCGTCATCTTTCCCCAGGGGTTACATTCAGCCTTGCTAGAGCACTAGGGTACAATTACCATCTGGTACCCAACCCCTTTGACCCCCAATTGCCCAGGACAATAGTTTACGGCCACTCCCATACGCACATTAACATCAGTGCCATGGCTGGGATGCGAGGATTCCGTAAGGGTGGCAAAGGTGGAAGAGCCACAAGTGGTGGCCGTGGTGGATCCGGTAGGGGACGTGGTCGTTACTTGCAGGGTGAGCCTGTCCCCCCATGTGTGGAGGACCAGTCAAGGGCACACATAATCCCCCCCCTCCCGTTGAGGCTGATGTGGCTGACACCATCCATGCTCAGCCCTTGTTGGACCAGCCCATTGTGGCACCAGACCTGGCTGACTCCATGGCTGACTTCCAGGTCAGCAGGCCTATGACACGTGCGCTGGTGCACGTTGATGTCATCATGCCACGTGCATCTGGGGCAGCAAGGTCCTCTGCTGCCCCAAGTAGGCAGGGCGGAGAGGCTGCAGGGGCAGCTGCGGCTCCATCCACCCCAGCTCTCACACACCCAGCCAGGACAGTGTCGGTCCTAGTCCATCCTGCTGACATTCCCCCTGACACCATTACACTTGAGCCAATGCCTGCACCAACTCCCATGCTGAGTGTGCAATCCCACACTCCTGATACAGAGTCCACCAGGGCTCCTGCCCCTAGTGTCCAGAGCAGCGCAGGACACTCAGGATCACCACCACCTTCCAAGCGGAAGAGAAAGAGTGCTCGTCCGGCACAGGCTGATGCCCCAGACACGGCTACACAGTCCGGCCCGTCGAGGAAGCCCAGCTTCACGGATGACGAACTGAATGCACTTGTCGAGTATGTGTCCGCACATGATAATGAGATGGTCATTGTTGCAGGATCCAAGACCACACCTGCACAACGCCAGGCACACTGGCAGACCGTTGCGGACATCGTAAGTGCCCTTGGAATCGTGAGGCGCACAGCCAATGATTGCTATAAGCACTGGAATGACCTAAAGCGCAGGGCAAAGAGTAAGCTGGCCTCAAGTCATGCTGCAATTCTAGTGACTGGAGGTGGGTCTCCAGTAGTAGACATGGAACTCACTCAACATGAGTCAGTCGCTGGGACCTACGTCACGGAGGAACAGATCCAAGGCGTGGGAGATCTGCCTGATTACGAGGCATTGTCCGGTGAGTGCACATGCATGTGTGTGTCATCCATGTGCATGGTGTGTGTGTGAGGGCTTCTGTTTGTGTGCCAGGTGAGAGTGTGTGCGCCTGAGTCGTATGGGTCAGCCATGTGCTTCATGCAATACATCCTGCGCAGCTGCATTTGGCCATAGCAGTATCCCTTCTGCCAACAGTAGACATCTAGCCCAACTGCACACCAGTTGCCCTTGAAGTGTCACCTTGCCACAACATTGTTGCTTATTTTTCACTGTTCATTCAGTCAGATTGTTTGCATTCCACCACTTTTACTAGGCATTTCGCAGTCCTCTAGTCACATCTCTGACATGGCTATGGTAAAGTGGAGTGACTTTGTTACCTGGATATCATTTGTTCACACATGTCCCTGTGCAATTGGACCATTTTGGACTGGCAGCTCCAGGTGAAAAATCTGACCTGTTTGAATTAGAAAAGCTATTACATGCGGGAACTGGACTGAATGAATAGGTGCTGCCCTCCTCTCCATCTTCACTCAATAGCAATGGTACATGCCATCTGTGTGATGGCATGTGTGTTTCACCTGGCAATCACAGGCCAATGTGTGATGCCACTGCAAGGCAGCATGCAGAAAATGTGTTCATCTTCCATCTTGGTGTCATCAGTGTGTGCCATTTGCCTGCCCTTCATATGCAGTGAGGGTGCATGCATGGGAGGGTTTTAGTCATGTGGGACATGTGTCAATCAAGTACTGGTTCTCTTGCTTCTCAGCCCTCATTGTGTGCCATGGTGCTAATGCCTGTTTCCATTTCTTTGTTTTTATGTCTTTGCAGGGGAAGACGCACCTGATACTGCTGGGGTTGTGGAGATGGTGCAGACCGAGGAGGGGTCCGAGGGCCGACCAACCACCAGTGAGGGACGTGGTGTGGTGGTGGGTGAGAACCCACAAGTGCTGCAGGTCGTGCTCTCAAGGGGTTTCTCTGGCTGCACCTCCCCCGAGCTGTACTCAGGTGTTGATTCGGATGATGAGACCTACGTGTCATCGCAGGTGAGTGTTCCAGGGAGGGATTCTGTTCTGTCCCACCCACCTGCACCAGGGTCAGAACCCTCAATGGGGATGTCAGTGTTGGCAGCTACGCCTTTGGTGGTTACGGATGCAGGGTCACACTCCGCGACATCTGATCCTGTTCCTGGGCCAGCAGATCAGAGGGGGAATGCAGTCCTGCAGCCTCAGGCAGTGCCGGCACAGCAAGGCGCAGTTCGCCTTGCCCCAGACAGGTGTGGTGCCCGCCGATGTGGTGGCCGTATGCCACCTGGCAATACCGCATGGGATCAATCCATTTACGGTATGGCAACCCAACAGGCAGCATCATCCGAGATGATGGCTCAGGCCATGGATAGGGTGGCCACTTCCATTGTCCCCCCTGAAAGGCTGATGGAGCGACTACAGCAGGCAACCGACTCCATCTGCCAGTCACACAGGGAGGACATGTTGGCGTCCAACAGGGACAGGCGGGCGGCACTGGCGACTCTGCAGGAGGCCATCTCCATAGAGTCCCAGAGCCACAGGGAAGCCCTGAGGCAGGAGCTCCTTCACCTCAGGACGACTCTTGTTGAGCTTGAGGCTTCAACACACCAAAGGACAGAACAGCAGCTGGAGCGTCTCACCCGTACGGTCTCAGCTGAGATGCAGGCAACGAGGGCGGAGGTCCGGGCATCCCGTGAGTTGTTGCATGGGGACCTCCGCACACTCATCCTCCAGAAAGAGACCTACCACACCCGCATGCTTGCAGCCATGGAGGAGCAGACTAGGGCCTTGCGTGGGCTGCCTCCCATAGTGCAACCACCTCCGGATGCAGCTGCATAGGGTGATAATAGCGACAGCAGTGATACTCCCACAATAGGGTAGCCGTGTGGGCCATGAGCCCATGGAGGTGTTTTTTTTTCCCCAGGATCCACACAGGTGGGTTTTGGTGTGCACCTTGTCCTCGGACCTCCTGGGTGGCCTCCCCGACCCCCCCGGGCCCATCAATGGCCATTTTTTATTTTTTTTTATTTTTATTTTTATTTTTATTTTTAATTATTTTTTTCCCAATTTTTTTGGGACAATTTGTTGCCTTCCGTGGTTCCTGTGGGCATTCGCTGCATTGTGGCTGGGCACATGCAGGCTTCTCATGTATTTGGTTCAGATGCTTGGGTTTGAGTCACACACACCCCTCCTGCTTCCCGTTTCCATGGGCTTGCAAAGGGTGTGCCCAAGTGACATTGACGTACATGGTGACATTGGACTCCCACTACATGTGTGGGTAGTCTAGTCAATACTGTGTATACATTCCTAGTGCATATTGCTGTTGTGTTGTACACTGCATGTTGCATTGATGTGTAACTCATCATCTGTGTCTACCTCCCAATTTGCAGGTCCCTTCCTCATGTCTACACAAGGCCCTCTAGTTTGGAGATGGGGTCCATGTTGGCAGCAGTGCAACTACAACTCTACATGGCGCCAACACTGCACAGTTGGTAGTGGTGGGAGTGCAGGCATTTCCAGGTGGTGAGACTACTAATTTATTACATTTGTGATGTCATGTTAATGGTAGTACCTGCTCAAGTTTGTTGTTGGTCCTGCATTACTGTGAGCATTTCAGGTGTTGCAAGTTTCAATTAGGGACACTGTACATTGTGACACTAGTGTCATGTTGTGGGGATTACTTTGTTTACCTGCAAATAGCATGACATGGCACGGTGTGTCGTGTGGCGGTGCTGGGGATGGGTTGGCTGACATGGCACTGTCCTCTTGTTGCATTTTGCAAGTGGGTATTCATTTTAGCTGCTTGAATGTGTTTCTTCACAAAACTGCATTGGTGGTGTCTGTGTGGGTAGGGATGCACACATTGTAACACTTCCAGGTGAACAATCTCAGGCTGATATGGTTTTCACGGTTGATTCTCCAGACATTCAGGATCAGTGTCAGGTTGAGTCATCATTGATTGTCAGATGGAATGTGCCAGGGCAGTGTGCACTCCACAGGGGTGCGATTTCTATGTGAAGTAATTAGCCACTAGCTGTGTACGGGCTGCCTCCCCCCGTGCCCTTTCCCCTCCCATGCGCAGCGGCTGTGCATGTGGTTGGGGATGTGGGGCCACCACCATGTCCACGGCCAGGCCTCGGCGTGTTGCAACGTTGTGCAGGACACATGCTGCCACTATGATCCTGCACACTACTGGGGGAGCATACAACAGCTGCCCGCCAGAACGGTCAAGGGAGCGAAAGCGTGACTTTAGCACTCCGAATGTGCGCTCCACTATGCCCCGAGTTGTAATGTGGGCTGTGTTATATCTTACCTGGGGTGGCGTGGTGGGGTTCAGAATTGGCGTCATCATGTGGGGGCTGAGAGGGTAGGCACTGTCCCCTGTGGAGGTGGTGATTGGTATCATTGGTGGGGTTGTGACCTTGCTCAGTATCTGACATGCATGCATGTGCAGTGGCATTCATACTCTCCAAGCAGCCATGTATCGCCATGCCGCCCAGCTTCTAGGTCCCGGCTTAGGGTGGACATTCGGTAAATGAAGCTGTCGTGGGTGGAGCCGGCATAGTTGGCATATACTGAGGTGATGATTCCCTTGGCATTACATGCTACCTGCACGTTGATGGAATGCCAGTGCTTGCGGTTCCTATAGATGTGCTCTGATGCCCTGGGGGGACGTAGAGCCACATGGGTGCACTCGATGGCACCTAGCACTTTGGGGAATTGTGCCACACCGTAAAAATCCAGGGCGGCAGCATGCCTTTCTGCAGGTGTTCTGGGCAGGTATATGTGCCTGCGGACTGATGGGCGTGCAGTGATGATGTTCAAGACCTGGTGTAGGCAGCGTGACTGGGTGGCCTGTGATACCCCACCCACTATGGCACTTGTCCGCTGAAATGATCCAGTGGCTAAGAAGTGCAGTACATTGAGGACCTTCTCCAGGGGGCTGAGTGCTTGGGAGCACAGGGTGGGTGATGTGAGGTCACCCTCCCACTCACTCATCAAGTCCAGTATTATGTGTGGTGGAAACCTGTACCTCCCATACACCTGGTCATCAGGCATCCCGAAAAGGCTGGTTCTGGGTGTGAATATTCTGGCCCTGACTATCCTCCTCCTCCTCCTTTGGTAGCCCACGCCCACTGCTGCTAGGAACGGTATGTTCATCCTGGGTCTGATTTTGTTATTTTGTTAGCGCGCAAATTTATGCGTTGCGCGTGTTGTAGGCGAGCGTGTGACCCGCGCACCCCTGAAATCCAGTACCCAGTCCAATAGCGTGTGAAAATTCCCGCGCATCCCGGGATACAGGTGTGCTGACGTACTTGCGTGTGTAAGTGCCCGCGCACCCCTGATATACACGTACATAGGCCAATCGTGTGTACGCGCACTTTTGTCCAATTACACGCGATGACACTCTGACGTGCTGTCCAATTACACGCGATGACACTCTGACGTGCAGTCTTTCCACGTGTGCTCTGTCATCACGTGCTGTGTGGGAAACACCCGTGCGGGTCACGTCAATGACGCGCTTATGCGCTGAGGGCCTTTGGTCTAATAGAATCGCGTATGCGTGCTGACGCGCTTACGCGCTAAGGGCCTTTCCTCGAATTTCACGCTGACGTGCAGGATTTTCACGTGCCAAATCACTCCGTATCAAGCTGGCCACTCGAAAACACACGGAAGACCACGCTCGTGCCCAGAAGGCCGAATTACTGCCCCCCAGTGCCCCGAGCAGCCTCCCACGTGCCATCTGCTGCTGCCTGCCTGCCTGCCTGCCTGCTGCCACCGTGCCCTGCCATTTGGTGCCTGCACATCAGCCATCTGCAGGGGTCCAGTTGCTGTGTCCACCCCTGCTGGAACTGAAGGCTCCCGACTGGGATTACATCGCTCCACAGCCCAGCCCCAGGACCCAGTTGCCCACCCACACCTGCCTCTGGGGTTGCCATGTCGGGCACTTCCACATCTGGCACCAGTGGCAACCCCAGGCCAGAGGGGCAGAGGGGCACCAGCTTCACTGCCACTGAAGTTGGTGTCCTGGTGGAGCATGTCCTGGGGCAGTATGATGCCCTCTTTGGATCGTCCCGCGCCAGCAAGGAAGGACGGGAGAGGATCTGGGCCGACTGTGTGGTTGCCATCAATGCGGAGGGGGTGGCAACCCGCGACGTCCAGAAGATCAAGAAGCGCTGGGAGGACTTGAGGTCCAGGACCCTCGTGAAGGCCCGGCGCCTCGTGGAGGGGGGCCGGGGCCGCATGAGTTCCATCCAGATGGGGGTCCTGGAAGGCGTACGCCCAGCGCTCCACGCCCAGATCCTTGAGAGGGGGACCCGTCTGGAGTTGAGCGGTAAGTGTCCAAGCATTGCTGTGTGAGACAGGGCATGTTGCGGTGTGCTGGTTCTCTGATACTTGCCTGTATGTGTGACATAGGCCATGTATGCATGTATGTGTGCAGGGACATCATGGTAATGCATGTGCGACCAGTGATGTGTGAACCACATGGTTGTTGCATGTGTTTAAATGCCACATGGGGAGCCCTATGCAGATTTTAGACATGAGAGAATGCCAGTCTCTGTTCCTGGACATGGGTGGGGGTGAGGGATGGGTGCTGATGGCAGGTACATATATGGTAGCCATGTCTGTGTGCCTGACCTGCGTGTCTGTGACTTGTGCATGCCATGGATGCATGACACATGTGTGTGACAGATTCACTGATGCAGCCTAGTTACCCTTGTATCCGCTGTGTACCATGCCTGTTACTGTATGTGTTTTGCCTGGACTGACCCATGTGTTGTGGAGGGACATGATGGAAGTGTACTTTGACAGTGGTACTCATCTGCTATTGCTTCCTGTCTAGGGGACCATTGTACAGTACCCTGAGGCTTGTGTTCTTTGTCTCCCTCTACGCAGCGGCTAGTGAAGAAGAGGGCGGAGACGGCGCTGTGGAGCAAGGCGGCGGAGATGCCCCACGGCTGCAGCGGAAGGGGTGGGTGAGCCCCCACAGGGGCCTGCTACAGTGGAAGACGGTGAGGAGCCATCCAGGTTGGTGGTTTCCACAGAGGAGGAGGAGGCCGCCACAGGGGCACACATGGGGCCTGGTGGGGGCATCCCTGCTGGTGCAAGTGGTGCAGTCCAGGGCCAGGGGCAGGAGGCAGCACAGGTCACCGTGGAGGGGCCTGTGCATGTCGCTGGCCCTGACACTGTGAGTGCACCAGCATGCACCAGCAGGGTTGCCCCGTCCCAGGCCCGTCCGCAGGTAGAGGGGATGTCCATGTCACCTGACTCCACTCCACCTGCGGACGAGGGGACCCGTGTCCGTATAGAGAAGGTCCTGATTGGGAGACATGAGTGGGGGCCTGGTGGGGGCTGCCCATGGTGGATGGGGGGTGGGGGTGGGTGGGAGACATGAGTGGGGGCCTGGTGGGGGCTGCCCCTGGTGGCTGGGGGGTGGGGGTGGGTGGGAGACATGAGTGGGGGCCTGGTGGGGGCTGCCTATGGTGGCTGGGGGTGGGGGTGGTGGTAGACATGAGTGGGGGCCTGGTGGGGGCTGCCCATGGTGGCTGGGGGGTGAGGGTGGGTGGGAGACATGAGTGGGGGCCTGGTGGGGGCTGCCCCTGGTGGCTGGGGGGTGGGGGTGGTGGGAGACATGAGTGGGGGCCTGGTGGAGGCTGCCCCTGCACTGCTGGGGGGTGGGGGTGGTGGGAGACATGAGTGGGGGCCTGGTGGAGGGTGCCCCTGGTGGCTGTGGGGTGGGGGTGATAGGGGACATGAGTGGGGGCCTGGTGGGGGCTGCCCATGGTGGCTGGGGGGTGGGGGTGGGTGGGAGACATGAGTGGGGGCCTGGTGGGGGCTGCCCATGGTGGCTGGGGGGTGGGGGTGGGTGGGAGACATGAGTGGGGGCCTGGTGGGGGCTGCCCCTGGTGTCTGGGGGGTGGGGGTGGTGGGAGACATGAGTGGGGGCCTGGTGGAGGCTGCCCATGGTGGCTGGGGGGTGGGGGTGGGTGGGAGACATGAGTGGGGGCCTGGTGGGGGCTGCCCATGGTGGCTGGGGGGTGGGGGTGGGTGGGAGACATGAGTGGGGGCCTGGTGGGGGCTGCCCCTGGTGGCTGGGGGGTGGGGGTGGGTATGAGACATGAGTGGGGGCCTGGTGGGGGCTGCCCATGGTGGCTGGGGGGTGGGGGTGGTGGTAGACATGAGTGGGGGCCTGGTGGGGGCTGCCCATGGTGGCTGGGGGGTGGGGGTGGGTGGGAGACATGAGTGGGGGCCTGGTGGGGGCTGCCCATGGTGGCTGGGGGGTGGGGGTGGGTGGGAGACATGAGTGGGAGCCTGGTGGGGGCTGCCCCTGGTGTCTGGGGGGTGGGGGTGGTGGAAGACATGAGTGGGGGCATGGTGGGGGCTGCCCATGGTGGCTGGGGGGTGGGGGTGGGTGGGAGACATGAGTGGGGGCCTGGTGGGGGCTGCCCCTGGTGGCTGGGGGGTGGGGGTGGTGGGAGACATGAGTGGGGGCCTAGTGGAGGCTGCCCCTGCACTGCTGGGGGGTGGGGGTGGTGGGAGACATGAGTGGGGGCCTGGTGGAGGGTGCCCCTGGTGGCTGGGGGTGATAGAGGACATGAGTGGGGGCCTGGTGGGGGCTGCCCATGGTGGCTGGGGGGTGGGGGTGGGTGGGAGACATGAGTGGGGGCCTGGTGGGGGCTGCCCATGGTGGCTGCGGGGTGGGGGTGGGTGGGAGACATGAGTGGGGGCCTGGTGGGGGCTGCCCCTGGTGGCTGGGGGTGGGGGTGGTGGTAGACATGAGTGGGGGCCTGGTGGAGGGTGCCCCTGGTGGCTGGGGGGGTGGGGGTGATAGGGGACATGAGTGGGGGCCTGGTGGGGGCTGCCCATGGTGGCTGGGGGGTGGGGGTGGGTGGAAGACATGAGTGGGGGCCTGGTGGGGGCTGCCCATGGTGGCTGGGGGTGGGAGTGGGTGGGTGACATGAGTGGGGGCCTGGTGGGGGCTGCCCCTAGTGGCTGGGGGGTGGGGGTGGTGGTAGACATGAGTGGGGGCCTGGTGGAGGGTGCCCCTGGTGGCTGGGGGGTGGGGGTGATAGGGGACATGAGTGGGGGCCTGTTGGGGGCTGCCCATGGTGGCTGGGGGGTGGGGGTGGGTGGGAGACATGAGTGGGGGCCTGGTGGGGGCTGCCCCTGGTGGCTGGGGGGTGGGGGTGGTGGTAGACATGAGTGGGGGCCTGGTGGGGGCTGCCCATGGTGGCTGGGGGGTGGGGGTGGGTGGGAGACATGAGTGGGGGCCTGGTGGGGGCTGCCCCTGGTGGCTGGGGGGTGGGGGTGGTGGGAGACATGAGTGGGGGCCTGGTGGAGGCTGCCCATGGTGGCTGGGGTGTGGGGGTGGGTGGGAGACATGAGTGGGGGCCTGGTGGGGGCTGCCCATGGTGGCTGGGGGGTGGGGGTGGGTGGGAGACATGAGTGGGGGCCTGGTGGGGGCTGCCCATGGTGGCTGGGTTGTGGGGGTGGGTGGGAGACATGAGCGGGGACCTGGTGGGGGCTGCCCCTGGAGGCTGGGGGGTGGGGGTGGTGGGAGACATGAGTGGGGGCCTGGTGGAGGCTGCCCCTGCACTGCTGGGGGGTGGGGGTGGTGGGAGACATGAGTGGGGGCCTGGTGGAGGGTGCCCCTGGTGGCTGGGGGGTGGGGGTGATAGGGGACATGAGTGGGGGCCTGGTGGGGGCTGCCCATGGTGGCTGGGGGGTGGGGGTGGGTGGGAGACATGAGTGGGGGCCTGGTGGGGGCTGCCCATGGTGGCTGGGGGGTGGGGGTGGTTGGGAGACATGAGTGGGGGCCTGGTGGGGGCTGCCCCTGGTGGCTGGGGGGTGGGGGTGGTGGTAGACATGAGTGGGGGCCTGGTGGAGGGTGCCCCTGGTGGCTGGGGGGTGGGGGTGATAGGGGACATGAGTGGGGGCCTGGTGGAGGGTGCCCCTGGATGCTGGGGGGTGGGGGTGCTGGGTGACATGAGCAGGTGTGCAGGGTAGTCCCCTGTGGTGTGTGCTGCCTGCAGGGGCCGTGGAGGGTGTACAGGGAATACCTGGGAGCACACAGCCAAATCGTGTGTAGAATTTCCCGCGCTCAACTGAAATCCACGTACCCTGACAAATTGCGTGTGGAACTTCCCGCGCACCCCTGAAATCCACGTACCCGGCCAAATCGCGTGTGGGACTTCCCGCGCACTCCTGAAATCCACGTACACGGCCAAATCGCGTGTGGAACTTCCCGCGCACCCCTGAAATCCATGTATCCTGACAAATCGCGTGTGGAACTTCCCGCGCACCCCTGAAATCCACGTACCCGGCCAAATCGCGTGTGGTACTTCCCGCGCACCCCTGAAATCCACGTACACGGCCAAATCGCGTGTGGAACTTCCCGCGCACCACTGAAATCCACGTACCCTCACAAATCGCGTGTGGAACTTCCCGCGCACCCCTGAAATCCACGTACCCGGCCAAATCGCGTGTGGAACTTCCCGCGCAACCCTGGAATCCACGTACACGGCCAAATCGCGTGTGGAACTTCCCGTGCACCCCTGTAATCCACGTACCCTGACAAATCACGTGTGGAACTTCCCGCAAACCCCTGGAATTCACATGCCCTGCCAATTCGCGTGTGAGAATTCCTGCGCACCCCGGTATACACGCACACGTATTTTTTGTCAGCGGGTGTCCGTGTTTGTGGGTACCCCTTTGCACGTCATTTGTCCTGGAGGGCCACAGTATGGGACATTCATCATGGCAGTATATAGGTGCTTTTTTTTGCTGCACCTTTTGGCGCACATTTCTTACAGGCGCAGAGACGCTACCGCCTGCTTTCTTGTTGCGGTCGTGTTTGTGCCTGTGCGCTGGTTTGAGCGTGCGCTTTTTTGCCCTATTCTATTCCATGAATACGTGTTGTAGGCGAGCGTGTGGGCGTTCCGCGCACTTGTACCCTGTACTTCCCCCGTGACGGCCACATTTTGGCAAGTTGTTCCCCATTCCGAGTGTTACGCCCCGTGTTCCGCCTACTTTTGTTGCGTGCGCCGCGCTATGTGCGATTTTCGCTGTGGCCTGTTAGATGGCCTGTGCGCTAACGTGCGCCGCGCACTTTATTATCGCACATCCGATGGTTTTCTCGCGCACGGCCTTCCATGAATCGATGTGCGCTGCTTTTCGTGCAATTTTCGCACTTGCACTGCGATTTTCGCTATTCCACTGCGATTCGCACGGTTTTGGCCACTTGCGCCGCGCTAATTATTCCATGAATCGGCCTGAAATGTCTTTGAGGTTTTGTGAGATAATTGTGTTCCTTCATGGAATAACAAATCTGCTTTGTTCTGTGGGAAAGAAAGCTTTGTTTTGAAGGCCTGGTTGGTTATTTACAAATAATAGAGAAACATTGAGAATGCCCCAGATGATTGTTGATGGCATGAATTTGATTTGTATCTATCATTGTGCTGAATGTTCACTCATGATACTGGGATGCGGGGCGGAATTATGGGCACTGGGAGTCATTTTGCATAGTAAGGAATCTATGACTGTCTGTAAGCGAGTTGGAGTCGAAACAATATCTGAGTATTATCACCAGTCAAGTGCTGGATACAATCCAATGCTACTCCTGATGGTGATGTGAAAAAAGAAAAAGGTGAAATGCATGCACTCTTGGGGGATTTACACTGGTTATGAGATGGCTTTGGAGGTGAGTGATAGCCAGGAAACAAAATTCAGTCTTTTAACAAGAACTGGAAAATAGAATTGTGAAAATGTGCATCTTCATTTGACATGTCTGTATTTTACATTTACCACGATGAAAATGAAAGTGGGTTCCCTGTGAGCAGCATAACAATGTCACAAAGAAGAAGATACTATATATTTTAAGCTCTGGCTTCTTCTAACTACCACTCAAGATGTACATGGTGGCAAGCAGTATTCCAATAGATGTGATATAGTTCGCGGAGATCTATAACACTGGACTCATCACATAATTCATATACTTGAGTAATGGGAGCACTGTGCATAATTATAGAGAAAGAAGCACAGTCTTTCAGTCACAACCTGAGTATTAGTTAACAGAGGGAGTATAACCAGACTTCATATTGTGAATCATAGACTCATTTTTCAATTCGTGTTACAGCCACCATCTGTTTTGAGACTTGAGGGCACTTTTCTTTTTTTTAAAAAAAAAGCTGTCCTTCTTTTTCATTTACAAAATGGTTCTTGTTGAAAGTTGGTGCATCAGAGACATGCACATATGTGCACATCCATGCTTAGGACTTGCTGAAAAGAGGCCCTCTCCAGACCTCGCCCCTGCAATAATCTTTGCATCTAGGTCTGATTGCTGATGGTGAAACGCTAGTGACACTCAAACACAGTGATACTCAGCCCTTACAGAATGCTGGCAGGCCTCTATGCTGCCATCATCCGTATGGCAGCACTTCCTATTTTCAGGGTTCGTCTTCAGGAACGCTATGTTTTTGCTCCCCACCCCCAAACATCGTTACCATCTTTTCTGCCTCAGATAAGAACTTGGATACTATTTCTCCTTCAATCCACCCCAACTTACATGTTTGGGGTGGAAGACAACTACTGCTCCAGCTCTTCTTGGTCTTTGGAAATGCCTCATGACTTTTCTGTGCCAGCAGCATGTTGTTCACTGGAAACGTCCAGCTAGCAATAAAAAGGCAAGCATTCCACCATCAGGATTTAGACAGAAAGAGATCGTTATTGCATATTTTTTTGTTTAGCATAGATAATTGGCCGCAGTTACACACATCTCTCCTGTGCTGGCTGTGCCTGGTTCCCTCAAAGGCATCCCCCTCCTCTGACTGGTCCTGAGTGCCCGAATTACACTCCTGTTACTGGTTCTGGTGGCCCAACACACTTCTAACCTGGGTCTCTTGTTTGGCACCTTTCCCTCCTTATCCCCTGTTTGGTCCTGGTTGCCTCATTGTGTCATCCTTCTCTGGCTGTCCCAGTTGGCCCCACGCTCTCCTCTTCCTCTGAGTGTTCCTGGGTGAGCCTAATCTCTCCGTCACCCCAGAATTTCCAGTTGCCCCTCTTACTTCTCCACCTCTTGCTGATCCTGCGGTTCCCCGTACCCTCCTCCTCTCTAGGTGGTCCTGACTGCCGCAAGCCACTTTGCCCCAATATTTTGATATGTTAATATTGCAATGTGTAACTAATTCTCTCAAATAC
Organism: Ambystoma mexicanum; assembly: GCF_040938575.1. NCBI lineage: Eukaryota > Metazoa > Chordata > Amphibia > Caudata > Ambystomatidae > Ambystoma > Ambystoma mexicanum. Next base: position 975,108,730 of record NC_090933.1, on the reverse strand, counting down.
TCCATAGATTATTTTTTTCACTTCACACCAATCACTTCTTCGTATAGTGTAGTACCCACCCATGGGGTTACTACTGTGATTCTTTGTACAACATAGTTTTTTGGTTGATAATATTGTTGTGGTGGAAAAGGAGCCAGGACGTTTCAGAAGGACGATCTATACACCACAGGGGAAGGTGGGAGGAGGGAAGAAAGGGAGAGGGCAGGAGGGAAAGGGGTTAGTTTTAAGCAGAAGTATAAAGAGACAAGACGTGACCTGTACGGTGTCCCGTGTCTGTGTCCGGGTACCTGGGGTGGGCCTCAACAACTGGCGACGAGGCGCCACGACCGACATTGCCCTTAGCCCAGCCCTGAAAGTAGATGGCGCGGACCAGGAGGAGAACTGCTGCCCGCCTATGCACAACGGGAGACGTGCAGTGGCTAAAGGAGGAGGCCAGCACCTTCCAATAACTACCAAGAGAATAAATACAGCTATTTCTCATTTGCCAGTCTGTCAAAACTTCATTGCATAACTTAAGGCTGAAAAGATCACCTGTGACCTAACCGTCTCAGAATTCCAGTCACCTATAATGCATTTGTTGAATGCTTGTTTGTTAACGAAAAATCAACTAAATTCTGTTAACTGACAAGTACATCTCCAGTTGACATATTGGTTGCAAAGGAGGATTGGTTATTTTTGAAGTACGTTTACACATTATGAATGGACCCTTTCCATTCATGTTAAAATGTAATCCATATTCATTAATATCTCTACTCCCTAAACTGATTAGAATGCAATCTTGTTAAATATCACCCTCCTTGGGTGGAACCTCAATTTATTGACACACTCCTAACTTCACATCTATATCAAATTATCTGTGTAGAAAGACAACACCTGCTGTTTCCATTGCATGGCCCTTGCTCAGGCCTAACCACCCCTCTCACTGTCTTTCCTCATTCACCCCACTGACCTCCCTACCCATCTTCCAGGGAAAGGTGCAACATGTTGTTCTGTTTCGGCCCATGCAAAACGCTCTTTTGTGCATCACGCTTTTCCCTTGTAGCATCCAGACCGCAATTGCTGAATTACTGAATTTCACTGCAGACCTTAAACTGAAATTAAAATAGATGATAGCTTCACATCAGGTGGGTTCAGCATCTTCAGCCAATGGTATCCACTATGCATGTTGAAAGGAGTATGTGAGCACTTCATAAAATGGATCTGTGTGCCACACAAATTTTAGGTCACACAGTTGACCTCATGTTTTGCATGAATACGTGTACATAATTTGGCCATATCTGTCCTGTGGTATGGTTTGACCATTGTATGGTCATTTTTCGCATTTGGTATGGTTTCGTCTCCTCTCACCTTCCAGCTCTACCTGCCCAACCTAGTCAGACATGTGGAAATATCTGAGATTTATATCTCAGATATTACAAACAATCTCATCCCTGCACTCAGTTGGTCCCAATCATGCCTCACGACACTCATGACCAACTGTTATCTCACTCATTCCAAAATCAGTTGGAACCCACATAGCACTGACAATATCTGTCAGCAGATAAACTAGCCTACATATGTAACCTTAACACTTACCATGCATGTTTGTTTGTTTGTTTGTTTATTTGGTATAGCGCAAAACCAAACCCGAAGGGGTAGCTGGGCGCAGACAGTACAAGGATACTTGAGAACTTGGTTACAGGAAAAATACAGTTATACAGTTCATAATACTAACAAAGTTGCATGTACAGGAAAATACGAAACTACAGTTCAAGCTGGTTAACCAGATATCAGTTCATATAGTTACAGTCATCTAGGGTCTCTAGAGCAGGTGGCAATGGGACGGTCAAGCTAAGTGTCATTGGAACGTATCCAGGTGAGGACTTTCCGCCTGAAGCTAGGGTAAAGTTGGTCCATTATGAGATCCAGAGGGAGTTTGTTCCAAGTTTGCGCAGCTATGACCGGAAAACTGGAGCCGCCAGCAGTACTCTTTTTATATCTAGGCACCACTAAGGTATAGGCGTTAGTCATTCTAGTAGGACGGTTTGAGGTTCTCTTGTTGACTCTGTTTACCAGGTAAGGGGGAGCTATATTGTTAAGACATTTGGAGGTGAGGGAGAGTGTGATGAGGGCAATCCTGTCTTTGATTTTTAGCCAGTGGATATTTTTCCTAGAGGTGGAGATATGAGCTCTATTAGGAATATTTAAAGCTACTCTAATAGCGTTGTTTTGGAGAGTTTGGAGTTTATCAAGGATATACTTGTTAGATCCTGCATATAGGGCATTACAGTAATCCAACTTGGATATGATGAGTGCATTAGCTAATGTAATGCAACTAGTCTCAGTTAGAAATGGTCTACATGCTCGGATCAATTTGCAAGTATATGCAGTGGAAGATGCTAGTGAGTTAGTTTGTTTCTTGAAGGTGAGCGCTGAGTCGAGATAGACCCCGAGGGTTTTGACTGCAGGCATCACTTTGATGACATTATTGTCGATGTTGAATGAGGCATAGTTTGGGTCAAGTTTTTTGATGGCCAGCTCTGAGCCGAGGAACAGTAACTCAGTTTTGTCGTCATTCAGGCAGAGGCCGTGAGATGCCATCCATGCCTGAATGAGGAGATATATCTTATTTACTAAGGCCTTGTCTTCCAAGAAGTTGCCCGAAAGGGGGATAGGGATCTGAGTGTCATCTGCGTAATTAGTGTAGATGATACCCAGTCTGTCCAACTTGTCAAACAGGGGCTTAGTAAAGATGTTATACATCGTCGGAGATACACATGATCCTTGAGGGACACCGCATGAAACTTGTGTGGGATCAGCGGCTGCTAGGGGGGAGAAGACTCTCATTGTCCGGTTTGCAAGGAAGGATTGTACCCAGGTTATGGCATCACTTGAAAAATGAGCGGCGGAGCTGAGGTGATTGCATAAGACTGCGTGATCTACCAAGTCGAAGGCTGCGGATAGGTCAAGGAGGAGTAGCATAGCTGATTTGCCATTGTCCTTCAACTCGTCAATTTGGGTCTTGAGGTCAATCAGGGCTGTTTCAGTGCCATGAAGGGGACGGGAGCCAGATTGCCGTGAGCCTAGTAGATTGTTAGTTTCTAAGTAGTCCTGAATTTGCAGGTACGCTACTCTGTCAATAATTTTAAGCAGAAATGGGACAGTGGTGATAGGTCTGTAATTTGTCGGTATTGCAGCATCAAGTGTTTGTTTTTTTAGCAAGGGGAGCACCCAAGATTGTTTGAGGTTATTGGGCACTAGGTTAGACTTAAAGGATGCATTGATGAGTTTAGAGATGAAGGGGGCTAGGTCTCTAGCTGCATCTTTTATAATTTCAGCAGGGCAATTGTCTCCTTTGCAGTTGGAGGGCTTTAGAGATAGTATGATTTTTTCTGTCTCCAATATAGATATTTGTCTGAAACTAAATGGGTGAGGGGTGTTAGGCTGGTTTGGAAGGAGCTGTGGCTGAGGTGTAGGCTCCGTTGGCAGGAGCAGGGAAGCTTTTTTATTGGCAATTTTGGTTTGGAGCAAGCTAATTTTGCCCGCCAGGGCATTTTGTATATTAGTGCACCAGAGCTTATTTTTAGGAATGTTATCAGTCGGGGGTATGGGTGATTCCATTTCACGGAGGATGGAGAATAGCTCCTTGGTATCTGATCTGGCCTTAGATAGTCTATCATTAAAGGTATTCTTTTAGTGCTTATGATTTTCTTTTTATACTGTTTGGCGAGAGTGGCTAATTTGATTTTGTGCTCCTCAGTGGGTGAGTGTTGCCAAATTGACTGCAGCTTTCTTTTTTGAATTTTGAGGTCTTTCAAGTGTGGTGTGAACCAGTTGTTTAGGTGACAAAGTTGTTTGCTTTTGCGTGTTTTGGTAGGGGCAATCAAGTCAAGTGCCTTGATCATCGTGCTGTTATAGGCTTCCACAAGCGACGTGGGGTCTGTGATGTTATCTAGATTGTCGAGAGTAGGGAGGAGGTGGGGTAGGAGTTGTTCTGCTGTGATGTCTTTTTTACTTCTGGTAGGGAGTGGTGGGGCCATAAGTATAGGTTTGGGTTGGATAAGGTCAAGTGAGGCATTGAATACAATTAAATAATGGTCAGTCCAGGATTGTGGCATTATGTTGGTAATCAATCAAGTCAAGTGCCTTGATCATCGTGCTGTTATAGGCTTCCACAAGCGACGTGGGGTCTGTGATGTTATCTAGATTGTCGAGAGTAGGGAGGAGGTGGGGTAGGAGTTGTTCTGCTGTGATGTCTTTTTTACTTCTGGTAGGGAGTGGTGGGGCCATAAGTATAGGTTTGGGTTGGATAAGGTCAAGTGAGGCATTGAATACAATTAAATAATGGTCAGTCCAGGATTGTGGCATTATGTTGGTAATGCTAATGTTGCAATTCCGATCAGCAACCCAGTCTAGGGTCCTGCCTTTGGCATGAGTAGGGGAGGAGACTTTTTGTGTTAGGGCGTAGTCATTCAGAAGTGAGGCAATAGATAGGGCGTGTTTGTCATTACAGTCATTAAAGCCCAGGTTAAAGTCTCCCAGTAATAGAATTTGAGCGTGGTCTTTAGTATTATTAGTTAGGATAGTTGTTAGGTGGTCTTCAAAGGTTCCTAGTGGTCCGGGTGGTCTGTAGATGACATACATGTTGAGGGTGTGGTTACAAGAAAGGTGAAGTTTAGCAGTAAGGAGTTCACATGATGGAAATAGCAAGGTAGTAGCTAATCTGATGGGTAAGGTCGATTTATGGATGATAGCTAGGCCACCTCCTTTGGTGTTGGGTCTATCGACTCTTAGTAGTTGGTAGCCGTCAGGTATAGCTAGCATGATGGCAGGGCCAGCCGCCTCATGGAGCCATGTTTCGGTTATGACTAGTAGGTCTAAATTCTCATTGGTTAGAGTGTCCGAGATCTTTGTGGCGTGGGCTACCATGGATCTGGCATTCATGAGAGATCCAGTTAGAGATAGGGTGCTAGTTGGTTTAGTCGAGGGAAGTAGTTTATTTTTAGTGGGGGTGACTCTTTGTGCAGGTGACTGGTTAGTAGTTATGGGGGCAGGGTGGAGAGTGGCAGATTTGAAGTATTGTTAACGTTTGTTAGCTAGATCGATATAGCCTCTATAGTTGTGGTGGGATGATGGTTCATGAAGACGGGACAATCTTGCCCTCAATCTCACGTTTCTGTCCTTAGGAGGGTAACGACAACAACAGTGTCTCCTATGCAAGAGCCTCTTCCTAACTTTTTCATGTTTTTTCCACGGCATCCGCAACAATAACCTGTGCGCCGCTGGCGAGTAAACAGTGACAGTGGGCCTGATTACGAGTTTGGGGGTAGCCATGCCCTTCTTAAGGGCATGGCTACCCCCAAACTCGGGTTCGGGTCCAGGTCCCGCAAAAAGGGGACTTACCGGGCCATTCCGACCTTGGAGGGCCCGGTAATTCCCATTCATGGGACCCGGACCCGGTACGTTCCCATTCCTATTTGAGCCCCCTAGGGCTCAATCAGAATGGGGAGGATGGTAGCAGCGGTACCATTAATAACGGTACCACTGCTACCATACTGGTCTGCTCGAGGGTGGCGTGAGCAAACTCGGAATGTTACGGCGAGGTAAAAACGGCGCCAGTGGCACTATGGCGCCGTTGTTGCCTTACCGCAACACTCCTAATGAGGCCCAGTGAGTCACAATCCGAAAATTAGAACTAAACAAGTGAATGCAGAGATGTGGAAAAACAAAGGCATCCATTCTAGCACTCGAACTAAGACGGAAACTAAATTGCGCAGATGATTATGTACTGGAAATCTTCTGCTACCTAGCGAGCACACGAGGTGTAGCATGGGAGATAAAACTCACTGTTTACAACTTCAAGCAGGAAGTATCAGGTTCACACTCACATCCACAACCACATCACACGAACAGCCACTTAGAAAGCCACTTTGCAAATGTGCACACGCAGATGTGCGCGTCTGCCTGTATTTGTTAGACTGCTGGATAAAGGGGAGGAGCCAAAACCTATGTTCCACAATATGTCACAAAGTTCATTCACAGAGTACAGGCCAGCGGTAAAAGGAAACAGCCACTTAGAAAGCCACTTCGCAAATACACATGCACGGATGCGCGCACCTGCCTGTATTTGCCTTCTGGGTAAAAGGGAGCGGCCAAAACCTAAGTTCCACAATATGTCATAAAGTTCATTCACAGAGTCCAGGCCAGCGGTAACAGCGAACAGCCACTTAGAAAGCCACTTTGCAAATGCACACATACGGATGCGCGCGCCTGTCTGTATTTGTTTGCCTTCTGGGTGAAGGGGAGGAGCCAAAACCTACATTTCACAATATGTCACAAAGTTCATTCACAGAGTACAGGCCAGTGGTAACAGTGAACAGCCACTTAGAAAGCCACTTAATGTATTGAGCACAAATTAACTTTCATTCAGCTTGAATATAAGACAAACAAAAGTAAAGTAAATTACAATGTAATAACACATACACTAGTCATGTAAAAAGTTCACTATGATACATATAGTGAACATTATTAACAGTCCTTTGATGAAATTCCCCTTCTCTAATCTCAAAAATTAAAGAGTATGTTTCTTAGCTGACTTCAAGGTCATCCTCGCTCTTCCTCAGATTCTCATTTCTGGCGTTTGGAGAAAGGAGGTAATGCATTTTTGATTCTGAGTATTGCCCCGTGGAATCAACGTCCACACTCACTATCTCTCATGGATATTTACCATTTCAGTTTGAAAACTAAACAGTTTCCCCCCAGGTAATTATTTTCTTGGGTTGATAGTTTGAAGTTACTCCCATTCATTATCATTAACTATAGCAGTTGTAATAGCTGATAAGGTTTTTATCTGTGCAAGATTATCTTGTGAAAGGTAACATCTTATTTTAATAACCATAAACTGATGTCATTCATTATTATTTGTTTTAAATCTATGAATGCATTACCTTGGAATTCTTCACCAGCTTCATGTCAGAAAGCAAGAAAATGACCAATGCATTCAACATTACACATCTATTCCATGTTAAGGACTGCAACTGTTTACATCTGTTTACAGCCAGATGTGGCTTTGTGTAGTTGATCATTCTGTCGTTTGTTATAGCCGAGCTGCACTTAACAGATTATGTGCGGATACACATGTGACAAGACACCATACATATTTGATTGAAATTGGCTTCCACTGATTCAATTATGCAAATACAACGAGAAATCTTGGTGCACATATCAAACAGTACATATATATATCAATGCCCTTAAGTAGGCATGTGACAAAAATGGTGAAGCATTTCCAAATAGTGGTTAGGTGTTTTTGGGGTGTAGCAGAATTATTCAGGGGCTATCACTCTCTGCAAAATCAGAAATCAACCCTTCCCAGCACTGTTCTTATTGGACGGCAGTGGCAGGTGTCCAACAGCCACATTGCTGTCAGTCAGGAGGTGGAGGTGGTACTAACATTGCTCTTTAATGAATTAAAAAAAGGGTTTCTTTGGCTCTACATGGGTGTACACAGCATACTCACTGTCATGAGAAAAGGCAATCTGCACGTTTAGTGCTTATCCAAAATTGTGATTTAATTGTGCTCCCCTAATGACCATACACCATGGTTTTCTAGGTATATATCCCTTTCATAATATTGCACAATATCGTCTGCAAATGCATCTGCTATACCCTCTAGCAAGTCAGGCACAGACAAACCATAATGTGGTATTATACATGTTGCCTCTCTCTCTGACATATTCATGTGGGGGAACCCTGCTGTTATTGACTACAGTTCATGAGAATACAAAGTTGTTGGTTGTACTATACCGTTCAAGCAAACATTGCAATATAGATAGAAAACAAGTATATTTGGTGACAACCTACTGTTTAAGTGGACCCTAATGGAGCCTGTTATTATTTTACAGTTTTCTTCAGAACAAACAGGTTTTAAAAGATTATCTGAATACATTGTTCAACATATGAGTATTTTTTTGCCACACTCGTTGGTACATTAGGAGGTCGTGTACCATCAGATTAAGTCAATTTGCAAAGACAATTTCACAATTGTAATGTACATATTAGGGTGCACGCTCAATGTTTGTGACATTGTTGGAGGAAACAGATCCAGCATTCAAAGTAACTAATCTAAGCCCTTAAAAAATATAATTCTAGCAGCAGTTCACAGCCATGCAAGTTTTTTCTATTAAAAGCATATCTCTGGCTGCTTACTGCTAAATGGTATCCCTGGCAAGGATGTCAGTGTTTGTGTTGGTGTTAACAGCACTGAATGTAGCCCGCAAAGTGGTGACAAAAATATAGACTCAAAACATGACCCTTTTGTGCCTGATTGCAACTGCACCTGTTGCAGACGTGTGCCCCCTGAGAATATTATCAGGGTAATTCATGGAATTTCGCACAAAAGTGTCGCACGTGGCTGGCGCACAGCGTGCCCGTACGAATGTCTGCGCCAGCCGCGTGCGATAAAATTGATATCCGCGCACAGCATATTCATGGATTCTCGCATCCAAAACCATCCGCGGCGCAGCGTGGCGCAGCAAGCCTGCAGCAGCGCCAGTTACGCCCCCAAGAACGCCCTCGCGCAAGGAAAAGCCATCAAAATCCCAAAACCAGCGCAAAGGGCTACGCCAACCCTGGACCGGTTTACCGGATTGCCAAACAGCAAACGCCAAGTGGGGAACGTGTATTACGGGTTTCGCGGTAACACACGATTGGGCTGGGTACGTGTATTTCAGGGGTGCGCAGGAAGTTTTACACGAGATCGGGCCTGGGTACGTGTATTTCATGGGTGCGCAGGAAGTTTTACACGCGATTGGCCTGGGTGCGTGTATTTCAGGGGTGCGCGGGAAGTTTTACATGCGATCGGGCCTGGGGGAGCGTGTGTGTGTATTTCAGGGGTGCGCGAAAAGTTTTACACGCGATTGGTCTGGGTGCGTGTATTTCAGGGGTGCGCGAGAAGTTTCACATGCGATTGGGCCTGGGGGAGCGTGTGCGTGTATTTCAGGGGTGCGCGAGAAGTTTTACATGCGATTGGGCTGGGTACGTGTATTTCAGGGTTGCGCGGGTGTCTTCACACGCGATTGTCCTGGGTACATGTATTTCAGGGGTGCGCGGGAAGTTTTACACGCGATTGGGCTGGGTACGTGTATTTCATGGGTGCGCGGGTGTTTTCACACGCGATTGGCCTGGGTGCGAGTATTTCAGGGGTGCGCGGGAAGTTTTACACGCGATCGGGCCTGGGGGAGCATGTGCGTGTATTTCAGGGGTGCACGATAAGTTTTACACGCGATTGGGCTGGGTACGTGTATTTCAGGGGTGCGCGGGTGTCTTCACACGCGATTGTCCTGGGTACGTGAATTTCAGGGGTGCGCAGGAAGTTTTACACGCGATTGGGCTGGGTACATGTATTTCATGGGTGCGCGGGTGTTTTCACACGCGATTGGCCTGGGTACGTGTATTTCAGGGGTGCGCGGGAAGTTTTTTTTAAAAAAACTTGTCTTTATTATTTTCAGTGTTCAACGTATATCAACTTTGTACCAACATTTCACCCCAACCTCCCCCTCCCCCCACCCTCCCGGGGACACATGAGATTAGATTCGGGGCTTAATCTATGCATTAAAAATGTCCGCAATCTTAATGTTGTGGGGGCACCATTGTTCCATAAAGTCTGACTGGAGGTGTTCCAAGACACCGCCCCATTCTTTGGCGAATTTATCCTTTGCGCCTTGGATTGAGTGTGTGACTTTTTCTTTGCTAGCTGCGCCCATACTTTTGGAGCCACGTGAATATCAGCGGTGTGTCTTTCTTTTTCCAGTTCTGGGCTATAGTTGTCCAAGCCACGATGAGGAGTCCCACAAAGCTTCTCCATTGTGCTTTTGTGTAACTTCTTGTCGTGTCATCTCTCATTCCGCACATCCATACGCCCTCACCTAGTTGCCCCACATCCGGGAACATCTTGCCCATTTCTCCCTTAACTTCTTCCCAGAACGGCACTATTCCCTTGCAGGCCCACCAGATGTGTTTCCACATCCCCACCTCTCCACATTCCCTCCAGAAGAGGTTAGATGTGTCTGGGAACATAGCATGTAGTCTCTCAGGCGAGTAGTGCAACTGAGGCACTATTTTAACCCACATTTCTCTCATTTGCGCAGATCTTGTCATTTTGGGGATCAGAGCCCATATGTCCTCCCACTGCTTTCTCGTTAGTTCCACTCCCATCGTTCTGTCCCATTTGCTCATGTATGACCATTTAATCTCTTCATCTTGCGAGTTTATAAATGAGTATAAAGTCGAGATCCATTTCTTTGCCCCTGAGTTGGTTGTAATGTATTTGTCAAATGGGGTTAGGGTTCTCGTTGCCGCCTTCTCGATTTCAGGGGTCTTTAGCCAGTGCCTAAGTTGTTCATATTTATATCTATCCCGTGTGGTTCTTGTTGGGAGTGTGAGGCATGATTTGTATGGTCTAATTTCGTTGTTGACAAACATTTACCCAGTTTTCGTTATACCCGCCTCCTCCCAGTTGTCAAATGTACCCTGCTCCATCCCTGGAGGGAACTGCGGGTTCCTACATATGGGGGTAAATGGGCCTAGTGGGGTGGTCATTACGCCCTTTCGCGTTTGGGTGTCCCACGCCTCCATAGTCGTGCTCAATATTTCGCTGATCCCTATGTTGGGGTGTCTATGCTGTTTCTGTTTCCAGAGTAATTCCACTAGTGGGGTTCTAGCCACTGCCCTATCTTGTGCTGCCCATATTGGTTGTGGGTCTTCACCCAGCCACTCCCGAAGCACCTTTAGTTGGGTGGCTTGGTAGTATTTTTGAAAATGGGGAAGCGCCATCCCTCCCTCCCTAGTTGACAAGGTTAAGACCGCCCTGGACAGTCTTGGAGTTTTCCCATTCCACACAAAGGTTGAGATTACCCTCAGGAGTGATCCGAAGAATGAGCGGGAAATCCCTACCGGAAGGGCTTGGAAATAGTGTAGAAGCCTTGGGAGAATAGACATCTTTACCGCCTGAATCCTACCCCACTAAGAAATCAGTAAGGGGTTCCATCTTCCTAAATCCCTTCGGATGCTAGTCAGTAGCTGCGGATAGTTTTTACTGTATAGTAGTTCCACCTTGTGTGTGAGTGTAATTCCTAGGTATTTAATACCCTCTGCTGCTATCTTGAGATTGAGTGCCTTTGCTTCTCTCTCTATCTCATCCCCGTCTCCTGCCAGTATTAGTATTTCTGACTTGTTCCTATTGATTTTTAGCCCCGAGATGGCCCCAAAGACTTCTAGCTCTCCCACTGCTGCAGCCAGAGTTCGGCCCGGATCCTCTAATGCTAACAGCAAATCGCCCGTATATGCGGTTACCTTATGTTGCATGCCTGCCATCTCTATCCCCTTAATTTGCGTGACTTCCCTTATTTTCATCAGTAGGAGCTCTAGAAAAATAGTGTATAATAGAGGAGAGAGTGGGCACCCCTGTTTTGTTCCTTGTGATATGTATACCTTTTCAGTTACCTCCCCATTGATGGCCACTCTGCATGTAGGGGCGTTGTAGTTCGCTCTGATTCTGGCGATAAAGTGCTCCCCAAATCCCATAAATTGCAGTGTCTTGAATAACATGACCATTCAACTCGGTCGAATGCTTTCTCTGCATCTAGTGCCAGGAGAATTGCTGGGGTTTGCTTTACGCCTATCTTTTCCACCAAATGGATGATCCTTCTGAGGTTGTCGTGTGTTTGTCTTCCTGGGATAAAGCCTGATTGGTCTAAATGAATTAACTTAGGGAGAAGCGGGGAAAGCCTGGCTGCTAATATCTTAGTATATATTTTGGCATCTATATTAATCAGTGAGATTGGTCTATATGAGGCCGGGCATGTTGGGTTCTTCTCTGGTTTGTGAAACACCAGGACCTTCGCTTCATTCATGGTGGGGGTCACATTGCCACATTCTTTAAAGGAGTTCAATAGTCTGGTTAGAACCGGGATCAGCTGATCCGCATATTTTTTATAAAATGGGGCGGTATAGCCATCCGGGCCTGGGGCTTTATTCTTTGGGAGTTCGCTTATTGCTTTTCTAACTTCTTCTTCCATTATGGGGTTCTCTAAGGCCTGCCTGACTGCCATTGAGATTTGCGGGAATGTGAGGGATTTCAGATATATGTCCTGTGCGTCTGAGTCCGGGTGGTCAGTGGAATACAGTTTCTGGTAGTATTCTCTGAACACTTCCCCTATGTCTTGTGTGCGTGTGAGATGTTCCCCTTTCGTGTCTATGATGCTTTTGATTGTTATGTCTTTCTGTTTGGCCCGGAGTTGTCTTGCCAGCAGCCTATCTGCTTTATTTGCTTTTATGTAGTACCTTTGTCTTAAGTACAGTAGGCTCCTTTCCGCACCCTTTGAGCGCAGCAGCTCTAGTTGGCCTTGGGTGTATCTGAGTGTCCTCTTAAGTTCCCTGGTGGGTTTTGTCAGAATTTTCCCTTGCAACTCAGTGATTGACCTTTCCAGCTCTTTTTCCCACCCAAACCTCTGTTTCTCCCTCGTGATTTTCAGTGCCATTAGTTTCCCTCGGATCACCGCTTTAAACGCCTCCCAGACTGTGGAGATTGATACTTCCCCCGTGTCATTTTCGGTGAAGTATTCTTCTATCATTTCCCTTATGGTTTCCCCCGTGACCGGGTCCTGGATTATGTCCTCCGGCAATCTCCACCTCCACAGACCTCTAGATTTCCCCTGAAGTTTCATATCGAGCCACAGGAGTGCATGATCCGAGAGTGCAATTGCCCCCTTTTCCACCTCCAGGATATTGCCCATGAGCCCCACTGATACCCATAGATAGTCAATTCGTGACATAGAGTTGTGCACATGTGAGAAGTATGTGAACCCACTTTGGTCCCCTTTGAGTTCCCTCCATACATAATTCAGGGCCAGCTGATCCATTTGTTGCTTGAGACGTTTTGATGGTGCCCCATGGCTATGTGCCCCGCCAGTGCTTCTGTCCCTATGTGGGTCCCAAGCCATATTCAGATCTCCTCCCAAGATCACTTCCCCCCTTGCGAAGGACTCTAGTTTGTTCAGGGTGTCTATTAGAAAGCCGTCCTGTCCCACATTGGGCGCGTATATTGACGCAAGGGTGATCCTCTGCCCCTCCAGCACCACATTAGCAAACGCATACCTTCCTTCCTTATCTGTGAGGGAGTCCTCCATTGTGGCGTCCCTTCCGGTCCTCCCTGCTATGAGGACCCCTGCCCTTTTTCCAGTGGCATTCGCCTGAGCCCAGATTGTATATCCCCTAACCCGGGTTTTTAGTTTGTCTTTAGCTCTGATATGCGTTTCTTGGAGGAGCAGGAGGTCCGCCTCTTCCCTTTTGAGTAGCTTCTCCAGTTTCACCCTTTTTGTTGGATGATTCATCCCCCTTATGTTATAAGTCACAATGCGGATCTTCCCCATTTAATAAGGCACAAGTTCAGAGTACGTGAAATCCCTTCCTTCGTTGCTGCTTTCTGTCTGTTGCCCCCGTCCCCAATTCCCATCCCCCTGAATCCCCCCCCAACTGGTAACAAAAAACCAAACTTGTTGTCCCCGAGTAGGGTGAGGGTTCCTAGTGATGCTGGGGCGTTGCGCCCGTAGCTCCCTGCCCTCCTTCCTCTCGGGGAATATGTGTGTGGGGGATCCTAAACCCCACATTACTGTCTTATCTTACCCGATTCCTAGCCGGTGGGTCCATCCCAGACCGCCTTCTCCAGCTCTTGTGCAGCTGCTCTTGTTTTCTCCCTTACCCTCACCGGAGTTTAGTGCGAAGTCGCATAGGTGACCTCGGCTCTCTCTACGACTTCTCCACCTATCATGGCAGCTTCCTACGGCCTTCTCTTCCCGTGGCTGGCCTTTTTTGCTTGATCGTTTCCCATCCTTTAGGTCTTCTCCTTTGCTCCCCACTGACTGTTGCTTGATCTCCATCCTCCGTATCGCCCTGTAGGCCCATTATGCTGAGGCCTTCTTCCCACGTGGTTGCTCTCCTCTGTTTCCCTTCCCATGTAAACGTCAGCCCGAATGGGAATGTCCATTTGTATCGAATTTCTTTCGCCAGCAGGGCCTTGACTAGTGGGGCCATCGCTTTTCTCTTTTGTAGTGTTATCAGTGCCAAATCTTGGTTCAGTTGGATTTCCTGTCCATTCATTCTAATGTGATCCATTTCTCTGGCCTTCCTCAGAATTTGTCCTTTTTGCGGTTAGGAGGAAAGAGCCACCAGAACGTCCCGAGGCCTCTCCCCCGGAGCTCCCAATCTTTATGGGCCGACCCTGTGGACTCTGTCGACTCCGATAGTATCCGGCTATGCAGCATCCAGGATATCACTGAACACCTCCTTCACTGCCGACATAAGATCTCTGTCCAGTACTGTTTCCGCCATGTTTTTGATGCAAATGTTCGAGCGTCTGGAGCGATTCTCCAAATCCTCACACTGTAACTCAAGGTTGTGGGTGAGTCTCACCAAATGTTCCTGGGTTTCGCTTGCCTGTTGCATTTCCTCCTCTATCCCCTGGACTGTTCTTTCCAATGTGTCCGTCCTCTCCTCCAGCTTCGCCACGTCAATCCTCAGGTCTTGGACCGCCTGTTTCATGTCGTTTTCATCGCCGTGAATTGTTCCTGTACGGAAGACATGAATTTTTCCTGGAGTTCGTGGAACCATGTTTGCATGTCTTCCCTAGAGGGTGAGTGATGGGGGATCGCCTGTGCCATTCCTTCGTCTTGTTGGTTGTCCTGCTGCTTCCCTTTGGTTTGGTGCGCGGCGTCCGTGGACCACAGTTGAAGGATGTTTGCGTCTTGCCTCGTGTGTTGTGGGGTCTTTTGGGCAGCAGAGTTTTTGCTTTTTGCCCTTGACATGGTATGAATGAGTCCTGGAATATGCAAGGGCCGCTGTGTTTCCCCCCTGAGTTCGTGCTATGCCCCCCTGGCGCTCGTGGGGCTGTCCTCCTGGGTCGCCTGTTGGGGTTGGCTTGGTGTAACCTTCTTGGGAGGATGAGTTCCCTTTCCCAGTAGGATTTCTTATCTTGGTCTCTGGGGGGGACCACTTACTTTGTTTGGGGCTGGGCCCCGCTTTACACCCCCTCACCCCTCCGCTCTCTTCCGCGGTGCCTTGTCTAGTCCGGCCCGGAGCCCGCAGCATTCTCTCCTTTGTCCTTGGTGCCCCCGGCGTACAGGACGGCAGTTATGGTGTGCTCCCCCTTGATAGGAGCGTCCTCCGCTGCCCCCCCATGATCCTTGGGGCTCCCGTGACTGCCGCCGCCCCCCGCCGCGTCTGGAGCTCCGCGGCCGGGGAATCTGGCACCATGTGTCCTCGAGGGGGAGGGGCCGGAATGACCACTCCGTCGTCCCCGGTCGCTGCTGTATGCGACCCGATCCCTTCGGGGGTCGCGCTGTCTCAGTTTGGCACCCGTGGGGGGAGGGTGTTCGCCCCACCGCTCAGTCGCCGAGTTTCTCCGCTTCTGTTGAAGACCGCCCTCCCGCTCCGCACTGGTGAAGACGCCAGGGCCGGCGGCGGGAATCACCCGATTTGGGAGGGGCGGTCGCCTCGGAGCACTCGTCCTCTGCTATCTTGGTGCCCCAACGTAGAGCACCCGTTGTCTTGGGTCCGCGGGCGACGCTGGGGGGAGATCCTCTCGGTAGCCACTCCAGCTATGCTGCAAATTGTGCTTATTTAGGCGGCCCGGGACGAGCGCGGCTTAGACGCGACTCGTCTCCACAGCGGCCATCTTGGAATTCCAGTGCGCAGGAAGTTTTACACGCGATTGGGCTGGGTACGTGTATTTCATGGGTGCGCGGGAAGTTTCACACGCGATCGGGGCTGGGGGAGCGGGTACGTGTATTTCAGGGGTGCGCGGGAAGTTTTACACGCGATTGGGCTGGGTACGTGTATTTCAGGGGTGCGCGTGTGTTTACACACGCGATCGGGCCTGGGGGAACGGGTACGTGTATTTCAGGGGTGCGCGGGAAGTATTACACGCTCGCCTACAACACGTATTCATGGAATCGAACGTGGCCAATCCGGAAACACGTACGCCAGCAGGAAGCAGGCATACGTCGACCCGCACAGCATAAAAGTGCGCGCAAACAACAAACAAGCTCAGACGCCAGGATGAATATACCGTTCCTAGCAGCAGTGGCCGTGGGATACCGCAGGAGGAGGAGGAGGATAGTCAGGGCCAGAATTTTTACACCCAGAACAAGCCTTTTTGGGATGCCTGATGACCATGTGTATGGGAGGTACAGGTTTCCGCCTCACATAATACTCGACCTGGTCAGTGAGTGGGAGGATGACCTCACATCAACCACCCTGTGCTCCCAAGCACTCAGCCCCCTGGAGAAGGTCCTTAATGTACTGCACTTCTTGGCCACTGGATCATTTCAGCGGTGCCATAGTGGGGGGGTGTCACAGGCCACGCAGTCACGCTGCCTACACCAGGTCTTGGCCATCATCACTGCACGCCCATCAGTCCACAGGCACATATACCTGCCCAGAACACCTGCAGAAAGGCAGGCTGTCGCCCAGGATTTCTACGGGGTGGCACAACTCCCCAAAGTGCTAGGTGCCATTGATTGCACCCATTTGGCTCTACGTCCCCCCAGGGCAACTGAGCACATCCATAGAAACCGCAAGCACTGGCATTCCATCAACATCCAGGTAGTATGTGATGCCAAGGGAATCATCACCTCAGTATATGCCAACTATCCAGGCTCCACCCACAACAGTTTCATTTACAGAATGTCTACACTAAACCGGGACATAGAACCTGGGCGGCATGGCGATACATGGCTGCTCGTTGAGTATAAATGCCACTGCGCATGCATGCATGTCAGATACTGAGTAATGTCACAACCCCACTAATGATACCCATCACCACCTCCCCAGGGGACAGTGCCTACACTCTCAGCACCCACATGATGACGCCAATTCGGAACCCCACCACGCCACCCCAGGTAAGATACAACACAGCCCACATTGCAACCCGGGGCATCGTGGAGCGCACATTCGGAGTGCTCAAGTCATGCTTTCGCTCCCTTGACCGTTCTGGCGGGCAGCTGTTATACGCTCCCCCAGTAGTGTGCAGGATCATAGTGGCAGCATGTGTCCTGCACAACGTTGCAACACGCCGGGGCCTGGCCGTGGACATGGTGGTGCCCCCACATCCCCAACCACATGCATGCCCGCTGCGCATGGGAGGGGAAAGGGCAAGGGGTGAGGCAGCCCCTATGTAGCTGGTGGCTAATTACTTCACATAAAATCACACCCCTGTGGAGTGCACACAGCCCTGGCACATACCAGCTGACAATCAATGATGAATCAATCTGACAATGATGATGCCTCAATGGACAGTCAACTGTCACAACCATACCAGCCTGAGATTGTACATCTGGAAGTGTTCCATTGTGTGCTTCTCTACCTACACAAACACCACCAATGCTGTGTCATCAAAAGACACATTTCTATGCTGCTAAAATCATTACCCCCTTGCAAGATAGAACATGACAACAGTGCCATGTCACCCAACCCCTAACCAGCACCGCCACCCAACAGACCATGGCATGACATGCTGTGTGAGAGCAAACAAAGTCATCCCCCAAACATGACACAAGTGTCACAAAGTACAGTGTCCCGAATGGAAACTGGCCACACACAATATGCCCACATAAATGTAGAAATAACAACACACATGACCAAATACTTACCACAATACAATCCACATAGCATAAACATGACAGTACTAAGGTAAAGGATACGTTGTCTTACAACATGAGAATGCCAGCACATCCACCACCTCCAACTGTACAGTCTTGTTGCCACGCACATCTGGAAGTCCACTGCTCACAACATGAACTCCATCTCCAAAGTGGACGGCCTTGTAAAGACATGAGGAATGAACCTGCAAATTAGGAGGGAGACATGGATGCACAAGCACACATCAATACACCATGCAGTGCACAATACAACAACAATATGCACTAGGAATGTATACACAGCATTGACTACAGACTGCCCACACATGTCGTGGGAGTCCAACGTCACTGTGTAAGTCACTGTCACTTGGGCACACCCTTTGCAAGCCCATGGAAACGGGAAGCAGGAGGGGTGTTTTTCTCACGAACCCAAGCATCTAACCCAAACTCAGGACAAGCCTGCATGTGCCCAGCCGGAATACAGTGGATGCCCACTGGAGCCACACAAGGCAAGACACTGCAACAAAAAATCAAAAATCAAAAATGGCCATGTGTGGGCCAGGGGGGGTTTCCAGGGGGGGTGGGGGAGGCCACCCAGGAGGTCCGAGGACAGGGTGCTCACCAACAGCCACCTGTGTGGATGTTTTGCGAAAAAAATACACCTCCATGGGCTCATGGCCTGCACGGCTACGACATTGTGGATTCGCTCTCCTCAACCTCTGCTGCTGCTGCCACAGGAGGTGGTGGTGCTATGGGAGGAAGCCCACGCAAAGCCCTAGTTTGGTCCTCCATGGCAGCAAGCATGCGGGTGTGGAAGGTCTCGTTCTGGAGGTATATGGTGCGGAGATCCCCATGCACCACCCGACGTGATGCCCGGATCTCCGCCCGAGTTGCCTGCATCTCTGCTGTGAGCGTACGTGTGAGACACTCCAGCTGCCTTTCTGTCCTTGTGTTTGTTGAAGCCTCAAGCTCAACAAGAGTCGTCCTGAGGTGACGGAGTTCCACCCTCAGGGCTTCCCTGTGGCCCTGGGACTCTATGGAAATGGCTTCCCGCAGAGTCGTCAGTGCCGCCCGCCTGTCCTTGTCGGACGCCAACATGTCCTCCCTGTGTGACTGGCAGATGGAGTCTGTTGCCTGCTGTAGTCGCTCCATCAGCCTTTCTGGGCGGACAATGGAAGTGGCCACCCTATCCATGGCCTGAGCCATCATCTCTGATGATGCTGCCTGTTGGGTTGCCAACCGTATATGGATTGCTCCCATGCGGTATTGCCAGGTGGCGTATGGCCACCACGTCGGCGGGCACCACACCTGTCTGGGGCAAGGCGAACTGCGCCTTGCTGTGCCGGCACTGCCTGAGGCTGCATGACTGCATTCCCCCTCTGATCTGCTGGCCCAGGAACAGGATCAGATGTTGCGGAGTGTGGCCCTGCATCCGTAACCACCAAAGGCGCACCTACCAACACTGACATCCTCATAGTGGGCTCTACCCCTGGTGCAGGTGGGTCGGACAGAACAGTCTCCCTTCCATGAACACATACCTGCGAATCCACATAGGTCTCATCCGAATCAACACCTGAAAAGAGGTCTGGGGAGGTGCAGCCAGAGACACCCCTGGACACTATGGCCTGCAGCAAGAGAGGGTTCTCCCCCACCACCAAATCACGTCTCCCACTGGTGCCCGGTCGTGCTTGAGATCCCTCCTGGGTCTGCACCATCTCCTCACCCTCAACAGCATCAAGTGCGTCATCCTCTGGAAAAACATGAAAGACAAAAAATGGAAACAGGCATTAGCACCATGGCACACAATTAGGCCAGACAAGCTACAGAACCAATACTTGATTGACACATGTCCCACATGACTATAACCCTCCCATGCATGCACTGTCACTGAGTTGGAAGGTGGAGGAAAATGTCAGACACTGATGACACCAAGATGGAAGATCAACACATTAGCTGCATGCTGGCTAGCGGTGCCATCACACATTGGCCTGTGAGTGGCATGTCCAATCCACATACATGACACATGCCATCATACAGATGGCATGTACCATAGGCATGTCATATATGTGACAATAGGGCAGAGAAATGCATAGTAAAAGTGGGGGAATTCAAACAATCAGCCTGAATGAACACAGCAAAATACGGAACAACGTTGTTGCAGGATGCCACTTCAAGGGCAACTGGCGTGATGTAGTGCAAAATGTCTACTGTGGACAGAAGGGATACTGTAATACCCAAATCCAGGGCCGCAGAATGTATTGGATGAAGCACATGGGTGACCCGAACCACTCAGGCACACACACCCTCACCTGGCACTCAACCAGAACCCCTCCCACAAACAACATACACATGGATCACACACACATGCATGTGCACTCACCGGACAATGCCTCGTAATCCGGCAGTTCTCCCACACCTTGGATCTGCTCCTCTGTGACGTAGGTCCCAGCAACATGCTCATGTAGACTGAGTTCAATGTCCTCTTGTGGAGACCCACCTCCAGTCACCAGAGTTGCGGCATGATTTGAGGCCAGCTTTTTCTTTGCCCTGCGCTTAAGGTCGTTCCAGCGCTTTTAGCACTCACCAGCTGTGCGCCTCACAAACCCAAGGGCACTTATGCTGTCCGCGATGGACTGCCAGTGTGCCTGACGTCGAGCAGGTGTGATCTTACACCCTGAAGTGATCAACATTTCGCCGTCATGTGCGGACACATACTGCACAAGTGCATCCAGTTCGGCATCATTGAAGCTAGGCTTCCTTGGCGTGCCGGACTGTGTAGCCGTGTCTGGGGCATCAGCCTGTACTGGACAAGCACTCTTCCTCTTTCTTTTTGAAGGTGGTGGGGATCCTGAGTGGCCTACGCCGCTCTGGCCACTAGGGGCAGGAGCACTGGTGGACTGTGTAGTAGTAGTGTGCGATGGCACACTGACCATATGACTTTCGGCAGGCATTAGCTGAAGTGTGATGTTGACAGGGGGAACCTCAGTCTGATGGACCTGGACCAACACTGTCCTGGCTGGGAGAGTCAGAGCTGGGGTGGACGGAGCTGCAGTTGCCCCTGCAGCCTCCCCGCCCTGCCTACTCAGTGCAGCAGATGACATGGCTGCCCCTGATCCACGTGACATGGTGACACTGACTTGCATCGCCACCCGTGGCCTAGACTTGGGGACCTGGAAGTCAGCCTGGGAGTCACCCTGTGCCAGGTCAGGTGCCACAATGGGCCGGTCCGACAAGGGCTGAGCAGAGATGGTGTCAGCCACGTTTCCCTCAACCATGGGGGGGGCATGGGTGTCCCTGACTGGTCCTCCAAACGTGGGGGGCTAGGGGTAGCCTGCAAATCCCGGCCACGTCCCCTACCGCGCCCACCACGCCCACCTCTTGAGGCTCGGCCACCTTTGCCACCCTTACCGCTTGCTCGCCTCCCAGCCATGGCACTGATGTTGTTGTGCGTATGGGAGTTGCAGTAAACTATTGTCCTGGGCAATTGGGGGTCAAAGGGGTAGGGTACTAGATGGAATTCGTACCCTAGTGCTCTAGCAAGGCTGTACGGAACCCCTGGGGAAAGATGACGGGTCACGCAACGCACAGGCACCCCAAAAACGGAAAATGACGTGCACGCGACCCCTCATAGACCACGTGCGTGGAAAAATGAACCCGCACTACGCTGTGGCACCCAGAAACACAATAATGAACGTACACGTGTCACACGCAGCCTACAATGACCTCTGAACGGGTATGTGACACACGAGGCAAGCACAGTTGGTAAATACATGCGCGACTCACCGTCTGCCTGGGAAAAGAGCGTGAAAAATACGCGCGTGTGCGCGTTGGCAACACCCCTGCCAAAAGAAGAATTGTACGCTGTCTGAGGAGACCGGACAAAAGAAGAAGTGAACGCTGTTTGAGGAAACAGGTCCAAGAGAAAATCACAAAAAACTGACAGAGGTAACAGGGAGTACGAACTAGAAATGCTGTGAAGTAAATCGCGTGTGAACCGACAAGAAGTACAGTATTCACCCACACTCTCTCCACGAAAAGCACGTACAAGGAAATGACGTCCTACACATACCCTTTAAACCGGAGCATACGTCCGACGTCACTTCCCGTATACGCACTGAGGCCCTATCCTCCAATTACACGAGATGACACTGGCACGTGCAGTTCTCGGACGTGTAACATGCACCCGGGTTCAGGGACAATCGCGCGTGTAAAACTTTGTGTGCACCCCTGGAATACACGTACCCAGGCCAATCGCGTGTGAAAACACCCGCGCACCCCTGAAATACACGTACCCAGGCCAATCGCGTGTAAAACTTCTAGCGCACCCCTGAAATACACGTACCCGCTCCCCCAGACCGATCGCCTGTGAAAACACCCGCACACCCCCGAAATACACGTACCCGCTCCCCCAGGCCCGATCGCGTGTGAAAACACCCGCGCACCCCTGAAATACACGTACCCAGGCCAATCGCGTGTAAAACTTCTTGCGCACCCCTGAAATACACGTACCCGCTCCCCCAGGCCCGATCGCGTGTGAAAACACCCGCGCACCCCTGAAATACACATACACAGGCCAATCGCGTGTAAAAATTCTTGCGCACCCCTGAAATACACGTACCCGCTCCCCCAGGCCCGATCGCGTGTGAAAACAACCGCGCACCCCTGAAATACACGTACCCAGGCCAATCGCATGTAAAACTTCCCACGCACGCCAGGAATACACGCACACGCTATTTTTGACACAGCGGGTGTCCGTGTTTGTCGCGTACCCCTTTGCACGTCATTTGTCCTAGAGGGCCACAGTATGGGACATTCATCATAGCTGTATATACATGCTTTTTGTTAGCGCACATTTTGGCGCACATTTTTTTCCTGCGCAGGGACGCTACCGCCTGCTTTCGTGTGGCGGACGTGTATGGCCATGTGCGCATCTTTGCCCGTGAGCTGGTTTGCCCTATTCGATTCCATGAATACGTGTTGTAGGCGAGCGTGTGGGCGTTCCGTGCACTTGCCCCCTGTACTTCCCCCGTGATGCCCACATTTTCACAAGTTGTTCCCCATTCTGCGTGTAACGCCCCGTGTTCCGCCTACTTTTGTTATGTGCGCCGCGCTATGTGCGATTTCGCTGTGGCCTTAGCGCACGTTGTTAGATGACCTGTGCTCCGGCGTGTGCCGCGCACTTTTTCAGCGATTTTCCCACATTTTACTCGCGCACGGACTTCCATGAATAGATGTGCGCTGGTTTCCCTGCGATATTCGCACTTGCACTGCTATTTTTCAAGTAACACTGCACGTTTTCGCACGCGTGTACCGATTTTTCCAGCGCACATTAATTCCATGAATCGGCCTGTATATCTGCAGGGAAGACTTTGCTTTCTGTGTAACCTAGGCCCCTGGGATCCTGTTCTCCCCATCACTAAAACACGTTTGCTGCCAGATGTCTTTTGGCTGCACCGAGCATTTCATATTCCGTCCAGTACAGTCGGACATAAGGAAAATCTTACCGCCACTTCCTCGCTGATCGCAGTGAGTGGCTGCGCACACCTCACAATGCAATTAAATGAAAGAAATATGGCGAGATGGTGCTGTTTTACATGAAACTGCTTGAATAGTGCCTGCTTGGATCCCTGTATCTTGCGAGATTTCTCGAAGATTCGGACAGGTTACACCAGATATTGTCCCATCTCCTCTTACTGGCTTGGTAGGAAGCCGACATCTCAAGTCCTGCTTAGCACTGAGCTCTGAGTCCAAGTGCAGGTGGTGTAGGCCAGCAGGGGTAGCTCAATGTCCAAAGTAACATGACACTGGCCCTCATTACGAGTATGGTGGTAGTCATGGCGCTATTTGCACCATGACTGCCTCCCATACCGGTACCGACTCCGGTTTGGATCAATGGGGACTTACCGGTCCATTCCGACCTTGGAGGGACCGGTAAATCCCTATTTACCAAACCATTCACCATTCCCATTTGAATGGGGGAAGGCGCAAATAACGGCAGGCGTATGCCAAGCCTGTTATTTGCACCCAGGTCCCTTAACGGGTCCCGTCCTTAACACCTGGTCAGACCAGTCGTTAAGGAAGGGACCTGCTAAGGGACCTCGTAGTAGGGCGGTAAGGGATTACTGGTACCGGTCTCCTTACCGGTGCCCGGTATCCCTTACCGCCCTACTCGGAATGAGGGCCACTGTATTTTACAGGACAGCCCAGTATCAGGTGCTCACCCTTTATGTGTCAGTCTAAAGTCTTAAATATCTGTAAAACAAAGACAAACAATAGCTAACGTAGGCCCCCAAGCATATAGTTTAACAAACGCAAAATTGAACAACACAAACTAGAAAGTAATATCACAGTCTATAACACAATAGCAAGGCACAACGTAGTAGAGAACAGGAACATATCATACACGATAGACCAGCACAATATATAACAATTCACAGCCTACAGCCCCATAATGAAACCAAGTTTGCACTAGCATAGTCTAAAACCACAAAAGACAACACAGAATAGGACAACAGACCACATCGTAACACATCCTAATAGTGTATGGAACAGTTTAACACAAACTAGCATATGATAAAATAAATTAAAACAGCGTGACAGCATACCTTAACACAGAATACGACAGGATACTATTACAACACAACATAAAAGATCAGTGGACAACATCAAACAGCATTAAAAAGATAACACAATGTAACACATCATAACAGAGCATACTTCAACATAATGCCGCGTATTTCAACATCATACATTGCAACAATTGCGTTCCTTTAGGGAGCTAATTGTCCAGTGCAGTTTTTTCCTTTGGAGTCCGTGGGCCTCATTCCGAGTATGGCGGTAAGGGATAGCGGCCACCGGTAACGAGACCGGTGGCGGTAATCCCTTACCGCCATACTCCGAGTTCCCTTTGCGCCCTCGCCCTTAACGCCTGCTTTGAGCAGGTGTTAAAGTCGAGGGCGCAAAGGGGCCTCCAAGCCAATAACGGTGACCTTAATGAACGGTCAACGTTATTTGCATGTTCCCCATTCCCATTGAGCCCTATGGGGGCTCATTTGGGAATGGGGAAGAGCCTTGGTGAATGGGGAATTACCGCCCCGCCAACCTTGGAATGGGGCGGTAATTCTGCCATCCACCAAGGCGCTGCCGGTCCGGGTAAGGCGTCAACCAAGGCATTAATAGCGCCATTGGTTAGCGCCGTACTCGGAATGAGGCCCCGTGACTTGTTCTTATTCAATACAGGTCATCCAGCACAAGCTGGCTTAAAAGTAATGAAAAAGAAACAGTACTGGCAAGCACCTCACTGATGTAGTGGGGCACGTGAGCATGTTCTCAACATAGCACAAACTCATACCTTTCCAGGTCCCTGATTGCATGGGTCATGGACAAGAACAACCCCATAGCTCCATCATCGCACATGCCCCCTTCAATGTGTTTTTCCCTACAGAAGTTAATGGAGATAACAATGCATTCACTAATACCTCCACCCTGCTCAGTGCACAGGCTTAGAGATTGGGCATACCCACATCTATCCGCACATGCAAGACCACTATCTACCTGACTAAGTGCTCAACCCCACCCACTTACAATACAATAATTCTCAACACAGGGAACTCATCTCTCACCAAACATATTCGTCTGCAACAAAGGGAACTCAGGGCTCTTCAGACTAGATTAACCACACATCATGTGACCTTCACAGTAAGCGCAGTGGTAATAAGAATACTCACATACTAATGTCACGCTAACCAAAGAGAACATCCAAACTATTACACTATTATGTTACCTCACATCGACAAAGTCTCCACCCTGCTTACACATCGAGATAAGGTGCAAAACAAAAAGAACACCTCCACTGAGAGGTACCCAAAAGTCAACTGAAAAGAATCAGATCAACTCCCACCGAATCAATCAATGCACTTTGGCAGCACACCATCCAGAGCACTCAAATAAACACACACCTAACTCCCAGCAATTCAACATTTGCATGAATCATTAAAGGAAGAAGCACAACAACCCGAACCTTTGCTACACAATATCTAATACTACCAGCAGCTACTCTTGGGGATCCTAGGAGTCCACTCCTCACACAGACAGATACCCACACCTTGTCCCAAACAGATACCAAAGGGTCACTTACCCTGCTGAAAAACCATCTTCCAAATATTCCCACATCAAACAAACACACACACACACACACCTCACTACGACTGTACAAACACACATTTCACTATGGGGATCTTGGCTTGATCCACACATAGGTACCAATTGCAGAGAAACCAACAACCTATCATTGAAATAATTTGCAGGGAGAACTTTTTGGGAGTTTGCTGGACTATGCTATGCTTGATTGCTCATGCACATGTGTGAGAAATAGTTACACATCTATAATGAAATGTACCATCAGCCATTGCTTTCCATTTTTTGACATGACTTGCCAGTCGTGTACTGGTGTGTGCTTTACCTTTGTGTGTTCCACAGCATTGTGGTTGTGCATGATCTTGTAGTGCTCGTTGTGTGCAACTGTCAGTGGTGATGTGTATGCAGTTCCTGTGCAGAAGGAACTCAGTTATATGTACTATTTGGTAGAGTGATATACTGTTTGGGGTTGTTCCATGCTTACGTCTGGATTTTTAACAATGCAGTGAAAGCAACCGTTTGGCTAATGGTTTGGGATGTGTATCGGTTTGTAGGAATGACCAGAGGTATTGCAACACCCTGGACAATAGTTCTCTGAGCTGTGCTAGGTTATCCTGTGCATCCTGATGTACCCTGAAAGCACATGCATGTATGCATTCTCTGATATACTCAGTGCCATGCATGGCCTATTGGATGTGGAAGGGGTGAGCTGAATATAAAATCAATAAACCCTCTGCAGGGGTAAGATCATATATTGTGGCATGCAAGCAGCACAGGCAGTTTGTAACACAAAATACATACTAACTTCTGTATCCAGGGCCTCTGAAGAAGAAATGGTCTGTTCTCTTTAATGTTCGCAGTTGTTTGTGTGTATTTGTTGTTTTGTTTCTCCCATGAACTGAAAATTATTCAATAAAGATTTTGTTCTCTTGGCCACACATAAACTATAAATGTACCATAAGCCTTTTTATTTTTTATTAATGTATTTTTTCGGTATTGAAGTCTGGTTCACTGCCCTGTTATGTACATGTGTTTTGGGTTAGCACATCTGGTGTGTCATGAGCAGTGCATGTTGGAGGCCCTGCTATGGTTGTTGTACTATGTGGTGAGGAAAGGTATGGTTGCTTAAATATCAGAAACATAGTACAGTGTGTGTTGCTGGATAGCACATGTTTAAGTGTTCATTTTTTGAAAATAGTTTGAATCCCAAATGCATTAGAGAAACAAAATATAGCCATCCAATTATGTGAATGGTGATTTAGTCTTGCTACAGCCGACACGTGTTTTTACCATTCGGACGTCCTCAAGGCTGAGATAGTCATTCAAAATAACAACATTGTGAAAATTAACAGTGATATATACACTTATAAATCATAAGTATTGAACAACGCTATGTATTGGAAAACCACAAGAAAAGTGTTCTGATTCTAAATTACCTCTTGTTCTCTCATGACCGCTCCCATCTTTCCCGACTATCTCTGATTTGAATTTGGGTATGTAAACCCCTTTTGATGTTGATTGAAATTTCGGTGCCTGATTTGATTTTTGTATATATGTGCTTTGTTTGATTTTGTTTTCCTTTCCACTTTTCTTGTGGTTTTCCAATACATGACGTTGTTCAATACTTATGAATGGTAGAAACACGTGCAGGCTGTAACAAGAATAAATCACCATTCACATAATTGGATAGCTATATTTTGTTTCTCTAATGCATTCGGGATTCAAACTATTTTCAAAAAATGAACACTTAAACATAGACAGGGTAATTCATAGAAATTTGCACAAAAGTGGCGCACGCGGCTGGCGCACAGTGTCCCTGTGCGATACACTGCGCCAGCCGCGTGCGATAAAATCCTTTTCATCGCACAGCGTATTCATGGATTTTAGCCACAAAAACCAGCCGTGGCGCAGAGTGGCGCAGCGACCCTGCAGCAGCGCCAGTTACGCCCCCAAGAATGCCCTTGCACAAGGAAAAACCTTCAAAATTCCCAAATCATCGCAAAGGGCTGCGCTAACCCTGGACCAGTTCACAGGGCTGCCAAACAGCAAACGCCAAGCGGGGAACGTGTATTTCAGTGGTTCTCGGGAAGTTTCACACGCGATTGTCCTGGGTACGTGTACATCAGGGGTGCGCGGGAAGTAACACACGCGATTCCATCAGGGCACGTGTATTCCAGGGGTGCGCGGGAAGTATCACACGCAAAAACAGCAGGGTACGTGCATTTCAGGGGTGCGTGGGAAGCATCACACGCGATTCCATCAGGGTACGTGTATTCCAGGGGTGCGCGGGAATTATCACACGCAAAAGCAGCAGGGTACGTGTATTTCAGGGGTGCGCGGGAAGTATCACACGCGATTCCATCAGCGTACGTGTATTTCAGTGGTGCGCGGGAAGTATCACACGCGATTCCATCAGGGTACGTGTATTTCAGGGGTGTGCGGGGAGCACTACACGTGAATTGCCCGTGTGGGTCCGCCGAGGTGTTCCCTCTACACCCTCCATGGCCCATGCAGACGGCCCACACCACAGGGGACTACCCTGCACATGTCCGGCAGACAGCCCATCCACCATGCCCATGCACCCCAGCCAACCCACATGTCACCTTGCACTACTGCCCACCAACGCATGTCTCCTAGCACCCCCACCCCCCTGAATCCAGGGGCACCCTCCACCAGGCCCACACTCATGTCCCCCTGCACCACCACCCCCCAGCATCCAGGGGCACCCTCCACCAGGCCCCCACTCATGTCCTCCTGCACCCCCCCAACAGTCAGGGGCACCCTCCACCAGGCCCCCACTCATGTCCAACTCATGTCTCCCAGCACCCCCACCCCCCTGCATCCAGGGGCACCCTCCACCAGGCCCCCACTCATGTCTCCCAGCACCCCCACCCCCCAGCACAGTGGGGCACCCTCCACCAGGCCCCCACTCATGTCCCCCTGCACCCCCACCCCCCAGCAGTGCAGGGCACCCACCACCAGGCCCCCACTCATGTCTTCCAGCACCCCCACCCCCCACCAGTCAGGGGCACCGTCCACCAGGCCCCCACTCATGCCCCCTGCCCCCCCACCCCCCAGCACTGTGGTGCACCCTCCACCAGGCCCCCACTCATGTCCAACTCATGTCTCCCAGCACCCCCACCCCCAGCAGTGCAGGGCACCCACCACCAGGCACCCACTCATGTCTTCCAGCACCCCCACCCCCCACCAGTCAGGGGCACCGTCCACCAGGCCCCCACTCATGCCCCCTGCCCCCCCACCCCCCAGCACTGTGGTGCACCCTCCACCAGGCCCCCACTCATGTCCAACTCATGTCTCCCAGCACCCCCACCCCCCACCAGTCAGTGGCGCCCTCCACCAGGCCCCCACTCATGTCCCCCTGCACCCCCACCCCCTCAGCACTGTGGTGCACCCTCCACCAGGCCCCCACTCATGTCCAACTCATGTCTCCCTGCACCCCCATCCCCCAGCAGTGCAGGGCACCCTCCACCAGGCCCCCACTCATGTCCCCCTGCACCCCCACCCCCCAACAGTGCAGGGCATCCTGCACCAGGCCCCCACTCATGCCCCCTGCACCCAAACCCCCCAGCACTGTGGTTCACCCTCCACGAGGCCCCCACTCATGTCCAACTCATGTACCCCAGCACCCCCACCCCCCAGCAGTGCAGGGCACCCTCCACCAGGCCCCCACTCATGTCCCCCTGCACCCCCACCCCCCAGCATCCAGGGGCACCCTTCACCAGGCCCCCACTCATGTCCCCATGCAGCCCCACCCCCCAACAGTCAGGGGCACCCTCCACCAGGCCCCCACTCATGTCCAACTCATGTCTCCCAGAACCCCCACCCCCCTGCATCCAGGGGCACCCTCCACCAGGCCCGACTCATGTCTCCCAGCACCCAAACCCCCCAGCACTGTGGTGCACCCTCCACCAGGCCCCCACTCATGTCCACCTAATGTCTCCCAGCACCCCCACCCCCCAGTAGTGCAGGG
Source organism: Ambystoma mexicanum (assembly GCF_040938575.1). Classification (NCBI taxonomy): domain Eukaryota; kingdom Metazoa; phylum Chordata; class Amphibia; order Caudata; family Ambystomatidae; genus Ambystoma; species Ambystoma mexicanum. The sequence goes on along the minus strand of NC_090933.1, from coordinate 975,078,931 downwards.
CACACTCCACCAGGCCCCAACTCATTCCCCCTGCACCCCCGCCCCCCCAGCAATGCAGGGCACCCTCCACCAGGCCCCCACTCATGTCTCCCAGCACCCCCACCCCCCACCAGTCAGGGGCACCCTCCACCAGGCCCCCACTCATGTCCCCCTGCACCCCCACCCCCCAGCAGCGCAGGGCACCCTCCACCAGGCCCCCACTCATTTCTCCCCTGCACCCCCACCCCCCACCAGTCAGGGGCACCCTCCACCAGGCCCCCACTCATGCCCCCTGCACCCAAACCCCCCAGCACTGTGGTTCACCCTCCACCAGGCCCCCACTCATGTCCAACTCATGTCTCCCAGCACCCCCACCCCCCAGCAGTGCAGGGCACCCTCCACCAGGCCCCCACTCATGTCCCCCTGCACCCCCACCCCCCAGCATCCAGGGGCACCCTTCACCAGGCCCCCACTCATGTCCCCATGCAGCCACACCCCCCAACAGTCAGGGGCACCCTCCACCAGGCCCCCACTCATGTCCAACTCATGTCTCCCAGAACCCCCACCCCCCTGCATCCAGGGTCACCCTCCACCAGTCCCCGACTCATGTCTCCCAGCACCCCCACCCCCCAGCACTGTGGGGCACCCTCCACCAGGCCCCCACTCATGTCCCCCTACACCCCCACCCCCCAGCAGTTCAGGGTACCCTCCACTAGGCCCCCACTCATGTCTCCCAGCACCCCCACCCCCCACCAGTCAGGGACACCCTCCACCAGGCCCACACTCATGCCCCCTGCACCCAAACCCCCCAGCACTGTGGTGCACCCTCCATCAGGCCCCCACTCATGTCCACCTCATGTCTCCCAGCACCCCCACCCCCCAGTACTGTGGGGCACCCTCCACCAGGCCCCCACTCATGTCCCCCTGCACCTCCACCCCCCAGCAGTGCAGGGCACCCTCCACCAGGCCCCCACTCATGTCTCCCAGCACCCCCACCCCCCACCAGTCAGGGGCGCCCTCCACCCGGCCCCCACTCATGTCTCCCAGCACCCCCACCCCCCAGCAGTGCAGGGCACCCTCCACCAGGCCCCCACTCATGTCCCGCTGAACCCCCACCCCCCAGCAGTGCAGGGACCCTCCATAAGGCCCCCACTCATGTCTCCCAGCACCCCCACCCCCCACCAGTCAGGGGCACCCTCCACCAGGCCCCCACTCATGTCCCCCTGCACCCCCACCCCCCAGCACTGTGGGGCACCCTCCAACAGGCCCCCACTCATGCCCACCTCATGTCTCCCAGCACCCCAACCCCCCAGCAGTGCAGGGCACCCTCCACCAGGCCCACACTCATGTCCCCCTGCACCCCCACCCCCAGCAGTGCAGGGCACCCTCCACCAGACCCCCACTCATGTCTGCCAGCACCCCCACCCCCCACCAGTCAGGGGCACCCTCCACCAGGCCCCCACTCATGTACCCCTGCACCCACACCCCCAGCACTGTGGTGCACCCTCCACCAGGCCCCCACTCATGTCCAACTCATGTCTGTCTCCCTGCACCCCCACCCCCCAGCAGTGCAGGGCACCCTCCACCAGGCCCCCACTCATGTCCCCCTGCACCCTCACCCCCCAGCAGTGCAGGGCACCCTCCACCAGGCCCCCACTCATGTCCCCCTGCACCCCCACCCCCCAGCACTGTGGGGCCCCCACCACCAGGCCCCCACCCATGTCCAACTCATGTCTCCTAGCACCCCCACCCCCCAGTACTGTGGGGCACCCTCCACCAGGCCCCCACTCATGTCCACCTCATGTCTCCCAGCACCCCCACCCCCCAGTACTGTGGGGCACCCTCCACCAGGCCCCCACTCATGTCCCCCTGCACCCCCACCCCGCAGCAGTGCAGGGCACCCTCCACCAGGCCCCCACTCATGTCTCCCAGCACCCCCACCCCCCACCAGTCAGGGGCACCCTCCACCCGGCCCCCACTCATGTCCCCCTGCACCCCCACCCCCTGCATCCAGGGGCACCCTTCACCAGGCCCCCACTCATGTCCCCATGCAGCCACACCCCCCAACAGTCAGGGGCACCCTCCACCAGGCCCCCACTCATGTCCAACTCATGTCTCCCAGAACCCCCACCCCCCTGCATCCAGGGTCACCCTCCACCAGTCCCCGACTCATGTCTCCCAGCACCCCCACCCCCCAGCACTGTGGGGCACCCTCCACCAGGCCCCCACTCATGTCCCCCTACACCCCCACCCCCCAGCAGTTCAGGGTACCCTCCACTAGGCCCCCACTCATGTCTCCCAGCACCCCCACCCCCCACCAGTCAGGGACACCCTCCACCAGGCCCACACTCATGCCCCCTGCACCCAAACCCCCCAGCACTGTGGTGCACCCTCCATCAGGCCCCCACTCATGTCCACCTCATGTCTCCCAGCACCCCCACCCCCCAGTACTGTGGGGCACCCTCCACCAGGCCCCCACTCATGTCCCCCTGCACCCCCACCCCCCAGCAGTGCAGGGCACCCTCCACCAGGCCCCACTCATGTCTCCCAGCACCCCCACACCCACCAGTCAGGGGCACCCTCCACCCGGCCCCCACTCATGTCCCCCTGCACCCCCACCCCCTGCACTGTGGTGCACACTCCACCAGGCCCCCACTCATGTCCAACTCATGTCTCCCAGCACCCCCACCCCCCAGCAGTGCAGGGCACCCTCCACCAGGCCCCCACTCATGTCCCGCTGAACCCCCACCCCCCAGCAGTGCAGGGACCCTCCATAAGGCCCCCACTCATGTCTCACAGCACCCCCACCCCCCACCAGTCAGGGGCACCCTCCACCAGGCCCCCACTCATGTCCCCCTGCACCCCCACCCCCCAGCACTGTGGGGCACCCTCCAACAGGCCCCCACTCATGTCCAACTCATGTCTCCCAGCACCCCAACCCCCCAGCAGTGCAGGACACCCTCCACCAGGCCCACACTCATGTCCCCTTGCACCCCCACCCCCCAGCAGTGCAGGGCACCCTCCACCAGACCCCCACTCATGTCTGCCAGCACCCCCACCCCCCACCAGTCAGGGGCACCCTCCACCAGGCCCCCACTCATGTACCCCTGCACCCACACCCCCAGCACTGTGGTGCACCCTCCACCAGGCCCCCACTCATGTCCAACTCATGTCTGTCTCCCTGCACCCCCACCCCCCAGCAGTGCAGGGCACCCTCCACCAGGCCCCCACTCATGTCCCCCTGCACCCCCACCCCCCAGCAGTGCAGGGCACCCTCCACCAGGCCCCCACTCATGTCCCCCTGCACCCCCACCCCCCAGCACTGTGGGGCCCCCACCACCAGGCCCCCACCCATGTCCAACTCATGTCTCCTAGCACCCCGACCCCCCAGCAGTGCAGGGCACCCTCCACCAGGCCCCCACTCATGTCCCCCTGCACCCCCACCCCCATCACTGTGGTTCACCCTCCACCAGGCCCCCACTCATGTCCAACTCATGTCTCCCAGCACCCCCACCCCCCAGCAGTGCAGGGCACCCTCCACCAGGCCCCCACACATGTCCCCCTGCACCCCCACCCCCCAGCAGTGGAGGGCACCCTCCACCAGGCCCCCACTCATGTCTCCCAGCACCCCCAACCCCCACCAGTCAGGGGCACCCTCCACCAGGCCCCCACTCATGAACCCCTGCACCCACACCCCCAGCAGTGTGTTGCACCCTCCACCAGGCCCCCACTCATGTCCAACTCATGTCTCCCAGCACCCCCACCCCCCAGCAGTGCAGGGCACCCTCCAGCAGGCCCCAACTCATGTCCCCCTGCACCCCCACCCCCCAGCAGTGCAGGGCACCCTCCACCAGGCCCCCACTCATTTCTCCCAGCACCCCCACCCCCCCACCAGTCAGGGGCACCCTCCACCAGGCCCCCACTCATGTCCCCCTGAACCCCCAACCCCCAGCACTGTGGGGCACCCACCACCAGGTCCCCACTCATGTCCAACTCATGTCTCCCAGCACCCCCACCCCCCAGCAGTGCAGGGAACCCTCCACCAGGCCCCAACTCATGTCACCCTGCACCCCCACCCCCATCACTGTGGTTCACCCTCCACCAGGCCCCCACTCATGTCCAACTCATGTCTCCCAGCACCCCCACCCCTCAGCATTGCAGTGCACCCTCCACCAGGCCCCCACTCATGTCCCCCTGCACCCCCACCCCCCAGCAGTGCAGGGCACCCTCCACCAGGCCCCCACTCATGTCTCCCAGCACCCCCACACCCCACCAGTCAGGGGCACCCTCCACCAGGTCCTCACTCATGTCCCCCTGCACCCCACCCCCCAGCACTGTGGTGCACCTTCCACCAGGCCCCACTCATGTCCAACTCATGTCTCCCAGCACCCCCACCCCCCAGCAGTGCAGGGCACCCTCCACCAGGCCCCCACTCATGTCCCCCTGCACCCCCACCCCCCAGCAGTGCAGGGCACCCTCCACCAGGCCCCCACTCATGTCTCCCAGCACCCCCACCCCCCACCAGTCAGGGGCACCCTCCACCAGGCCCCCACTCATGTCCCCCTGCACCCCCACCCCCCAGCACTGTGGTGCACCCTCCACCAGGCCCCCACTCATGTCCAACTCATGTCTCCCAGCACCCCACCCCCCAGCAGTGCAGGGGACCCTCCACCAGGCCCCCACTCATGTCCCCCTGCACCCCCACCCCCCAGCAGTGCAGGGCACCCTCCACCAGGCCCCCACTCATGTCTCCCAGCACCCCCACCCCCCACCAGTCAGGGGCACCCTCCACCTGGCCCCCACTCATGTCCCCCTGCACCCCCACCCCCCAGCACTGTATTGCACCCTCCACCAGGCCCCCACTCATGTCCAACTCATGTCTCCCAGCACCCCCACCCCCCAGCAGTGCAGGGCACCCTCCACCAGGCTCCCACTCATGTCCCCCTGCACCCCCACCCCCCAGTAGTGCAGGGCACCCTCCACCAGGCCCCCACACATGTCCCCCTGCACCCCACCCCCCAGCAGTGCAGGGCACCCTTCACCAGGCCCCCACTCATGTCTCCCTGCACCCCCACCCCCCACCAGTCAGGGGCACCCTCCACCAGGCCCCCACTCATGTCCCTCTGCATCCCCACCCCCCACCAGTCAGGGGTACCCTCCACCAGGCCCCCACTCATGTCCAACTCATGTCTCCCAGCACCCCCAGCCCCCACCAGTCAGGGGCACCCTCCACCAGGCCCTCACTCATGTCTCCCACCGCCCCCACGCCCCAGCACTGTGGGGCACCCTCCACCAGGCCCCCACTCATGTCCCCCTGCACCCCACCCCCCAGCAGTGCAGGGCACCTGCCAGCAAGCCCCCACACATGCCCCCAGCCAACACGTCATCACAATCCAGATCCCAGGCTCCTATGCCCACCCAAATCACACCCCATGCCATCTCAGTCCAAACACCCAACCAAGTTTTACATCCATTCAAAATTGAAATACCCATTACATGATAGATAACAAATAAGCAGTATGCGCATGAGTACAAGTCTGTCAGACCCACACAATGGCAACACATGACTGTGAAAACCCACATTGTGGCAGGCATGAAACCAATGAGAGAAGTCCACACATTGAAGTAAGAAACAAAAATGTATTACAGTGTAAATGAAGTGAATGAAATCAAAACAAACAATAATGGCAACAAAAATCAAAATGCAGCATGTCCACAAAAATAATAAATAATGAAAATGGGAATCCAAAATAACCGTAATGAAATTGTGTCCCAAGTCACTGTCCATCAAAGCAAATCCAAAGGGAAAGTAAAGTGAAAATCCATTGAAAAAATAATAAAATATGAAGGCCACAAATCCACTGTCAAACTATGTACAAAGAGCAAATCCAGGGTCCATGATCCCAACGATGTAAATGAAACCTACAATAAAACCCACCTAATTAATAACTATATACAAAAAAGTGGGGCATAGTCCAAGCGCCCCAAATTAAAAAAATAAATAAAACCTAACACTAATTAACTATATACAATGGCAGCAGGCTAGTCCAACGGCTCACTTCTGGATGTTGCGGGCCAGGGCATCATCGAACTCCTGCTCAATGTCCCAGAGGCGGTCCTGTTCCATGGCCGACGACATGTTCTCCTCCAACTCCCTGCGGATTGCCTCGAGGCACTCGGCCTGCCTCAGGGCCCTCCGCATGGAGTTCTCCACCCTGGCCATCGTGAGCCGTGCCTCTTCTGCCCGCTGCCGCTCCGCATCTATGGCGTGGCCCAACCGCTGCCACACGGAAGACACTTCCCGTCCTGGGTCCTCCTGCCCTCCGGCCGTTGCCTGCCCCTCCGATGTCGAAGGACCCGAGCCATCGTGGCTCCCACCTACAGCCTCCTGCTGCTGCTGCTGTCCATGTGCCTTGTCCGATGGTGCCTGCACATCCTCCTCCAGCTGGGGTGCAGTCATTGATGTGGCCACCCCTGCTGGACCCCTGCTGGACGCCCGACTCCCGACTATGGCAGGGATCTGTTGTCCACCAGCCTGGTCGCACGGTCAGAGGCAGCTCCACAGGGCACCCAGATGTTACATGTGTGGGAAGATGGCATGGAGGATGACTGGGGCATAGGGGGTTCCGTTGAGGAGGGGGTCGGAACAAGGTCCAGGAAACGGAGGAATCCGGCCATGGTGAGCTGTCCCAGTGGGTCAACGCGGTCAACGAGACATGCGAGAAGAGGTGCAGTCTCATCATGGAAAGACTGTAGGTCAGCTCGCATGGCCCGTTGAAGCAAAGCCACCCCACCCTGGACAGGCTCAACCTGTTGCAGGATAGCCACATCTGCAGGGAGAGGAAGGCCAGTTGGTGTAAGCCAATCCCCTCCCTGAGAACGGGTCTGGAGGTAGGCATCCCTGCTGGTGCAAGATGATGCAGTGACAGGAGCAGGGACAGGATTGCACAAAGGCACCTCCACGGCGGCCTGTGCTGCCACCTGTCCCTGGTCCTGCACTGCACCACTAGCACCAGTGGAATCCCCACCTCCAAACCCCGCCTCTGTTGCTTGCACGGCCTCCTCCTCCACCAAACCCCCCACCAACCTGGATGACTCCGTGCCATCTTCCTCCGTTGGGCCCTGTGGGGTCCCAGCTGCCCCTTCTGATGCCGAGGAGTCCAACTCCAACCTCCGCCTCCTGGACCTCCCCTTGGCAGCTGCGGCCTCAGATGCGGCACCGGACTCCTCACTCCCTGACGAGATCACAACCTGAGAGGGGAGCCGGGCCTTGCGTCTCCGGCTGGTGGTGCGACCCCTGCCGCTGTGCTCCACAGCACCTTCTCCGCCCTCTTCATCAGTTGACACTGCAGACAGGGAGAAATAAAACACAGGCATCAGGGCACTGTATAATGGACTCATAAACACATGACAGTTGTACATGAGTGGCATTGGCAAACCTCAGACATGGCATCACAATCCCCAACAAACATGTCATTTCAACTTGCACACATGAGCTATACCACAGCCATATCGCAACAGCCAGCACCATCCATACACATACAACAGCATGAGCAGGCAAAGGTGAGCCAGACATCACATGCGACACAGGGAGTGCACTACACATGCACACACACCACCACACTTGCATGCATGTGTACACCTCCGCCAACTGTCGCAGTGTTCAGATCGGCATCCATGTCACACCTGCCAATCATTCTTCCACATGCTTTGCCATGCAAGCCTACACACACAAGCACCATCCATGTGTCACACATGAGAGCCCTCGCATGTGTCAGCCTCACGGCCCTGTACCCCCCCATACTTGGCCACATAAAACCACATGTGCAACCTGCACACTCCTGCCACACCACCACACGCACAGCTTACAATCAGTATGCATGTATACTTACCGCTCGACTCCAGACGGGTCTGCCTCTCAAGGACCTGGACGTTGAGCTCTGGGGATATGCGTTCCAGGACCCTCATCTGATCTTCCGACAAGTGGCCCCGGCGCCCCTTAGCATCCGCTGCTTTCAGAATGCGCCAGGCCTTCTTGAGGGTCCTGGAACTGAAGTCCTCCCAGCGCTTCTTCACATGATGGAATAGTCAGACTGCCACCCCCTCCGCATTGATGGCAGTCAAGATGTCCGTCCAGATCCAAGTCCGTCCTTCCTTGTCGGCGCACAACCTTCCGAAGAGGGCATCATACTGCCCCAGGACATGCTCCACCAGGACACCAACTTCGGTGGCAGTGAAGCTGGTGCCCCTCTGCCTCTCTGGCCGGGGGTTGCCACTGTTGCCAGATGTTGCAGTGCCCGACATGGCAACCCCAGAGGCAGGTGTGGGTGGGCAACTGGGTCCTGGGGCTGGGCTGTGGAGTGATGGTATCCCAGTCGGGAGTCTTCGGTTCCAGCAGGGGTGGTCACAGCAACAGCACCCCTGGCTGATGTGCAGGCAGCAAATGGCAGGACACGTGGGCAGCAGGCAGTCAGGCAGCAGTAGATGGTAGGTGGGAGCGTGCTCGGGGCTCTGGGGGGCAGTAATTCGGCCTTCTGGGCTGGAGCGTGGTCTTCCGTGTGCTTACACGTGGCCAGCTTAATACGGAGTGATTTGGCATCCAGCACGTCTGCGTGTAATTCGAGGAAAGGCCCTTAGCGCGTAAGCGCGTCAGCACACGTACGTTAATTCATTGGCCCAAAGGCCCCCAGGCGCGTCTATGATGTCACGCGCATGGCCGTTGAGAATGGCGCGTGTAAAAAAAAATACACATCCAAGTGTCAAAGCGTGTAATTGGTGGAAATGGCCTCAGCGCGTATGTGCGTCTGTGACGTGTGTATAAAAGGTACGTGTAGAACACCATTTCCTTGTACGTGCTTTTCGTGGAGAGCGAGTGGGTGAAATCTGTACTTCTTGTCAGTTCACACGCGATTTACTTCACGGCGTTTCAAGTTCGTACTCCCTGTAACCTCTGACAGCTTTTTCTCTTTTTCCTCTTTTTCCTGGGCCTGTTTCCACAAACAGCATTCCCTTCTACTGTTGTCCTGTCTCCTCAGACAGCGTACAATTCTTCTTTTGGCGGGGGTGTTGCCAACGCGCACACGCGCGTCTTTTTCACGCTTTTTTTCCTGGCAGACGGTGCGTCACGCACGTATTTAACATCTGTGCTTGCCCCGTGTGTCGCGTACCCCTTCAGAGCTCATTCTAGACTGCGTGTGACACGCATACGTTCATTCTTGTGTTTCTGGGTGCCACAGCGTAGTGCAGGTTTATTTTTCCACACACGTGGTCTAGGAGGGGTTGCGTGCACCTTACTTCCCTTTTTTGGGGTGCCTGTGCGTTGCGTGAACCGTAATCTTTCCCCAGGTGTGACATACAGCCTTGCTAGAGCACTAGGGTACGATTACCATCTGGTACCCAACCCCTTTTTCCCCCAATTGCCAATAGGACAATAGTTCACAGTGACTCTCATACGCACAATAACATCAGTGCCATGGTTGAGAGGCGACCAAGCCGTAAGGGTGGCAAAGGTGGCCGAGCCCCAAGTGGTGGCCATGGTGGATCCGGTAGGGGACGTGGCCGTGACTTGCAGGGTGCCCCTAGCCCCCCATGTGTGGAGGACCAGTCAGGGACACCCATGCCCCCCCCGGTTGAGGGTAACATGGCTGACACCATCCATGCTCAGCCTTTGTTGGACCAGCCCACTGTGGAACCAGACCTGGCACAGGGTGACTCCATGGCTGACTTCCAGGTCAGCAGGTCTAGGCCACGTGCGCCGGTGCACGTTGGTGTCATCAGGCCACGTGGATCAGGGGCAGCTAGGTCATCTGCTGCCCCAAGTAGGCAGGGTGGGGAGGCTGCAGGGGCAGCTGCGGCTCCATCCACCCCACCTATCACACACCCAGCCAGGACAGTGTCGGTCCTAGTCCATCCTGCTGACATTCCCCCTGACACCATCACACTTGAGCTAATGCCTGCACCAACTCCCATGCTGAGTGTGCAATCCCACACTCCTAGTACAGAGTCCACCGGGGCTCCTGCCCCTAATGTCCAGAGCGGCGTAGGACACTCAGGATCCCCACCACCTTCCAAGCGGAAGAGGAAGAGTGTTCGTCCAGTAGAGGCTGATGCCCCAGACACGGCTGCACAGTCCGGCCAGTCAAGGAAGTCCAGCATCAATGAGGCCAAACTGAATGCACTTGTAGAGTATGTGTCCGCACATGACCGTGAAATGGTGATTATTGCAGGATCCAAGACCACACCTGCACAACGTCTGGCACGCTGGCAGACCATCGCGGACATCATAAGTGCCCTTGGAATCGTGAGGCGCACAGCTACTGAATGCTACAAGCGCTGGAATGACCTGAAGCGCAGGGCAAAGAATAAGCTGGCCTCAAGTCATGCCGCTACTCTAGTGACTGGAGGTGGGTCTCCAGCAGAGGACATAGAACTCACTCCACATGAGCATGTTTCTGGGACCTACGTCACGGAGGAACAGATCCAAGGCGTGGGAGAACTGGCAGATTACGAGGCATTGTCCGGTGAGTGCACATGCATGTGTGTGTCATCCATGTGCATGGTGTGTGTGTGAGGGCTTCTGTTTGGGTGCCAGGTGAGGGTGTGTGTGCCTGAATGGTTTGGGTCAAACATGTGCTTCATCCAATATATTCTGCGCACTAGCATTTGGGTATAGCAGTATCCCTTCTGCCAACAGTAGACATCTAGCCCAAAACCATGCCAGTTGCCCTTGAAGCGTCATCTTGCCACAACATTGTTGCTTATTTTTCTCTGTTTATTCAGGCAGATTGTTTGCATTCCACCACTTTTACTAGGCATTTCTCAGTCCTATTGTCACATTTCTGACATGGCTATGGTAAAGTGGACTGACTTTGTTTCCTGGATATCATTTGTTTAGACATGTCCCTGTGCTATAGGACCATTTTGGACTGCCAGTTCCAGGTCAAACATTTGAAATATTTCAATTAAAAAAGCAATTTCATGAGCAAACTAGACTGAATGAACAAGTGGTGCCCTCCTCTCCCTCTTCACTTTATGGCTATGGTACATGCCATCTGTGTGATGGCATGTGTATTTGACCTGCCAATCACAGGCCAATGTGTGATGCCACTGCTAGGCAGCATGCAGCAAATGTGTTGATCTTCCATCTTGGTGTCATCAATGTGTGCCATTTGCCTCCCCTTCATACGCAGTGACGGTGCATGCATGGGAGGGTTTTAGTCATGTGGGACATGTGTCAATCATGTACTGGTTCTGTAGCTTCTCAGCCCTAATTGTGTGCCATAGTGCTAATGCCTGTTTCCATTTCTTTTCTTTCATGTCTTTGCAGGGGATGATGCACTTGATACTGCTGGGGTTGTGGAGATGGTGCAGACCCAGGAGGGGTCCCAGGGCCGACCGACCACCAGTGAGGGACGTGGTGTGGTGGTGGGTGAGAACCCACAACTGCTGCAGGTCGTGCTCTCAAGGAGTCTCTCTGGGTGCACCTCCCCCGAGCTGTATTCAGGTGTCGATTCGGATGATGAGACCTATGTGCCGTCGCAGGTGAGTTTTCCTGGGAGGGATTCTGTTCTGACCGACCCACCTGCACCAGGGGTAGAACCCTCAATGGGGATGTCAGTGTTGGCAGGTACGCCTTTGGTGTTTACGGATGCAGGGTCACACTCTGCAACATCTGATCCTGTTCCTGGGCCAGCAGATCAGAGGGGGAATGCAGTCATGCAGCCTCAGGCAGTGCCGGCACAGCAAGGCGCAGTTCGCCTTGCCCCAGACAGGTGTGGTGCCCGCTGACGTGGTGGCCATACGCCACCTGGCAATACCGCATGGGAGCAATCCATATACGGTTGGCAACCCAACAGGCAGCATCATCAGAGATGATGGCTCAGGCCATGGATAGGGTGGCCACTTCCATTGTCCCCCCAGAAAGGCTGATGGAGCGACAACAGCAGGCAACAGACTCCATCTGCCAGTCACACAGGGAGGACATGTTGGCATCGACAAGGACAGGCGGGCGGCACTGACGACTCTGCGGGACGCCATTTCCATAGAGTCCCAGGGCCACAGGGAAGCCCTGAGGGTGGAACTCCGTCACCTCAGGATGACTCTTGTTGAGCTTGAGGCTTCAACAAACAGCAGCTGGAGTGTCTCACACGTACGCTCTCAGCAGAGATGCAGGCAACTCGTGAGGAGGTCCGGTCATCCTGTGAGTTATTGCATGGGGACCTCTGCATGATTATCCTCCAGAACCAGACCTTCCAAACCCGCATGCTTGCTGACATGGAGGACCAGACTAGTGCTTTGCGTGGGCTGCCTCCCATAGTGTCACCACCTCCTGAGGTAGCTGCAGAGTCTGGGGAGAGCGACAGCAGTGATTCTCTCACAATAGGGTAGCTGTGCAGGCCATGAGCCCATGGAGGTGGTTTTTTTTTCGCAAGATCCACACAGGTGGGTTTTGGTGTGCACCCTGTCCTCAGTCCTCCTGGGTGACCTCCTCCACCCCCCCGGGCCAATTATTGGGCATTTTTGATTTTCTTTTTTTTTTTTCTTTTTTCTTTTTTTTTTTGAATTTTTGATTTTGTGGACAGTGTGTTGCCTTGTGTGGCTCCCGTGGGCATACGCTGTATTGCGGCTGGGCACATGCAGACTTGTCCTGAATTTGGGTCAGATGCTTGGGTTTGTGTGACACACACCCCTCCTGCTTCCCGTTTCCATGGGCTTGCAAAGGGTGTGCCCAAGTGACATTGACGTACACGGTGACGTTGGACTCCCATTTGATGTGTGGGCAGTCTGTAGTCAATACTGTGTATACATTCCTAGTGCATATTGTTGTTGTATTGTACACTGCATGGTGTATTGATATGTGCCTCTGCATCCATCTCATCCTCCTAATTTGCAGGTCCATTTCTCATGTCTTCACAAGGCGGTCTAGTTGGGACTGGAGTCCATGTTGTAAGCAGTGCACCTACACTCTTGTGTGGCGCTAACACTGTATACTTGGAAGTGCTGGCATTATCAGGTAGTGAGGCTACCAATTTTTTAAGTCTGTACTGTCATGTTTATGGTAGGTTGGAGGTTGTGTAGGTGATTGGTTTTCTTGGTAAGTATTTGCTAATGTGTGCTGTTGGTCCTGCATTACTGTGAGCATTTCATGTGTGGCCAGTTTCCATTAGGGACACTGTAGTTGGTGACACTTGGGGCATGTTGTGGGGATTAATTTGTTTTCTCTCACATTGCATGACATGCCATGGTGTGTTTTGTGGCCGTGCCGGGGAGGGGTTGGGTGACATGGCACTGTTCTCATGTTGTATTTTGCAAGTGGGTATTCATTTTTGCTGCATGGAAGAGTGTCTTTTGATGACACTGCATTTGTGGTGTTTGTGTAGGTAGGGATGCACACATTGTGACACTTCCACATGAACAATCTCAGGCTGCTATGGTTCTGACAGTTGACTGTCCCTTTGTTCATCATAATTGTCAGGTCGAGTCATCATTGCTTATCAGATGGTATGTGCCAGGGCTGTGTGCACTCCACGGGGGTGTGATTTCTATGTGAAGTAATTAGCCACCAGCTGCGCACGGGCTGCCTCACCCCGTGCCCTTTCCTCTCCCATGTGCAGCGGGCGTGCATGTGGTTGGGGATGTGGGGGAACCACCATGTCCACAGCCAGGCCCCGGCGTGTTGCAACATTGAGCAGGACACATGCTGCCACTATGATCCTGCACACTACTGGGGGCGCATATAAGAGCTGCCTGCCAGAACGGTCAAGGGAGCGAAAGCGTGACTTGAGCACTCCGAATGTGCGCTCCACTATGCCCCGGGTTGCAATATGGGCTGTGTTGTATCTTACCTCGGGAGGCGTGATGGGGTTCCGAATTGGCATCATCATGTGGGTGCTCAGAGGGTAGGCACTGTCCCCTGGTGAGGAGGTGATGGGTATCATTAGTGGGGTAGTGACATAACTCTGCATCTGACATGCATGCATGTACAGTGGCATTCATACTCACCAAGCAGCCATGTATCGCCATGCCGCCCAGCTTCTAGGTCCCGGCTTAGGGTAGACATTCGGTAAATGAAGCTGTCGTGGGTGGACCCTGGATAGTTGGCATATACTGAGGTGATGATTCCCTTGGCATTACATACTACCTGCACGTTGATGGAATGCCAGTGCTTGCGGTTCCTATAGATGTGCTCAGATGCCCTGGGGGGACGTAGTGCCACATGGGTGCAGTAAATGGCACCTAGCACTTTGGGGAATTGTGCCACACCGTAGAAATCCAGGGCGGCAGCCTGCCTTTCTGCAGGTGTTCTGGGCAGGTATATGTGCCTGCGGACTGATGGGCGTGCAGTAATGATGTTCAAGACCTGGTGTAGGCAGCGTGACTGCGTGGCCTGTGACGCTCCACCCACTATGGCACTTGTCCGCTGAAATGATCCAGTGGCCAAGAAGTGCAGTACATTAAGGACCTTCTCCAGGGGGCTGAGTGCTTGGGAGCACAGGGTGGGTGATGTGAGGTCACCCTCCCACTCACTCACCAGGTCCAGTATTATGTGAGGTGGAAACCTGTACCCCCCATACACCTGGTCATCAGGCATCCCATGAAGGCTGGTTCTGGGTGTGAAAATTCGGGCCCTCACTATCCTCCTCCTCCTCCTTTGGTAACCCACAGCCACTGCTTCTAGGAACGGTATATTCATCCTGACGTCTGAGCTTGTTTGTTGTTTGCATGCACTTTTATGCTGCGCGGGAAAATGTACGCCTGCTTCCTGCTGGTGTACGTGTTTCCGGATTAGCACGTTTTTTTGTGCGCATGCCTTAGCCCTGTTCAATTCCATGGATACGTGTTGTTGGCGAGTGTGTAAAACTTCCCGCGCACCCCTGTAATACATGTACCCAAGCAAATCGCGTGTGAGAATTCCCGTGCACCCCTGCAATACACGTACCCAGGCCAATTGCGTGTACGCGCACTTACCTCCAATTACACGCAATGATACTCTGACGTGCAGTGTTTCCACGTGTGCTCTGTCATCACGTGCTATGAGTGAAACACTGGTGCGCATCAAGTCACAGACGCGCTTACGCGCTGAGGGCCTTTGGTCCAATGGAATCGCGTATGCGTGCTGACGCGCTTAAGCGCTAAGGCCCTTTCCTCGAATTTCACGTTGACGTGCAGGATTTTCACGTGTCAATTCACTCCGTATAAAGCTGGTCACGTGTAAGCACACGGAAGACCACGCTCCTGACCAGAAGGCCGAATTACTGCCCCCAGAGCCCCGAGCAGCCTCCCACGAGCCATCTGCTGCTGTCTGCCTGCTGCCACCATGCCCTGCCATTTTGTGCCTGCACATCTGCCATCTGCAGTGGTCCAGTTGCTGTGTCCACCCCTGCTGGAACAGAAGACTCCCGACTGGGATACCATCGCTCCACAGCCCAGCCCCAGGACTCAGTTGCCCACCCACTCCTGCCTCTGGGGTTGCCATGTCGGGCACTGCAACATCTGGCACCAGTGGCAACCCCCGGCCAGAGAGGCAGAGGGGCACCAGCTTCACTGCCACCGAAGTTGGTGTCCTGGTGGAGCAAGTCCTGGGGCAGTATGATGCCTTCTTCGGATCGTCACGCGCCAACAAGGAAGGACGGGACAGGATCTGGGAAGACTTGGTGGTTGCCATCAACGCGGAGGGGCTGGCAACCCGCAACATCCAGAAAGTCAAGAAGCGCTGGGAGGACTTGAGGTCCAGGACCCTCTTGAAGGCCCGGCGCCTCGTGGAGGGGGGCCGGGGCCGCATGAGTACCATCCAGATGAGGGTCCTGGAACGTGTAGACCCAGCGCTCCACGCCCAGATCCTTGCGAGGCAGACCCGTCTGGAGTTGAGCGGTAAGTGGGCAAGCATTGCTGTGTGAGACAGGGCATGTTGCAGTGTGCTGGTTGTCTGATACTTGCCTGTATGTGTGACATAGACCATGTAGGCATGTATGTGTGCAGGGACATCATGGTCATGCATGTGAGACCAGTAATGTGTGAACCACACGGTTGGTGCATGTGTTTAAATGCAACATGGGGAGCCCTATGCGGATTGGACACATGAGAGCATGCCAGTCTCTGTTCCTGAACATGGGTGGGTGTGAGGGATGGGTGCTGATGCCATGTACATGTATGGTATCCATGTCTGTGTGTCTGACCTGCGTGTCTGTGACTTGTGAATGCCATGGATGCATGACACATGTCTGTGACAATGTACAGATTCACAGATGCATCCTTGTATCCACTGTGTCTGGGTTGCACAAGGCCAGATGGATGAAACTATGGTGATGTGTGTGCATGTGATAGGGATGACCCATGATGCATGTGAGTTCCATAACAACATTGTATGTTTGTATGTTTGGAGAGTCCCTTGGACATGTATGCAAATGTCCATAGCATGTGCCATGCCTGTTACTGCGTGTGTTTTGCCTGCACTGACCCATGTGTTGTGGAGGGACATGATGGAAGTGATCTTTGACAGTGCCACACATCTGCTATTGCTTCCTGTCTAGGGGACCATTGTACAGTACCCTGATGCTTGTGTTCTATGTCTCCCTCTACACAGCGGAAAGTGACGAAGAGGGCGGATACGGCGCTGTGGAGCAAAGCGGCGGGGATGCCCCCACGGCTGCAGCGGAAGGGGTGGGGATAGCCCCCACAGGGGCTTGCAACTGCAGAAGACGGTGTGGAGCCATCCAGGTTGGTGGTTTCCACAGAGGAGGAGGAGGCCGCAACTTAGGCGCACATGGGGCCTGGTGGGGGCATCCCTGCTGGTGCAAGTGGTGCAGTCAAGGGGCAGGGGCAGGAGGCAGAACAGGTCGCCGTGGAGGGGCCTGTGCATGTCACTGTCCCTGACACTGTGACTGCACCACCATGCACCAGCAGAGATGCCCATCCCAGGCCCATCCGCAGGTAGGGGGGATGTCCATGTCATCTGACTCCCCTCCACCTGCGGACGAGGGGACCCGTGGCCGTATGGAGAAGCTCCTGATTGGTGCCGCGTTGCACACAGGTGTCATACGTGATGACGTGCATGCCTCCCGGGAGGAGCTTGCACGTCATCACGAAGAGCACCGTGCCGACGTGGCCCAGTTGGGATCGGCTGTGGTCGGGGGTTTCATACATGTGTCGGCCAATCTGGCGGCCCTCTCCTCCTCTATGGAGACTATACGCCAGTCTTTCTCCATGCCGTCTTCCGGCCCAAATGCCACCAGGGCCCCCTGTGGACCTGCCCTGACCAACGCAGCCAGCTTGGTGGGGATCCCATCCCTGCCACAGTCGGGAGTCAGAGGTCCAGCAGGGGTGGACACCACAGCAACTGGACCCCAGCAGATGGAGGATGTGCCGGCATCATTGGGCATGGCACGTGCACGACGGCGTCGGCGGATTCCATCAGCCTGGATGCCGTTGTGCTGGCAGAGGCAGTTGCGTCGGAGGCAGCAGTGGAGTCAACGTTGGAGGCATCATGGCTCGGGGCAATCTACATCGGAGGGGCAGGCATCGGCCGGAGGGCAGGAGGACCCAGGACGGGAAGTGTCTTCCGTGTGACAGCGGTTGGGCCAGCAGATAGGTGCGGAGCGGCGGCGGGCGGAAGAGGCGCGGCTCATGATGGTCAGGGCGGAGAACTCCATGCAGAGGGCCCTGAGGCGGGCCGAGTGCCTCGAGGCAATCCGCAGGGAGTTGGAGGAGGACATGTCGGCGTCCCTACGCACCCTCGGGCCATGGAACAGGACCGCCTCCGGGACATCGAACAGGAGTTCGATGATGCCCTGGCCCGGGACACCACGGAGTGAGCCGCTGCACTATCCCGCCGCCTTTGTATATAGTTAATTAGTGTTAGGTTTTATTTCTTTTTTTTAATTCGGGGCGCTTGGACTATGCCCCACTTTTTTGGATTCCCATTTTCATAATTTTTTATTTTTGTGGACATGCTGCATTTTGATATTTGTTGCCATTATTGTTTGTTTAGATTTCATTCACTTCATTTACACTGTAATACATTTTTGTTTCTTAATTCAATGTGTGGACTTCTCTTATTGGTTTCATGCATGTCACAATGTGGGTTTTCACAGTCATGTGTTGCCATTGTGTGGGTCTGACGGACTTGTACTCATGCGCATACTGCTTATTTGTTATCTATCATGTAATGGGTATTTACATTTTGAATGGATGTAAAGTTTGGTTGGGTGTTTGGACTGGGGTGGCGTGGGGTGTGATTTGGGTGGGCATAGGAGCCTGGGATCTGGATTGTGATGACGTGTTGGCTGGGGGACATGTGTGGGGGCCTGGTGGAGGGTGCCCCTCACTGCCGGGGGTTGGGGGTGCAGGGGGTCATGAGTTGGACATGAGTGGGGGCCTGGTGGAGGCTACCCCTGACTGCTGGGGGGTGGGGGTTCAGGGGGACATGAGTTGGACATGAGTGGGGGCCTGGTGGAGGCTGCCCCAGACTGCTGGGGGGTGGGGGTGCAGGGGGACTTGAGTTGGACATGAGTGGGGGCCTGGTGGAGGCTACCCCTGACTGCTGGGGGGTGGGGGTGCAGGGGGATATGTGTGGGGGCCTGCTGGCAGGTGTCCCGCACTGCTGGGGGGTGTGGGTGCAGGGGGACATGAGTGGGGGCCTGGTGGAGGGTGCACCTGACTGCTGGGGGGTGGGGGTGCAGGGGGACATAAGTGGGGGCCTGGTGGCAGGTGCCCCGCACTGCTGGGGGGTAGGGGTGCAGGGGGACATGACTGGGGGCCTGGTGGAGGGTGCCCCTGACTGCTGGGGGGTGGGGGTGCAGGGAGACATGAGGGGGGCCTGGTGGAGGGTGCCCCTGACTGGTGGGGGGTGGGGGTGCAGGGGGACATGAGTGGGGGCCTGGTGGAGGGTGCCCCTGGCTGCTGGGGGGTGTGGGTGCAGGGGGGCATGAGTGGGGGCCTGGTGGAGGGTGCCCCTGACTGCTGGGGGGCGTGGGTGCAGGGGGGCATGAGTGGGGGCCTGGTGGAGGGTGCCCCTGACTGCTGGGGGGTGGGGGTGCAGGGGGACATGAGTGGGGGCCTGGTGGAGGGTGCCCCTGACTGCTGGGGGGTTGGGGTGCAGGGGGACATGAGTGGGGGCCTGGTGGAGGGTGCCCCTGACTGCTGGGGGGTGGGGTTGCAGGGGGACATGAGTGGGGGCGTGGTGGAGGGTGCCCCTGTCTGCTGGGAGGTGGGGGTGCAGGGGGACATGAGTGGGGGCCTGGTGGAGGGTGCACCTGACTGCTGGGGGGTGGGGGTGCAGGGGGACATGAGTGGGGAGCTGGTGGAGGATGCACCTGACTGCTGGGAGGTGGGGGTGCAGGGGGACATGTGTGGGGGCCTGCTGGCAGGTGCCCTGCACTGCTGGGGGGTGTTGGTGCAGGGGGACATGAGTGGGGGCCTGGTGGAGGGTGCACCTGACTGATGCGGGTGGGGGTGCAGGGGGACATGAGTGGGGGGCTTGTGGAGGGTGCACCTGACTGCTGGGGGGCGGGGGTGCAGGGGGACATCAGTGGGGGCCTGGTGGAGGGTGCCCCTGACTGCTGGGGGGTGGGGGTGCAGGGGGACATGAGTGGGGGCCTGGTGGAGGGTGCCCCTGACTGCTGGGGGGTGGGGGTGCAGGGGGACATGAGTGGGGGCCTGGTGGAGGGTGCCCCTGGCTGCTGGGGGGTGTGGGTACAGGAGGACATGAGTGGGGGCCTGGTGGAGGGTGCCCCTGACTGCTGCGGGGTGGGGGTGCAGAGGGACATGAGTGGGGGCCTGGTGGAGGGTCCCCCTGACTGCTGGGGGCTGGGGGTGCAGGGGGACATGAGTGGGGGCCTGGTGGAGGGTGCCCCTGACTGCTGGGGGGTGGGGGTGCAGGGGGACATGAGTGGGAGCCTGGTGGAGGGTGCCCCTGACTGCTGGGGGGTGGGGGTGCAGGGGGACATGAGTGGGGGCCTGGTGGAGGATGCCCCTGACTGCTGGGAGGTGGGGGTTCAGGGGGACATGAGTTGGACATGAGTGGGAGGCTGCCCCTGACTGCTGGGGGGTGGGGGTGATGGGAGACATGTGTGTGGGCCTGCTGGCAGGTGCCCCTGACTTCTGGGGGGTGGGGGTGGTGGGAGACATGTGTGGGGGCCTGGTGGAGGGTGCCCCTGGATGCTGGTGGGTGGGGGTGCTGGGAGACATGCGTTGGTGATCAGTAGTGCAAGGTGACATGTGGGGGCATGGCCATGGTGGATGGGCTGCCTGCGGGACATGAGCAGGGGTGCAGGGTAGTCCCCTGTGGTGTGGGCTGCCTGCAGGGGCCGTGGAGGGTGTAGAGGGAACACCTGGGAGGACCCACATGGCCAATTCACGTGTAGTACTACCCGGCACCCCCGAAATACACGTACCCTGCTGAAATCGCGTGTGGAACTTCCCACGCACCCCGGAATACACGTACCCTGCAGAATTAGCGTATGGAACTTCACGCGCACCCCGGAATCCACGTACCCTGCTGAAATCGCATGTGGAACTTCCCGCGCACCCCGAAATACATGTACCCTGCAGAATTAGCATGTGGAACTTCACGCGCACCCCGGAATCCACGTACCCTATTGAAATCGCGTGTGGAACTTCCCGCGCACCCCGGAATACACGTACCCAGGCCAATTGCGTGTGGGACTTCCCGCGCACCCCGGAATACACGGACCCAGGCAATTCACTTGTGGAACTTCCCGCGCACCCCGGAATACACGTACCCAGGGCAATCGCATGTGGGACTTCCCGCGCACCCCGGAATACACGGACCCAGGCAATTCGCGTGTGGAACTTTCCGCGCACCCCGGAATACACGTACCCAGGCCAATCTTGTGTGGGACTTCCCGCGCACCCCGGAATACACGGACCCAGCCAATCGCGTGTGGGACTTCCTGCGCACCCCGGAATACACGTACCCAGGCCAATCGCGTGTGGGACTTCCCGCGCACCCCGGAATACACGTACCCAGGCAAATCACGTGTGGGACTTTCCGTGCACCCTAGAATACACGTACCCAGGCAAATTGCGTGTGGGACTTTCCGCGCAGCACAGAATACACGCACACGCTATTTTTCACACAGCAGGTGTCCGTGTTTGTCGCGTACCCCTTTGCACGTCATTTGTCTTAGAGGGTCACAGTATGTGACAATCATCATAGCTGTATATAGGTGCTTTTTGTTGGCGCACATTTTGGCGCACATTTATTTCAGGGGCAGGGACACTACCGTCTGCTTTCTTGCGGCAGACGTGTTTGGGCCTGTGCGCTGGTTTGACCGTGTGCTGGTTTGCCCTACTGGATTCCATGAATACGTGTTGTAGGCGAGCGTGTGGGCGTTCCGCGCACTTGCCTCCTGTACTTCCCCCGTGACGCCCACATTTTGACGAGTTGTTCCCCATTCCGAGTGTTCCACCCCGTGTTCCGCCTACTTTTGTTGTGTGTGCCGCACTATGTGTGATTTCGCTGTGGCCGTGGCGCACGCCGTTAGATATCCTGTGCGTCGGCGTGCGCCGCTCACTTTTTCAGCGCACATCTGATATTTTTCTCGCCCACGGCCTTCCATGAATCGATGTGCGCTGGTTTCCCTGCGATTTTCGCACTTGCACTGCGATTTTCGCACTTTTACTGCGAATCACACGTTTTGGCACTTCTGCGCGGGAATTTTCGGCACACATTAATTCCATGAATCGACGTGAGAGTCTTCTGCGATGTCCAGCAACACAAATTGTACTATTTTTCTAGCAATTGACAAAGTGGCGTAGGGGAACCTCGTGTGTTGCTTCTGCTGCGGTTGACTACAATTGCTCAGAGGAAGCTAGGCACACTGCAGCTTGTTACTCCCCAACTCTTATGTCTTTTCTTGCTTAAATAACAGTGGCATATTTTTGTGGTTTTTTTTTGCATCGCGATCATAGCTGCACTGTAGGCCCCATATTCTTTGCCCCTGGCTACACATGGTAGCTGGCTAGGGTCTGGATAATGGGTCAAAGTGTCTGACGTGGATGGCTCAAGCCATGCCTTGTTAGTGTTGTAGCTATAACATAATTATGTGATGGCAGTTCCTGACAAATGACTAAGCAATGTTATACATCCGCCAAGAAAGTCGCTTTCGCAAATGTTTGTTTTAATCCAGGACTGTTCATTGGAAAAAAGCCGGAAGCTGCCTCATTCATTACTTCTCAGGTATCTATCGATTCTATATTCATCAGCCAATACTGACTTATCTTAATCATCTAAAAATCCAAGTCGATTCCATCAAAGTGTAGAAATCTGTTTGCTTGCAGAGTGGCTTAGTAGCAGTTCTTGATTGAAATTTCAGTCTCATATTACTTGTATTCTACCTCCAGGAAATGTAGAGAAATAGAACGCATATCATTCAAAACACATGTTTTAGTTCATTTTAGTTCATTTTAATAGCTGGTTATATTTCGGCATTTGTTTTAAGGGGACGTATTGCGCTCTCGAAGCACCAGAACAGTGCCACCATTATCACGCAATTTAGTATGTAATGCAGTAGCACACATATTAAAATGTTAGCACATTAAAAAAAATGCTTTTTGGCTTTCCAGATAACAACATAATTGGTTTGTTGTTATGATCATAATAACGTGCACATAGAAAAAAAAAACGTTCAAATCGAGGGATTTGTAAAATGCATATTCAGGATGCATTTCTAAACCTAAGGCTTCACCCCCACTTATGAAATGCTAGCATCACGACACAAATATTCTGAAAGTAGCATGTGCACCACTGAACTGCATACTCCATCATGTGGTTCCAAATCCCTTTTCCTTTTGTTTCTGCCTCAGCAGAGGAGCCATTATCAAACTTCTCTGCTTTTTCACCGCCATTCTCCAAGTATTGTGTAGGATTCCCAGTCCATCTAATATGGTTAATGGTGTTATTTCTATTCTTCGCAAAATCACCTTGTATAGCTCATGTCAGCCTATCTTTCTCAATACTTAACCACAACTGAGTTAACTGAAGTCACTTGCATTTTGCATTATCTTGTCTGCAGTTTCACTTCACAGACAGTGTTCTGGTCTCCGTCCAGGATGATATGGCCAGGCTGGTGGACTCAGTTGGGGTGGGCGCCCTGATTTTACTCAATCTATCAGCGGCCTTCGACAAGGTCGATCGCCCCATCCTGTTGTCCTGCCTTGCCCAGATGGGTATATCTGGTCAAGTACTAGCCTGGTTCACCTCGTTCCTGACGGATCGCACCCAGACTCTCTCTATGACACCTTTTCTATCCACTCCCTGTCTTCTTAGTTGAGGTGTGCCACAGGGCTCCTCCTTGTCGCCGATTCTCTTTAACATCTACATCTGGGCTTTAGTTGGTCTCATCCAGTCCTTCGGCATCAGGTGCTATTCGTAATCTGACGACACTCAGATCTTGATCCGTTTAGATCTAGACGAGGCTGAGATGGCGACATGTTTGCATGAGTGCCTGACTGCCGTGGGGAACTGGATGAACCAAAACTGGCTCAAAATGAACAGCGATAAGGCAGAGGTTCTGGTGGTAGGGTGCCCCCCAATCCATCACTTTGGGTGTCCTCTTTCTGGCCTACATACTTAGGCAACCTTCCCATTCCCACCAGGAAGGTTAAGAATGTAGGAGTCATGCTGACTGCCTCTCTTTCTATGGAGAGTCAGTTCACCATGTTATGCAAAACTGGCCAGCTTCAGTTGAAAGTTCTAAAATAAGTGTTGCCCCTCATCCCAGAACATCTTCGTCCCCTGGTCGTAGCTGCCCTTATACTTTCTCAGTTGGATTACTGTAATTCTTTATATCTTGCCCAACCAAGATGTCGTATTCAGAGATTACAGCGCCTACTAAATCTGGCGGCTAGGACAGCCACCGGCTCCCCTTATGGGGTACATATTTCCCCTGTCCTGCGCTCTCTACACTGGCTTCCACTAAGTCAGCGCATCCAATTTAAGGCTCTGTGTATTGTCCATCGTTCCATTCACAATGTTGGTCCGGAGTTTCTAATCTCTAAATTTGTGCGCTATCTTCCTAGTCACCAGCTTCACTCAGCGTCGGCAGATCTGCTTGTTGTGCCATCCTTTAATCGTGCCAGGATAGGTGGCCGTTCCTTCTCTGTATCTGTGGCCACTGCTTGGAACGAGCTACCATCTTCTATAAAAAAGTTGGCCAGCCATCTGGCTTTTAGGAAAGCTGTGAAAACCTTTCTTTTTTAGATCGGTTCTCCTCTTGCTGGCCTCTCTCTATCCATGGACATATGTCTCTCCTCTAGCGGCAAGATGCATTTGGGCGACCGTTGCGCTTAACAAGTTCCAAATAATAATAATAACTTCTATGATTGGAAAAGGTGACTTTTTCAAAAGCCAACTTTTAAAAACACTTGTTTTTCTATGATTCACAGTCAGATGCACATTGCAATCATACAGTTTAAAAGATGATTATATTTTAAAAATATGCTTTCTTGAGATTTTTCATAAAGAATACAATATTGCCCAGGTCTTTAAAAATAAAATAAAGAATGCATGTCCACACAAAGATCATTGTTCTAGTTAAGGTTGTTGGAGAAAGCTGCCTCACACTTCAATTTAAGTTTGTCTAGAAGACGGAGACATCATTATTTGTCTTGCATGACAAAAGAAGAGACAAACACTCCGAGCACTGGAACTGACTGAAACAAGCTGACCCACACTTCAGAACTCTACCACTATAGGTCCACATAATGTGAATGATATGACACATACCAGGAACCTTTTAAAGTTCATACTCTGTATAGGGTGGGAAGAAGGGCTCACTCACCAACAATAACTTCCCAACCTTCCCAGTCCATCTTTGATACAGATGACAGTGTAACAGATCATATGCCAGATAACTCTGCATGCTTCCACCAGGAGGGCAGACTGACTCCACCCCTCATGACACATCCTTGTATTCCCCCACAAGGTTCCTTTTTTTTCGGATTGTACTGCATCACGTACTCACAAAAGTCCCTGACATGAAAACATGCTAGACAGTAGTTTTTAATCGCAGACCAGGCATGTCAAGTAGGACAAATAGTGCAATATCAACATAGACAAGTATTTACAAAGCCAAATGCTCAGCCAGTGTAACATGCGATGAAACGAGTCCACTGTTATGGAAAAGACTGTTAGAAAAGGGACAAAACAACATGTTGTCATTCAGAATTTAAATTTAACTTACAACTTTAGACACAGTTTAACTATATGCACAAATAAACATTCTTTTTACCCACAGGGTTAATGCACAAAAATACACATAAAAAGACATTGGCCCTCATTAGGACCCTGGCGGAGAGGGTTTTACGCCGGCGTAGTGCATGGCGTACCTCTCCGCCAGACTACGAGTTCCCGTAGCGCCATGGATGATTTTTACGCCTGCTTTTTGCAGGCGGAGAAATCCATGGCGCTACGGGATCTTGATGTTAATTACGCCACCGTAATTTCCGGTGGCGTAATTAACGCCTTCCCCACTCCCATTATACCCTATGGGGCAAGAATGGGAATGGGGAAGGGTAAAATGGGGATTGGGGACTTACCGCCCCGCCAAGGTCGGCATGGGGCGGTAAGTCCGCCAAGCACCTTGGCGGAGTTGGCAGCTTTGCGCCATGGACCATGGTGCAAATTGCACCATGGTCCTCCGCCAAGGTCCTAATGAGGGCCATTGTGTCATTGTTCTGCATGTGCGTTATTCAAAATAGATTTCTCATATGGTGCGGGAGCCCTTTGAGGAAACGCCAACCCAGAGATTTCCTAGAAGGTTTGCTGCACCATGCAGAATATCTGACAGCCTTTGCATTGAGTCAGCAACCAGATGCCCTTTTAGAGATTGAGCTTCGATTCTGAAGCCAAGGCTTGACTTATTCCTCCTGTAATGAAGGAGGTGCTGTCCATTAGAATCTATTTTGGAATATTTTGATCATCATTAGAGGGCAAATCTGGAGATTTGAAAATAAAAAAAGCTTTCAATCAAATAGGCGCAATGTCCTGGAGTTTCATGCAATCCTTTGCAATTTTGTTCTATGGTTTATGACAGGTTTTCTTGGCTTACCGTCAATCCAGTGACCTGCGACATTTTGGATTCTAAACGTGTGGAAACAGGGGGTTCCTGTTCCCATTCCACATTGGATTAATACATTTATAGCAGTACCTACATTTGAGACTCAATTGTGAACCACGAGTAGCCAAACAGACCAGCTGTACCAACAAGCCTGGCTTTATCTACTATTTTGGAACCACCTATATTCCTGTATTTACCATGCTTGCATGCATGCATATTGAAATTTCCCCACAGATCAAAAGCATGAAGCTTAACAGCCACGAGAACAAGGGAAAAGGGTCACTGTATGAAGAAAGAGAAGGAACATGTGTGCCAAAGAGAAACATCTGTACATCTGTAGATGATCTGTGCAGAGTACAGAACATCTGTACAGAGTACAGAGAGCATGCCAGTGCTGAGGTCTTATTGCACTACACACTTTAGAACCCCTTAAGCTTGTACTGATATTGTTGAGGCTTATCTTGATCTTAGCTTGTAGACAGCATGTTATGAGCAGAGGACTACTGTCACATTTTGGCCCCAGGCAAAATACAACTTAGTGGCTCATGGTGCTAGGCCCAATCCACTACGTATCGTTCCCAAGCTACCAATCAAATTGCATAAGGACGTTTTATAAGGCTCACACAATGTTTGTTTGACGTAAAGGGAATCTGGGTTTCAAATTCTATTTATCCTCCTATAATATTCATTTTACTATTAATTGCAATAAAGATTATAATTAAAAAAGGTATCACCATGGGTAATTCAACTATCAATCACAGAGCTTGAAAGAAACCTTTTTTATAGTTTGAAAAATGTCCTGTAATCTGGTCTAACCATCCAGGTGATCAGATTAGTCATTAATTATTGGTCTCTCACAAGAACAAACAAATTCCTGGTACACTGATCATCCTTTGAGCCACATAAAGAAAACATGCATTGAAAACATGGATTACGAAACATTGTGTTTCCAAACAATACGCTGTCATGCGATGTGGTAATTCCAGAGATAAAAATACATCGAAAGGTTGCTATTGGTGAAGTCATTGAGATACATGAAAATAAAACTAGGATGTACATTGATTAAAAACCACTGAATCAAATGCATTCTCAAGGTCAAGGAAATCAGCACACAGAGTGCCGCCCCCTGACCTTATAATATTTATTGATAATAGAGCTTAAAGTAAAGCAATGATCAATAGTCAAGAAGCAGTGCCTAAAGCCCGCCTGAGAAGATTGCAGAATGTTAGTCAAAGAAGCCCATTCCTCCAACAGAGATAAAAAGATAAAATGCATTTAGCAAACATTTTGGAGGTTACATCCAGTAATGAAATGGGTCTGTCACAATGTGGATATCCCGGGACACCCTTTTAAAATATTGTTATAACTGCACCTGTCCTGCAGAGTACATGAATTTCAGCATCCTCTCTTACAGCTGTGAACAGCTTACCCAATATAGACACCCAGCAATTGGAGAAACCCACAAAGATGTCCAATGTCAACCCATCTGGGCTCGCTGCTTTACCACACTTCATCTGACCTATGGCTTCTAAGATCCCAGAGTGTTCAAAGGTTATTTCACCACAAGGGCCACCATCTCTGCACTGTGTCACCCCTCTAAGCTCGTCAAGGAAAATCCCCTGGAAGTGTGACACCCATGTATCTTTAGTAATTACACCTCCCTGGGCCCCCCCCCCTTGTCACAACCTTTGCCTACCAGCTTCCAAAACAGTTTTTGATCTTTGATAGAAAACGCTATAGTTAGCAAATGCCATTGTTTCTCAATGTAATCTTGCCTCTTATTTTTTAGACATGTTTTGTATTCTCTTTTCTGGTGAAAAATGTGGCCCGCCAAAATTTCCCTCCCTACATTGTTCAGGGTTCTCTTCTGTTCCCTACATTCCCTTCAAACCAAGGGGCATGCACATTGTTCGAGGGATGTACCCCTCAAGAACTCCTTGTGGCATTCACATAATTTATCTCGAATCTGCTCCACCAGACAAGAGAACTTTACCACCTGATCCTCCAGATGGAGCTGGTTATGAAGTACTGAGTAGCAGATGCCTGAAATATTTTCCGAGGCGAAACAATTTTCCAACTGCAGGCTACCTGGCTAGCCAATGAGCGAGCTAGTCTCAAAAACCGCAATCGGTAAATGAGAGCTAAATAAGGCAACAAATCAAACTAGTGGACGGTGGTCACTAGCCAAACGATCTTCCACTCTACATTCACATACATGTTTAAAAAGTGGCAATCATAAAACACATGATCTAAAATAGAGGCATAGGGTCCCCTTCTAAATGTGTGCTTTGGTGGAAAGTCGCCCTATGGTCTACTGTTCAGTTCAACCAAACGAAACTCTGCTGCCAACACAGCAAATTGCCTGACACCCTGATCTGCTGAATCTGGTGTGTCAAGAAAGAGTTCAGTATTGTGACTTTAATGTTGATCTATTACAGCTATCTATAAAAGATGACTGTTGTTATCTGTTACAGTTGTATAGAGGAATAAACCTTACCTTAAATATAAAAAATCCGTATTAGTTCAGGAAACCATTGAACAGGTGTTTCAATCTGTAATTGGTTACGACATACCTTTAAACTCTTGTCGTCTGAAATGTTTGTCACTTTTTTAACACATTTAAAAATGACCAATGTCAGACAACAAGTGTATTTAAACACAGTCAATGAATTATAATTAGGGTAAAGCATCAATTGTTTCAGTTTCAAGCCAAAAGAATGTGGTCACATGTTGTTTAGCAATAAAATTAAATACTTTGATATTGTTACATATAGAATCAAAACGGTGTATAGAGAAACATTAGTAAATGACATTTAAGTGCAAAATTCCATCTGGAATTACAATGGTCAGCCCATTGTGGCAACTTATACTGCATTTCATAAGTACTCCTGCTAAACCTTACAAACACGAATGGCTTGACATGCTAAGCCTATTGGTGGTAATAAAACAAAGTCATGATTGCAGGATGTACCACGTTCACAGTCCTTACATTCTTAGTTAACAACATCACTTGTATTTCTGTTTCCAAGATATATTGCAATATGTATTATCTGATTGGATGAAAAATTCTGATTGTTGTTGCAAATGTGATGGGACTTGGCACCTCTTAGTTATTTGTATAACATAATGCATAATCATCAAGTCCTTCTGTGGAACAAACAATAGCTTCAAAATCCTTAAACACAAGTGTGAGAACGTGCTTCATCGTTTGAAAACGGGCTCAGAGACTGTCTACTAGTCTCAACACACATGTGTTGTGTACTTTACAACTGTGGATCTGATTCTGAGGTGCATGAAAAAAATAGGAAAGTGTTCTTCCATGAAGGACGAACACTTTCCTGTAAAGCACCATGCTCTGTCCAAGTGAACATGTGTGTGTGGCATCAAAGCCTTGTCTGTTGCATTTGCCTGATTTACTCCTTAGCAACCATGAAGAATGCAGGGCACGCTCTGTGAGGGGCTTCTCCTTTCAAAAGCACTTCTTTAGCTTGTCAGAAAAAAGGGCTAAAATACGAAAACTCTATTACACTCTATTTCTCTTTCTAAAAATAGCATTTCCTAGACTGCAGCACCACTTTTCTAATTTACTAAAAGACTAAGCAAACTTTTTTGAATTAGAAAAGTGGCAGTCTTCTACGAAATGCTTGCAGTGTCACCGGTGAACATGTTTATATCAAAAGAATAGATTTTGACAGCTTTTGCTGCTGGAAAACATGGCATCTCTCCTCCAATTCTTCAACCCACCTTAGAATGGTGGTGCTGGGAACTGGAGGGGAGAATGTCTGCTTTGTTCACACTTTTAACACAAGCTCAGAGTCTGGAAAAGTAAGCCCTATCCTTTCTGATGATCCATGTGGAATACGTATTGATTGCACATATTTGATTTTGTATTTATTTATTAACGGGTG
The DNA here is from genome assembly GCF_040938575.1 of Ambystoma mexicanum. Lineage (NCBI taxonomy): Eukaryota > Metazoa > Chordata > Amphibia > Caudata > Ambystomatidae > Ambystoma > Ambystoma mexicanum. The sequence continues at coordinate 975,048,966 of NC_090933.1, read as the reverse complement.
CATCTATTTCGTGATATTTAGAGAGCTAGCATGTCGCCTTGTGGCCACTTTGTTGTACTAGTCTGTCGTATTTGTCTTTCAGGATCGCTTCTAGTGTATCTTATACAAGCGTAAGTGTTGAGTCTTGTGAAGAAGTGGAATTCTAATTTCACATAGACATGCACCTGCGTCTGAGTCACTTCCAATGACTGCCAATCACATTGTAAAAGGACTGTGCTTCACTAGCTTTGTAAAAAAAATAAAAAAAACTCCCCTAGTTAGTGGGGTGTACCGCTTATCTATTATGGACAGATGAGAAATGCTGCTCTTAAGCTTAATTTCCCCACACTTAGGTTGAAATATTTGTTCTAAAACATAATCAAAACAAAGGAGTTCTACTTCAGCTTGACCGGCTGCTGTAGTGATAAAGTTAGTTAAAAGTAGTGTACATTCAGGCAGAAATGTGTTCAGATATGTTTATTCCGCCCTCACCTGAATATGTATGACACATATGAAGAGATATTTTGTTTCTCTTAGGGTATCTCAACCAAATAAAGGATATCCCACTCATGTGGTCAACTGGTTTCTGCAAACTTGAAAACCTTGTGATATTCTTTAAGACCTTTCTTATACCATGATTGCTCTTATTTCCAGGGTCAGATTGCAGGTTCTTAGGTTCTGCATCATTCTGTGTTTCTTAGATTTCTGACAGTGTCTAAAAATGCTATCCATTCATAATAGATTTGGTTGAATTCTAAGAAATTACCTACTCAATTTGATACTCAGTTTGACTAAGATTGTGGGTTAATAGGTATATCTTATACTGTTTGCATTTATCACCAGTAGTCAGAATTAGAGGTGATTTGATAAGAAACTATATAAAATAAATAGATATATGCCATAGGGGCATCACTAGTGCAAGATTAGGAATGTTGAGGTGAGTTTTGCAACATCCACATTCCTTATGAGATTAGCATACTTTGGACTCCAATAAGGCCCAGGTAGGTTGAATGTCTCATGCTCAAGCTCAATCTGTGTAGGGAGTGTCTCTGTATTGTGTTTATTGACTATGACATTCCACCGACTTGTATAATTACAGTTAAGACAACTTGGCCAATCCATTATTCCCTGAAGGGTATACCAATAAACCTCAAAGGAAATTCTACAGATGACAATGACTGATATGTTTACACTTGAATAACATGTGTAAGGATTAACTTAGGTGGTCCAACATGACCATCATACCTCATTTGAATTACAGCCTATTCTAGAAAGCTTGACTACGACATACACATTTCCATGGAATTGAAAGAACAGGGATGAATGATAGAAATGAAAGCTAGGACATATATGAAGTCAATGATAGACCTTCAGTGGGAGGTAAGCTCCTGCTGCCATAACTTCTACATTGCAGAAAACAAACTGATCATGCCTTATTAGATATGGTTTACTCTTAGATGTCTGATGTTCTACTTCCATAGCTAGACAGCCTGAGGGCACATCACATGCCCACACGTCTACCACAGGAGGGTTCTTAGGTGAGCAAGTGGAGCCAATGGGTATCCGTAGTTTGATATAATCAGGAATTCTCCCAGAGGATGGGCATATGTCCTCACTGTGTTGTATGGAATTCTACAATCTGACCATCTGATACTATCTATTGAACTTACTTGACATCACTACTATTCTAGGATTTCCAAACACTAGCCTGCCCTTAATCGAAAGCCTCTGATTGCACAATAAAAATTCAGATGATGCCGGAACAGACATCCCAATAACCATGTACAGAAATACCCACTTGCACCATTGAATGATTTGGAGTTCCTTGATTAGAGGGGATTGATCAAGAAGCAGGTAATCAGAGAGAGAAGGGGGAGGAAAGGTCCTTTTGAATGGTCAACCAGACCAGGGCCCTGAGTTCACTTGGTCACCAAACCAATAGCATGTCTGCCTCAGGACAAAGGTAAAATGATATCACTTAAAGTCAACCATACTTACCCCTCCAACCTCATATTAAACTAGAGTTTGTTGAGCACTAGCCTTAGCTACCTCTGGTTCTATAGTAAGGCTGTAGGTTTGGAGACAACTACCCAAACCCACAAGCAAGGCATGAGCACCAGGAATACATCTAGAGTGCAGAGGATGAATGGGGAAATCATCATTTTCAGCCTACCCCACCAATAAAAAGCCAAAGGAGACCAGCTGTTACTATATCTACCTTGGTTGATATGTGACACAAGTTGAGTCTGATGGTGTCCCAGATAGACGGGTAAATAGAAATAACTAGATATATTATCTTGGAGGGACTATACACTATATCCAACCGGGAAAGGTTTTCCTTGATTCACCACTTGGATAAAGTTAAATCCTGTGTCATTCACAACTTGAGTTTGTACCAGGAATCCAGCAAGCACGTCTCAACAGTATGTTTAAAGAGAGGCACATCATTCCTGATATTGCTGAGATAAACCAAGAGGCCATCTGAAATAAGCAAACGCTTTAATGTTCTTATTCCCAAAACAAAATACCTGTAATCTAAGATTTCATAAAGCACGTGTTCAGCCTGCTTTGCACAGAGCTTCAGGCAGCAAGTGGATGAAAAAGAGTTACAATTCTCTGTGCTGGTTTCCTGCTGCAGAAAATGAACAATGGAGCTATTTTGAGCAAAACAGCTTCACATTCCTAGCTCACATCTTGTCACGTCTTCTCCGCAAAATAATTTTAATTCTTCATATTTATTTTCTTTTGCCTTTTTCCAAAAACATTGAACAGCGTGTGCTGGTAGCATTTCATAAAATGAGCCGGCTTGTACCATTGAACTGCACCAAAACTTCGCACAAAACAGCTATAGACTGAGCTGCCTTGAACATTAGTGTGGGGATAAAATTAGCAAATTATGGGGGTTAGGGGTTAGTATTTATTTGTTTTCTTGCACCTCAGTCCATAGTGAACCCTAGTGCTGTGCACTATGCTACAGTATGGTTATCATGCAAAGCTAGGTTCACATTTTCTTTGTGTCTTGTAAACAGAGCTGACTCACACCAGATGCAGCCTAGAGTCTCACACCCAAGTCTCACACTTATTGTTGGCAGGTGGGATAAGTTTTCATTCTGACCTAGCTAAAATTCATTATGGGGTGGCCGGAAATTCCGCTGGCTGGTTTCAGGTTTCCGGCAACCACGTAACAGCCATACCGCTGCTTGATATCCGGTGCCACCGGGACATTGCAAGTCCGGTGGCCTAGGATGTTAGGTGGCAGGAACAGTAATTCCCTGGTCCCAGGGAGTTACATAGGACTCCACAGGAATGGGGAAATGAAAGCTCCGGCACTGTTGCTAATGCTGCCAGGGATTCAATGAAAACTATTCCTGTAGGGGCTGGTGCTCCCGGTAGATCAGACAGGGAGCACTTGGTGTCCACTCAATGCAGATCCAAACTATGCTCTTCTTCCTTTACAATCTATCTTACATTCGGCAGTCAGGTTTTTTTCTATTCCTTTTCCCATGTCACCCCTTATCTCACACTTCTTCATTGGCTTCCTGTTCAACATTGTTGTTAGTATCAGTTTCTCTGATTAGTGTTTAAAATTATCCATGCCATCCATGCCCTTGGTTTACCCTATCTCTGCTCCCTGATCTCTCGCTCTATCAGCCCAGTCGAAATTGTTGATCTGCTTTGATCACAGTTCCTCCTATTGTTACCTCATCCTCTCTGTGCTATGTCCCAATTTTGTCTTTTTCAACTCCATTCCCCTAAATTCTGGAATTCCCTACCATTAGCTGTGCATTCCTGTTCTTCATTATACAATTTAAATCCCTGCTTAAACTTTGTCTGCTTCAGAGCGTCGTTCCCCTGAATAATGCTTATTTTTCCTTCACTAATTTTTATTGTACTTTTTTTCTGACGTGTAAAATACTTTTTAGAAAACAATTCTAACTAAGCACTGCCAAATAAATAAATACAAATTAACCTAAGGAACTCAACACTGATGCAAAATCCACAGCTCACCAACACCACATTGAAAAAAAGCAGGCATCACAAGGACACTCATAAAAGCATACATTACTTGAAGTTATATTAGTTGAGGTTAGGAGTGTCATTTAGTTACACCTTTCACACAATAGTTGGAGTTAAGACATATAAGCAGTACACATGTTAATATAAAATCCAAAAGCAATTTATATATGTGCAAACCTGCAATAAATATAAAATATACAGAACTTTTATGTAATGCTATGTTTTCTTTCAACCCTGATAATAGAGATTGAATAAATGGGCATTCAATAGAGGGGCACTGGGAAAGGTGTCGAATACTTTGACAACAGTAGATGCATTGTAAAGTAAATCTTTCGTTTTTCTTCATCCTCATTTTATTTGGCTCTACCAATCAATGGTGCTACTCAATGACTTCTGGTACCATGTTGACAAACAGGAGGCTATGCCTCAAATTTACTCTGCTTCATTGCCCAGCAGGGACATCTAGTATTTTAACATCCCGGTACATATTCGCAATCTGGATGTTCTGCCTCACTGTATTTTGCACTATCAACTAACAAACCTACTCTCTGAGTCCTAGTTATAAACTGGAGGTGCTGCCTCAATTTATTTGCCTCCATCATCCAATGGAGCCACTATTGTTTCAACATTCTAGTACCATGCTCACAACCTGGAATTTCTTTATCAAATGTGTGGCCTCTTCTATCCAGTGCAGCCACTATTGATCTAATAGCCTTGTGCCACAATCACTATCTGGAAGTTCTTACACAATTTATATATTTGTACTTATCAGCACATTTTCCTGATTTCTCCCATTTGTTCATGGCTCTCGATTTACTACTCTCTTGCCCCATAACCTAAGTGAGAAAGGAGGTGCTGGGGCATGTGCCTCCCTGTGGCAGTAACCACTACCACAGGATCCGGATTCCCCTGACTGAGACATCACCAGAAATATAACCGGTATGGAACTTCATTCCTTATCATGCTGTCTTGCATGTCCAGCACCAAATAGCACCATGCCCTGAACTGCTGGTGGTGGTAAAGTGGCCCCATAAGGTGATAGTTCCGCTAGTTCAGGCTGCAATGGGCCAGACATGAGGAGATAGGAAGATGGTTGGGCTATCCTAGAATCAGGGCTGAATTGGGGCTGCTGGCTTGTGCGTTGACAGCAATTAGATGGCGTGTCAACCAACTCTCCATTGTGGTCACAACCTGCAGTGCTTCCACATCAATGTGGTGCCCAAGGAGCTCTTGCTTGGGCTACCCCGATAAACTTGCTAATGATAGAGACTGCATAGTTCACTGCCCCACTTCCCCCCACCAGTAACACCATCTGACAAGCCTAAGTAGTCCCGCACCCATTACCATAACGGCAGTGAGGACATGGGTGGGGATGAAGCTGTTACGCCCTCACCCTCTTTAGGAAGGCATGCTCCAGTCCTGTTCCCTCCAAAAGGGCAGGCAATGGTTCAGTGACCCCTGTCTCCTCCTGAACAATACACTGTGGATCATGTGGGGCTCCTCCTTCATCACCATGACCCACTACTCTCCCCTCAGCCCTTCATCCCTCCACACCTCCCTGACTACCTCTTAAATATATATATATATACTTTAATTAAACACCTCAGTTGAAACTAATTATTAAAAACACTATATAAAAACTCACCACTGTAAAGATATACAGAGAAATGCAGAATCTAGTGAATGCAAGCTCTCTGGATATTTAGCAATGAAGAAAAATGGCCTTGATCCTGGAGAAAGTAGGACTGGCCCACCTTCCTGAGCGACTCTGCAGTTACCACAACCTCCGGAGGATCGGTCACTATATATTAGTCTTCATGCTTCTCTTGCCCTCATCACTTGCTGTTTCCCCACCCACAACCACCACCTTCCTCTCCTCAAGCACCATCGCCCACCTTCACACACCATCTCAACCTTCATCTGCCCTTTCTGATGCTCCACCACCGACTGCTGGCTGGCAACCTCAACTTCAAACAGGGAGGATGCTACTCCTACTCGTCTTCTCCCTGTAGCCCTCTCTCTAAATAAAGGGACATGTTGCCTAACATGTCAGATGTGCAAAATACAAAGATACCTAAGATGCTTTATGTGACTGACGTAACTGACTGCAAAACACAAACCGAGTGACAAAGAAAAACACATGGATTCATGCTAGAATGACACAATGGGAAAGAGTTTTCTCAAGACATAAAGAGAATGGATGTGATTGGTCACATCACAGGAACGCTGCTTGGGTTTACACACAAAGGTTTCTCTGCAAATAAAGAGTTACAAAACGTCCCTTAATTCACAAGAAGCACCCTAAAACCCCTTCAACATCACCAATTTCTGAGCCGGTCATGTCCACTCCTAACTCAACTGCCATGGAAATTTTACAAAGGAAGCAAGCTAGCCCTTCTATGGGCCCTCATACGTGTTTTAGAATGGTTCAGGGCCTCATACTGCTTGAACTCTCCTATGGGCATTGGGGCATACGATTCGACAGCAGGGTTTAACACCTGACTTATGCAATCCCATGAGAATCCCATGGGCTCAACCTTTCCACAGGGCTCATTTGGGGAAGTTCAAGTACCCGATGCATTTTTGCACATGCACAACCTGCATTTGTGCTACTGAAAATGGAAGGCGCAAACATTTTCACAATGCATTTGCACTTGTGCAAATGTATGGCAATACGGCTGTGGATGAGTTCTTGCAGAGCCCATCAGATAGATTTGCCGTGTTTTTGACAGTTCACCACTCTGATGAATGTATAAATGCCGGCAGGAACATGTCTGCGGTGTGTTCATTTTTTGCAATAATTTACTGCAGCTCACTGAGATGAACTTTGCATTTTACAGTTCAGTCATCTGCATTATCCAATGTCCATAAAAAAAGGTGCCATGAAAGTATCCTTTAAAACAGTTCGAATATATGGTAGGTGAAGACAAATGCTTGCTTAACATCTCTCAATCCCTTATCAAGCAGATGGGATGTTTAATTAGCAATTTCCAAGTAGGTATACGCATTTCTCTCCTACAAACACTTCATAGGTATTTGAGCGTTTGAGAATGCTGCTCATAACATGTCTGACTGTTTAATGATTAACATTTATTAAACAGTTACTAAAATGTGTATTACATTCTAAAATGATACGGTGTTGATAAATCATATCACTTACTAAACAAGTTGTTGATAGGCAGTTTTAAGCATTCACTTGTCATTTTCAAACCCACATTACGCTTTAATATTGGGTGCCCTAAACATGCAAGGTAGGCCTTACTAAATGCTTATTCTGCCTGTAAACAGTGTGCTTGCTAAGTCAATGCTTAAGAAAGTCCTTTCATTTTTACTATGTAAGTGCTATTTTTTGTTTTGACCTTTAAAGAGGTTTCTACTCAAGTGGGGAAGGTAAAGAGTGCAGGCTCATGCAAAGCGGAAGGATAATCTAATCATATTTTATATAGGCGTAATGTGTGTTATCTGCTATACACATCCACCCTCGCCCCCACGTTGACAGTGTGTGTTAGCACGATACTGTGTATCAGCAACTTGCATCATGCTGTTTGACATGCAGCCACCGCGGCTCTAAGTCGGTAAAATAGTGAGAGAAAACACAATAGACATCCTCTATCTCTTGGAAAACATTCAGGAAAACACTACAGATCTGGTTTCTGTTTGTCATCAGGTGTCTCGTAAACCACGTGTTCCGCCTCTCGCAATGATTATAGTGAGATGTGCAGGCCTAATTTTCAAAGTGGTGACACAGACAGCTTTAAGAACTGGGTTTAGGACGGTATTGTGCCGGGCTTTCTTCTCCCACACTGAGAGCTTTCTTGGCGAGCATCTCTCGGCACAACAAGGTGCGAGCAGAGTGGGATTTACTTGGAGCTGGCGCGTAGTAAAGACGCTCCCCAGACATCGTATTATCCGCACTAAACATGTGTCAGTCGAGAAAGTGCTGTTTCAGAGTAGTCTGTTATCTCGCTGTCGCCCCGATTGTGTCCGGCAGTCTCTCTGTGAAGCGGCTGGCTGGATTCCATCCTGCGCAGCGCCATTTTTTATTCAGAGGTACAAATAGTCCCGGGGCTAAATCTGTTTGCACCATTCCATGTGTACAGTGGTATTTCCTGCCGCAGAGCTTGGCCCTGCTGTAACACAGTTCACTGCACGGGATCCCAGCGCGGCTCTGCTAATAATATAAACATTCCCCAAGACACCACAGAAGATGAAAGTCCAACTCTTTGACGCTTCATAAGTTTAACCCAGGGTGGCTAGCTCTGACTTTAGAAGACGTGGAACGAGAATAAGAAAGAGGCCTGCCATTTTCTTTGGTGAATTGCTTGTTGCTGTTGTCATGCACTGCATTGCCCCTCCCTAGACTCGCTTTGTTGAACTTTACGTCTCTGGTTAATACAAACAAAAACTATGTTTTATAGTCATTAAGAGGATCCAACTATGAAGCCACAACTGGTGGGCTACATATGTAGCTATATGTCACATGATGATTGTTGAGAATCAAGAGTTTTCAAAGTTCAGTACGTTATCTTTATAGCTGCTTCTGATATGTTGTCATCTGCTGTAATTGGCTGCATGCTGATTTGGTAATTTATTTTTTTGCTGGGGACCAAGTATGGAGAGTCCTTTTCTTCTTCTAAATAAGACTTCTGATTGCTTTGCCAGCTCATGTCTTTCATTAGCTTTAAGTCGGGGGCGGTTCAGTAGCAGAGTAGATGTTAAACCACGCTTGGAAGTAGCTCTGCATAACCGATGCACTGTTATGTTATTTGTAGTTTACAGACCCATTCTCCACTCTTCCTAATCCCCTAGAACACTCCACTGGAATTTAGAAAGGCCCAACACGATCCTACCGGAGCCCAGTAAACGTATTCCATGAAAAAGAAAACCTGACATACCTTTCCCTGCAAAGATCCTCAAGCTCTTCATAGACCAACAACTCAAGTACGAATGACCAAAAGCTATATTAGACTGTTCATTGGACCATCACTCACAAAGAGTGGAGAGGGCTTGTCAATCAAATTAGAGCTCTCAGTGCCTTTTCTGTGAATGAGTGAGTGTATGATGTATGGGTGGCTGGGACAGTGTGCAAATGAGCATGTGTATGGTGTATGGGTGCACGTGTGAATGAGCAAGTGAATGGTGTGCAAATGTGTTTGTGTGTGTGTTTATGCTGGGCCAATGTAATAATTATGGATGGTGGGTTGTAGGGCAGGAGTGTGTTCCTACATTTTTAATGGGCGTCCATTGCAAAGCAAATGTTATTACATGGCTATGGTGGCATTTTGGTGCAGCCAGTCTAATAATTTCTGACTGTGGCATGAACCTTTTTTTCTGGGCATCTACAATAAAGTAAGCATGATAAGTATCATTGTGTGGCTATTCTGGTTTTGGTGGAGCCAGTGTAGCCATTCATTATTGTGGCTTGACCTTTGTTACTGTGTATCCATGATAAAACAACCATTCTAAGTGTTATTACCTGGCGAGACTGGAATTTGGGTGCAGCCAGTCTAGCTATTTATTACTGTGGCATGGCATTTTTTTCCTAGGCATATGTGATAAAGTAAGCATGATAAGTGTTATTAGAGAGCTAGAATGGCATTTTGGTGTTTGTATAATATGCCTATGTGATTGGTTTTATATGTGTTAATAATGTTTGTAATATGGTATTTTATGTAAAACTGTTATTTCCGTGTTAGAAGGTTATACTTAATCAATAAAGCACAATACATTTGAAAACATCTTTTTTCGGTGCAGCCAGTCTAGATATATCTTACTGTGACATCAAACCTTTTACTGGGCATCATCAAGGTTATAGAAAACATCATGATAAGTGATATTACATGTCTAAGCTGGCTTATGACAAAAACAGGGATCCTGGCTGTTCTGGCTCTCAGAATGCTGTACGTCTCAATCCTGGAGACCAATGACAAGTCAAGCCCATATTTTTGTTCTCCCAACAATGGGTGGCTGGCAAACACCTGCAGGAGTCCTTCACATCCAGTGAGGTCCTGGGTATTGGTGTAGCTGGCAGAGAAGCAGGTCTTGCTCTAGCAGCTGGACACCCCCGATGTGCCATAGGAATGGTTAGGAAGCAGAGGCTGCCTCTTCCTTGGACTCCTAATCTTTTCCCCACTGTTGGAGGCCTTTGGAAATATCAACTCTCCAAAAAGAGTTCCAAATGAATTTTTGCATCTGCCTAGGTAATGTGAATGTGAATCAATTAAGAACTGGTGGGACTTGTCAGGATTTAAGGGGGCTGCCTGGGATAGTGAGCGGAGGTCAATGGGGGTGGTGGGAGTTGGCAGGTCTTGAGGGGATGCATGGGCTAGTGGTCACAGGCCAGTGGGGGTGGTTTGTGAGGTATGAGTACTTGAGTGGGATGCCTGGGGTAGTGGGTGGAGGTCAGTGGGGGTGGTGGGATGTGTGAGGATTCAAGGGGGCTAGCTTGGGTAGTGGGTGGAGGACTGTGGAGGTGGTGGAAGTTTTCAGGACTTGATGGGGCTTCCTGGGGTAGTGGGCACAGGCAATGGGGGTGTTAGGAGGTGTGAGGACTTGAAGGGACTCCTATGACTAGGGGAGAAGGCCCACAGTTTGGGTGGAGGATGACTTTAGGGGTGACTAAATGCAGTAAGACCATGGTGCTGAATTGAGTTCCGGGCGATTGTTTGCTGTTTTTCCGGGCTGCTGGCTTGAGTTGCAGGGGATGGTTCACAGGTTCACTGGGCTGCTGGATGGTGGTGCAAAGGTTGTGTGTACGCACTAGTCTTGGTTTGCTGGGGATGTGGTGTGAGAGTTGCAGGCACAACTCTGTGTTGTTGGCGCTACGGGTTACTTTGCACTTTGGAATCCATGAATTAGTGAACAGCGCAAAGTTTTTCACATGCGCAAGTAGGCACAATGCTATTTATGGCGCAAACGTAGTTTGTGGAGACTTTCTATGAATTTGGCCCCAGTAGTGGTGCAGTGGTGCATAGGAAAGAGTTGCCTTGGGGTGTACAGAAGGGCTACCCAAATCAAGAACATAAATGAGGTGTAGAGGAGAGCAGCACACATGCAGAATCAGGCAAGCGGTAAACAGGGGTGCTGCAGGCAAAATCGGAACAACATCGATGTGGACAGAGGAGCTGCACAAATCCAGTGACGGAAGGCAAAAACGTAGAGCAGGAAGCATGGAGTGAAGCTTGGATATGCATGATCATGATTATTATTATTATTTTAATTGTATTATTATGATTATTATTTTTATTGTAATCATTATGATATTTATTGAGCACAGACATAGTTTCAGGAAGAGAGGGAGTTCTTCACAAATGTTCCACAGTGAGGGAAATGCCATTGCGTGCCACTAGATTTAAGGTTCACAGTTTGTAACTAGGCAGCTCCAATGGAGGAACAGAAGTGGACACAAAAGATCTCATTTTAAATGAACTCGTAATTTGATGGGCAGAGTCGTTATGAGTAGATATACACGTAATTTGCTCTGCACTACCACATTTTGGTCGCTTGCATGACTGAGTGCAAATATGCAGGGCAAAAGGTGACATAAACGTGCAGGCAGCATTTCCAATTACAATTAAACGCTGCCTTGCATCCGGGCAAAATATCCCTATGGAGTCTGCCAGCTTTTTGCTATCGCAGAAACCAAGCAGTCTCCATAAGGGCCCCAGGATTTACACTGCCCTGAAAATGCATGCCTGTGCAAATGCTGGGGCATTTCTTTGGTGGAGAGTAAGGAAGGTGGAGGAAAAACACGTTGCGTTCTGCCCCTCCTCTCCGTGGTACATTTGAATGACAATGTGGAGTAAATGTAAGGTGTAAAAGCATTACTCAAGGTTTTTACACCTTTCATTCACATTACACTTGGAGCAAAACAAGCTCATCATCGGGGTTCCGCCTCCCATGCGTAGTATGGTTTCAGTAAGGACATGAGTGTATTTGATGACCCAGGTGATGTCCATCAGATCTCCACATTCTGGGCATAACATATTTTTATTTTTTTATTTTTTTATTGTGGATTCGGTTGTGCATACCCAACCTTACACAAATTGCATATAACAACTCTTAATAAGTGTATGTCTTATTAAAAAAGGATCACAGAAAATAATTCCATTTCAAAATTCTTAACTCAATCTCTGCCATCAATCTACGCACCATACGTTACGTCATGTCCACCCAGCACAATGTGACACAGGTCTCGTGCAGAATTACTTTTACTTGCCCATACAATCTACCGAATTGGAGGAATCAAATCTTTAAATCTGGAACACAGCAAGGTGACTTGTCAAGCCTAACAGAGAAAACCACACGAATGGAAAGTCTGTCCCGGAAAAGACTGAGATGATCTTTAGACTATCCGAAATCCTACAGCCCAGCAATGATGGGTTCACCTCGGACAATGCTTGTCCAGACATCGACCTTCCAAATCATTGCCTTTGCAACAAGCCAAGCAGTCATCACAGAAAGTAAAAACAAAAACATGGGCGGGACAGAAGCATACCAAATACATGGATACAATGAAATGTTACATGTTGGGCTCTGAGTGTCATGGAGAGGTCTCTCATCCCTTTGTTAGAGTGTAGTTTGCACCAGCTCTAAATTCATCAGCTTTGTACTAATGACTCTGCCTCCACTGTTGAGCCCCAGAGTGTTTTCACTTTCTGATAACTCCATTTTCTCCTCAGCACGTACTAAACATTCAGATCCTACAAGCGTTGTTTAAATTGGCAATTCTTGGCACTTTTTATTTGTGCAAATTAATAAGAGATCAAGGGCCTTATCAAAAATCCCAGCTACGCAGGCAACTCATACATTTCAATATGCATAAAATGTCTCCTGTTATGTTAAGCCTGCACATATATTTAACTGTAGCTGTCTAAAAAGCAACTCATCAGAGATACTTATTGTTTTCCTATAGGAACATGACTGAGATGCCTGTACCAAATTTGGTGCAACCTTTTGAATCATATGAAAAAGCATCATTTGTATTGAAAGACATTTTAAACATGCTGAGAAACTAAGTCATGCTATTTTACTTGTTTGCCTTTAAACTCAGCTCAGACCAGATTTCACTCACCTGGTCTCCACAAGCTCCATGTGTGGACCTCCCCCTATGTAATGGTGATCGCACATACCTGCCAGGTTCTACATCAAAGTCAAAATGCCTGTGAGTGGTTGGGAGTGCACACCCTCTGCTACTGCACTCCGCACGTGGATAAAGGTGGGGGGTAGTCATCCTGCACGTGGCAGCTTTGGGGGCCACTGGGCTGCTGCAGGATTGTCTGACTGCTCCAAGGATTTTCCAACAGCTTCTGGGATTATCCTAATTAATGCACCAGGATTGTCCATCAGTGTTTATTCCATCTGCATGCTTCCTTCGTCTGGTGTTTGCCTCACCAGATCCCGGGTCTGACACATAAAGCCAACTGTCGGAGGTGGAGCTGAGGCTCCCAGTGTTAAGATGACTTTCTGAACTCTGACCTGGTGGGCAGAGGTTCAGAAGGCCAGCCTAGTTTCTTGGAAGAGGATAACCTTCTGGACAAGCCAGACCAATCAAGGTTGGCGGGGTTCGAGACTATTTATGTCTCAGGAGCGGTGAGGGTGATCGAAAGCCCACAGTGAGCACACACAGTAAAGGACACCACAAATTACTCTGAGTCAAGTGTAAACAATAAAAAGAGATATACTACAAAAGAGGGGGCTGTGTGGATGAGGACCAGTATGCATAATCAGTGTACGGGTTCCACAAAACAGCTACCCTACTTTCACACAAAAAGGCAGCGGGTATCCACACAGTCAGAGTATAGAGATCTCGCTTATGCTATTTGGACAGTGATACAGGGTTCAGTGGAGAAATGCATATTTTAATCAAAATACACATAATTTTAAAAAAAAACAGAGTATAAAACATAAAACACAGAGATTGTGTCTGACTAACAAATGTTATATCCAACTGACATATCTACCTTTATTAGGTGTCAATTTCTAATTAAAGAAGCAAGAGGTGAAGTGAGAGGCATATTTGCAAGCAAGTATGGACATGTTAAACCTCTCTATTTTTAGTTATTTATCTTGTCTACACATATTTGTATTTCTGGATCCGGGGACAAAAGCACACCCGTGGGTAAATCTACTTTGTGAGCTCCCTCGGAGCCGTCTTCAGGACATTTCTTGTTGATGGCACGTGTTTAGCTTACACGTGTCTTCAAACGCGTAATGGCATACGCATCAGGTACTATAAAAAATCCAACAATACCAATGTATACAACCCTATAATCTCTCTCTATTACCTCTGGCGTGGATTAACACCACTGACCTTCAATTTCTTTGTAATGTGTGAAGTTAAATTCCCCGGTTCTCATATTCCTACGACTGTCCGGTATGTGCCTCCTGTTACAAACTGTAAGGAGAATGGAAAAGCCTTGATTGACTTTTTCCAATCATGCATATTATCTTAGAGTTTCTAAGTACAGGAACTATTAGGCACCAATCTTGTTTAAGGTGACCCAGTTGGGCTACTGTATTCACACTTATTCGTGCTACAGTGAACACCTGACTGTCACTTGTGCAGATATTCATCCTACACATGTAGGTGATAACATATCATTAGCTAGAACCAGTTTTCTTGTATAAAAAAATTGCATAATTACCTTAGGTGGTGTGCATTCTCTGCACATAGGCCTAGCCCGTGCAACCATTGTGCTAGGTGTTATACCGCAATTAGTCAGATTTATACAAACTGGCGCGTAGTCGAGTCTTTATTTTCCAGCTTTTTATATGTAACAAATGTAACAGAACAATAATTATCTATTACATCAACACCAGACAATCCTGTGTTGGGTTATTCTTAACTCTTGATACATTTCCCTCTAATCACATCTTTTATCATATATTTAGTGGGTGGCGCATTTTCATCTATTGTGGTGCACAAGTTATTACCTGTACTCTTCACTGTGTGCAATGGCTGGTTTCATTACTTTTTGGATCCGCTGTTTCAAATCCAGTGGATTGTTCCTACTCAGAGTGCTGTTTGCAGTGTGTGGTAGTTACTGATGCATCTGTCAAACCATTCTATGGAAAAGTGTATAGAAATGCGGAGCGAGCTAAACTGTTGTGTACTACACACTGCGTCATTTCGTCTTTTTAACAGGAAGCGAGTGGAGTGAACTTACTTGTGTTTGATTCTATGTCGAGACAGGAGGCGAGCGATACTCCTCGTCGCATGCAAGATTATAGTTTCTATCGGGAATGGCCACGGCAAAAGGACGGTTACTTGGCCTCTTATTAATTCAACGCGGGCATGCAGTGAAACTAGCTTAGATTTAAGAAAGCAATGCAGATCAGATGCAATGCTACCAGGGGCTGGTTTAGCAAACATGTGCAGCCGCACATGCATTTTGTGTGAATATAACATTTTCTATTGCATCAATGAAACTGTGTGTTTGCAAACTGGATGCATTTATACTTGAGTATATATACTATCAGAGGGGTGTAGATGTTCGACATTAAAGGATGCAAGGTCATCTGGTAAGATCTGATCTCCTCCAGTCGAGTGATCTCAATGAGGGTCATGTTTTGGTTGAATGATTTTTTGAATGGTTGCTGGTGCCAGAGCTTTGAAAAGAAGTCCTGATGTTTTTGAAATGTCTCAAAAGGCAGTCCTTGGAAAAGCTTGCCCAAGCAAGCTATCTTTTGAGACAGAGCCAATCACTGACAAGGCTTGATTCAAGGCTTTCCTGTGATTTTGAGCACTGTATGACATTTTAAAAAGCACCAATTTTGAATGCAGGCTTTTGAAATGTTAGCCAGATGCACAGAGTATAGTTTGTAAAGCCAAAACAATGTCATTGAAAAGAATGTCGATTTTAACACAGAGACTAGACTGCTCGTAGCCCTTAGCATGGATTTTGGAAATTACAGCATGGATGCATCAAATGTTTTGCATAACGTGTCTTGTTAGCTGTATCCCTCAGGACTAAGACTGACATTGGGTCATCGCTACCTAAATGTGAAACAATTGTCTGTAAGTGAACAGCTGAGTTTGGTTGATGTAGGAGATTGGTTAGAGCAAACTGATCCTCCGTTTTCTCTCTCATTCCTTTCCTGGCAGTTACTTTCTCACACTCGTGGTTTTCTTTCTCCCTCTCCCCACTCACACCCACAATCCGCAAGGCTAAGCAAAACTTGATGTGAGGTCATATACGGAGAGTAAGTCACAATGGAATTTAAGTGGAAGGAGAGAAGCTTACGAATGACTGGGAATCCCTTTTTATGGTTACCCTCTCCTCCCTTTAACTTTAAATCACTCTCCATATATCCCTGCAGTACAATTAAGTGGTTTCTAACTTCTGCCCTTTCCCATAAGTGAGCCATTTCCTCTATGATGAATCATGTCGTTGGGCACGTGACCCTCAAACAGCAAGGCGAAATCTCAGTGCCCTGGAAAGTAAGCATACAGGAAAGTATTTTTGTTTATAGGTGTACACAAAAATCTAGAAAAGTTTCATGCTTGGAAAGCTCAAAAATGGCAGTTTTGAAAGCAAACCTTTGGCGAGAGATTAGTCTGTTACATGGTACTCTTAGTTTAGACATTACAATTTTTAAAACGCAATTCTAGAATTACAATTACTTGCTGTGCAGATGTTGTTCCCCACTTTGGCTACAGCAGTGCAATACCTCTGAAAATTAAACAATTGTTTTTTGGAAGGAAAATATAAAAACATGGTGTTATGTTTTGGCTTCCCTAGCATATCTGAGGTATTAAAGTGAATATAGGCGACCGTGAGCAGGCATTTCTGACTCCAGTAGCTAGATTTATGACAGTACAGGCAAGCCAGTTTGTTTGAAGTTGTTCTTCCAGAACTGTAATGAGCAATGCCATGGATTTATGAAAGCCTAGCAAAGCATGTGCATTTATTTACGCTCCTTCAGAATGAACTAATATTTATTTCAAGTGTGGTGGCCTTAAGTGTTGTGTGTAAAGTGCAGGTAAATAATAGCTGCATGTGTACACACTCACTATATTTGCACATATCAAAAATGTGTTTTTGTAGTTATGTACTTGTTTCCCTATTATCACATTTTTCAAATGAATGTGAGTCGGTATTCGTTGGTCCTGTGGGATGTTTTTACCCATGCATCCAAGCCCTACAATAAAACTGTGCAGTACTGGCATGGAAAACATCATGATGGCCAGAACTCCCCAGAGAGTGCACAGGGAAAACATGAAGAATAGGCTGCCACCCATTTTTGCCTATGTTGTGAGCACAGTAGGGCACTGCCTAAAACCACCATTGGGCTACACACACAGTAGCCTGAAACCATTGGGAATGGCAATCCTAATTGCCAAAAAAGCAACTCAGAACTGTGGGGAATTCATTTTCTTAATCCCAAAAATGGTTGCATTACCAGTACTCACCACTATCAGAAAGCCGGTGTTTTATAACCACCAGACTTTTGTGTAAAACTGAACAAATTAAACAAAACCAGACCAAGGAAAGACTTGCTAAGAGGTGGATACAATGTAAAACTATATTCTGAAATGACTTGAAGGAAGTAATTATTTAATGTATATGTAAAAATTGTCAGTTTGATTTGAATGTAGAAAACTGGGAACAAAAAGTGACATTTAGCTGAAACCTGGCTTAATGAAACTGGATTCTGCCTGACAACTACCCCCGACAGGAGTTGAAACCTGCTCAGCCACTCCCCTTGCCAAAAGGAGTTGTCACCTCTCTGATTAGATTAGGGGTGGAGCAGCTGGGGACTACAGGGAGTTGAACAAAGGCCTGTCCTGGACTCAGGCAAATGTTATATTGGGGGCCGTAAAGTGGCTTCCTCTTAGGGGAAACTGGGAGGGGCAGTGCCTCTGCTAGCAGCTGAGCTTGGGGGAAGTGGATAAACCAGTTATTCCACCCTGTGATGTGGGAAGCCACAACCCTTTTTGACCAGGGCATAATTTTAAAAAGATAGATAACTCATAGTGCGGACTTGTCAGAATTATATAAGTAATATCATTATTTTTGTGATTTTTCTGTGAACATTTTGATAGGCGTTACGACCCTGTGGTTTATTCTGGGGGGTTGCTAGCGGAAAATAGGGTCTCACTCCAAATGGCTACATGTTAAAAATCTGACACTTCATCAATTAATGTCCATACTCCTTGCGCACATGTGTGTAATTTTGGGTAAATGTCCGATATTGCAAAACCAGTTAAAAAGCGCAAAATGTTGTCATTTTTTAATGCAAGCCCCCAGGAAGATCAGAGGCGGACAAGCATGGACCATAAGGAATATATAATGTGCACATGTAATTTCAACAACTTGTATATCTGGGAAGGATGTATTTGAATCAAATATAGATTTGTGGGCAAACTGACCAGGGGACGATCCTCTGACCCATAAACAGACTTCATCATGCTGACAATCCATTTCCTTCCCCCAATCATGGGAGAGGGGAGAATTGGGCCAATGACAAGTGAGAGGGGCAGGTTTAGTTATGACCAGGCACACACCCATTTTCAAAACACATAAAAAGAGACTGCTGGGACAGGTAGAGACATTCAATTCCATTTGCTGCAGAGCATGCTGACCGACGACTTCACATACAGAGATCCAGACTTCAAATCCAGCAATCTCCAAAGACCAGAACTTTACTTCAGAACTTAAAGCAAGGGCCTAAACCCACAAACTGAGAACTCTTCTCAGCAGGCCTCAGCAACCTTAAAATCATTTGCGAACTATTCACAGCCGGGCTGAGCTGTTGATTCTGGCCTGAAACCCTGCGCCAGAAAGATCCAGAAGCAGTGCTGTACCCAGAGAAAGCAGAGAGACCCAGAGACCAGACCAGAGATCCAGAGTGACCCAGACTGCTGTGAGCAGAATCAGAGAGCTGACCCAGATCACTGTGAAGTGCCGAGACCAGAACCGGAGTCCAGTCCAAAACCTGACCAGATCCGTGGCGAGGCCTATTTCAAATTTATATTGTGAGTACCTAGCAGAACCGTGCAGAACCAATCTCTTAGTTAAAATAATCTAAACCAAACTATTTTAACCTAAGTAGAACAGCCTCCTAGAAATCGTGTCATCTGTCATTTCTAAAGCTACACAACTGTCATCTGTCAATTCTGCAGCTGCAAGCTGTCACCTGTCATTTGAGTTTACTTTAAATCCGAAAATCTACCTTTATTTAATTGTCCGTATCTCTGGAACCGTTTGGGCTAGGAACGAAATTTAACTTTCCTCTGAAACTTAGAATCTCAGCTTTCCAACCCACTTGCTACTCCTCATACTTATGCCGTATTCACGATTCACGCACTCGCGAATTTTGCCGCGATTTGCGATTTGGCCTGATTTCTTTACCTGTAAAAAGATAATAGCTTTTTGCTTTCCTCTGCTAAAAATGTGTTTGCCTCTTAATAACCATCCCAAATCATTGCTAAAGTGAGCCTGAGCTCATCCCAAGTATCTCTCACTTACCCTGAACCTCCTAAAGGGAATTAATAGCATTTTCAGCATATTCCTCACTTTATTGCCATCACATTCAAAGCACTTGGGCCTGTGTTTTAAAACTCATACCGGTTTTCTCTAAGCTTGCTGGGGTGGGAATTGAATTTCATATTGTATTTGATTGCATTCCTGAGAACTGTGTGTGTTACTTCCATCTTCTTCCATTTCTTACATTGCATAGGGGAGGGGGGTGAATTGCCAGAGAAAAAGTGATTATCTTATCTTTTGCTAAAATCATATCAAGTATTTCTGTACTGCATTTTATTCCTCATTGCTTTTCCCTTGAAATCATAAAATTATTGTTGCTACTTTATCCATCCTATACTAACTCCTCATTGATTATAAAGAAGTGTGCTAGTGTCAGATTACCCATTGTTGATTAACATTATATTTATAAGGGCGATATCGATTATTAATTTATTATAAAAGCGTGGTATCTATATTTTGTTTTATTTCTCAAATAAACCTTTTAAACTTGCAAAACAGAACTACTTCTTGGCTCAGTGGGGTCAGGGGGATTCTAAGAGAGGGGTGTTACATAGGGGTTGTCATCCAGAACTCATGAACTGGACATAAAGATATATCAATACGGGTTTCCATTCAGTATCCCAGACTAGGCATTGACTTAGCTGTAGTGTTGAATTGAATCCTCTTACAAATTGGGGCCTCGTAGCCGGGGATTCTGGATTAGAACTATCGCTTGTGCAGATTAATACAGTGTGCTAACTGACAAGATACATACATCCGGTCGGATCACCGCGCTGTGTTACGCTGTAATGCACTCCTCAAAGGAACGCTCTAAGGAAATGGTCTGTTTTGCAAAAATAAAATACAAACTTCTGTAAGTCAGGAAGGAACTCAAATTCCAGAATGACGACACTGGTAGACATCAAAATAGCCAGAGAGCACTTCTTACATAAGCTATTTGTGAGAGGTGAGAGGACTCATCAGGACCAAACGGTCTGGTTGCAGGCAATCGCGCAACAGGTCACTGAAACAGGGTCAGATACATGGGGAGATCAGGGTCCCCTACATGTGGCCATGAGTAGTGAACTATATATGGCCCCTAAAGCCAAGGATGAACATAATAAGATTGCCAGGATAGCGGCATATTTGTATCTATATATGGGAGCCATACAGGACAAATATGCGGAAGGCCAAGATCTGGCAAATAGGCAACAGATGGCGTTAAGAAGGCCCAATCTGATCTGGACTCTTCTGAGCAGAGGCTGCTCAGGAGCCAGGAGTCAGAAAAGGACAGCAGACAGTACATCACTAAAATAAAGGAGGATATGGATGTGTTGCAACAGGAAAAGGCGGACCAGGATACCAGATTTCTGGCCTTGCAGAAGGAGTACCAAGAAGGTTTGGACTCCCTATTGCAGAGCCAGAAAAAGCGGAGCAACAATTAGATTTCAATAGGGCATGTGCCGAGCAGGTAGTCACCCTGCAAAGCCACCTAGATAGGGAGAAGGCAGAGAGCAATAAACTGATTTTGAAAGACCAAGATACCCAGGCAGAGTTTGACCAGGAGCGCCAGAAAGCTGGTGCCTTCCAAAGGCAAAGGGACGACCTGGCGGCACAGATGCAGGCTCTTAGTCAGGAAAGGGATACCTTAGGCCAGGAAGTCTGCCACTTAAAAAGGAAAATGGAAGAAAATCACCTGGCCCTCCAGGGACTGGGTGACCTCCAAAAAGAACACCAGAACTTGTTAGAGCACACCAGGAGGGTGGAGGATTCTCTGGCAAGAAAGGAGCAGGCCAATAGAGACACAGCTCAGGAGGTAACCCTCCTGCAGCAGAGACTGTCCCAGTACTCCAGGACCAATCAGGAGGCACAGAGAGAAAATGAGGCTCTCTGTCAGCACAATGATAGGCTCCAGCAACAGGTAGCGATGCAGGAGAGACTGATAGAGTCTAGTAAGGCCTTAACTGAGGAACTGAAAGCGCAGGCTCTTGCATTGCAACAGGAAGCAGGGGCGCATAGAGATGAGGTTCGCTGGGAAAGAGAAACTCCTGAGCATAACCTCAGGAGCCCTAGTACCAGAGGCCTTCATCTCTCCCAGTCCCTGGACTCTGCCACCCCCATATCCCCTCACGCACATGAGCCCAGGGCCACGGGGATGGCAGATTACTACCCAGCTAGAAGTATGGGGCTCATAGGCCAGTACCTCCCAGGAATAGATGGGCGGGCATCCGGGTATGGGCACCCAAGCACAGTGCAATTTAGTGGGGAACCCCAGGAGAGTAGGCCCGCTAAGGGCATCCTGAAAACCTCTGCCCAGTTAGGTCAGTGGGGGGGATACCCAGCAAATCCTGGTAGCAAGGAGGGATTTGAAGACTCCTCTGAGCGTCACAGGACACAGGAGACCAGGTCCCCACATTATTCCAGCCATTCCCAGCCTCGCAGAATCCGGGAAAACCTGGAAGATCAGACGGGCACCTCTGGGAGCAGTGCTTCTGAGTCGGAGGATGAATGGACCAGGGTTACCCGAACCAAAAAGGCCAATAAGGCAAAAAGGGCCTTGCTTAAGGACCCCTTAAAGCAGATCAAGGCAATCAGGAGTGTCATCACTCCTTATCATAAGAACGCCAAGTATTTCGTTTGGGAACACTTGGAGCTCTATGAGCAAATGATGGAGACTTTCCATTTGAAGGACAGCAGTAGCTGCATCCAGTACGTCAAATGGACATTCTCTCCAAAATACTCCAGTTTCTTTGCGGGGCTGGAGGACCAAAATCATTTAAGATGGTCCACCTATAAGGCGGCCATCTTGAAACATTTTTCTGTTCACAGAAATCCTCAAGAGGCTCGCAAGGCAGCCTACAATTTGCAATGTGGGGAGGATCAGGCCCCACAAGAGTTTGTGCAAGAATTAAAGCGTGCTTTTGCGCAGACCACCAGAAGGGTGCGCACGGATAGCAGAGAATTTATCAATACGTTTTTCCATGCCTTACCCAAATACATAATGACCCAGCTTGTGAGAGATTTTCATGAGAAAAGATCTTTAGACTGGGTCATTGAACAGGCTACCCGGATCTATAAGGTGCAGAAGCCCATCGAAAATAAAAATAATGCGCCGAAAAACCCCAAAACCAACAGCACCCCTGCTGCTGCCAAGGTGGCAGAGGTAAAGCTTGCCCCCGTTTTAGATTTGGAGATGGGGGGGCCTAAAAACCTGCCTGCACCAAATAATTCACAGCCCAGAAGGCCCTCGGGCCAGTCACAGACAGGGAGTCGAGGAGGTAGTCCCACAAATGGGGTCCCCCGCCCCCCTGACTATGTAAGTCCCCGCTACAAGGGAAACCGACCAATCCTGGGCTATGTGTGGACTCCTCCAGCCCAAGGGGGGGGATCCAGCCAAGCACCTGACCCGGGGAACCTCCCTCCTAACTTCCCCCAGGAGGGCAGAAATTCACCAAATCCTGGGCAGAACTTTTTCCCCAGGTATCCACCCAATTTCCAGCCCCAAAATCATCCACCCTTCTTTCCCCAATTCCCTGAGCCCAGACAACCTAATCCGGGAGAGGGGAGGCCAAGGGTAGAGGGGTACCAAAATCTTCCCAACCAGGGGTACTACCAGAGAAGGGATAGCTACCCTTCCCGGGATCAGCCCAGGGGAGAAAATAGAGCCCCCTATCAGCCTGAGCGGGTTTCACAACTTGAGCGCCAGGTCCAAAATATGGCACGAGATCTGGGTCACATACTGAGGGCTCAACAGAACACTCAGATGAGCCTGCCACCGCAGAATGCCCCAAACTCTGGACCTGGTGCTCCAGAACAATGACGTGGGCAGCATCCCGATAACCCACCGGTTCCCAGGGAGGAGGCACAAGGGGAAGGGGGGTGTAAAGCCTTGGAGAAAGCTTCCTTCCCAACTTGTAAACAGCCCCTGAAAAACCAGGAACCGGAAACAAAATCTCCTGCCCCTGAAAGCCTGCCTCCCAAGGAGCAGAGGGGGGGTAGGAGAAACAAAGGACCCAAACAGACCCACTTTGTGGAGGAGGTACAGGTCTTCCAATTTGAGAGAGCGAACCTCTGAAGACCCTGGGAAAAGGATCTTCTCCTTCAGAGATGGGGGAACTCCTCCCAAGGAAAAATGGATCCCAAGGGATTCGAATCCAGACTGGGGAGATGTGGAGACTGAGCTACCGCCGCCCATCATCTCATCCCAGAACCTACAATACCAAAATCCCCTGGTTCAAACCCATCCTGGTGACTGCCTCCAAAAAGGGGGGGCGGCCCAGAACCGGAACCAGGGGAACCCACAATGGCTCTGATCTCCAGTTGCCAACTTTTTCTTTCAGAGTCCCAAGGCTCTCCACAGAATTCTGCCCAAATCTCTTCGCTAGCAATGTCCATAACCAGAAAGTTAGCCCACCAGTTGTCCAACAATGTGCATTATCTGTGCCACCTTGAGGATAAGGAGGGAAGATACTATGCCCCGGTACAAGTACAGGGGCAGGGTACAATTTTGGCACTGGTGGACACTGGATCCCAAGCTACCCTTCTGTCCAAAAGGGCCTTTGAGGAACTAAATGCAGGAAGGGGGGAGAATTACCGTATTCCACTCACCTCTCTTACTGGACAACTGCAGAACTTTGACGGGAAGGAAATTCCTGTTGAGGGGACTGCAGATTTGGACATCAAAATTGGGCGACACAAGGTGAAACACCCGGTCATAGTAGTGACTCCAGAGGGCACCCCTTGTTTACTAGGGAATGATCTCCTGAGAAGGTTGTCACCCCTAATAGATTGCGTAAACAAGATCCTCTGGACCCAGACTAGTCGACCAATAAAATTAAAACAGAGTGTCAACCATGTTAGTTTAAACGGCACCTGCCACATGGTTGAACAAAAATCTGACCAAGTAGAATTTCACTTCCAGAACAACCAAACTCCAGACGTGACAGTAATAGCAGTAGGACAACAGACTGGTGATGGGGGGTCCTCTCTATTTCTGAAAATCAACCTTCCTTCCAGTTTAAGGTGGTATTCCACACTGGAAGGAAACACCCTGAAATTCTTTACTAATCCACAATCAGAAACTCCCACTCCGATAGTCCAGAAAGATGTGAAATCAGCTCAGAGCCTGGCTGATATTCAGCAAATTGGAGAGCAGTTGTTCATCCCTGTTCAGTTAAATGATGGGAAGGACTCTGTTCTCGCTCGAGTGTGTGTGAACAACAGTAAGAGCTTCATCAGCGAAGCCATGTTCCGCCAACTCCCAAAAGATCCAGCCATTCCCACATTCAAACTGGGAAATGGACCTGGAAGCACCTAATTCCAAACATCTCATGCCAAGCAGGTGTATGCTCAAAATCTCCATTGGCAACAAGAGCATAGTCCATAATAGTTGGGTCGTGCGAGACGTCACTGCCGCCTTTTACTTAGGCAGTGACATTCTCAATCGCTTTGCCATTAGTTTGGACCTAATAAACTTCAAAGCTTGGTCCCGATTAGCGGATAATCCCATGGGCTTTGATGATCCGGAAAAAGCATTTAGGTCAGCTCAATTGCTACCTTATGCAGTTGAAATTCAGATCAAAGAGGAAGTCACCATCCCAGAAAGGACCCGACAATTCTCCCTGGAATTCTCCCTGGAAGTGAAAGTTAAAAGAGGACAAAAATTGCAAAACCCTGATGCTTATATACATCTAAATGCTTCTCTCCAACAGCAAGGGTTGGGGGTAAACCCAACACCATTAGTCAACATAGAACATGACACCATTCCAATAGAGGTGGATAACAGCGACTTAAAGAGTATTACTTTAGCCGCAGGCACCATTATTGGAATGGCGGTTGATGACCAACATTTTTCCATTGATCTAGGAAATGAACTGTTAGGACCAATCCCCAAGGACTGTTTTGACGGTGACAGTGATGACAACACAACACCAGACAGGATTTTCAGCCGGCATGGGGGGAACTTCCTGGTGTACACTTCTTGCCCTTATGGTAAGGAAGATGTGACTTGTGACTTCAGGAGGGATGAGGTGATTTTCCAGGTCCATGAGGGCTGCCTTTCCCACCTGAAGCCTCCAGTCCAAATCAGCACTCTGACCAGGGACTTCTCCACCCAGCTGGAGGAGGCCGCTGAGATAGCCAAACCAGAAGTCTTTCCAGGCTTCTGGCAGATGGTGGAAGAGAGAGTCAACCTAGCTGATGCCTGTGCGACTCTGGAACAGAAGCAAAAGTTGAAACAAGTTTTCTTGGATTTCCAAGATCTCTTTGCGGTAGACTCATATGACTGTGGTCGCACCGACATCCACACCACAACAATTCCCACGGACCCTGGAATGACTCCAGTGTTTGTGAAGCAATATCGCTTGCCTCTCGCATCCATGGAGTCCCTTACTGAAATAATTAAGAACCTAGAGTCCCGGGGAATAATCCGTCCAGTCCACAGCACTTTCAATAATCCGGTGCTGGGAATATTGAAGCCAAACGGCCAGTGGAGACTCTGCGCCGACCTTAGGGAGCTCAACAAACGGGTCCATACTTCCCGATGGCCTCTGCCCTACATTGACCAAGGGCTGGCCCAGATTCAGGGGTCACAGGTATTCACAGCAATAGACCTGACCAATAGATACTGCTGGACCGTGCCTGTCAGTAGGGAGGACCAATACAAACTGGCTTTTTTTTTTTTTTTTTTTTTATTTGTTTATAACCTCATAGGTTTTTACAAAACATATTTCGAAATTCGCATTCCCTGTTGCGCAGTTTGTTTACTACCTAAGGACACCACTCCTGGGGACTCCTTTCATTACTCTAGACTCGAGAGCAGGCTTAACATGGGTGCCTCCTCCTTGCAATTTGGCCCATTAGCTCTTTGCAGGGCGACAGTCAAAAATTTTGCGGCTGTCCTGGACCATTTAGCCGAGTCCCCGGCTATCAGCCGTGACCAGGAGGTTTCCTCATCCAACATCTTGGCTTCGTTAAAGAGTGGTGTCAGATAGGATTGTCTCTCATAGGATAATGCTGGACAAATCATTAACAGATGTCGGAGTGATTCTCGATTGTCCGGCACACTGCATAGACGGCACTCCGCTGATGTGGACAGCGCTCTACTAGATAGAATTTCTCTAGTAGGCAGTAAGTTCAGCCGTGCTCGCATAAAAGTTTGTCTTAGATTTTTTTCCGGGAACTTGTCACAGTACTTTAAGGGTTCCTTTAGGCGATTGTGCGAAGGAGGTAGGTGCTTTAGTGATTTGTAAGAAAGAGCTTTTTCGTTTGTACAGATCCAATCTTGCTGCTCTAGCTTAGTTTTGACACGGCATGGATTTGAAATCAGTATTTCTTCATCACACACTACCGCCTCCATAACGATCTTGATTTTTTTTTCCCAATCTACCAAGGCTTTGCAGTTCCGTCCTTGTAATTCATCCGCCACGATTTTGAAAATCGGGGGGGAGCTTTGGAGCAGGATTTTCCTATATAGTTGTGTTGCAGTTATGGTCATCACCGCTCCAAGAGATAGCAGACCTAAATCTCGACGGATTGCTGGAAGGGGAGCTGACTTAGGCAAGCCTAATACTGATTTCCAAATGAAGCCTTCTAGACGCGGCCATAGTTCATCCGGGAGATTGAGGTTTGCCACCATGCCATAAGTAATGGTTGTAACTACTTTCGTTTTGTAGAATTGTAGGGCGGGGAACCACGAGAATTTTCCAAATTTCCCATCGACTGCCCGCATTTGAGAAGTTAAGTTTCGCACTTTTGACCAGAGCGAGTTTTGGAGTGAGTTTTCACGGAGCGTGTTGTCAAGCATTACTCCGAGATATTTATATTCGGTTATGACTTCGATTTTAGTTTGTCCCAAAGCCCAGCCGAAGGTTGATTTAGTGCTCTTTGTTGATTTTGAGAGTATCAGGATTTTGGTTTTCGTTTTGTTGATTTGCAGATTGTTCGTGCTCATGTAGGCCGCCACGTTGGTCAACTGGCGCTGAAGGCCGATTGCTGTTTGGTCCAGTAGAACCAGGTCGTCGGCATACCAAAGCCTGGACACTTTCTCCCCTCCTACTTTAGGAGGGAATGCTCGCACCATTTTCTCAGACTCTTGATAGTCCCCAATAAATGCAATAAACAGGGCCGGGGCCAGGGGGCATCCCTGTTTGACTCCCCGTTTGGTGTGAATCATGTCGGAGAGGGCCCCTTGCTGGTTTAGACGGACCCTTAACGATGTTTCCATGTGGAGTGCCAGGATGGGGTCGAGAACTGGTCGCGGACAGTTCCATGCTGTCAGTTTGGCCCATAGCTTAGTACGATCTATTGTATCGAAGGCCTGCGAGAGGTCTATTAGTGCCATGTAAACTTTAGTAGCTCCCCTCTTTGCGTTGGCTTTGATTATACTCAGGATCAGAAGATTAATTGCCGTTCCTGTACCTTTTTGGAATCCTGTCTGGAAACAGTCCGTGGCTGGAGAGATGGCGGCCCAGTCCTTGAAGTGTTGTAAGAGCAACGAGGCAAAGATTTTACCAATTATATCTAGAAGTACAATCGGTCTGTAGTTAGCCGGTTGGTTTCTATCGCCCTACTTAAAAACTGGGACTAAAATTGCCTCTGTCCAGGATTTTGGAACTTGCCTCTGGGTCTGGCATTGGGTAAAGAGTTCGGAAATTGCATTTGCCCATGCTGATGGATGCCTTTTGATATCCACATTTGTCAGTCCATCCGGGCCCGGTGCCCTTGAAGTTTTTAACTTGGCAATTGTTCTTAAGATATTTTCCTGATTCGCTAAATCGATCCATGGGTATTCCCCTCCTTTTTGAATCTGGTGGGGCGAGTCCCCTGGTACGCGGTATAAGTCTGAGTAGTGGGAGATCCAGTTTTGTTCAGATACTGAACTCGAGAGTGGTGGCGCTTTTTGGCAATTTCTATTTCTGAGCAATGTCCAAAAATCTTTGGTCTTTCTCGTCGCCCCAATTACCAGCATGGCTTCCGCACCCTTCTGGTACAGTGCTTGGCGATGGTGTTTTAGCCATGCCTTGTAAATCTTCTCGCCAGTGCGGTATTCAGTCCATGCCTCCCTCTTCCCTGCCTTGATCGCTTTCTTTTTTAGCTTTCTCAGCTCCAGTCTTTTGGTCACCACCTCTTGGTTGAACGTGTGGACATGGTTGGGAGGGTTTTTCACCTTTCCTCCAAAACTTGTTTTGTAGGGCACAAGTAGCGATACATATTCAGGTCTTCCCTCTATTAGATTTTCCGGTGGGACCCCCCCTTTTTGCTTTAGAGCGATTTCCAACCCTCTCACGTTGTTAGATGAGAGACGAAGTCGGTTTTGCTGCATATTCGAGCTTACCACTGGTAGGTAGTGCGCTCTTTCCTTCATAAGACCGCCCCAGGACATCTGCAGAAGATTGTGGTCACTTTTTGGTGTCCGGCATACTGTGAAGTCCGTCAAATACGGGATCAAACCTTCGGTGATGAAAATGTAATCGAGAGTAGCCTCCGCACCCGACCTTTCCCATGTTGGAATTTGGGATTTGTGCTCCACCAGTTCTGCCACATTGTACAGCTTACGTGATTTCATTAATTCTGACCACGCTTTACCTCTTTCGTCGGCCACGGGATAGGAAGGCTTATCATCTTTATATTTGCCGGTCCCACATTTTGCGTTCAAATCGACGCATATTATTACGTGGGGGACCTTTAGGTCGATTGTAATTTTATCGATGATGTTCGCAATCTCCGTACAGAAGCCCTCAGTGGAGACTCTATCCGGGTTCCAGTATAGGTTGATTATTGCTACTTCTGATGTAGCGTCTATGGCTAGATCCCGGGGACGGTGATTCCAAGATACAAGAGTTGTTAACATGCCATAATCTTCAGCTACCTTCTTTATACTCGAGATTCCTGAGCCTACCCGAGTTGTCGTCAGTAGGCCAGCCGATGGTCGTCCCTGTAAGGACCTTGTTGCTGGGGAAACTTCAATTTCGTAGCCGTCTAACGCCGGTTTTCCCAGGAGCCAGGTTTCTTGAAGGCAAATAAGATCGAAGGCTCCTAAGTTAGTCTCACTTTCGGTCATTAGATGGCGATGATCTCTTGTGTTCCAGGATGCCATATGAAGGGGTAGTTCTTTTTGCTTAGTGGGCGGCATTTCCTCCCGTCCCATAGTGGCGTTGGAACCCGATGGTGATTGCTATGCTTTGGGGGGGCGGGCAATAAGGTCTTGAACCCACTTCCACGGTTTCAATTGAGTTCCCTCTTTGTTCGGCACTGTTTTCGTCTGTTTGCCTAGTTCTTCCTGGTATTGCTTCTCGTCACTCATTCCTTGAGCTTTCGGTGGATCTGTGGGTCGACTGTTCCTGTAATTACTGTGTTCTTTATTTTCATAATGGTTAGACGGCCTGAACTCTCCCCTTACATTTGTCCTTGAGGACCACTTGGGTTTATACGGTGTCTTTTCTGCGATGTATTTTGCGGCATGATGTAAGGTTGTGCCATTTTTCTCTCTCTCGTGGGGTTGGTGTAAGGGCAGTGGGATTCGAAGTTTTTCTATTTTCAAGCCCATACGGTGGAGATCCTTTACAACTTCTCTGGAGAGATCGAAGGCTGCCTTACTATTCACATGGAGGTAGGCTTTGGCTCTGTGGTCCCGGTGGTATGGTTCCACAAGTATAAGATCGGCTGATCTTAAATTTCGCAACGTGCTTATCTTCCGCAGCAATTTCAGGACTGTGCCTCGGTTCAATACTAGATAGGTATCCTTTGCAGAGGTTTGCTCTAATTTGAAGAGTATTGAGTCGTGTAACTTTTCTTGTATCTTTTCCTTTGACTTTTGGTGACTGCCCATCGATTTATGGGATTGTAATCGAGTTTTATCCTGGTGCTGCCGTTGATTTGGCCTGCAGCTTGTGTCTTGATCTGGTTTGCGTGTTCTTGGTATTTCTTGTTCTTTAAGGGTTTTTAAAGCCTCCAGGGCGATGCTTGGTGAATTTGCTGGCGGACTATGAGTGCGAGACCTTCGCCCCCCCCATTAGTGTTTGTTACCTCATTCGGTTGTGGGGTCAGTTTCCCCGACGAGGGTTTTTGCGAGCTTGTCGTTGAGGAGCTGATTTTTTCCGATGTTGAGGGCCTCGCCTTTTCACCGACAAAGTGTTGCGAAATGTTCAATAGATCCTGATCGGACTCATTCCCACTACTTACATCAAGAGTCAGAACTGGTCTCAAGATAGTTGAAGGTTTCTCTGGGTGTACGACGTTATTGGGTTGAGGTTTTAAGATCCCCTCATCTCGACTTTTCTGTGATTCTGGTAGTTCCCTTTGAGTGGTCTTTGCTTTTTTGTCCATTTCCAGTACGCTTTTCCCCTTTGTTTGCTTTAGATTAGTCGTGAGCCGTCCGGCTATGACCTGTTCCTGTTCGTGGTGTGCAGGTTTTTTTACGGACTTTTTGAAAATGGGGGCGGTACCCATGCTGCTGCCACTTTCTGTTGTCTGTATAGCCTTAGAAGAGGAAGTGGTCCGGCTGTTTTTTGCTTCTAACTCGCCTCTCAGTAAGTCAATTTTCCCTTCAAGGTTTGCGGCAATCCTATTTGAGTTTCGCTCAACGGCCGTTAGATATCCTTCGATGAAGGTTAGTTTTCCACTCATTGTACTTATCATAGACGAGTTGTCCTTGAGTGCTTCATGAATTGACTCATACAATTTGCAAAAGGGGTTTAAGGCTATTGTCACCGCCAACATTATCGACAGTAAATCAACTTTATTTTTAGAGGGGGTGTCTTTCTCTGTCATGCTTGGAATTTCACTTAGGCGCCTCGATTTCTTGGGGGTTTTTGTCTCTCTCTCGATTAAGTGATGAACCGGCCTTTCTGTTGTCCTTCTCTTTGTTGTTGGCGGTGCACCGAGAGTCATTGAGTTGTTTTCTCCTAGTGGCCTCCCTGAATTTCCTAGAATGTGTGGGTGTATCCATGCATATTGGTCATTCGCGGTGGATGAAGTCTGCTCTTCTCTTTCACTAGGAGTGGGTGGGCCACCATCCCGAGGTTTTGAGAGTGCCTCCTCTGACTGTAATGCTTTTGGAGATTTGTGCACTTCACCTCTCTCAATCACTTGGTGAGCGGAGGTTTCTTTAGCACTTTGCTTTGTCCTTTGATGGGGCGAGATGTTTTCTAAGTCACTGCTCTCCTCGTTGTCTATAGGTGGGGCAAGGTTCGCTAAGGTGCTATTTGCGAACCCTTGAGGGATGCCCTCAATTTTCCTAGATTTCAGTCTTGGAGAGGGTTCTGTGATAGCCTCAAGTATTTCAGCATCTGAAAGTTCCGGATCCATCTCGTGTTTCCTTTTGTGCTGTTGGATGAAATAGTCTTTGAGGGATGATGATATCAGAGGAGTTGCTAAGCGATTGATTCTACCCTGTGCTCGTGCCAGGGCTTTGCGAGATTTCTTCCCTGGCGCCTTTTCCATCCTTGCTTTTGCTGTTTTTCTTTGCTTTGGTGGAACTGTTCTGCGTGGTACTGGAGATTTTACAAGTGGGTCATCCAATTTAGGGATCTCGTACTGAGAGGCCAAGTTCTGTTGGCTGGAGCCTCCACTGCCACTTTTATGTAGTTCCTGTGTTTGTGGCATGAGCTGTGGGACCTTCTCTTGTGTTTTCACCTCAGCTGCTGCAGATGGGGTGTGTTGGTCTGGATTTTCGCAAAACGAATCATCCTGGGGTGTAGTCGCCTCCTCCTCGGGTACTTCAAATACTGAGTCATCTGATTGACTGCCACTCATTGCTGATTTTTCAGCTTCATGGTCAGAGCTCTCAGCCAGGTCTGAGCTGTTTGCCCTACTTTCAATTTGGGTTGCCTTGGCGTTAGGTAGATTTGACTGGTTGGAACGGCCAATAGGTGAGTGTGTACTTTTCAGTGATTGGTGCATTTGAACGGTAGTAGAGACTTGGGAAGTTGGAATAACTTGGTGATCGGAGGCGCCCTCCGCATTCGACTTACGGACGACTGCGTGAAAGCGCACTCCTGGCTCTGTAAGTCGATCAGCGGTTCTTCTGTCTTGAGAACATTTTCGTGATGATAGCTCAGGGCGTATAGATTCCTGCCTTGCCCATACTCCGACAGTCTCTGGCGGGAGATCACTCGCCATAGCGGTCGGACCGTGGGGCGTTCTGTGCTCAGCATTTTTGAGAGGGCTCCGTGTGATAATAGGGGGGGAAGGACCCCCTTCCACACTGCACCGTTCTTCGCCTCCCCTTCCCTTTTGTCACTTTGATCTGCTACTGGGAGCAAAGGACCATCCAAATACGTGGGGTCCACAGTGGGACTCTTGGAGCCGCCTAATTTCTTTAGCCTGACGTCGGCCCGATGCCTATCCAGGGGTGAGTACATCTGCGTAGGAGGCACGGGAGGTGAGGGGTCTGAGCAGGGAAGGTGTAAGGGGGAGGAATTACTCCCAGTTTGTGGTTGCCCCTCTCGTGGCACAGCTCTCTGTGTTTTCAGAGAGTGCTTATTTAACAGGGTGTGCTCCTGGCACTCTGGGGGGTCAACAGTGTCGAGTGCCAGTTTGCTGCTGCGCAGACGGCGACTTATGTCGTCTTCCGAGGGGGGTGGACAAGCCATCCCACACTGGGAGAGTTCGTGAGTGGTTGGTACACAGCTTTAAGGCTAGGTGGGGGAGGGGCTTTCCACGTATGCCACAAGAAGATGTAAGAAAGTGGCTTACCGTCTGTTGCTTCCCGACACCCTGCACCGCACACTTGCCTATTCCTCTCCAGGTACCAGCGCCGTCCAGAGCCGAACAGCAGCCAAACAGCTCTTTACGTGTGAAATGCAGTGCCCTTTACTCCGCAGTTGGGCTTAACGCCGCAAGGGTGTCTGGGGCTGTTTTTTAAAGTTGGTAGAAGTCACGTGACAGCACACGTGACCGTAGCAGAGCTCCACCTCCTCCAGGAAGTGGGTGAACGCCGGCAGGCTACTCGGCGTGTAGCAGAGATGAGTCAGGATGTGAGCGTTCTGGATAAACACACTGCTCGGGCGTCTGGGGCTGTTTTTTAAAGTTGGTAGAAGTCACGTGACAGCACACATGACCGTAGCAGAGCTCCACCTCCTCCAGGAAGTGGGTGAACGCCGGCAGGCTACTTGGCGTGTAGCAGAGATGAGTCAGGATGCGAGCGTTCTGGATAAACACACCGCTCGGGCGTCTGGGGCTGTTTTTTTAAAGTTGGTAGAAGTCACGTGACAGCACACGTGACCGTAGCAGAGCTCCACCTCCTCCAGGAAGTGGGTGAACGCCGGCAGGCTACTCGGCGTGTAGCAGAGATGAGTCAGGATGCGAGCGTTCTGGATAAACACACCGCTCGGGCATCTGGGGCTGTTTTTTAAAGTTGGTAGAAGTCACTTGACAGCACACGTGACCGTAGCAGAGCTCCACCTCCTCCAGGAAGTGGGTGAACGCCGGCAGGCTACTCGGCGTGTGGCAGAGATGAGTCAGGATGCGAGCGTTCTGGATAAACACACCGCTCGGGCGTCTGGGGTTGTTTTTTAAAATTGGTAGAAGTCACGTGACAGCACACGTGACCGTAGCAGAGCTCCACCTCCTCCAGGAAGTGGGTGAACGCCGGCAGGCTACTCGGCGTGTAGCAGAGATGAGTCAGGATGCGACCGTTCTGGATAAACACACCGCTCGGGCGTCTGGGGCTGTTTTTTAAAGTTGGTAGAAGTCACGTGACAGCACACATGACCGTAGCAGAGCTCCACCTCCTCCAGGAAGTGGGTGAACGCCGGCAGGCTACTCGGCGTGTAGCAGAGATGAGTCAGGATGCGAGCGTTCTGGATAAACACACCGCTCGGGCGTCTGGGGCTGTTTTTTAAAGTTGGTAGAAGTCACGTGACAGCACACATGACTGTAGCAGAGCTCCACCTCCTCCAGGAAGTGGGTGAACGCCGGCAGGCTACTCGGCGTGTAGCAGAGATGAGTCAGGATGCGAGCGTTAAAAACTGGCTTTTAACTTTGGGGGCCAGCAGTACACCTGGACCCGGACTCCCTTCGGTTACCTCAACTCTGGCAATGAGTTCAACATTTTCCTACACAAGGCCATGCCCGACCTGGGTGCAAGGGGTAACTTGGCTTATGTAGATGATGTCCTCATCAAAAGTTCATCTGTGGAGGAACATATAGCGGAGATCCGTTATGTTCTGACACAGTTGAGGGCCGCCGGAGCAAAACTTTCCTTTCAGAAAGCACAGTGGTGTAGAACCCGTGTTAATTTCCTGGGGCATGAGATTACTCCTCAGGGTCTCTGTCCCCAAGAAAAGAAAGTGGAAGCACTTCAGAAACTGAAGGATCCCACAACTCTGCGGGAACTAAGGAGCCTCCTTGGACTGACTAATTACAGCAGAAAGTTCATTGAAGGCTACGCAGAGATCACTAGACCCCTGATTCATCTCTTGAAGGGGGGGGTCAAGTGGGAATGGGGTCCAGAACAATCGGAGGCAGTAAGACAACTCAAAAGAAGCCTCTCACAAGCGCCTTGCCTAGCTTACCCTGTCAGAAACAAGGAGTTCTTCCTGGAGACAGGATTCTCTAATACGTGCTTGACGGCAGTATTATACCAAAAGCATGACAAGGTCAATAAAGTAATCTCCTATGCGAGCAAAACTTTATCCTCTGTGGAGGAAAAATTCAATGATTGTGAGAAGGCACTCCTGGCAACGGTGTGGGCATTGAAGAATTACCGCCCGTTTATCCAGGGGGAACACATCATAGTGGAGACTCCACACCAGCGTCTGCAATATCTCCAAAGTGACAGAATCCGGGCCGGAAATGTGAGTAATTCCAGAATTACTTCCTGGATTCTGTCAATGCAAGGCTTTCCTGTGGAGGTCAGATATGGCCAAAACAAGAAGAGTCCCCTTGCGCAAGGTCTGGCTGACTTGCATGATTGTGCCTGAGAAAACTGTCTCGAGGACGAAAGTCTAAAAATCAAGGACAACATGGAGGCATACCTTAATTCCCCACACAAAGTCTTTGAAGAATACAAGTGTGAGGGAATGCCCACTGTCTATGTGGGTGAAGGAGTTCCCAGAACCCTCCGCTGGATACAAAATTGGTCCCCAAAGTAGTCAGGTGGCAGAATTGATGGCTGTGCATCAGGCCATCCTCACTGCTGTCCAGCATCAACTCCACGAACTGGTCATAATCACAGATTCGGATTATGTACGGAACCGGTTCGTGGAGCACCTGGTCAACTGGAAAACCAGAGGCATGTTATGCGCTAATAACAAACCCCTGAAACATGGGAAGTTAATCCAAAACATTGATGATCTGGTCACCTCGAATGGGATGACCATCTACTGGAAGAAGATCAAGGGTCATTCCAAAGTAGAGGGACCAGACAACACTGGAAATGACTTAGCTGATCAGCTGGCCAAAACCGGGGCCATCCAAGCGGATCTAATCGAAAATAGAGTCCCTGTTGGGGGAAATCCAGGTCACCGCTATCACTAGTTCCCAGACAAATGCTCACAATGATCTTTCAACTGCCCAATGGAGCAAGGAGACCCCTGATGCTGATTTGATTACAGCTCAGAAGGTGGATCCAATTATTGGTAAGTTTTACCAACACCTTGAGGACCCTGAGAACTTTCCCCTGACGGATACCGATTACATTGGGAAAGAGGACCTAAGAGTGTTGATGAAATGCCCAAAAATGTTCCGGATCCAAGACGGTTTGCTGGTAAGGAAATCGAAAGGTGGCCACGATCAGTGGGTGGTTCCTACCTCATTCCGAAGCCTGATGTTAAGTCACGCCCATGATGCGGCCACCGCCGGTCATAGGGGGATTCACACAACACTGGAAATCTTAAGAGAGGTTGCATACTGGCCACACATGGGGCAGGACCTCGACCAATACATGAAGGGGTGTCTTGTGTGTGCACAATTTCAGCCATCATCCCTCACACAGCGTGCGCCTCTCCAAAAGAGGGGGATGACACTGCCATGGTCAGATTTGCAAATCGACTTTGTAGGCCCTGTGATTCGCTCGTCTAGAGGAAACAGGTACATGTTGACCATTACATGCTTGTTTACCAAGTGGGTGGAATGTCTCCCAGCCCCAAACTGCAAGGCAGAAACAGTAGCTGCCCTGATGATTAACCACATCTTTTCCCGTTTTGGTCTACCTCAAAGGATTGAGTCAGACAGAGGTAGCCACTTCACCAGTGAAGTAATGACAAAGATGTGGGAGATACTGGGGGTCAAAAGAAAGCTACATATTGCTTACCGGCCAGCTTCTTCTGGGGCAGTAGAGAGATACAACCGAACCATTGTGAGCATCTTAAAAAAGTTTGTGGCAGATTCTGGGCCATGTTGGGATATCCGACTACCTCTGGTCCTAATGGCCATCAGATCTACCCCTTCATCTGCAACCAAAATGTCACCATTTGAGTTGATGACTGGACGCAAGATGGTGCTTCCCCAGCATTTGCTCTACAGGACTCAAGAGCAGACACTGATAAATGCCTCCACAGTATGTGGAGAATTTAAGGAAACACCTTCAACATGCTTTTGCCTATGCTCACCGGAATCTAGAAAGATCAGCCGAGAGCATGAAGACCCACTATGATTTAAAAACTACCCGAAAGGGAAATAAGGTGGGTGATCGGGTCTATCTATACAATTTCCAAAGGAACCAGGCCAAACAGCGAAAAGTCTTGCCTACATGGAAGGGACCGTTTGAAATTATAGACAAGATCTCCCCTGTTGCCTATAAGATCTGCATCCCCAAAGGCAGTCTGGCGGAAGGGGAAGACAAGTGGGTCCATATTAACTAGCTAAAGTGTTGCCATCCCAGGCACACTTTGCAGCAACTGGAGGAGTCCTCTGCAATACCAGAGGGGACCACTCCAGATTAATTCAGTTCCAACCCTAAAATATCCCACATATAGTCTCTAAAATATTATACTCTTGTAAGCCACTTTCTTTGAATGATAACTTGTATCTCAAAAGTAAAATGTTAGGTATGTTAAAGTATAAAATGTATATGTCTGCCACACCATTAGTAGTGATGGAAAAATGTCTACGAATAGGTATTGCTGCTTTTCCTTTGTCGTCCTAGGAGAAAGAAAGCCTGGAGACTGGCCAAGGAGGACGATCCAGAGACAGGGAGCAGAGACCCAAGGGGCCCGGGGTACCGCCCAATCCTCCCATCAGGACCAGCAAGGAGAACTGATTGATCGACTGGAGGGAGGAAAAGATGCTGAACTGTGCCACCTATGGAATTGGAAGAAGAGGAGGCGAACATCCCAGATCTTGCGAGTTCCATCAGTGAAAGGACGGAATGGCCATCGCAAGAGGGGGGGCTTGTTGGATGTTTTTACCCATGCATCCAAGCCCTACAATAAAACTGTGCAGTACTGGCATGGAAAACATCATGATGGCCAGAACTCCCCAGAGAGTGCACAGGGAAAACATGAAGAATAGGCTGCCACCCATTTTTGCCTATGTTGTGAGCACAGGAGGGCACTGCCTAAAACCACCATTGGGCTACACACACAGTAGCCTGAAACCATTGGGAATGGCAATGCTGATTGCCAAAAAAGCAACTCAGAACTGTGGGGAATTCATTTTCTTAATCCCAAAAATGGTTGCATTACCAGTACTCACCACTATCAGAAAGCCGGCGTTTTAAAACCACCAGACTTTT
Source organism: Ambystoma mexicanum (assembly GCF_040938575.1). Lineage (NCBI taxonomy): Eukaryota > Metazoa > Chordata > Amphibia > Caudata > Ambystomatidae > Ambystoma > Ambystoma mexicanum. Next base: position 975,010,824 of record NC_090933.1, on the reverse strand, counting down.
GTGTAAAACTGAACAAATGAAACAAAACCAGACCAAGGAAAGACTTGCTAAGAGGTGGATACAATGTAAAACTATATTCTGAAATGACTTGAAGGAAGTAATTATTTAATGTATATGTAAAAATTGTCAGTTTGATTTGAATGTAGAAAACTGGGAACAAAAAGTGACATTTAGCTGAAACCTGGCTTAATGGAACTGGATTCTGCCTGACAACTACCCCCGACAGGAGTTGAAACCTGCTCAGCCACTCCCCTTGCCAAAAGGAGTTGTCACCTCTCTGATTAGATTAGGGGTGAAGCAGCTGGGGACTACATGGAGTTGAACAAAGGCCTGTCCTGGACTCAGGCAAATGTTATATTGGGAGGCCGTAAAGTGGCTTCCTCTTAGGGGAAACTGGGAGGGGCAGTGCCTCTGCTAGCAGCTGAGCTTGGGGGAAGTGGATAAACCAGTTATTCCACCCTGTGATGTAGGAAGCCACACCTCTTTTTGACCAGGGCATTATTTTAAAAAGATAGATAACTCATAGTGCGGACTTGTCAGAATTATATAAGTAATATCATTATTTTTGTGATTTTTCTGTGAACATTTTGAGAGGCGTTAGGACCCTGTGGTGTATTCTGGGGGGTTGCTAGCGGAAAATAGGGTCTCACTCCAAATGTCTGCATGTTAAAAATCTGACACTTCATCAATTAATGCCCATACTCCTTGTGCACATGTGTGTAATTTTGGGTAAATGTCCGATATTGCAAAACCAGTTAAAAATCTCAAAATGTTGTCATTTTTTAATGCAAGCCCCCAGGAAGATCAGAGGCGGACAAGCATGGACCATAAGGAATATATAATGTGCACATGTAATTTCAACAAATTGTATATCTGGGAAGGATGTATTTGAATCAAATATAGATTTGTGGACAAACTGACCAGGGGAGGATCCTCTGACCCATAAACAGACTTCATCATGCTGACAATCCATTTCCTTCCCTCAATCATGGGAGAGGGGAGAATTGGGCCAATGACAAGTGAGAGGGGCAGGTTTAGTTATGACCAGGCACACACCCATTTTCAAAACACATAAAAAGAGACTGCTGGGACAGGTAGAGACATTCAATTCCATTTGCTGCGGAGCATGCTGACCGACGACTTCACATCCAGAGATCCAGACTTCAAATCTAGCAATCTCCAAAGACCAGAACTTTACTTCAGAACTTAAAGCAAGGGCCTAAACCCACAAACTGAGAACTCTTCTCAGCAGGCCTCAGCAACCTTAAAATCATTTGCGAACTATTCACAGCTGGGCTGAGCTGTTGATTCTGGACTGAAACCCTGTGCCAGAAAGATCCAGAAGCAGTGCTGTACCCAGAGAAAGCAGAGAGACCCAGAGACCAGACCAGAGATCCAGAGTGACCCAGACCGCTGTGAGCAGAACCAGAGAGCTGACCCAGATCACTGTGAAGTGCCGAGACCAGAACCAGAGTCCAGTCCAAAACCTGACCAGATCCGTGGCGAGGCCTATTTCAAATTTATATTGTGAGTACCTAGCAGAACTGTGCAGAACCAATCTCTTAGTTAAAATAATCTAATCCAAACTATTTTAACCTAAGTAGAACAGCCTCCTAGAAATCGTGTCATCTGTCATTTTTAAAGCTGCACAACTGTCATCTGTCAACTCTGCAGCTGCAAGCTGTCACCTGTCATTTGAGTTTACTTTAAATCCGAAAATCTACCTTTATTTAATCGTCCGTATCTCTGGAACCGTTTGGGCTAGGAACGAAATTTAACTTTCCTCTGAAAGCTTAGAATCTCAGCTTTCCAATACACTTGCTACTCCTTATATGTATGCCGTATTCACGATTCACACACTCGCAAATTTTGCCGCGATTTGCGATTTGGCCTGATTTCTTTACCTGTAAAAAGATAGCAGCTTTTTGCTTTCCTCTGCTAAAAATTTGTTTGCCTCTTAATAACCATCCCTGAATCATTGCTAAAGTGAGCCTGAGCTCATCCCAAGTATCTCTCACTCACCCTGAACCTCCTAAAGGGAATTAAAAGCATTTTCAGCATATTTCTCACTTCATTGCCACCACATTCAAAGCACTTGGGCCTGTGTTTTAAAACTCATACTGGTTTTCTCTAAGCTTGCTGGGGTGGGAATTGAATTTCGTATTGTATTTGATTGCATTCCTGAGAACTGTGTGTGTTACTTCCATCTCCTTCCATTTCTTACATTGCATAGGGGAGGGGGGTGAATTGCCAGAGAAAAAGTGATTATCTTATCTTTTGCTAAAATCATATCAAGTATTTCTGTACTGCATTTTATTCCTCATTGCTTTTCCCTTGAAATCATAAAAGTATTTTTGCTACTTTATCCATCCTATACTAACTCCTCATTGATTATATAGAAGTGTGCTAGTGTCAGATTACCCATTGTTGATTAACATTATATTTATAAGGGCGATATCGATTATTAATTTATTATAAAAGCGTGGTATCTATATTTTGTTTTATTTCTCAAATAAACCTTTTAAACTTGCAAAACAGAACTACTTCTTGGCTCAGTGGGGTCAGGGGGATTCTAAGAGAGGGGTGTTATATAGGGGTAGTCATCCAGAACTCATGAACTGGACATAAAGATATATCAATAAGGGTTTCCATTCAGTATCCCAGACTAGGCATTGACTTAGCTGTAGTGTTGAATTGAATCCTCTTACAGTCCAAACAATCTATGGTTACAATTTGCACATTTTCAAGTGCACTCCAAATGAGTGAGGACTCATAGAGGAGAACTACCTCTGGGTCAAAAGGAGACCAGTCAGATGGAATGTGTGGTTCTATTGGTAATGGTCCTAAAAGACGCCATTGAAAAAAGACAATAGGACACCGACAATGTCTAACTACTGTCCGGAACTGGGTGGAAGAATGGCATATAATGGTACTGAGTTATCATATGGCAGTTTTGCAATTGGTCGTGGTCGTTCATTTTGCTTTGCAATGAGTGACTAATCTGATGACCTATAGCCCCAGGTATGGCGACAACACCATGTAGTAAATACTTATAGTAACAAAGTCATAAGAAAACACCTTTCATCATATTGGCGACGTCCTTTAGTGGCGCATGTGGTGCATTCTTTAAAACTGAGGCGGCAGAATCAGCAGGCGATGCGTTTCAATGCCCCCTGTTAGGGAGAATTCTCAGAAATGTGCTAATTCTTCTCTACCTTAGAGACCACCAGCCCTTTTGCTGGACTCAAGGAGTTTTACATTTTTAAACTGGAGAGAGTGACACATTTTCCCACTCTCTCATGTATTTCTTGGTGATTTAACACTGTGTTTCTTTTTGGTTTTGGAGTCTGAAAAACTCCATAGGCATCATCTTTGCATTGTGACACACAGCACCTTCAGTGAAGTGGCACAGGGAAGTCTCTAATATTTCCCAAAGGTTTAGAAAAACCTTCTCTTGGTGAAACTACTGTTTCCAAGAGCAGTGAAGTGAAATTGACATTACTTAACATTTTGTAACTGTCTAGACCCAGCACACATTTACCATAGGGTGCTGGAGGGGTTACTTAGTATCCCCTTTGTCTAGTTTCTCATTTAACATTTTTATGTTACCCTTTCTACAACTAATGGACGAAGGAATCCGAAGAAGAATTTGTAAGAGATGACTGCTGCAACTCCTGGACCGTTGGTTTGTCCGGTGAAGCCCTGCTGCTGTGCTGAAGTTCCGAATTTGCCTCGACTAGAGAAGCCCTGCAAGGACGGCTATTCCCCTTGAGTTGGTGGGACCAATGAACTCCAATGTGAACTAATTTGGAAATCCTCTCCGAGCTGGCTGTACTTCCACAGCAGCTGCTGCTGGAAGCGAACTGCCAAGGAGAGGAACACCAAATGGAGTGCATCACTTTTAAGTCAGACCCGAGCTTGTGGAAGATCCTCCGGGCTCCCAGTAAGCAGGACTGGCCAAGCCTAAGCCACCTCAACTGAGTGCTGGACCCCAGATGCGAGGAAAGTCCAGAGTGGTATCTGAGAGTCTGCAGTGGTGCTATTTGCTGAGACACAAGGAGCTGAAACCGCAAAGTGCCTCTGAATAGAAGTTTGTCCTTTTCAACCACTGTCCATCTCATTGCAGTGTCTGAGACCCCAAATGTCCTCCCTTTTATCCCCACAACTGAGGCCCAGGAACAACAGGATCTACAGAGCTGCACAGGAACAGAAGCCAGCTGGAACCATTTCTTCTAACCATTTCTGTAACGTTTGAGAGGACAGTTGAGAATTGTTTTTGTGTCTATAATTCTTTATTGGCAAGCCCAGTTGCTGGTAATTCCAGATGTCATCTTCCCCTGCGCATATAGTGTCCTAAGGTGGCTAAATTGATTAATGGTCTTCCAGAAGAACAGATAGGCCTGAGAGTTTGCAGTGGATCTCACATTCATCGAAGAAGGCGGTAGGAGCAGTCGCAAGCAGACACCATGACCTGGTGCAACGGGAGCTGCTGGAGCAGTTTTCTGCTACTGATCTATTAGGGGGTAGGCCCTGTGGGGCTTTCTAGGTGTCTGGGGAATCCCAAAAAAACAATTTATTTTCGTAATTTAATTGCCAAGCATGCATCCCGCCCCTAATTGCCTAGCAAGAACCAATATTGCTTTGAAATCACAGCGCTCCTCGTTTGGGGGCATTCAGAATGTCTGGAAACTTACTGTTTTCTTTTGCCTTCCGCAAAACAGAAAGGTGATGGCTGAAAAAAAACCTTCAGTGTCTCCTACATGCCCAACTAACTACCACCCTATTTCTATCACTCCCTTCCTTGGGAAACTCCTAGAGAAGCTGCCCTTCCCTCATCTTACCTCACACACTGAACTTGTTGGCAGTCTCCATGACCATCAATCTGGATTCTGAGCATCCAAAAGCATGGAAACTGCACTTCTGAACAGCTGTGAAGAACTGCTTGCATCCCTTAACTCCAACTCTTCAGCTGTCTTCATTCTACTTGATCTCTCCTCTGCCTTTGACATGATAAACCACTTTATCCTCAATACAAATTCCACAATATGCGGGGTATCTCGGAGTGGGCACTGGACTGGCTGACCACTTTCCTATCTGATTGACCATCCCTGGTTATTCTGGGCACCTTCTCCTCACCTACCTCCTTCTCCACATGTGGTTTTCGCCAGGGCTCCAACCTCTCCCCCTGATTCTTTCACACTTAACGTGCTCCGCTGGCACACATCATTTCCTCCTTCTCCCCCAATTTCGAGTGCTACACAGATGACACTCAACTCTTCTTCAAACCTCCTGCTGACTCTCTTGCCTCTTCCATCATCCCGGACTGCCTATCTGCCATCCAGTCCTGGTGCACTTCTAATGATCTCTGCCTTAATTCCAACAAGAAATAGATCCTTCCTCTTGGGACCCCTGTTCCCTCCTTCTTCTCCTCAATATGGCTATCTGTCATGGACTCTCCCGCTTCTCCTTCATTTGAAGCCAGAAACCTTGGAGTCATCTTCGACTCCTCTCTATCCTTCCTCCCTCAAATCCAGCACATTGCCAAGAAGTCCAACTTTCAACTCTTCCTTCTCAAATGAATTCTCCCTTTTCTCACTTTCCCCCAGAAGCTCGAATAATGCAGCAGCCTTCTGTTAAATCTACTCTCTTCCTCTCTTCGACCACTCCAACTAATCCAGAATAGAGCAGAAAGACTTATCCTTGGCCTCAAGTCCAGGGACCACATCTCTCCTGCCCCAAACACTCTCCACTGGCTCCCGGTTGCTGCACAGATTAAATTCAAATCCCTCTGCATCATCCACAAGGCTGTCTGGGGCTGGGACCATGCTATCTACAACTTGCTATTGCTAAATATTCTCCCTCCACATCTCTAAGCTTCTCCGGAACCAACTCTCTTTGTTTGAAGCATTTCCCTAAACATAGGCCTGGAGGCCGATCTCTTGTGTCTGCTGGTTCCCTCTTGTGGAACTCCCTCCCCCTTCCTCTTCACCTTGAGCCGGACCTCCTCAAATTCCAGAAACTCCTTAAGACTTTCCTTTTTACTTCCTCCTTCCCGTCTTCTCTCATCTGCTGACCTCACATTCACTGTGATTGATGAGCAGGGTCCTTGTGTGTCCTTGGGGCCTGGTCCCCACACCCAATCTACTCAGCTTCTGCTCAAACACAGCACTTGCCTCAGCACCCACTGGTCTACAGCATTGTAGGCCGGCACTTATTTCAGCTCTACTCTCCCTTGATCTTACTTTATTCGGCACTTACATCCGTTGCACTTCCCCCCACTCCCTCTTCCCCCTTCTCTCTCTGCACTTGCACGTTCTGAATACTCACAAGGCATAGTAAGTTTTCCTCTTTTAACTCTTGCATATGCATTGCTTTTTCAATCACATTTTGCCTTCTTGTTGCCATGTGGGCACTTTGAAATACATGTACTATTTGTATAAGTGCCTAACAAATTAACAATAAAATAAATAAATATATACATAAATAAATGGGAGCTGTAGAGAATATCCCTGTCTATGCCCGGTATTCCACAGGATTGGTCTCAGCTTTATTAGAGTTGAGGGTTCTTCAAAATGATAGAGCTCTCCAATTAAAAGGATGCATTAGCAGGTGCTATTGCAATGGACAGAATTATTATGTTTTGCAGGCCTTATGCTGACTGACATCTCTCCAAGGTTTCCTCTTATGCAGGGAACAGCACCACTTCCGCTGGTCTCACTGTGTGGACTGGCCTTTCATAGTGACTCCAGTTATGCAGCGTGTTTCCAAATGTCAAAAAAAGTTACTGTGCCTGTATCATTTGAAAACTGTTACGAAAAGATGATTTACAACTCACCTGCAATAAACACTTTCATATTAATATTACCCAGTTAAACTGTAAGAGAAATAGCACAGTCTTCCAATTCAGATTTGAATTAAAATCATTGACATACAGTTGTGATATTTTGACATTACTTTTCTATCATCCTGAGATTGAGGAGGTCAGAGACTCCATGGTAAAACAGAGAAGCACGTCTAGCCTAGTTTTGTTAGATGCTTGTTGAATGGAGCATTGGCAAGGTACCAGTCATTTCCTTGTGTTATATATGTCTTATTAGCAGCTGTATAGAAGTTGAAAACAATTGCTGGTTGCAGTATATGAGGTACGTCATCATTGTTCATCAGGGTGATCATCCCCCTCATAAAATGAGTAAGCAAAATTGCTTATCCCAGGAAGAAGTAACAAAAGTTATATTAGTGCAAGCTGGGTGGATTGCAAGCAACGTAATGAACTGGAAAACCTCAAAATAAAATTCATTGTATTTAGTTGAACTACTTCTACCTGTACAAAACAAATTTAAACCATATACAATTTACAAAACTGCATAAAACCACATTAAAATCACTGTTACAAAATTCCACGTTCCAACAAATATGAACATTTGATTAAAAACATTAAAATATAGAAGGCAGTACTACATTACAAATAAATTAAAAGTAGTCACTTTCATTAAAAGTGTAAAACGTCAAGTTATTAATACATCCACAAACAGCAAGTGAATCAGAATGCGAGGCAAGTTCAATCAATCTTTTCAATAAAAGTTTCTCATCCATATACTTGATATTGTGTACACATTTTTATAAATACAACATACAAAAGAAACCTTAGGCAAGACAAGATCAAAATATATGTTTACATGTTTCCTCCAACTCAATATCCTTACAATGTCAGAAGAATATTTGGTCATTGGTATCACACCTCTCCTCGCTAAAATTTCTCGTTTGGGGAGGAGATTGACCAATAAACTCATCAGGGCATTTTGTGCAGCTCCATTTGGGAGTCTTCTCAAAAACATTGCCATCTCCCTCAATTTCTTATCTTCTGAATTTATGTGGGACAGTGATTCATAACCATGCACCCCCTCTACTGCTGCTATCCAATCATATCTGTAACATTTTTATTTACATCTCCTTTGATTTCCCATCAATTCTTGAACATCACAGTCAAATCCAGATAGCAGCATAGAACAATACTCTCTGAGAGTATTAACTGTAACATTTCATCTTGAATCCAACAATACAGACAGGTCCTCATACAATATGTTTCCCAATGGGGCCACAGTTTTATAAAGAATTGCTAAAAGTTTACAATTTGCCTTTGTCTTTGCTCGTATGGAATTCAGACCTAATATAAATATGATAAAAATAAGAGGGTGTAGGATGAAAGCCCAAGTTTTTTATTGGTCTTCCTTAACTGTCCCGCAAATTGAGAAGCTTTGTTGGTAAGATCCAAAGGTTAGTTTTGGTTGACTTATTTAAAAGGTAGAATACTAGATATATTGCATTCTCAACCATAGACAAATATTCATTATTTAGCTTTGTAAGGAAGCTCTTATGTTTTCTTACTGTCCATAAACACAGTTTTCTGTGGATTGATCTGAGGACCATTAGTTTCTGCAAAATCAGCAAAGGCCGTAATACTTTTTTGTAATCCTATGCATATAGTGTCAAAAAGCATACAATGTTCTGCATAAGGAGATCCAACTAACCTGGTTATCTCCCAATTTTGGTGCCACAAAGTATGCCTTTTCAAAAGGGAACTGCAAATCTGACATAAACAAATTAAAAAGGCAGGGTGCAAGCACGCAGTCCTGCCTTAAACCCAACACTGTTTCAATTTTCCCAGATAATTGGCCATCCTGATCTAGTTTAACCTATACATTAGAAAACTCATGGCTTCCTAGCAAAATTGAAAGAAGAACTAACAGGATTCCCCATTCGGCTAACTTAGACCCAGTTTCCCATATCAAAATCAGCTGTAAGGTCAACAGCTTCTGAACAGATGGAGTCATAATTACGTACCCAGGCCAATTCCTGGATACACCTCACCACAAATCCATTTCATGTCCCATAGGCACCTCTGAACCCTAGCTGACTTTTATTTATGATGTTATTCTCTTTTGGCCATTTTTCCAGATGTGAGAGAGCCAATGATGCAAAGATCTTACTGCCGGCATCCATTAGCATTATCGGACGGTCATTCTTAGGGTAATTTCAGAGGCTCTTTAATTAATGGGCCTCATATATGAAATCCGTCAGGAGGAGGAAAACAATATTTGCTTATATTATTTGTTAAAAATATATCCAAAACTACTGCCCAAAGAGCAGGATTAGCTTTAAATAGGGCATTTGTTAACATGTTTTGTCCCAAGGCCCTTGATGAGCTAGCTCTTTGTATCTTCATAAGTACATCATCACTATCAAATGCCATGTCACTGACTCCCAAGCTTCTGACTCCATCTCTCTGACTCCTCTTCACCGAACCTTATAGCAAAAATACCTGCCAAGAAACGTGTCCATTCCCTTTCTGGGATACAATTCACCTGCAGATTAGATTGGATAGTACCTAGGTTATTTACTGCTTGACAGAATATTGTATTATCTTTTTTTCTGACCAATCCTCCGCATCTTTTTAGTGTCATTTTGGATCATTCTCCAACTCTATGATTGCAGCCAGTTACCACACCTTTTTTGGATCTTCTTAATGGTTCTTTGCTTTTCCGTTCTCTGAGAATGATGCAAATACATCACTTCCTGACGCATCACCTTTTTCTTTTCTCTGATAAGTTGGTCATACGCATGGGTATAAGTCATTTCCCTTATATTTATAGCTGTTCTCTCTCATAGATTGCTCCTGACATGACACCCCACAAACCATCACATCTTATCTTCACTCCACCTCACCTGTTCCTGCCAGGACTGACAGTAACGGCCCCCAAAATGCTATCATCACTCCTAGACATCGCTATGCTGATATTCAAAGTGTGAGTTACAAAGTATTGATCAGGCGGACTCCCCCATAATAAGAGATCACAAAGCCCTTATAACCAAGACCAATCTTGATCAGCCACCTCCTTAACCCTACCCTTTCATGCCTCTCGGACCTAAAGCTATCACAAAATACTTATTATATGGTTTGGAGACACTATCCCTCTAACCATCACTTGTGACCAAAGGAAGATATAATTGAGTAATATTGTAGCCATACTGATGTAATGCATGGGCTTCCTGTAGGATGACATTATACACAATTTTAGATTTTATATCTAGTGTTACTAATTCCAGTCTCGCATCATCAATACATTCCACACAGCAATATCCTTGGTAACTATAGCTCTTAAATTGGGGATTTCAGATAATAATAATAAGATGTTGAAGTCACTGGGTGAGATTCTTTAAAGATGCACTGAAGTTTTAGTCTGTTCTCCCGCACTTCCAATGAAGCTACTGTTTTTTTTGCTCCTTTAAAAATGCTACACACTTGCTTACACTTCTGTTTCTCCACAAGCCTTCCTCCTTCCTTGAATTGCTCATGCACAGCCTCACTTTTCTTATTAAAGCCTGACTTATCAATGCTGTCTCTAACCCAATCACTAAAACAACCCCCCTCCCCCGTGCTATAATGTCCCTTTCTTCACAGTAGGCTCGCATGGTCTATGGGACTTCCAGATATCTCCCAGATTTCGTTGCCCACACTTATCCTGAACAACCGGGGGCAGTGGGACTTTCTATCAGCTCACAAACCCTTGAATGATTTAGATTCTCACCTTTTTGTGTTGCCAATCTATGAGGATTTATCTGGGGGGACTTATCTGTGCGGGGATCCCAATAACCTCGTCACTAAATGGGATCCTCCTTTCCTCTCCCATCCCCTCAACTGAACACTTACTAGATACTGTAGAAGCAACAGCCTCCTTCTACATTATTGGGGATTTCTTAGTTATCAGGGTGATCTTTGGCAGTATTCTAAGAAATTGTTCAGAGCCTCATCTATTCATCTTAGTAGTTTAAATGTTCTTCATTTTTGTCCTCTTGTTGCTTCCCCCTGTTTTTCTTCCTTCTACCCCTCTCTTTACTGGACTGGGGTATGGCTTTAAGCTCTACATTCCTATCCACAAATTTCGCCTTAGATCCCCCAGACCTTAACATCTCTTATTCTATGAAGCTAGCTAGGCTTACTCTTGGTAGGGTTCCCTCAGGCAACTCCGCCTTTGGTATCTCAGTTAGCTTGTCTGTATGCACTTCTTTAGACTGCATTGGTACCAAAAGACAACTTATAGAACCAGGTAGGTTTTGTCCCTCTGGTTTAAACATCTCACATAACACATCCACTTTAGCAATTACATTAAACTTGTTTGTAACCAATTCTAAAATTGAGGTATATGTTTATGTTATGTTTATGTTTAATGATTTTATATAGCGCTTTACGTTAAAGCGCTTTACAGAATAACAACAATACATGAGAAAAAGCAAATTTACAAAATTGAAACAAACCAGTAGTACAGTATATGGAACAATTAACTCAGTAGGAGGCGGGGGAAGTGGGGAGTAGGGGAGTTCACGGGAGAGCATAACACCCTTAGGTGGTTACAGCTTCAAGTATGAGGTCATCGAGATGAGGAGGAAGGTGGGAGGGGAAGGAATGGGTAGAGGATAGGTGGGAAGAGAAGGGAAGGAGTCAGGGGGGATTGATGAGGAAGGGCTTACATTCAGCGTTTGATAAGAGGTCATAGGGATGTAGGGGGAGGAAGGAGGGGAAGGGATGAGTAGGGATAGGATATATGAAGCTTTATTTCCATTTTGATATTTTTGTACAAACAAAGGAAGACAACACATAATCAGGGGAGTTGCTAGGTCTGAAAAAGACCCGGGGCTAAGCTGATGTTGGAACTGTTGGGACTGGGGGCTAGCTAGTCTTTTGGCTGTAGCTCCTGAGATTCTATCAGGGGCTACAACCAAAAGATCAGGGGCTATAGCCCCCTTAACGCCCCCTAGCAACGCCCCTGCACATAATGCAAGGCATGTAGAGCAGATAGCTTGCCATGGACATTCGAGATTTCTGGTGTAAATTACAGTCAGCTCCCCTCATGTAACTCAGTGACGATATCACGGGACTCATGATGTCAATCGGCTCCCCACCTAAGAACATTGGTGTAGTGTCCAAGGTATAGCCTCCCTCTACATCATCTTCATGGACCACATCCTCCAATTCACTGTTCTGATCGCAGCATACATTCAAAAGCTCTACATCCAACCCAGACAGCCTACGAGCATAAAATTATCATTACCCTTTCGTTTGCCCATTGTATTTAAAAACTCAGTAAGTTTTGCCTTCTTATGCTTGGGCATGGTCACCGCTCTTTAACAAGGTAGCAGCGGCCAAAGACTTTCCTCTGGCCTCTCCCTGCTTTAGGATCTCTTTACTTAAACCGCTCATCAAGGCAACCACTTCTAAACTACCTGCAAAATCACTATTTAATTATCACTATTTCATTTCAACCTTTTGCCACGTTTCACCTTCATCTTTCGTTCCATCATGCCGACCAGCCGCATGGAAACTGGCACTGGCCATGCCCTTGCTCTTTCAAACCACTCCTCCACATTCTGCTTTGCTGCCATTTGCATTCCTTGAACTCCCTGGCTGCACAGCTCGTACATTATCACGTCACAGGGAATAACTAGGAATGCTATGCTAAGTGCCCCTCACAAAGCACTTTTGCTCCTCCCCTTTTTAAATAACAGTCTCCATACTCAGTGTTCTTGCTATGACATGTTTCATACGCAAAGCCAGTCCTTAGCCACTATTGACAGACTGCGAACACTCCTCCACACTCCTACTCCTGCTCACAAAACAAGTGCCAATACTGAACGGCCCCTTTAACACTTTTAACACAGGAGGAGGATTGCACACAGATCAAACGGACCTTATCAAAGGACCCCACAGTCACTATGTGCAAATGCAAATGCCTAGCTTTCGCAAAAGAGGAACATTTGCACTACGATAACTAAAATCTCAGGTAAGGCACATAAAAAAATACTGTAGAGGAGAGTATACACTCGTATCCAAAGGCTAACTTGCGCTGTAGCATTATACTCGTGACCCCCTGCCTAGCAAACCTGCCTGTTCCCCATTCACTACAAGCCTGGTAAGACTCTGCCAGGCCTCTCCTCAGAAGACTACTGGGGGACCCCTCAAGACCGTTGGAGAACAGGGGTAAAGGTACAGACAGGACAGTATGATGGCTGCTATAGAACTGTTCATTGCCTTTGCCTTCTGCTTCACACCGCCGCCATCTTCCTGCCTGCCTGTCACTGCCTGCACACTCAATTAGCTCAGAGGAAATGACCTAGAAGCGTTACACACGCAGCATTATCAAGCTGCACCAAGATCGGAACTCCAAGCCGGTTCTAAAAATCCACAATACTCCTACAAACTTGCAGGTTTTATTATACAGATAGAACCCCATATGTTCCTAGATCCATTGCATTTTAGAAAATACCAGACATACTTTGTGCATAATTGAACGTTGCACTCGGTTATTCTGAAAATAAATACACCTGTCTAAAGTAATGTTGGTCATCCTTTACAAAAGAATCCACTCTTAAGAATTAGGACATTTTGGGCCCTCTTACAAAATGATTAGGAGAACCAAACAAACCTATGACAATGTTTAAAGAGATTGCATTACACATACAGGCAATATCTAGCTGAGAGGTGAGAACAGCTGTGCTATACTATTAGGGAGTATTAACATCACCCCAAATAACAGGCATTAGGGGTCAGAATGTCACTTCCAGATAGATAATATCTCCTACAAAGATAAATCCGTTTTTTAAGAGTGAGTATTGAATAAGGGCTTGGCTTTTGTATGTAAACAGGCATTTGTCTCATTCACAAACAGAACCAAATCGGTTAAAGTTATCTGGCTAATCCCTCTGAAGCAGTTTTTGCATATGCCCTAGACACACAGAATGAATTCATGCCATAAACCCTGACTATTGGAATGCACTCCTGAGGCACCTAGTCTAGTTGGAGACAATTAGAGACAATTAGAGACATCAGAAAGTCCATGGGGGTCATTACGAGTTTGGAGGTAGCCATGGTGCTATTAGCGCCATGGCTGCCTCCAAACCCAGGTCTGGGTCCGGGTCCGGTCTCACTGAATGGGGACTTACCCGGACATTCCGACCTATGCGGACCCGGTAAGTACCCATTCAGTAAACCATTCCCCATTCCCATTTGAGCCCCCATAGCGCTCAATGGGAATGGGGAAGGCGCTAACAACGGGCCCGCAAATTGCAGGCTCGTTATTAGCTCCAAGGTCCCTTAACGGGTCTCGCAAAGAACGGCTGGGCAGACCAGCCGTTCCTGCTGGGACCCGCTAAGGGACCTCGGAATAGGGCGGTAAGGGTTTACCGGCACCAGCATTCTTACCGGTGCCGGTGAATCCTTACCGCCCAACTCGTAATGACCCCCATGACCCCCATGTATTTGAAATGGTTCTTGAAGTGAATAGATAGCCCTTCAGGGACTTTGTAACTCTTCAGATATTGTAACAAGTCAGAAAAAGGTTGAGACAATAGTTGTGATGGATGTAAAAAGAATATGAGATGGGGAAACATTTGAGCTCATGTTCTTCAAATTTGTAATATGGTGGCAGGGAGATGTTACGTGAAGATATACAGGCTGCTCCCTATTGCCACATTTTGGTCATTTTCATTGTAGAGTGCAAAGGTGCAGGGCAAATGGCAATGTTCATGTGTGCACGCTGCGTTTTGCCCTGCACTTTTCCATTCTGTCATCTAAAGTGACTAATATGCTCGGCAGCTTCCCATGCCATTTTCGCATGGCAAGCAACACTCAAAATTGCAATGAAACACTGCCCGACATGTGGGCATGTCGGGCAGCATTTAATGTTAATTGTGAACACTGCTTACCATGCGCATATGATAAACAGTGTTTACAATTACAAATAAATGCTGGCCAACATGTGGGCAGCGTTTAATTGTAATTGTAAATGCTGTTTGCTATCCGAGCATGGCAGACAGCATTTACAATGGTTCCCTCTGGTGTCTGCATGCTTTATGCTGGTGCATAAAGCTGACAGACTGCACAGGGATCTCCAGCGTTTGCATCGGCATGTAAATCCTTACTGGTGCAAATGCTGGAGCATTTGTGTAGAGAAGAGGAAGGGAAGAGGCAGAAATGCTGGTTGTGTTCCACCCCCGTCCCCCTATACAAATGCATGAAAATGGGGCGTGATTTAAAGTATAAAGGCTTTCACACCTTTCAATGACATTAAGCCACATAAAAAACTGAGCTCCTTAGTCCCATAAAAGACCAGAACGACTAGAACAAATGATATGGAACACTTGCTGCATCGAGTTCGAAACGCTAGTATACGTCAGTCCCAGAGGCAGAAACACACTATTATAGTGTGTGGGTTTTCACCCTATGGATATGAGGTAAAACTTTCATGATGGGCAATGTTTACAATATCAAAGACACTGTAGCACAAGAGATGAATATGGCAGTTTGGCACAAGTGCAAGGGACACGTTACCGTATGCCTCCCTTTAACCCTCTACCTGGGGCTCCTGCTCATTAGCGCCTCCTCTCCTCCTTGCTCTGGAACACCTAAGAGGCGGAAGAATCCTTACTTACTGTATTGTGAAGACCCCCGGTTCCCTTGTATGCAAGGTTGAACAGGCTATTGCACATTTAGTGAAGACAGTTCAGGAGTTACAGACTGAAGTTGTACATTATAGGACGCAGACTGTTTCAGTAATTTACAAGGCTTTCTGTTTAACCGACAACTGTACATTATGTACAGCAACACAACTGCCCTCAGGAATACTCATTTCATCTCCTTCTCTATTCCTTCCTTTCTGCATACATTGACAAAATGAGCATAGGACAGTCAGCTGTCGTACATCTGAGGCTGTAGAACTAGGAGCCCAATTCCCTACCATTCCCCATTCCTTCCAGATATTCTGGTAATCCGAGTTTATTTTAAAACATCAGAAACTGTTTACACCATATTATTACATTTCATGAACACGCTTTAAATATATGAAATGGGACAAATCTGGCCGCTTTTATTTAGATGAATCTTGAAGGATATGCTTTCTCTTTGGCAACCCCTTCAATCACACGTAAGGATCTTCTTTTAGAAGATATTGTGGCAGATTTACTGTAATTGTCTGATGGATTTTTGAAAGAAAATGCTTGACCCAATCCATTATTAACGAATTCATTGTCAAATAAGGCAATCAAAAAGTACTGAGCCATACATCACTGTTTGCGGCATTAGCTGCAGAAAAAGAGTGGCCAGGGCATGTATAGTTGACTCGTTTTTTAAAGGGTTTAGGTGAGGAGGTGAAAAAAGATTGTTACCCTACCAATACCACCCCTAAGACTATTGAGACCATGATTGAGCTCATTCTCTACACAGGCCATGTATGAGAGAGAAAAGAGGAAAATAGATGCTGGGAGTGGTAACCCATACCCATCAGACCTCAAGTTGACAGAGGTCTTGAGCAATCATCATAGGCACCCATGCAAGTGTGTGGGTGGTGGGGGGGGGTACTTGGGTCCTTAACCTTGGAATAAAGGAAGAGTAGGAGGAATAACTTAAGCTGTTCTATTGGGGCAAGTCCCAAACGAATCTCTAGAATGGAGTCTGGAATGCCAAAACCAGAAGTATGGAAGAAGTTGGTAGCCTATTTCTTCATAACAATCTTCCCTACTATTATGAAACAATTGCCTTTGCGCTCCATTTGTTCATTACTATTCTGTTAATGCTTTCACCAGATCAAGAATATTCAGTGAGGGCTATTGTTACTGTGGAGGAACTGGTAATTTTATTGATGCACAGTTTTTAAAAACGCAGCAGATTCCATTGCATCATAAAACTCAACATGACCCAATCATAGCCGTAGATGGTAAAGAATTAACATATGGGATGATTTCCCATTAGACAGCACTGTTGAAACCTACTTATGACAATATCCATTTAGAAGGGTTAACTCTTGACATAATAGATACACTCCCTTTTAAAGTCATTCTAGAAATACAGTAGATAGTAACATGCAGATCGACTGGATGGCAAGGAAGATACAATTCTCCTTGCTGCATTGTAAATCACAGTGTGAGCAAGAAGGATACAAGACGCAGAAGTCCAAGGGGAAGATAATGAGACGCCTGTGCTGCTATGCTCACTTCAATCGCCTACACTCCCTGCAGAATATGTAGACATTTAAGCTGTTTTGAACACCATGGTAGCTGATATGTTATCCCTACATAGACCACATGATTGCCATATCGAGCTGGTTGGCTGGCCAGATATTCCTGTAGGTAGAACATACGCCTTCTCAGTCCTAGATGATCAGGTATTGCTGTAGTGCCGAAGGTAAATGTTGCACAATTATTTATTCAGCCCTCCACATCCCCAGCTGGAGACCCAATATATATTTTATCTAAAAAAGGAGATAACGAACAGCCTTGTGTGGACTTCAGAAAATGGAATGATATTACAATAAAAAAATACCTGGCATCGACCTTAATGAATGCAATATTAAGATGAAGGGTTCTACAATGTATGCCAAACTAGACTTGAAGGGTGCCTAAAATTTGATAATAATTCATGAAAGAGGACAAATGGAAAATGACCACACACACACACTATAGCGTATTTCAATATTGTGGGATGCCCTTCAGGCTTGGCGATTCTTCTGAACATGTGTGCAGGAGCTGTAGAACCTATTTGTAAGGCGCCCTGTTACAACAAATAGTGTATGCACAAGAACATTAAATGGATCATCGTCTGTTGAGTCCTAGCATTTGAATGACATATTCTAGTAGTCATAGCATGGTCTTTTGGTGTAGATGGCCATGAAGGAGTGTCTGTGGGTTCCTCAGAGTATTTAACAGCTGCTTGTGGATGGTCACACAGATACGAGAAGCCTTCACTCACCTTTCCTTCTCAATCTGCCCAAGCACATATGCTCTCCTTGCCTACTATGCCATTTACACCATGTACCAGCAGGGCTTTATTAGTACCCGAAGCACATCACCACTACACCTGATTCCTTTGGTTGATTGTATTCTTGCGGTTGTACATAAGTGGGTCAATTACATTGAGTCGCAGAAGCTGATTTAACTGTCTACTTTTTGTGGGACTAAAATGCAACCATTGTCAGCACTGGAAGTGTCACCACTGTTAGCAGATTTGAAAATGGAAGGAAAAAATGCAAGCATTTAAGGAATGAATCAAAGTTAAAGGAGTCAAATGAGATAATCAGTGATCAAATCAAAGGTCCAACTGATGACACATGATAGTGCATGGTTGCAAACATGCACCATGCACTACTGCCATAAATGATCTGACAGCAGAAAACCAATGATAAATATTACACCTGTTCAGGCATATTTTCAGTTTTCACGTAGAATGCACAACACTGTCAGCTAGGAATGGGCCCCTTGCATTATTCAATCTTCTGTAATGGATGGAAGGAAGCACAATTAGTTTTTAACATGGTGGAGACTTATTAAAAATTCATAAAGCCCCCATCAAGTTCAATGCCAATAGTCTCTTGCCTGAATAAAGTAGAAGCCAAAAATTTAACACATTTGAGAAGATTGGAGGTGACATGTAATACACAACAGATAGCGCAGTAAAACTGATCGGTCATTATACTGTTAAGATAGGCCAAAGGACACCAACAAAGAGAAAAACTCAATAACAGAGTAACTCCAAGTGCATGAGAAAACACAGCTTCATTCAGAAATAAACAGCTGCTAGGAGAGGGTATTGAACCATTAGGCCCTTTTAAATGAGGTAGCACGTCGTTAGATGGATGGGGATGCAGAATACCTCTTAAACCAATAATATGACTGACTCAGGAAGTTGGCAAAAGTAAACTGTTTTATTCTCAATTGTCTAAAACAGGGAGTACAACGGACATCCACAGATGTCTCACAGCATAATCTCAAGGCATCACATACAAAATAACACTTTTGTAGAGAAAACTCGTCATACATGACGGCATACTACGTGGCAAACTAAGAAAACATATTTTGGATTGTGGTTGTTCTACGGGGAACATCTAAGTATACTTTCTGTAGGGAGATTGGATTTTGATTGGGTCTCTATAGTCAAGTTGACAATTTATGACCAACCCTTGTGCATGTCATCCTCACTAATTGTTATATACACGACACACTATCGGCTGTCAAACTATAGGGCTCTTCAATACATGGCCCTCTATAATTGGTTGGCATACCTGTTCCCTTCTGGAATATTCGAATTGCTACCAGCATGCAAGCTGGTACCCCAGGTGCTGGTGGGTGGACCCACCGAATTAGCCTATCATCCATCATCACTCATGCATTCTGCCATTTGAATTGTCTTTGAACTTGGCCTCGCAAAGTATCACTGCTCCTGAGAATGGAAGGGAGTGCAAGCACGTTCTTATCTTCAAGTCTGGGTGCTGTATGCCCATATTCTATTTCCATCTACCCCATGTGACAGGAGGCCATGTTATAGCTGCTTCTTCATATTTAATGAGATTAATTGAATAAAACTTGGCACTCCTAGTGTCTTTCCATCGTACCTTAATGAGAGCTTGCCTCGCTTCTCACATTCTTTTTATCTCCTTGAATAGGTAACCAGTTCTTGGCTGCCCCAACCCTTGACACTGGGCCAGACAGACAATCCTTCCACGATTTTCAGCTCAGCTGTTTTCTCTGCTGCTCCATATTTTCAGCCATTCTCTTTCACGGGTCCTGGCTTACTAAAGTTGCAACATCGAATATCCAGATTCTACACATGGTGTGTATGTATATATTGGTGCCTGCAGTCTATTCACTATGTATAGCCAGCCTTCATGATTACTTAATCTACTTGCATTGAGGCATCTGTACAGTAATAAAACGTCTTACGTTTTCTTCAGAGCACCTTGCACGTGCAATCTTCACTCCGTACATGAAAGGTTACTCCATTCTTTATTTCATCATCATATTCCATAAGGTCTATACATACTCTTCTTAGTGCATCATATTCACCTCATGTGACACAACCCATCTTCTCTTTCATGCATCTTTACACATCTTCAGGGATCTCTCTTAAGAGACCGTTATCTTTCTGGGAGTACATTTTATAGGTCTTTGTCAATGGATACCTTGTTTCGAAGATCTTGTGCGGTATAGGTATCATTACTGGCATTGTGCATGTTGCAATTTCTGGCTTCCAACATATAGGCAGAATAGAGCGGGACTTTTGGAAGAGGCATTTGTCTTCTCCTCTACACTGCCCACTCTGGTTGATTCATCGACCACTCCGCCATCAGTCTTCACACCTAGACATCCTTGTCTGAAAAAGTGCTTCTTTGGAGTCCATATCTTCATTACCCCTTTCAGAGATCCTACTGATTTTACATGGTCATCAACACTCCAGGTCATGTGACTACATTGTCCATTCGGGCTGCAGTAAATCCATCATCCCACATACTTCTTGTGTTTTCTCGGATACAGGAACTTCGTTCCCTTAGGTACTAGAATGCTTGCTTCTATATATGTTCTGATTTCTTCATCTGTCAGCTCTTTGGGTGCAAACCCAGAATCAACATTGATCATGACCTTCATTTCTACTGCTTTCTTTGATGTCTTCTTACACTGTGTGATTATTATCCTGATCACACAGAATCCAAACATGATCATCACCAATAGGGCTCCACGAAACGTGAGGATATTTGCCATCCATTGTGCAACCCATGAGAAGATTGATGCAAACCAGCTGTCATCTGCAATATCTTCTGTCTCGTCTTCCATCTTGATGTGCATGTTTGTTAGCAACCTTTATGGCTGCTGTCAAGGACCCATTCTTGTCATCATGATAAGGTGTGAATGTGCAACATGATTCCCCAATTTTGACACACATACCTCCATCCATTGCTGTAAACATGTCCAGGACATACCTATTCTGGAGAGTCATGAGTCTTATGGTGATCAATTCTTCCTTGATCACGTTAAATCCCTTTATGGTAGTGTTGATCATATGCTGGAACTCCCAGCGAGTGATTTGCAACCAATTTGGTTTTGCCATCATCTGGATCCCTGGCATAAAGATAGTCGTGAATACTGCAGTAGTCTGATGGAACAACCGGTGTTCATACGGAATAGTATCAAAGGCTTCTACTGACTTAACTGAAAAGTCATTCTCCCTTCATGTCCGATTGAGAAATCCAAATGATCTCCTCTTCCTCATATGAGCATCTACTTCTGGAAACTCTCCAATGTTCAGGTCACTCTTTGGAATCACTGATGCTGGAACATGAATAAGTACTATGGAAAACAGCCCTACCCAATCTTCGGCAACTTCATATCAGCTCTGGATCCATTAACACTACTGTTCCATCCTTCATGCCTGGTACATCAAAAATGTGGCCACACTGCTGAATCACACCCCAAATGTTCTTGTGTCATTGTTTCTGAAACACAGGAATGCATTTGCTAAAGGCACTATCTGGAACGGCCCGTCTTTATCCTCAACCCATGTCAGCAACTTCACAATTCTCGCCCAGTGATGCTTGCATTCATTCTCTGCATGCCACACAATTGCTTCAGGTTGTCTGCTACTTCTATAGATATACATATCTTGGAAGTCCCCATGGCATAAGGTATGAGAGCACACACATAACAACTCTCTTTAGAGGTTTAGACATTCTCTCTCCCACTTTTTTCACGTGTTGATACCACATGTTATTACTCAAGTGTGCTGTGATGTCTAGATAATTATTTAATTCATTATCATCTTCCCTTGTGCTTCTCTTGTGTCTCCCTTTCACAAAGTAAGGGCCTCATTACACGGTAGGCGGTAGGGATTTAACGTTACCGGTAACGTAATACCGGTAACGTTAAATCCCCATGCCAATCACAACCTGGCTCACCGCTATTAGCGGCACCGCTAAGTACGGTGCCACTAATAGCGGGCAGGCCGTGTGCGCGCGACCCTCCATCCCGTAAATAACGTGGTAAAAGCCCCCAAACCCTTTACCGCCATGATGCTAATACCGGCATCGCGAACCACCCGTTAATAGAACTGAGCATTGTTCCCACCTGCCACAGGTGGACACAATCAGCACAGGTGGAGGCAATGGACACTGTGGCAGCTCAAAAGGAGCACACCACACCCCTTCCCACACCCCTTCCCACACCAAGATGGTTCCAATACTGGCAGCATTACATGGCCTAGAGGACCTCATTGCAGTGCTGCTGCTACAAAAACAGGCTGCACAAAGGAGACGCAGGAGGAGGAGGAGGGCCAGACAGGCACAGCAAGCACCACCATGCCACCTATTCATACCACAGAGGCACCCATCAATTCCCAGGATCAGAGCCAGTCCATTCAACCTAACACCTGAGCAGATACACACCCTGTACCGTCTGGACCGGGACACCATCACCTGCATCGTAGACATGATACACGACGACATTGTGAGCCTCATAGACATCAGAACTGCCATCCCCCCTCTACTGAAGGTGGTGTCAGTGCTCCACTTCCTGGCCACAGGAACCTACCAGCATACAGTGGAGCAGATGCATGGCATCTCCCAACCAGTATTCTCACACACACTGAACCAGGTACTCGATGCCCTCCAGAAGCATGCACCCGAACACATATCCATGCCACGGACTGCCCAGGAGATTGCAAACACCAAAGTTGGCTTCTATACACTGGCAGGCATTCCAAGTTGCATTGGGGCCATCGACTGTACACATGTGGAATTGGTCGTCCCACATCACAATGAAGTAGTCTACCGAAACAGGAAGCAATTCCACTCAATCAATGTCCAAATGGTATGTGACGCAAACAATATAATCACACATTGCTGTGCCAGATTTCCCGGATCTACCCATGATTCCATGGTCCTGCGGAACTCAACTATCCCCCGCTACATGGAGCGACAAATGGCACAACGTTCGTGGCTACTTGGTGAGTAGCAGGGCAAGCACATGGCAGTGTGATTGGGGGGGTAGAGAGATCCTCCAACTGGGTGTGCATGGGGGGGTAGAGAGATCCTCCAACTGGGTGTGCATGGGGGGGTAGAGAGATCCTCCAACTGGGTGTGCATGGGGGGTAGAAAGATACTCCAACTGGGTGTGCATGGGGGGAGGGGTAGAGAGATCCTCCAACTGGGTGTGGCCTGTAGTCCGTTGCACAAATGCACATACAGATGTACGCTAATGGGCATCTGTGAGGGCAGCAACGTACTTGGGATGAACGGACATGCAAGTATATGGCACACGACACAGCTGCCAATCCAAACCCATTGACATTAAAGATCAATCCTCATCCACATTGCACGACACTCCACGCCATGGAATGCACATATGACATCCATGACATCAACATAGTCATGCAGCATTCCTACAGCACAACATCAACAATGCATTGTGCCCTTGGATGCATGCATTGGGACCCCCCTAGCCATGGCAATGCACCACGAACACATGGCACCACTGAGGCGTTGCCTCTCAGCATGGCAAGATCAATGTCGGAAGCACTGTACACCACCAGTGTGGTACCAAATCTGCCTGGCCACAGGGACACCAATTACCTGGCCTCACCCAGGAAAAGGGAATTACTGTAGGAGGCATCAATGGGGCATGTCTACTTGCATGCTTGCGCTCACCTTTGCACAAAGCAGTCACACAGACCACATTCATTGATGCAGTTGAATGTGCACATGATTCTCAATGATAGGTCAAAGTATGTGACATGAACAGGCCACACATGTGCCGAAAAGTAACAGGAACCCATTCCTCCCCCCATATAGGTGATGCTGGCTATCCCCTGAAGAGGTGGCTCCTCACACTTGTACGGAACCCACAGAACAGGCATGAAGAAGAATACAATCGTGCCCATACCCGTACCCGCCTTGTCATTGAGCAGACTTTTGGACTTCTGAAGTCACGGTTTAGGTGCATAAGCAGGTCTGGTGGCGCACTCCTATATGGCCATGAGAAGGTGGCAAAGATCACCACGGCATGTGTCATGCTGCGCAATATGTGTATGAGACGGAATGTGCCACTGCCCCCTGAGGTTGAAATGGAGGCACCTGATGAGGATGATGATGGGGATGAGGATGGAGGTGAAGGGGATGCAGATCATGCAAGAGGGGATGGCCAGGAGGGACGCGCTCTGAGACAGCATTTCATCAACCAATTGTTCTGAGTTACATGTAGTCATACTGTCACCTGTATATGGCTGGTGGGGCACTGGTGTCGGTTTGTTAGCTCACAATGAGCTTGGCGTCAATAAATTGATGATACACAATGAAGGAGTCCAGGCCTGTGTTTTGCTCAAACAACTGTGTATTAATGAACAGAAAAAGAAAAATGTGCAACTCCCCATCCATCCTGCCACCCTTACAACTGTCCCATCACACCCTTCCCCCCAACCCCCACAACTGTCCCATCACACCCTTCCCCCCACCCCCCACAACTGTCCCATCACACCCTTCCCCCCACCCCCCACAACTGTCCCTCATAAGTCTTCAGCAATGCATGTGTTCTGGCATGCACCGAGGTCAATGGACGTTCACGCCCTATTTTTCATTACCAGGGCCAGCATTTGGGGGCTGGCTGGAGGTGCGCCTGGTGGTGCGTGAAGACCGTCTCAGTGGACTCGTCTGCTGCGAACTGCAGGTTGAAGAGGTGGCAGACTGTCCTTGTGTGAATTGGCACTCCATTGCATCTGCGATGCGGGTCAGCACCTCCCGGACGCCTGTTAGCTCGCCACACAGCCTGTCCGTGCAGGACTCCATCCCCTCCCTGGAGTGCCTGGATGTCTCAGCGAGGTCAGCCCTGAGACGGGTAACCTCCTCCACATGTTGACCGACAAGCACTGTTAGAGCCTGCTGGCGCTGGATGACGGTGGCCAGGTCAAGGGCAGTGGCAGCCTGTGGTGGTGTGTCTGCTGCGCATCCGGATGCCTGCCGGTCTGCAGATGCCGCCTCTGGGGGGCTACTGAAGGCCGCTAATGACTCGTCAGCAGTGACGTGTGAGCCAGGTGTGGGGGCGGGGGATTGCTCTGGGGTTACAGCAGGGGTTGGGGTGTGCATGGGCAGATCTAGATACGTGGGCTCATCCACGTCGGACAATGGGCCAATTGCTGCAGCCTCCCCTGCCGAACTGGCTGCAGCTGAGGGTGGACCCTCGGTGGCGGGGATTTGGGGGGGGTGGACCTCTGGAGCCGGGGCAGTAGGGTGTTGCTTGGCACTGGCAGTGGCGCGTAGGTCTTGTTGTGGAGGCTGCAATCGGGGCCTTGGCCCTTTTCCCCTGGATGTCATTGGGGCATCCTCGCTGGGCTGTGGCCTTCGCTTCTTTTGCACAGGGGGTACCTGGGTAGCTCCCTCGCTGTCTGAATGCGACCCTGTCGGGGACAAGAAGGGGGATGTCATTGGTTATGGTCGCATTTACTCAATGCAGGCTACATCATGAATACTTTTGGGCCCATTTCAAAATCATTTTGGAGGATGCAGGTGAGGTGTCATTTTAGTGCCTCATCCATGCAGTGTTGTGTGTGGCACTTGGCTCTGTTGATGTATGCATGTGTTGGTGCTGGGCCAAACATGCAGTGATCCCGGGCAGACATTTGTGGGGAACTGTACATTCACATTGCATGCTTGCATCAGTGCACTTACCTCCATCAGATGTGTCTTGCACGCCGTGCTCCATCCTTCCGACACCCTCAATGCATTCTACCCCGATGAGGTTTGCACAAGTCTCTTGCCACTCCTTCAACTTGATGGGAGACCCTGATCCTCCAGCAGTGGCAGTTTTGTGATTCTCGGACAGGATCATCCTGACCCGGAGTCTCAGGTCGTCCCATCTTTTTCGGCAGTCGCGGACGGTGCGCGTGCTGCTGCCAACGGCACTCACTCTGGTTGACACTTCCTCCCAGATGGCCTTCTTCTTTAGGACGGTCTCCCTCCACATGACATTAGCAAAGACCACTCCTGCATTGTCTGCTAATGTCTGAGTTAGCATGACTAACTCCTCAGTGGAGAACTTCTCCTTTCGCTGCCTGTCTGTGGACTTCTTTAGTGCCTTGGGCATGGTAAGGGTGTGACGATGGTTTCCAGGCAGCAGGGTAACACGTACAGGTCCAGGGGGCAGAGGATGGCAATGGATTGTGTTTTTAAAGATGGCCGCCGCGCTCTTTCCCATTCCTGTGCGATGACGCTATTTCCGGTTCCGCTTTTTAGCGGTCACCGCTAATAGCGGACACCGATATTTGCATGCTGCGCGAGGGCGGAGGTGCTATCTGCACCTGTAACGCTCACCTGATTCCCACGGAGGCGCCGACCTGTTCTGGACTGCTATGACCTCTTCTAAGGTGATGCGCAGGACTCGGAAGACGGACTGGACCGGACCCCCAAACCTCGCCTGTCTGGCCCGTAGAAGAATCCTTCTGTAGATGGAAAAGGGGATTAACTGTCTGCTGGATAATGTGTCGGATTCCCCCCTTCCCCCTCTCACACTCCTCGAACCCCCTCCGCGATTCCCCGTAGAGTCTCACCTTAGAGTCTGAAAGGACGAGCTCTCCATCCTGCTTCCGATGCAGGGGCGCGTTGATTTCCAGTTACTTCACTGGATCTCGGGTTTGGTGAGTATTCAACTCCGCTTGACTTTTCCGATATGAGGCCGTAAGTATTCAGTTGTAAAAGTTCAAGCCTTAATTGTCCGTTGTCCTTTTCTCTATTTCAGATGCAGGATGAAGAATCCGCGTAGAGGAATGGATTCGCCGAAGGTAAACTCTGGTGAGTCTTTTTGATGGATGGTTCCCTTAGTGATCTTGCTTTCACCCACTAATGCGTGTGTCTTTTTCCCCTTAGGGGCTGGGGTACGGAAGTGCCAAAGAAGCGGCGCCGACCCGAGGTGAGGAAAGATTGTCCCAACAATAATCAGGTAAGTCTTAAGGTGGAAGAATCAGGCCTTCCTCAATCTGTTCCTTCGCTCACCTTTGTTTTGTCTCTTTTTCTCCTTAGGCGCTGAAAGGCGGCGGATGGTGCCAATGGTCACTGAAGAGCCCGAGGGCGCCTCGTGAAGGTGAGTGGAACGCAGCGCTGCAGCGAGCGATGCAATGCGCTTCTAAAAATAATGTCTTTTCTCAGGATCGTCGCAGTGATGGTTCCGGACTCCGGATGGAGGTAGGTAAAGTTCAATTATTCACCTTTCTCTCCTTTCCTTCCTTTTCAGGTGTTCCAGGTTGCAGGCGGGCGTGGCTGGAGCCAGGATGCAGGAGCAGACACGGTGAGCGTCCAGCTGCTAGATGCAGAACAACGCGAAGCGTGAGCTGCTGTCTGGGCGTGGTTTAAATAGCCCCCAAAGTAGCTCCAGGTAAGTATTCTTCCTCAGCCACGCCCGAGTGGTAAAATAGTCCCATAGGTAAAATAGTCCCTTTCAGACCTCAAGGAGGTCTGGATCCGGCAGCATGGTCTGCATCAGGTAAGTCCATCCAAGCACTCCCATAATGAGCCTGCCGCCTATGGTGCTAGGACTAATGCCTTCTATGAGCCTGGCGCCAAAGGCGCCAGGACAATGGCCCTCATTACGACCCTTGCGGAAAGGGGTTTACGCCGGCGTAAACCATGGCGCACCTTTCCGCCTGAGTACGAGTTCCCGTAGCGCCATGGTGATTTTTACGCCTGCTTTTTGCGCTACGGGACTTGTTGTTAATTTACGGTGGCGTAATTAACGCCTTCCCCACTCCCATTATACCCTATGGGGCAAAAATGGGAATGGGGAAGGGTAAATGGGGATTGGGGACTTACCGCCCCGCCAAGGTCGGAATGGGGCGGTAAGTCCGCCAACCACCATGGCGGAGTTGGCAGCTTAGCGCCATGGACCATGGTGCAAATTGCACCATGGTTCTCCGCCAGGGTCGTAATGAGGGCCAATGTCCAAAGAGCCCCTATAAGGGGTTGCTGGGTCCCTCCCTGGGGACATGATGTCTGCTTTTGGGGACGCTGGGCTTGAACTGGCTTCCCGGGAGTAGGCATCATGACAGCACCTTCGGGGAGGCCGGTAAGGGACTTTTTGGTCACTTTAGCGGCATGGCGGTAGGGTAATTAACGGCATGGCGCAATGCTCGTGTCCGCGTACTCGTAATGTTCCGCTATTAGCGCTCTCTTGCGTTGGCGGACACGTTAATTGCGCCATGCCGCTAATTTACAATTTTTAGTGCACAAGTATATCAGTAATAGTCCTCCCTTCAGGGAGAACCATAGGAACATTTGTCTCAGCAATGGGCATCTCTACACAAGCTACTGGAGTGGGGGAAATCATGGTAGTCTCTATCACGATAGGAGAATCAAGATAATAATAATGAAGGCTAAACAGGAGAAAGATATGAAGCATGGTTGCACATAAATATATCAGGAACCAACATGCTAATCCCAGTCATTCATGCCATTTTGAACTTCATTGGGCTTGCTCATTTTCCGAAACTGTACCATTCTCAATATTCCTCATTTTGCCTGTATGCTGTTTTATGGAAGGAAAAAAAACCTTTTCAATCAGGCAATTCTGGTAAATCAGGTAGCTGTAGGATCTGTTCAATTATCGCCACAAGCAGTCTCCTTATTGCAGGGCCATTTTTAGGATCATGCAGAAAAGTGGGTATGTTGACACTACGCCCAACAAGAGCAGGATAAGCTCGAAGAATAAATACTAAAACAGTGAGTAGGTGCCCATGGGCCTCGTCATTTGTCAGAACCATAGACTCAACCAAACAATTGTGTTGTATGAAATGAATCAGACACTCAAACATATCCACAACATGTCAACAACTTTCTAAAGTTTATTTTTCAAAGAATCCTGAATCTCAAGAACTGAGTTTGCACTCCTGCTATAATATGTAAAGAGTGTCCTGGGCGAGTCACAGTTGAAATTCACACTTGCATTTATTTGATCAGCAAGTTTAGCATCCTTCTTCCCCGTCATTGATCAGGTCTGCATGTGCTGAACTTCTTCTTCTTGTCTTGCTTCCGAATCAATGGTTATGGGTGCGATGTTCTCACCATTGTGGAGTTTGATGTCATTGATATGGATCCAAGCACGTCTCCCTTGGACTTTCACTGATGAGGGAGGAATGTTTTCCACAATATAAGGTCTGACAAAGCACAGCTCGTGCCACTTTCTGGTGAAGTTCTGAATCAATATGGTGTCTCCAGCAAAAATCCTACAGGTAATAGTTCAGAAATTCTGGTTGCTGAATGGTCTTCATCTGTGCTCTGAGACCAACCACCCTGGCGCTTGAGTTGATCTGAAATGGCAGAGATACTAGCGGTCATACATGTCAAGTACACATATAACTCATTTCCTATTATGTCTGCAATCTTTTCGGCATCACTTCTGCTCCTCTCGATGGAGGAGACAAAGTTGTTCTCATTCTCCTCCCTATCACTAACTCGTGGGGTGTGTGGTGGTGTTCCGACCCAGGCTGATTCCTTAATGCATATAAGGCTAGTGATAGGCAATATAGCCATCCCTTCTTCAGTGTCAATTTGAGCTTTGCGATCCTCTCTTTAAGGGACCATTGAGTCTCTCACATATTCCATTTGCTTGCAGGTGATAAGCAGAAGGAAACTTGTGCTTAATATTCAATAATAGGCTAATCTGTTCAAATACTTAATTAACAAAACTGGGCCCATTATCGGATCTCAGCAACTCACACACTCCCTATCTTGGAAGGACTTCTCCTACTAAAAAACTTTGCTGTACATGTGGCATCAAGGTGTGTACAAGGACCTGCTTCAATCCTCCTGGAAAAGGGACACACCACTGCTATCATATACCTGTATCCACTACATATACTCAGCATAACAACATAGTCAATATGTAAATGCTGAAAAGGACTATTTGGTCAAGGAATCACTACTCTAATTGTTCGCAGTGTATGCCCAGCGGTAAACTTTTAACATACAATGCAATTTACTACATAGAATGTAACATGTTCTAACAGGTTAAGTACGAACCAATACTCTGTAATAGTTGCTGCAAGGCTTTCCCTAGTTAAATACACAGGTTTCCAGTGCTATTTTGTTGTCACAGTGCTTCCAAGGGGGATAAATAACACCCCCCTTCATTTCCATAATTCTTGCACTTCCTGTGGTGCACTGCCATGAATTTCTATCAACTGTGTTCTCGATAAATGATCAAACCCTTCATTTACTACCATAATTGTAACTACTTTTTCCTTTATATCGGAGTATCAAAACTTGAAATATCTGGCGAATATGCAACCCTTTTGGCCTCTGCATCCATGGCTTTGTTCCAACAAGAAATAAAATCAGTTTGCTTAGTATGTGCTGTGCATTTAACCCATTTAACTATCACTATGGCTGCTGGGAGTTGTACTGCCTTAATAAGCATGTCCAATAATGCTGCGTATTGTACTGGAGTGCCATCCGCTCGGAGGTAGCCCCCTCCTTTTCCAATGTGCAAGTCCTGCATGGACTATTAAGATCACATAGGAAGAGTCACTGTACACCGTCACTTCCTGCCCTGCATGACTTTCGATCAAGACAACAAGCGCTACCAATTCTGCTGCTTGCACTGAAAAGTGAGACGGTAGTCTTGCACTTGCTGCAACCTCAAATTCGCTGTCTGCTCTATGCCTCACCACAGCTGTGCTAGAATACCTTTCTCCACTAGTTTGACCAATTTTTGAAGAGCTATCAATAAAGAGAATCTCCCCCCTGCTAACGCATTCTCTTTCACGTGCGGGATGTCATCGCAAAACTCCTCATAGTTTGCGCACTCATACACATGCTCGCCCTCTGCCACAGGCTCAGCTACTAATGTGGCAGGGTTCACTATTTTACATCTGACTATTTCAATCACTGGATTTGATATGATGACCTCATACGCAGAAGCTCTCTGAGATGTCAATGTACCCTTAGGTTTCTTCAAAATAGTAAACAAAGCATGCTCCACAAAAGCATCATAGAACACCCCATTACAATACTGGTAGACTTCTCTATTGCGAACGCGGCTGCCACCAGCGACTGCTCGCAAGGAAAGTGTCCTTTCATAACTGTATCTAGAATCCCACTGTAATATGCCAGAGGTTTATACCCTAGTGTAGTCCTCTGTGTAAGTACTGCTGTAATGACTGTCACATTCATGTGTGAATATAAAGAGAACTCCTCAGCATAATTGGGAATCCCTAAAGGGAAGCTTTACAAATTGATTTCTTTAATTCTTCAAACCCTCCCTCCATTTTCTCAGCCCATTCTATTTTATCTTTGTTTACCTGTGCTTCCTTTATAGCTTGCAAAAGGGGTCTTGGTACGAACTATAATCAAATACCCATGCTCTAATATAATTGCATAGTCACAAGAACTGCTGCATTTGCTTCACCATTTGCGGTTTTGCTGTTTTCATGATCGCCTTGTGGTTTCTCGGCTACCTTGAATCCCTTGTCTGCTAGCATAGTCATTGCCTGCACTCTTCTTCTGTAGGGCTACAAATCAGAATGTCATCTATGTACTGTATCACAAAGCTCTTCAAATCAATATTGCCTAGGTCCATTTGAAGGACCTTATTAAAGATCGACAGGGACTCACAGTACACTTGAGGCAAATTAGTGTGTTTCAGTCAGATTTGGCATAACGAAAAGAACGTCTTGTGAGTCCTTGTGCAACAGGATTGAGAAAAATGCATTTTTCAAGTCAATGGGCCTCATTACGACACTGGCGCTAATGGTTTAACGGCGCCGCAAGGAGCGTCGGCACCATTAAACCATTAGCGCCTGATTACAAGGTCCCTTAGCGGGTTGGAGGCTTTAACGCCTGCTTTTTGCAGGCGTTAAAATCCAACCCGCTAAGGGACCTTGGAGCTAATTACGGCAACCGTAATTTACGGTGCCGTAATTAGCGCCTTCACCATCCCCATTATGCCCTATGGGGCAAAATGGGAAGGGGGAAGGGCAAATGGTGAATGGGGAATTACTGCCCCCGCCAACCTTGTGATGGGGGCGGTAATTCCGCCATCCACCATGCCGGAGACCGGCATGGACCATGGTGCTAATAGCACCATGGTCCAGCGCCTGGGTCGTAATGAGGCCCAATCACTGTGAAATATAGCACTTCTACTGGTATACTGCATAGAATTGTCGCTGGATTAGGAACTAAAGGAAACTCTGCTTCTACAATCTGGTTAATCAGTCTCATATCTAGCATGAATCTCCACAACTCCCCTTTGATTTTTTGATCGGATACACCACAGTATTGCATGTTGATTCTAATGGTAATCACTTCATCTGCCTCTCGAGACATAGGTACGCCTCTTAACAAAAGCCAATAACAAAAGCAAGGCACTCTTTAAAACACTCAAACAGTGCTCAAAGCCATCCCAAAACCCCTTTTTTGCATTTCTGGAAATCCACCACCAAGAACAACCTCTTCATTAAGGTTAGCAAGATACATCAAAATGTTGATGCTAGCAGCAATACAGAAAAGTCCCACTCATCCCAACAAGCAAAACAATGCCTTCAAAGCACTCTTCGTGAATAACTTGGCAACGGCACCAGACACCCCAAAAGCAATGTCCTACACAGGTCACTTCTTTCCAGCCTCATTCATGAAGGCACTGCTCACATATGATCTCCACCCTATCCTGGCAAACATCAATACAACTCTTGATCGGGGAACCTTCCACACACCCTGAAGAAATAGAAACAGAGACATTCTTTACCTGTTCAAAAAGCCGATGCTGTACCAGGATGACATTAGCCTTTAGTGTAGCAAGGCACATCTTACTTCCAAAGGGATGATCCTACATGCCAGAGAGTAAACTACACCCAAAGGTAGTCTAAATGCCCACTTGGGGCTGTGGCAGGTTTTGCATCAAAGAATAGTGCTTTACCCCAAGCAAGGCTCTGAAGAAAGTTGGGACTCTGTACTTTAATGCAAGACGGCTAGCCCAGAGTACCTGACAGCCATACTATTGAACTATGGGACTACCCAATCATTGAATCTGTGAATCAATACTTATTACCCATTTGTGTATTTTAAACATTAGATGCTATCAATATCTATCCTACACAGGTTTATCACTAACCCAACAAGTGTAATATAGTGTTATTCATACACATAAATAACAACAAATTACTCTCTCACTCTCATGTTTAGCATTTATTGATGTTTATTTGCTTGCAAATATACCATATGAGCATGGGATTAGTCAAACAATATATAGTTCCTAATATTAGCGACAAAGTAGGTAAATAGACACCCAGCATTCTACTCTTGCCAAATGTTGCAACTACCAACAACTAATTTTCCAAAGTGTGTGTAGATATTGTGGCCCAGTAAAACTTAAAAGCATTATCACAATTGTTATGCTGTGGGTTGGCGGGACAGGTGAGGTTATACACACCCCTGAAGATTCATTATGGGTACAGGGTTAAAACCTATGTCAAAATGATGGCTTCTATGGGCAGTTAGCTAAGGACAACCTAAAGGTGATCTAAAGCCCTCAGTCAAAATAATTTCAAGTAAAACATGTAAAATTACTCTGCAGAGGATTTCTCTCACCCTTCTCTGTGCTTTGTTGGATCCATTTATCCTGGTTAATGAAGTATGAGGGGCAATACAGGTAAAATATGAACACTGTATGGAATCTCAGTACCACCCTAAACACAGTGCAGCGCCAGTGCAGGGAAGATTGAAAGGCTACATCATGGTATCTTTTAATGTCCTTCCATGGAAATGAAACATATACGTTGAAAATATTGGTAAATATGGCTTATTATAACCCCCAAATATTGAAGCAGTCAAAACATTTAGGATTTAGAAAAAATTGCTAATTACCTATTTTTTTCCCCATCAGGAATTCACTGTCCGAAGGTGAAGGCATCTGAAGCTCAGCATTGGAATTTAGCTCTGCCTCAAAATTATTGAAGCAATCATTACAAATCTGAATTTGGAAAACTTGTCAAAGTGCCAATTATTAGGCCCAAAGACTAGACTTAAACTCTTGACCTATGATATGATATGATGAATCATTTATAAGACACCTGTACACAAGTGTTTCTAGGCGCGACAAGACAAGGTAGGGAGACGTAGGGAGGACAAAACAAAAGATCTTACTAGGCCTTGTGTCATTCAGATCATGCAAGTGCAGGGGGGAAGAGGAGAAGTGCCAGGTGGAGGGAGAAGGGCCATGCGGTCAGAGCAGCAATTGCTCTGAGTAAGTGCAACCGGGGGAGCCAGCTAAAGGAAGAGCAAAAAGGGGTTGGGGGCTGTAGGTTTGCTGATACAGCCCCTAAGTGCACAGAGGCCTGATGGCATTGCAGCTGCTTGCAGGTCATGGTGGAAGCCTGGTGCCCGTTGAGATCAGAGAGTAGTTAGGCAACAAGCTAGTGCAGCAGACAGGTGGTCACCAAGGGAGAGCAGGAGAGAAAGCAGAATCGAATAGGAAGGTCTAGAGCTGCTTTTGGAACCTTTTGGAACCTGAGGGTGTCCTGCTCGAGTTTGAGAGGGGCAGGGAGGCCATTCTAGAGGTAGGCCCCTGCAGAGGAGATGGATCTACCTCCAACTCTCTGCCTGGAGTACCGTCTGACCGTCAGAGATGTAGAGGTGGCCGATTGAAGGGCTGGAGAATATTTATTTTATAATATATAAATATATATCAATATAAATATTTTTGACATCATTGCAGTATTTCACCAAATTATATTCCCTCTTCTTAGGTATATTCCTTAACTTTTGGTGATATTAAGTAAAAGGAAGTACAAAATCAACCAAACAAACAGTGAAGCAAACGCAAAATGTAGCCTGAGGGGCTAGCACAAAAATGCGCTTTTCCATGGTATTAGCCCAAATCAATGTTCAACAATTGCAGAGAATTGCTCATATGTCCCAACAAATAAATCAAAGCATACATCCGTTTTTTATTAGAGCCTTCAAATAGAGCAGCCCACCATTCTTCACTTCCCCAAAAAGCTCTTTTCTCAATCTCTTTTCGAAAGATTGAAGTCCTCTTGTCACGCAAGGCTGGGCAAAAGGCAACAAGATGTTTTAAGGTCTCTGTTGAATTTTTACAAAGTCTGCAAGTTTGATCATTTGTTGAGATTTTATTACTTTGTCTTAATATTTCTTTAGTTTCAAATTGATTCAACCTGAATCTCAGAAAACATCATGAAATCTCTTATCAGGGAACATCTAGAACTTGCTTTAGGATGAATTTCCCATATTTCTTGTTAATTTACAGCCTCTGAGCCGTGAGTTGTTTACATTTTGCCTTAACAGCTCTTAACATCGGTTCGTCATTAATGTTGGCGCTTATTATAGCTCCCAGATATCTTATTTGACTGGTTCTTTTGAGGGTATCAGATTTTCCATTGGAAGTTCACCTTCCAAGCTCTCTTCTGGCCATGCAAGTTCTTTAATTCCATTATCTCAGTTTTCATAGTGTTTATGACCAAACCGTTCTTTTCAATGTAGGTATGAAGAGCTGTTAATTTCCGCTAGAGGCCTATCTGTGTTAGATCTAGAAGAACAATGTCATCTGCATATAGCAAAGATTTTATTTCATCGAAGGAAGATCCGACATCTGCAATAAAGAAATTGAATAGCACAGCATTCAAGGGGCAGCCTTGTTTCACCCCACGTTCCATTTTTATTGCGCTCGAAAGTGAACCTTTGCCATCAAGTCGAATTCTTATGTTTATGCCAGTGTATAGTTGACGTATTGCACAAATGAGACCTTCAGGGCATTTTTTTACTTTCATTTTCTTCCATAGCAAATTTCCATCTACCACGTCAAAAGCGTGTGCAAGATCCACAAAGACTGCACAGATGGGTTTTGTTTGTGCCCTCCCCGTCTTTCTCATGCAAAGGAATAAACTGACACACCCCTGACGGGGAATGAGGCAAAGAGAGCAGGCTGCGAGAGTTCAAGGCAAGGTTTATATAAGTAAAAGGCATTCAAAGATCTCTGTTGCCTCTGAGAGTGCTCTGACCAAAATTAATGTTACAATACATTTTATAGGGCAAATGACGCAACTAACATAAGATACTATGTTGGTCCCAGATTGGACAGTCCATATGGTGCCCAAGGTGTGGATGGCATCTCTTCCTCCGGGTTGGCTGCTTGGTTGGCTGGAGGGTGGACTTCAGGCATCTGTGCTCCGAATGGGTGAAGGTCAGGTCGCTGTGAAGCAGGGTGATCACTATCTAAGCTAACATAATATATTCTCAAAATACATGTACTAAATAACAATTGTTTGTAGTGTTTGAATAATTTATCATGTCTCTATAAAAGTCACATGTATATCTATACTATCAATTACATTGGATTATAAAGGCTTTAGGTTAAGGGTCTTGACCACCATAATAACAATGGTTGAAGTTAGGGTCTGCGTTCATAAGAATCTCTGGTATGTGACATTTGTTAGTGGTAGACAACAATATACTGCAGCAGGGGTCTAATGTTAGTTGGGGATCTGTTGGGTGGGCATCATGGCTTGGTCAATGATCTGGCACATGAAAGGAATACCTTGCAGGGGCACAGGGTCACAATGGCCATAAATTTCCACTGACGAGGGTGCGGGGGCAAGGACACGTTTGTGGAAAAAGACGAGCTATGTGCTTAGCTCATGCTGGTTCACATGCAGGACAGTGATCTCAGAGGAAGAGTGATGTGTTACATTTATTATTTGTTGCAAGCACCTCCGGCTTCAGTGTGAGAATGGAGCCGCAGAGTTTTCCGGTCAGAGTGGGAACGATGGTGGGGGCCATGTGCCGGGGCCATGTGCCCTGTGCAACTGGCCGTTGCGAGAAAGGGAAGAGAAACGCTTTTGTACTATCGCAGTGAGGCCTAGTCACCAAGATGGAGTTGAAAGGGGGTACAAAAATGGATGCCCTGTGTCCTGCACAGTGGTCCCATTTACGTGAATGTTAACCGAAGTCGACATCGCATAAGGGCGAGGGGCGAACCCATCACTGGAGGCACTTGGTCCGAGTTTTGTACTGAGAAGTAAAGGATGCGAGGGGCCTGATGGCCCCTCGCTCCCACACTGTTTGTTCTTCTTTATTGCCTCAATTTTGATTGAATTAATCATAAATAGGTTCAGGTTGCATCCAACCAGTCTGAC
Organism: Ambystoma mexicanum; assembly: GCF_040938575.1. NCBI lineage: Eukaryota > Metazoa > Chordata > Amphibia > Caudata > Ambystomatidae > Ambystoma > Ambystoma mexicanum. The sequence goes on along the minus strand of NC_090933.1, from coordinate 974,973,833 downwards.
AAATCCTATTTGTCTTATGTCGAATGCTCCTGAATGTTTAATCCACACTGTTAGTTGTAGCTGGAGCTGTGTTGCAAAGATCTTACCTACGACATCCATCAGTGCAATTGGTCTATAGTTTGTTGGGTCTGATCGAACACCCTTTTTAAAAATTTGAACGATTACTTCACTCTCCGATGGTGTTGGTATTTTTTTTTTCCATGGTAACCATGTTAAACACAGCTTCGCTCCCACACATTCCCCCCTTTCGTTACATCTAAAGTAACGAATTATGACACTTTATTTCTTTCATTCTCCCTTCGGTAGTACTCATCTTCAGCAACTGCTTCTTCCCAGGCTGGGGTATCCTTTATTGGCATCCATGCTCTACATACACTTCTCAAGCTATTCCTTCTTCTTGCATATTCATCTGGAGTGCATGTTAAGTATATCCCACCATCCCCATCCAGGTTGACCCATACCTCGTTATACCATTGCAATTCTGTTGGTTTCTTAATTGTGGTGTGGTATAAATTATCGACCCTGTCCCCATATTGCCTGTAGATCGCAGTCATCCTGTACTTTGGAGTGTTATGTTCCCCCGTTTGTATTTGTGCATCTATCATAGTTGCAACCGTTGTCGGTCGGCCCATTGTTACCATCATCATAGTTAAGGTAGGCATACTTTTTGCACTACACCGGAGTCCTAATTGGCACACGCAGAAGAATAGTAACACAAAGACGATGATAGGAACAAGTATTTTCATCATCACATTTACCCATGATGGTATCCAGCTGAACAAGTTGTCAAACCATGTGCTTTCTTCTGCTCCGCCCTCTGTTCTCATCCTCTCTCCTAAATTGTGAACTGCTGTTATCACATGTGAGAGTGTCCCGTTATCTGCATCTTCAGATGGCACTAATGTGCAACAGGCCCCCCGATTTTTCGGCAAACACCAACGTCCATCGCCGTGAGGAGATCTAGAATATATCGGTTTTGCATTGTCATTAGGCGCAAGGCGCGGAGCTCTATTTTTATAATGTTGAATCCTTCTTCAGTGTCGTTGGCCAGTTGGATTAGCTCCCAGTGCACTATTTGTAACCATTTGGCATTTGCTCATGCTTGGAGCCCTGGTGCTAGGAGCGATGCGAAAAATGTCTCTGCAGATGAGAAGAGCTTGTATTTTTGTGGGATCTCAGCAAGGAGTTTTGATGATTCAGACGAAATATAGCTGGATGATCTTTTACTTCGTGACAACTTTGTTTTCAACTCGTATTCTGACAACAGTTCATAAGCTGGAAGTTCTGTGTTTACTTGTTGGGGCGCTGTCGATGGATCAGCCGATTGCCCTGCTGCCGATTTGCCAGCCAATTCTCCTGCTGCCAATCTGCCAGCCGATTCTCCTGCCGCTCCTTGGATATGGATTTCTGGTATTACCATCAGGGCTGTATGGAGGATGGCTAAGGCGCAAGTACCTTTACAGGATGCAGGTAGATGCAGGTAGGCGTGTTTGCCACAAATCCAGTACATGTCCATGAGGGCTGCGGTGTCTTTCTTCATGTCAGGTATTATTACTGTCTTGTTGCATCTCCTTGCTGCCCCCATGTTCACTTTTCCTAGCCCCATGGAATCATAGTTTGTGCGGTATTTCATTTTGTATTTTTATAGGCTTTTCCAGTGCTGTGATCCATGTTAACTTAGTGACGTGCTGTGACCAGATAGGGGTGCACACTTCCTTTATCCATTGGAACGTGTCCTCAGATAGTCCCCGGAGTGCTTCTGCTTTGCATTTGATAGTTTCATCGTGCCATTTGTTTTCTGCATACCTCGTCCCTTTTATGACAAGAAATGGCTCTCTGAGGCAGATAACTCCTTGATGCCGGCTCGTGCATGTTCTCTCACTTTCCAGCCTTTCTAAGTTGACGGTGAGTGCCTGGAAGTTGCTTTTTATCCTACATAGAACTAAGTGAATCAAGCATTGAGCCTCCGACAAGGGCACTTCCTGTGGTACCAACATTTTGGGTGTCCCTGATGCATGTGGTATGAGTGAACAGACATAGCAGCTTTCATTTGTTGCTTGCTTTGCCGTAGCACTCATGTCCGAGTACCATTTGTTAGATTGATCAGGGTGGCGGGGGTCTTCTATTTCATCTAACCCCAGGTCATGATAAATGCCGTATCTCTTCCTTCCCACCCCCCTGTTTTCTCTCCTTTTCCCTCCCTCCTTATAGCTTCTCACTCTTTGGTAATGTATTGGGAACATTCCAGCCTAGGCATTTCATTGCTGTTGAATATGGCATTTGTAAACTCATTAGTAGCAGCAGTGTAATATGAGGTAGGTTCTATGGTTGTCTGTGCATGCATACTTGTGTTGGCTAAGTTACTCGGCCAATAATAGTCGCATTCATATTAATTTGATTCATAATCATTACTCATATTTATGCCATGATGTAACAAGGAGACAATTGTTGGATCTGCAGGGGCGTGTTCTGAAGGTTGTGTTACATTTGTATCGTTAATACTAATGATATATGTTTCGCCCCATATTGTCTTTACTCCAGTCCATATTAGGCTTGAAACTTCTCGTATCAGCTTAGCCCCACTCCTCCCCTTGTGCATGTCATTAACCAGAGACAAGAGAGTGTAGTACCAGGCCATGAAGGACAACATCACAGAAAGCAAAACAGCAGCGCATTTCAAGACACATTCAACATTTCTAAACTTATTAGCCCTAATGGCATCCCTATTGCTATCTAACATTAGTGTGTTCGCCACGAGTTCGCTTCGCTGGGCCATTTTGCCACCTGGAGGGACGATACAAATTTGGTAAATCACCATAATATGTACATTATATATATATATATTTACACTTCATGTTTACTCATTTCCTTCGTAACGGTTGCTGCACTTATTATCATCATACATTTGTCATTTGCTTCACTTATATCCTCCTTTTCACAGTGCATTTGTGTAGCAAGAGAAAGATATAGTGATGAAAAGAGGGTGAAAAGGGAAGAAAAAAGATAGAGACATAAGGTAAGCAAATCAGAGGACACTTCATTTGCTTTGTTCCTTACAACTTTCTTTTTATTTGATCAGTTTGTCATTGCTGCTCAACCTCACTTGTAGTACCACTTGCGCATTGCTTTTCACTCTGAGGGAGTGCATATCGCGTGCCCTCCTCACATGTGGGAGGTGCACCCAATATTTCAGTCCCTTTACTTTCACTGCACTGGGCGTGCTATAAATCACTTCATAGGGGCCATGAAACCTTGGTGAATTCCATCTCCTGACAAAACTCCTCACATATACCTGTGCCACTGGCATCAGCGGCCCAGTTGGGCTATCTGTGGCTGGTGTGGTAGTATCAGTTGCCACATTCTCAGTAAAAGGTGGTGCTATTTGCCGCGCTATGCTACGTACATCAGCGGAGTCAAACATTCCTTGAATTCTTCCCCCAGCACTGTGGCAGCCCTGTGTGCATCTGATGCTCTCCTAATCGGGGAGAGTGGTGTGTGTATTCGCCTCCCAGTCACAATTTCATGGGGGCTCAAATGGTGGTCCTTGCATGGTTGAGTTCTGAGTTGGAACAGTGCTAGGGGTAAGCAATATACCCAGTTCTTCTTCAATGTATTGCACAATTTCTATAATTTACTCTTGAGCAGGCCGTTGATCTTTTCCACCACTCCATTAGCCATCGGATAATAAATGGAACACAGTTTGTGCTTCACCCCCAAGAGTGACGTCACTTCCTTGAAGAGGTCATTCACAAAGTGTGTGCCATTGTCTGACCGTACCACATCACATATTCCCCACCGGGAAAACACTTCTCGTACTAGAAATTTTGCTGCGCACTTGGCGTTTGGGTGGGGACATGGACCCGCCTCCACCCACCTTGAAAAAGGACATACTACCACAATTAGATACCTTGCCCCGTTACATCTCTCTCCCATGTCGGCGTAGTCTATATGGAGTTCACTGAATAGCCCCGCTGGTCGTGGCAAAGTGCCTCGCAATGTCCTCAATGTCATCCCTGAATTGTATGTTTGACATGTTGTACAATCTATGATACATTTTGACAAATGTTCCTGTAGGTTGGGGACAAACCAATGTTCCTGGATGTCTGCGGTGATGTGTTGTTTCGCTACATGGGTTGGAAAGTGCAGGTGTTGGAATGCTAGCTCTCGTAATTCTACCGGCATCACTACCTTCCCCGTTGTCTCCTGTCTCCAAATGAGGTCTGTGGCTGATTGTTTGCACCCCCTCTTGCTCCACAACTCTTGCTCCTCCAGTGGTGCTCTCCTCTGTAGCTCTATTAGCTGTGCTATGGGTGTCTTACTATAGGCTTATTCTAGTGGCTCTGCGGTGGCTGCTTTTACAATGCATTCGGTTGCTGGTGTTATATTGAAATACGAGGCCTCTGCGCTGCTGCATCGGCTGCCGCGTTTCCCAATGAGATCGCATCTGTGTCGTTGGTATGGGCTTGGCATTTTAGCACTGCCACTACCGATGGCGCTGCCAACACCTCTATTAATTCATTCACTAGCGTGGCGTGCTGTACTGGTGAGCCATCTGCTCGTCTGAACCCTCTTCTGCGCCAGTGAGATAGTCCTGAATGGACAGTGGTAGTTGCAAATGCTGAATCTGAGTATATAGTCACTGTGCATCCTTTGGCTGTACGTAATGCTTCAATTAAAGTGGTTAATTCAGCCGCTTGTGCAGAGTAATGGGACGGGAGACGCTTTTGGACGATTGTTTCATAGATAACTTCCTCCATTCGTACTACTGCCATCCCTATATGCTTCTCTCCTGTTTCTGGGTTGATTCATGCTGAACATCTATGAAATATGTTTCTCCTTCCTTCAGGGCGTTTTCACTCGCTTTGGGAATATCATCACCCTCCCTCTCATAGTTGGCACAATCGTGTTCCTGCATGTCCTCCATTGTACATGTCTCTCTGTGATGAATGTTGCTGGGTTTACTGTTTTACACCTGACCACATGCACATTGGGACTTGAAATTATTATTTCATTTGAGGTTGCTCTCTGTGTTGTCAGGGTTGATTTTGACCGCTCAAGAATCACAAATAATGAATGCTCTGCATACAACGTTACTGAACATCCCATTACAATTGTGGCACTTTTTTCAATGGCGAAGGCCGTGGCTGCGAGGGCCTGTTCACACGCGAAATGACCTTGCATCACTGCATCTAGTGTTCCGCTGTAATAGGCCAATGGTTTGTGGCCTTATGATGTTTTTTGTGTCACCACAGCCGTCATCAGTGTTCCATTGCAGTGCGAGAACAAGAAAAAATCCCTCTCATAATCTGGGTTCGCGAGGACTGGGGCATCTGCGATAAGGTCTTTTAGTCTGAAGTACTGAGTCATCATGTCATTTGTCCATTTTATTAGGGCTCTACTTTTTTGTGCTTCTTTCAATGCTTGCAATAATGGGCGTGTGTATGCTGCCTAATCAAGGATCCATGCTCGGCAATAGTTACATATGCCAAGAAATGTTTGCATGTCCTTCACTGTCTTAGGTATTATTATGTTACGTATAGCAGCTGCCCTATCAGGGAGTATTTGTTTTCCATCTTTCGATATCAACTGTCCGAGGTATACAACTTCAGCAAGGCAATACTGAAGCTTCCCTTTATCGACCTTATATCCTTTGGTGGCTAACACATTTAACAGTGTTGTGGCGTCCTCTCTGCACATTTCTTCTGTTTTGCTACAGACGAGTAAATCGTCTACGTATTGTATAATGGTGGGGGCTTTCACAATATCCCTGTGGGAGTCTGCGATGTACATATCTATTGCTGATAGGTACTGTGATCCTGGGTCAAGTAGTATGGAGAAGAAGGCATTCTTCAAGTCAACCACAGTAAAACATGTAGATTCTTTGGGTATGCTGCACAGTATTGATGCCGGGTTAGGCACTAACGGGAACTCCTTTTGAATGACGTCATTAAGTAGGCGGAGATCTTGGATCATCCTCCACGCCCCTCCTTTTGCTTTTTTAATCGGGAAAATGGCTGCGTTACACAGGGAGTTTGATGGTACTATGATACCTTGGTTCAGGAGTGCATTGATTGTCTCTCTAATTCCTTCCTCTGCTTCTCTGGATATTGGATACTGTTTCACTCTTGGCGGTATGGCAACTGGTTTAAGTTTTATCTTTATTGGTGTTACTTCATGTAATAACCCTACATCACGGGGGCCTGTGGTCCAAATTTCTGATGCTACTTTTGCCATGTCTTCCTCAAATATTGTTGGTGGGGCATTAACACTAGCCATGAGTCGGTTATGTACCTCTCTGTACTGGATCATGATGTCACATGGTATACTTATTTCCATTATTATCTCTCCATCATCTTCGTTGTCAGTGAATAATTCTTCATCAGTTAGGTCTCTTAACATTATGTTTGGATCTATGCATAGCACAGATCTCCACTCGCACCCAAACGTGTCCAGACCTATGACCACACTACGTTTGCCCGATACCTGAACTGCCTCGATGTCTATGGATATTATCGTGCCTGGCACGACATGCGTATTTACAATTGGGAGGAATATGAAGTCTGATGGTGTCCGCCATTCCTTTCTCGTTATCTCGGGTACTACTCGGGCTAACACTTTGATGCCATAGATAAACATGTCTATATCAATAGGTATCCATCGCACCAAAACTTCATTCATCATCGTACTGATCATTAACATTGCTCTCACTGGGCATACCCCTGGGGTGGAACACACTATTCCCCGCTCGGTAAACGAAATGGTCAAGTTCAATTTACTTAGCAAATCTCTACCCAGCAAGTTGATTGGCGCGTCTTCATGATACAGTAAGGGTGCGCGCACTGTTTTCCCCCCCACCGTTATATCAAGATCTTTGGTGTAAGGAATTTTTAAAATAGCCCCAGAGAACCCCTGTGTTTCCAAATTCCTGCTTGAGAGCGGAAACCGCCCTTCCATAAGACATGATTTTTCTGCTCCTGAGTCTACCATAAAGATAAACTGCTTATTTCCTATCTCCGCCCCCCACTAGTGGTTCCTCTTCAGCACGTAGGGTGGTGGATAGGACTGGACATTCAAGTGCTCCCTGTGGGCTGTCCTAGTCTGTGTACCTTTCTTGTCCGGGCACTGAGAAAACATTATCTCCAACTACTGTTGCGCCACGGAACGGTGCAGGTGCACCATGTGCAGTAGTTGCAAAATTGTTGCTGCCGGCGTTTCCTACAATGTTTTGTCTTGTCATGGGCTGTGATGCACTGTGATGTGGTTGTGAGGGTGGTTGTCTTTGCTGCATTTGGGGTTCGTTATAACATTGGTCTTGTGGTCTTCCCCCTCCCATTGGTAATCCATAGGGGCTACCTGGGTGTGGGCATCCCCATACCTGTTCATTGTCCATGGGTGGTTGCCCTTGGAAATACCCTGAGAGCCACATTCTGCAATCCCTTGAATAGTGTCCCCATCTCCCACAGTTCCAACATGACCCTTGCTGTCCTCCTCGCATCCCTTGGCCACCAAATCCTCTATTCCCCATTCTTCCGAACCCTCCTCTCTGGCCTCGGTACACACCTCTTCCTCTTGCCAGCCTTTCTTGCCACTGTGGTCCTCTGTGTTGCTCCTCTCCGTTCCACGGTCCTTGTTCTCCTGCTGCTCACAGCGCTGCTATTCCCACTGGTCTGTTTCCCGCACTTTCATCCCCCTCGTTCTTCCTATCTGTTGCTACGTTGGCGTTTATGGCGGCGACCTTCACTAATTTATTTTGTACCAGTTTCGCTTCGTCTGCCAGCCTTTTTTGTGCTATCTCCTTTTCTCTCTCTTTGATCCTCCTGCAGTGGTGCACAATTATACTCTGAATTTCAGGCCAACCCTTGGCTTCTATCCCAGCTATCTTGTCCAAGGCCTTCTGTACCTCCTTCGGGAGCCCTTTCTTGATTATAAAATAGAACAAAGCGGTGGATGGGTTCCACGCCGTACCAGTTTTGCTTCTCCACAAGTCTTGCACCCGCAATATGAATTGCGTAGGGTCCTCGTTCTCCTCCATTGTACATTGCATTACCAAATGTAAATCTGGAATATCTGGAAATGTGCACTGCAATGCTTCCCATACTTGTGCTCGAACATTGTTAAAGGGAGATCCATCGTGGCTCATTGTTACTCCTGGAAATCTGCCTTTTCCCTCACAGTGTCTGCTTGATCACCGACGGCGGATACTAGCAAACTTTTTACATCACCTATCGCTAACGGTACTCCTGCCGTGTTCTTCTCGAACGCATTTATCCATTTCCCAGCCCCTCCCGCAAGTGGGGGGAGGAGTTTCAACAAGTTGTTTTTATCCATCTGGGCCCACGGGATATAGTGCGGCCTACCTGACTCCTTTATGTATTAACGGCATCTGCAACTTATGCTTCTTTCGAGTTTTACTTACTGTCCCTCTCTTCGTCTTACTTACCAGCATATTCCCTACTTGCTCCCTTAATCTACCCTGCCATCGTGGAGGTGATCGTGGATCCATGTCATCAAAATGATGTGGCAGTGGGGATCCTACAGCTGCCACTCCTTCCTCGTATTCGTCTAGATCGCTCCACACCTCCTCTACTTCCTCTTCTTGCTCGCCATTCTCCTCTTGTCCTTCTCCGCACTGGCTTTCTGGGGTGGCTGTGCATATGATTCTCACTGTATTATCATTCAGATGGAACAGGAACTCTCCTGATCGCCATTCTTTTTCTCGCCCTTGTGATGTGGGTGTTCCCCGAGACAATACGGACTGTGCTGGCTCTGGTGTCACTGGGGCTAATTCCCCTGTTGCACTTAGCGGGGTGTGAGATCTGCTACGGACAACGGTGGTACTTCCCCTCCCCCCGGTGCGCTAGCTGGCAATCTAAATCTCCAGTTAATCGCGCTAAATGTACAGGGGGTGCACTTGTCGGCCCATAAAGGCCTCCTTTATCGTATGGTGGTGGCACCTTGGCTACCGCTCAATTTGAGGGAGTGGGGGTGGGGCATGCTGGTATATACAGAGGCTCACTGTATCCTATTGCCGGTCTTGTCATTAAGGGGTATATTCTAGTCGTATCGTTCTCAACTGTGGTCATTGTGCATTTACCCTTTGGTGTTCCACTTACCTTTCCCTGTGTTTTCTGTTTTTTGATTGTTTTTTCTATATCTACTTCTGCTGTAGGGGTAACTTCCTCGAACATTCGCCACAGATCAAATACTTCTCTTGTGTTCTGCAACTGTTTTCCTTTAAATTTTGCCAACAAGTGTGTGGACACTAGATTTAACACCCTTTTGTCAAATGACCCTCCTTCTGGCCAGATTGGTGTCACGCTGTCCCCTTTTATCTCCGTCACCCATTGATCGTGGTACTTTTGTATCCTGTCACTATATAGTGGGAGGTGTTGGCAAATGTGAGCTAATGGTGTTATTCCCCCCATGATGGTGTTTCTTCCTTCGCTTGTGTGTGTGCACTTGCACCTGAGCCTCCCTCTAATTGCAGCTTTGAACTACCCTTCCCCTTGTATAGGTCAACAATATATTAAGAGTTTCTCAATTTTTGGCAGTTATTGGGCATCAATATTCAACGTTACCTTTGTAATCATTGCATTTCCAAGTTCAACAGTTCACTTTTGCATATATAATCCCTTACCAACAAATCACTTACAACATTTTGACATACGCAACAATAATGGACAAAAAAGAAAAAGACATATAACACATAACATGCACATGCACTACCTACGCACTTTTATCTCCCCCTTGTTCCCGTTACCGAACACTTTTTGCCTCCCCATTTTACCTGCTCTTCTCATTCACCCCCCACCTCTTACACCCTCTTACTCTTTCCCCAGAATGCTTGCTTACACAGAAAAATAATATTCTAAATAACTACTCAATATACGAGACTCGTACTATTTTCTCTTTATCTCCACTTATTTATCTGCACTGGACGAGACAATGCTACGCGGCGCTGCCTTCTACCCCGTTCGCGCTAGGATACCTCTTCTCTTCTTCTTACATTTCACAAAAACCTAATGGCCATATAAAGGACAGATCAGAAAAGCCTCAGCATCACTCACACAGTCCCTACTCTTGGATTTAACCCACTATCACCTGTTCCCCCTTACCTTTCCTTAGGAACCTTCACAATCGGCACTCACCTGTTCAGTCAGGTAATCCGAGGGTCACCGTTCAAGGTCTGACCCCAGTCTGGTCCGATCCCAACCAAGCCATGGCCCGCATAAGCGAGCAGCTTTTTCAGTTGGGTATTCGTCAACTGGGAACTCTTGACCCTTTCTCGTAGTGCGCACAGGCTGGTCGGCCGCAGAGGCGATGGTTTTGCTGGGGGGCGTCCCGGATCTCGCCGCACGGTGCGGTCCTCGAGGCACCTCTCCAAGTCACGTGGCAGGGGGTCACCAAATGTTTGTGCCCTCCCCGTCTTTCTCATGCAAAGGAATAAACTGACACACCCCTGACGGGGAATGAGGCAAAGAGAGAAGACTGCGAGAGTTCAAGGCAAGGTTTATATTAGTAAAAGGCATTCAAAGATCTCTGTTGCCTCTGAGAGCGCTCTGACCAAAATTAATGCTACAATACAGTTTATAGGGAAAATGACGCAACTAACATAAGATACTATGTTGGTCCTGGATTGGACAGTCCATATGGTGCCCAAGGTGTGGGTGGCATCTCTTCCTCCGGGTTGGCTGCTTGGTTGGCGGGAGGGTGGACGTCAGGCATCTGTGCTCCGAATGGGTGAAGGTCAGGTCCCTGTGAAGCAGGGTGATCACTATCTAAACTAACATAATATATTCTCAAAATACATGTACTAAATAACAATCATTTGTAGCGTTTGAATAATTCATCATCTCTCTATAAAAGTTACACGTATATCTATACTATCAATTACATTGGATTATAAAGGCTTTAGGTTAAGGGTCTTGACCACCATAATAACACTGGTTGAAGTTAGGGTCTGCGTTCATAAGAATCTCTGGTATGTGACATTTGTTAGTGGTAGACAACAATATACTGCAGCAGGGGTCTAATGTTTATTGGGGATCTGTTGGGTGGGCATCATGGCTTGGTCAGTGATCTGGCACATGAAAGGAAAACCTTGCAGGGGCACAGGGTTACAATGGGTGTAAGTTTCCACTGGCGAGGGTGCGGGGGCAAGGACACATTTGTGGAGATGGACGAGCTATGTGTTTAGCTCATGTTGGTTCACATGCAGGACAGTGATCTCAGAGGAAGAGTGATGTGTTACATTTATTATTTGTTGCAAGCACCTCCGGCTTCAGCGTGAGAATGGAGCCGCAGAGTTTTCCAGTCAGAGTGGGAACGATGGTGGGGGCCATGTGCCGGGGCCATGTGCCCTGTGCGTCTGGCCATTGCGAGAAAGGGAAGAGAAGCGCTTTTGTACTATCGCAGTGAGGCCTAGTCACCAAGATGGAGTCGAAAGGGGGTACAAAAATGGATGTGCTGTGTCCTGCACAGTGGTCCCATCTACGCGAATGTTAACCAAAGTCGACATTGCATAAGGGCAAGGGGCGAACCCATCACTGGAGGCACTTGGTCTGAGTTTTGTACTGAGAAGTAAAGGACGCGAGGGGCCTGATGGCCCCTCGCTCCCACACAGTTTGTTCTTCTTTATTGCCTCAATTTTGATTGAATTAATCATAAATAGGTTCAGGTTGCATCCAACCAGTCTGACAAATCCTATTTGTCTTATGTCGAATGCTCCTGAATGTTTAATCCACACTGTTAGTTGTAGCTGGAGCTGTGCTGCAAATATCTTACCTACAACATCTATCAGTGCAATTGGTCTATAGTTTGTTGGGTCTGATCGAACACCCTTTTTAAAAATTTGAACGATTACTGCACTCGCCGATGGTGTTGGTATTTTTTTTTCCATGATAACGATGTTAAACACAGCTTCGCAAAAGGTAGCCCATTCTTCCGGGTATTGTTTTAGCATGTAATTTGTTAAGCCATCGGGACCAGGAGCCCTAGATGAACTTAATCTTTTGATGTTCTCTTGGATGTCAAGCCTGCTGATATTAATGTTCCATGGTATGTCGTCTTCACAGAACACTTGGTTATTTGGGCCCGATTTTGAAATAATTATGTATAATGTCAGATCCATTGTGCTTCACTCACCATGTTGCTTATTAGGGCCTGTTGATGGGCTTCAGTGTTATTTATTAACGACCAAAAATCTCTTGATGTTTTCTTTGATATGCATTGTTGCAATATTTCTGCGTCTTTTTGGTACATTAGCCTTTTGTGGCCTTTTATCCAGTTATTATATGACCCCTGGTGTTTGAGCACTTCTCCTCGGTTGTTATCGGTTGCATTGGTTTTTAGTAAACGTATGTTTCGTCGTAATTCACGTTTTTTGCTCATGATTTCAGGATCAAATGAGTGTTGTGGTTTAAAGTGGGATTTCCCATTGAGTGTCTTTACTTCTCTATAATGTTCTAAAAGTGGTACATAATTCATGCCTTTGTTATGTTCAAGACTTCTTGTGAGTTCAGTTATCTTTGGGCTGTTATGCCTCAGGTGATTTCGATTTGGTTCAATTTCGAGCCTATAGGCAAATATGTCTTTTTCTTTACCAAAAAGCTGTTTTTTTCATTCCTATCTTTACCAAGTCGTGATCGCTGTGTAACATTTTGCAAACATATAGGTATGAAATCTTTTCAGCTACCCGAGTGGATACAAAGATGTAGTCCAGCACTGATTTTAGATTGTTTCTTTTCCAGGTTGGATTCGGAGGAATGTCACCAGGGGTGAACCCGTTCAGTCTTTGTAATGATCTCATGTTCAATTCATCCTGTATAATGATTGTGATCTTTGCTTTCACAGAGAGTTGATTCCCCTTTTTAGGGGTTGTGGTTCCGGAGAGTAATTCTACGAGGTCCAGGTTCCAGTCCCCACATATTATTATGTTTGGCGTTTCCACTCCTGACATTATTTCATCAATCGCTTCAATCAACATATCTGCAGAAGCTCAGGACCCTGTTGCTATGGGCTGCCAATAAATACTTATTATATGTAGTCTCTGGTCAAGACCTTTCTTCAATTCCACTGGATCAATTGTTAGTACCTGAATGTGCGCTGATTTGTTAAATGAGTCTACAATCCGATATCCGCTCCATTTATGTACTAAAGTTAGCATACCAGACATTGGTCTCACCTTTTGAGGTCTAATCGCTGAGTTTATGGATATTTCATAATCTGCGATGATCGGTTGCTCAGACAGCCACGTTTATTGTAGGCAAAGCATATCCAGATCCAAAATGTACGGGGATTGTTCTTGAAAGGGTTGGAGACAGTCTTGTCTGTTCCAGGAGCCAATTGTTAGCTTGTCGTTTCTAGGCTGCTTTGAGCATTATCTCAATTTATTCATGATCAAAGCACTTGCCAACCAGCTCCAGTTATCCGAGTTTTGATTTATGTTCTTATATTCTGAGGTATCTGGTTCTACTTGCTCCATTTCTTCAGTAGGAAAAGTGATTTTTATTTGCCTAATTTTTTACATCGGAATTTTAGAGCGCATATCACGCTCCTCCAGCTGCCAAGTTACAGTTTTAGCAACAGTTATGGGTGATGTTTTTTGTTTTTCTTCTTGTGTAGTATTACATAATCTGTTTTTACTAAATGGCAACGCGGCTTGTCTTTCCATGTCAGGTACCGGAGCCGATTGGAATGTCTCAGGGATTAGTTCAGCCACCTTAAATCCCAAACGGGTTAGTGCGGCCTCCCCTTCCATGATTTGATATTTTATAAAGTTTGACTGGATATGTACTATTACACAATCTGTTTGTGTTTCATTTACAAATGCCACTCTTGTGATGTCACTCGATACTACTGATCTCAAATCAGGGATATGTTGGAACAGACCGATTACATTATTCCTATTCAGGATTAGTCTGTGGTTTGTCACAGTGATCAATTCAGTTTCTTCTCCAGTATCCATTCTTATTTTTGTCTCCTTCTCGTGGGACTCAACTAGCCCGGCCCGGTCTTTCCCAAGCACATTTGTCTTCTTTCTTTTGGCACGTCATTAGTGTCATTGTGTTTAGGACCTTCAGAATCATGGTTATATGACTTTGGAGAAGACACCAATTACATTTTTCTTACCGGGCGTCCTTTTTTCTGATTCATCGGCTGTTTTACATTCCGGTTCTCAATCTGTTTATCATCATTCGTTTCCTTAGATCTCATGAGCGATTCCTTTTCTGGTTCTATCTGGTCCTCAGTGCTACTAATTTCCTCATCACTTAACTCATAATTTGATAAATTCATCAGTTCGTCTGCAAAATCCTCAGTGTACTTTAGAGCTGAAGTCGAAGCTCTCTCATTTTCGCTTCGGTTGGCAGCTAGAATCACCTTCCCATGACTGGGCTCTACCCCTTTTTCCATGGATGATGGCATAACAGTGAGATTTAAGGATTTTAAATTTCTTAGGTATTTCCTCAAACCATTCCCATTCATTCATTTCAAACAAGTCACGTTTTCTTTTTTATTGTAAACCCAGCATGATTGTGACGAATGCTGCAATGTATTTTCAAAGATCAGATAGCTGCCAAGGCATTTGCCAGTACCATCTTCCACAATGTCTTGGTCCACGGATATTGATGTTTTTCCAGTTGTCGATGGCTGATTGTCTGCACACAAGGGCTGTACTTCTTTTGACTGAGCTGCAGACTCAATTGTTGTCGATTTTGTCTGCTCATCTGCCGAAACGGCAGTTGCGCCACTTAACTGAATATCCAAATCACATAATTGTGTTCTATTAGTTATTACTGCTTGATTACCTGTTGTTGGTAAATTCAGTTCAGGTATAAGTTCATTTTCACTGATGGATTTCTGGTTTGTTGATTACCAGGCAGAAGTGCTAGGCATCTCTATACAACTATTGTTATTAGTTGCAGCCTTTTTCGTGAGATTTCTGGCTTCATCACTGGTACAAACTTTTTCGGTTGCGTTTGAGCAAGCATAAAATCTTGAAGTTATTGGTACTCTTGTCATACTGTCCATGGCTTCAAGAGTGTTTTCACGCTCAAAGTTATTCTGATGAGTCTTTTTCAGAATTAACATCACTTCTCTGGCAACTTCTCCTAGTAATCTTTTGTCCTCAGCAGATGATTCAAGTGATAGTAAATCTTTATGTGATTGAAATTTCATCTCACGCATTTCCAAGTCTATGTTAGCCATTTTTGTATTTAACATTGCTAACAGCGTGTTTTGGTCTCTGTAGCTCTCATTAAATTGCTCATACATTTTAGAAAATGGTGTTGTAGCTTTTGTTATAGCTAGCGATATTTTGGGCACCAACTCTGCACAAAGTTTCTTTATTGTCACATTTGCTGAATTGTTGAATTGATTTGTTTTCATCGTTTTGTCATGTAGCACTCTCCTTATTTTTGGGAAGGCTCTTTCAGCAAAGGAAGAGTCAGACGTGTTCTCTTCAGAATTCTCTTCAGATGATGACTCATTTTCCATTTCAACAGTTTGGTGTTTTGTGTTTGAACAAGCAGGGTTCTCTCTCACCCCGTTCTGTGTATCCCAACAATCTTTCAGTAGCCTTTTCTGTGAGCTCAGGATGTGTGGTTGCGGGCTCATTTCAACATGTCTCCTCTTTAATGCGCCTGTTGTTAGGCAACTCGCACTATCTCTGGGCTGAGTTGAGCACGTTATCTCTTGAATATACTCTCCATATTTTGTTGATTTAGTCTCAATATTATTTCCAGTTGTGGGATTTGAAGTTCTGGCCATTCGACTGTTCTGAAGTTTCGCTTTAAGTGCAATCAAATCATGCAGCAATTGTTCTGCTACTGCCAATGAAGACCACTTGTTGTCAGGGATCATTACTTCGTCCAAAATCCCACTCAATGATACTTCTTTCAGTGAGCACAATTGGTCAATGGATTTCAGCGAACCGCACTCAGAGTGGGCTTTTCTGTCTACAGGATTCAGGCCATCCCGGATCTCATTAAGACCTGCTGATTCATCATCAAGCTCAAAAACGTCATCTTTGCACAAGTTCTGGTTAACTCCATTTATTTTCTCCTTACAGTAACCCACATAGCCATCCCCCCCATTATCACTGTGTCCAGCCAGGACACGGTTGGGAGACTGCCTGACATCTGCAAGCGGGGGACTTGCGACCTGAGACAGTTGTTCCACCTCGAGATCGAGAGACTCTCCGGTCCAGCAACCACCCACCATTTGCATTCTGGGCTTTTCAAATTGTTCTTCAGGATTTCCAACAGGGTGCTCCCTCTGTGAGGAAACACCGACTGACTTGCCCGTGCTCTCCAGCTGGAGCGAATGCACCGCAACCCTGGACAAGTCCACGTCCACTTGGCTGCGAATTGTACCCGTTGGAATGCTGCAAGAGCCTGCTGATTCCTGACCTAAGTCCCAGTGAGATGTCCCACAGGGATCTACTGACTCACCACCAACGCGGCCATCAGAAGGCTCTGTCCCCGGTACACACCGTCCCAATCCACACTACACTCTGCCTCGCCACCCGAGGACGCATTCAGTGCAAGTACGCCAGTTCCCATCACCACTATCTCAAGTGCATAGGAGTGGTCATTGGAGTCAGGGTCACAGTTCTTTGGGGATTTACAGTATGAGGCTCACTAGGTCCTTGTTTACAATGAATTTTCGGATTGTGTGCGAAACATTGCAAGGGGGTTAAAAGAAAGGGGGGAGCAGCCCTTCGTTAATCAGATCGATTGTTTCGACCTGAGTGGCTCGCTGTTCAATTGCAGAATTGCAGCGTTATACTGAAGAAGCGTCTGCGGGTAAGAGACAGCAGCCATTCGGGGGGTCCCACGTAAAGAAGGTTGTGACATTTTTAACCAAGATTATTCACTGATGAGGGGAGGGATTAAATGGAGGGCTGAGGATGGCAGGTGATTGGCACAGCTGAGTCAGACAAATACAGAGGTTGGGTCACTGAGACATTCTTACCTTTCTGCTGCCTCACCCTGCCTCACCCCACGAACACCACCAACACACTCTACATACTCTGTGGCGCTCCGCGTCCGGGTGCAGTGTTATGTAGCAAACTTCACCTGCAGAGCAGTAAAGGTAGTTGAAAGACTCTCGTGGCTGCAGCTCCTCAGGGTAACAACACCACCAACACACTCTATGCACTCCACAAAGGAAGTTGTTTAGGAAGAGAGAGTTGGATGTAATGTGTGCCCTGGCCCCAGATAGCATTGTGGACAATGTAGAGGGTCTAGAACATGATCCATGCTGCCACTGGAAGCCAGTTGAGAGATTTAAGGGCTG
The DNA here is from genome assembly GCF_040938575.1 of Ambystoma mexicanum. Classification (NCBI taxonomy): domain Eukaryota; kingdom Metazoa; phylum Chordata; class Amphibia; order Caudata; family Ambystomatidae; genus Ambystoma; species Ambystoma mexicanum. Next base: position 974,956,535 of record NC_090933.1, on the reverse strand, counting down.
GAGAGATACGATCCCTGGGCTTGAAGCTAAAGACAAGTCTTGCAGTCCTGTTCTGAATTAGTTGCAGAGGGCAGGGAGTAGAAGATGGCAGGTTGAGATAGAGGTGTTTGCAGTAGTCCTGCCTAGAGAGAACCAGAGCTCTGGAAACATTGAGATTCTGGGGGAAAGTGAGAAAATTAAGAACACCTCTGAGAAGGTGCAGCTGATAGTGGGACTTCTTTGAGAGGTCCATGATGTGAGGGTAAAAGGAGAGAGTGGAGTTGAACATGACCTCAAGGTTTTGTGCCTCACAGAAAGGTGCAGGGAGAGGGCCCATGAGGGGGCAGAGTGAAAGAGGAAAAGTGGGTGCACAGGTCGCAATGAGGAGAATCTCTGTCTTGCTGGCATTGAGGCAGAGATTGTTACAGGTGCACCATTCCTGAATTGCGGATAGACAGTCAGGAATGAATGAGAGAGGAGAGGAGGTGGAGGAAAGCCTGAAGGAGAGCTGAGTGGCATCTGCATAATACTGAAAGTTAGAGGAGAAGGTAGAGATGAGGTGGGCCAAAAGGGCCATGTAGAGTTTGACGTTGGACCCAGTTGGAATTGAGAGGAATGGTCCAGCAGGAAGGAAGTCAACCAGGCAAGGGCCTGATCTGTGATTCCCAGGTTCTCACAGAGATGATTGATCAGCATGGCATGGTTGGCCATGTCGTACGGAGAGGAATGATCTAGGGCCATGAGGCTAGAAGGAAGGCTAGAATCACAATTGGTGAGCAGGCCTTCAAGCAAGTTCAGGAGAGCAGTTTCCATGCCTATGGCTGCTCTGAAACCAGATTTATGGTCATGGAGACAACCAACAGATTCAGTGTGGAGAATGAGCTAGGAGATGGCCAACATTTCTAAGAGTTTTCCCAAGAAAGGAGTGATAGAAATCGGGCAGTAGTTTGCCAGACAGGAAGAATCATCAGACAGTTTCTTCAGGAGGGGATGCACAAGGGAGTGCTTACATGGGGAGAGTAAAGTTCCATTGGAAAAAGAATGATTGCTTAAATCTGCCAAGGCTGGAGCGAGTGTGTCCATGTGGTCCTTGATGGTTCTGGAGGAGCAGGGGGCACCTGGTTGGATGACAATTTCATATATCAGACTTGTCTAGAAGCGTCATCAGGAGTGATCACGGAAAAAAAAGGAGAAGATAGAAGGAGAAGGAGAGTCAGCCAGAAGATGGCCAGAAGAAGTAGAGGGAGGGGGAAGAGAGAAAGAGAGAGGGAGAGGACAGGATGTCCTGGGTTTTAGTAGACAAGTGGGTGGCCAGAACCATGCAGAGTGACTGGGAGGGAATAGGTGAGGTGGAGACTGCAGCAGGATTGGCTGGCTCCTTGCAGTTTTTGAATAGTTTAGCCGTGTTGTTAGAGGCTGCAGAGATGTGGTCTTGGGTGTAGGCTCTGTTCTTGGACAGTATGATTCATCAATGTTTCTGCTAGCTTCCTTATACAAGCATGTCAACATTTTGTGGGTCAGCATTGTCCTCCAGGCCCTGCCACTTCAGAATTTAGAGTGTTGTAGCCTTCCACTGTCTGAAAACAGCTGTCTTTCAAAGGCTACGTGCCACCATATTTACCGTTATGCCAAAACATTCTAACAGTTAATGATATCATTTATTTAATCAGTTCAAACGGTAGAACATAATAGCTTGTTTGCTTACATTTGAACTGCAGCCTATCTTCTCATTATCGGTTGCTTACATAGGAACTGTCATATTTGAACAAGATGACCCTTGACTAAACAATAAAAGATTTCAGTGTTGTATCCATAATATTTCCTGCTATCATGTTTGCAGTTAAACATTTTGAAAATACTGTTTGTGTTTAACAAAATATTGCATATGTATTTTAATTAGTGTGCTCTTCTGCTGTTATGTTTTAATATCAATACTGATAATTTGACCACACACTCAATTAAGCAAATCAAGTAGATTGTTTGTTTTGAAAAACAATGAAGCAAACTAAACAAGGTTAGCAGATAGATGTGCTGCTTCAACAATCACTTATCATGTGCTTTCGCATACCAACAATCAATGCATTTTCTAAATACACATAGCTTTTTTTGTTTTCAGTGAAAACATTAGGCCCCTAATGCAGTCTGAAAGGTTTCAGTAATGTGCTGTATATTTCCAATTGTGCTTGAGAAGAAAAGGCTGGGAAAGTCAATAGTTATCAATGGTAATTTGTGGAATTCATCTCCATCAAAGTTAACAGGAATGTTTGATTTGGGAGTTGTAAAAAAACATTATTATTATTATTATTATTATTATTATTATTATTATTATTATTATTATTATTATTATCAATCAGTCTCCAGAACCAGATGCAGCATGGAGACTGTCACAACCCAAATAGTAGGTGAATCACTCTGCATCCTCAACGATCAGGCCCCTACCTCCTGGTACTCATCAATCTGTCCATAGCGTTCAGCAGAGTAGACATTCAAGTGCTTAGCTACATATTTTTCAAGCAAATGTGCATCAGAGAGTGCATCTTATGCTGGTGTACTTCCTACCTTGTAGACCACCAATTATTTTTCCAGAGGAATAATTCCTGATCGTCTTTCCTAACAGTCATCTGTGGAGTTCCATGGATCCGTCCTATAAGTAATTATCATCAAACTCTCTGTGTATCCCCTGAAAGATCTCTTCTTCATTCAAAGCATCTAAAACCACCAATATGTAGACCATCTGTACCCTTAGATATTATCCATCAAAGACCTCCGCCATCTCAAGCTCGGCCGTATACTGATTCAGACCTGGATGCCCTCTGGCTACCTCCAACTGAATAAGAGAAAAAAGTGTCTATTCTGACACTCCCGTCCCCTGCACACCATCAACGCTGAAAAAATCAGTCAAGGAAACATTCAATGTTATCTAATCAAAAATAAATATATTTTCTTGTTCTTGGTACAAAGTATTCAAATGTGTATTTCAATGATTATCATACAATTAATTAACACAAAAATGTAAGTACACTGATACATAAATCAGACATTGGAGGTAAATAATCTCCACCTCCTGTAATTCTTCAATATAACAAAGCAAAGTTTCGGATTCAGTGTTGATAGCTCAGCTCTATGCGTTTCGCGGTAAGCACCCCTTCTTCAGGAGCAACACAATTGGTTGAAATATACAGAAAAGGCCTATAAGTTCACATGACAATTCAATAGTTATTACAATATTCACAACTTCAGATGTCATATTTACATGTACAGTACTTCACACCTTTGTGTTCTAAAGGCATTATACTTAGAAAGCTGGAATCGTTAGAGTTTCAAAAAGTAGGTGTGCACCTGGAGACAAATGTTTTCATACCTCCAACTGAATCCCACTAAGAAAGAATATCTGCTGCAAAAGAACATTACTGAATACCCCGACATTCAGACCTATTGAACTGCCATGAACCTCAAGGGCTTCACCCCACATTTGGCATGCTGTTCCAAGTCCCTGGGGTTCTATGTAGTCAACTCTCAATCAGTCAACACATATAATTAATTAATCTCATACACCATGGAAACATCTGCTTCTACCACAGGAAATTAAGAACTTCTTACCAGACACCATTTCAGATCCACTGTATAGGCCATGGTCATATCTCACTTAGTGGGGGAAACAACCTGTTCACTGACCTACTGGCCACCTACCATCCTAACACCTATGAGAATTGTCTTACACTATCCACCTTAACATATGTCTCCACATATATGGCCAAATGACTTAAGCGACCATTCAACTTTACTGGCTATCCATTCTTCCATGCATATCCTTCATCATATAAAAACCTGTCTCTGGGCATTTTCCCCCTATCTGGTGGACAACACCACGAGCTCTGGCAGTAAGCACGTTACCAGAATTCAGAACCTGTCCAATCTAAACATCAGAACTGTGAAATATCATACCCATTAATGTCTTGTTCCAGCCAACATACAATTAGAAAAGAAATAAATACCCTCCTCTTCAGGTAGACCTCCTTTTCAAGTAGTATTTTTTTCACACTCAGCAAAATATGTCCCTATTCTCACCTAGCCCAGTATACCCATGATAACTACACTTGACATACCATCTCCTGGTCCAAGCACACACTCCATATCAGAACTGTCATAAGTTCCCCACTAATTATATATATTATACTTTCTTGTTTCCCTGCATTGTATGTTGGTAATATGTGCCCTCCTGTAAGGATGGTTTCCTCCTGGAACAATCTAATGTGTCCCTGTAGTCACCACTGAAGTTCAGCACTCCATTGACTCTTCTATCTCCTTCTCATCTCACATCACTCACATTGTCTGTATCTGGTACTTCAATCTTCATAATATACGCCATGCCCAACCTCTTCTGTCATTCATTGCCGCCAAGTGTCTCATGTTCTGTCTTATGTGTTCTCATCTTACATATTGATATGTCCCATTATTTGGCATGCCTTTTTCTCATTTAACGCCTCTTCACCCTGTCATCAATTCCGCTATTTGTTTTTTGCTTCTGTCTGCCCTCATAGACTTGTATTACTCATTCTCTCCTCTCGTCTTCTTTACTTTTTTAAATCTCTGTCTTCTCTTTCACTGACTTTGCCTTGTTTTCAAGTGCCAACACTGACTGCTCCACCTTATCTTTCTTCTCTAAACTCGTTTTATTCCAGTACCCTGAACTCTCAGTCTGTTTATCTTCTCACTGTCCCCAAACCCTCTTGTGCAAACTATCAATTCAGCACTCCTGCTTTTCTGGCTCTGAGACAATGCAAGCCTTTGCCCCTCTATATACCTTCCTCCTCCTATCTCTAAGTCTTTCACACCCATTTAAAACATCACATCATCTCTCCTTCCTAATGCTTACATTCTTTCTGCCTGTGCTTATGGTTTGCAGTTTCATTGACTATACTTGGTACTGTTGTTTTGCTTACCTGTAAAGACACTCCATAATTGTCAATAAATAAATAGAAATGTAGAGGTGCAAGAATGCATCACAGTAAACAGAATTATCAGGTCCAGTACAAAGGGGTTTGTATTTTAAGAGAGTGCTGCAATGGGAAATCCTGTCAGGTGGAATGATTTCATTGCAGGTGTTGCTTTGGTGCCAGGGTATCTAGTCCAGGAAATGTATGAATGGTGAGTGGGACGTTGAGAGGGTTTGCTGGGAGACAGTGTAATCCCGACAGTGACGAGGGAGGATGAAAAAATAGCCTGAGTGACAGTGGAAAAACATCTTTGAGGCTTCTGAAGTAGAAGAGATGAATATTGACTCCTCAGATTCTTGCTCAACAATACAATTGTAAAATATTATATAATTAATGTAATACTCTGCTAAATAATCTTGACACAGAATGGCTTTACATCAAATTATAATGTAATTAATGTTACAAATAACAAGTACTAAATACAGAATATGCTAATGCTAATGCAAATGATATTCTGTAGTAACGGAATCATGTGAAAGGGCAACATAATAAACTGTGCAACTTGTATTTGAGTTTTCTCCCAGGAAATGATGGCCACATTGTTAGTTACAAATCAAATGAAAGTTTATTATATTTTCGTATCAGAACCATGTATAATGTTACCGTTATTATAAATGTCCTTATGATGCACAAATGCCAGTGGACCAATCTACGCAAGCATGAGGACACTAGTGCATGTGAGTAAGTAAAGGGAAACTATCACTGGATCTGTTAAATCCAAAAATGCTGCATTAAGTGATGCTGCATGGGTGGAATCTGCTGGGTATTTAAGCTCAAGCACAAGAAAAGAAAGGGAGTTATGAGAGAGTAGAAAATGAGAGTGCCTGTCTCACAGGAGAAAACCTAATTGAAACTACAACTGGATGTAGCTGATGGAAAATCTCCTTAACAGGGACCTTTTCCATATGACTCTGAATAAAGAGGCCTTTGGACCAGGTGGAGAAACTGGAAGGAACTGTTCATCTGATGGTGATGCCAAAAGCCGGATAATGTTTCTTTCTGTCATGATACTTTGAAAGACAATCCAGAAGTGAGTAAAATAATCCAATAGAATTTAGACAAATGAATTTAATTGAAAAACAGTTTGTGAAAGGAATGTTATGGCTGCAAGGTAAAAACGAAAAACCAAAGAAATGTGCTAGTTACGATAAGCTATGGTAAACTATGCAACCCAACTCACGCCACCACCATGCACTGCTAAGATTAAAACCCAGTACATCAAATATGACGAACAAAAATGGAGAACTTGCAACCATAACGTTCCTTTCATAATGTTTTTTTCACTGAATTTCACAGTTTTTATTAGTGAAATTTAAACATAACTTCCCTTTAACAATGTTTTTTCAGTGCACATTGGAATTAAAACATTAACAGGAATAAGCTGGCAGGTAAGCCTTAAGTTTCTGCACACATTTTTTATTTTTATTTGTTTATTTCTATCACGACAAAGCCCGCAGGCATCAGGGCGCTTACACTCAGACACAGACAACAAAAGGAGAATCATCTATTTGAATAATAGCGTTTTCAGTTTCTTTCTAAAGATCAGAAAATTAGATTCTAATCTTAGATATCAGGGCAGCTGATCCGATTTAACTGCTGCTTTAACTGCAAAGGAACGTCCCGGTCCTTTGACTCTTTTGGCACATGTGTGACTAACCAGGCCATGGGCTTCGGATCAAAAGGACCGGCCTGGTTTATAAGGAATTATCTGCTCTTTCAAATAGGCTGGGGCTGAACTACAGAGACAATAATGTACAATGGTCATAGCTTTGAAAACAATGCAATCTTCCAAGGCTAGCCAATGGAGAGACTTCCTATCTTCTGAAATATTCTCGCTCCTTGTTTTCCTTTTAATGGTTCTCACAGCCTTGTTCTGGATAGTTTGGCATTGCATGATGCAACTCTTGTTTGCACTTACTAACAGGGCATTGCCATTATCCAGCCTCAAGAGGATTGTGGCCTAGTAATTGTGGTGCAATCTTTTCCATTTAAGCAACCTCTGATAGTATTGGCATTTTTTCCAAGTAGGCTACATGTGATTCAGCTCCAAGGGAGGTTTCAAGATAAACACCCATGGTTTTTAACTTGTCAGATACTAGTACCAGCATCTGTGATGGTAAAGAAGGTATAGCCAAGATCAAGTTTGTCCCTAGCCTGGGGCGAGCCAAAGATCATAAGCTCGGTCTTGCTTCCATTTAAGCAAAGCCAGTTTGGCTTCATCCACGCCTCAATGGTGTTGTAAATGCTTGCAATTCTGAGATTATATTTTTTATGGCACCCGTTTAGTTCAATGACCAATTGGGTGTTGTCCACGAAATTGGTGAAAAACACCCCTAGATTGGTAAGAAGGGTGCAGAGACACCGAATATATAAGTTGAACAATAGATGGGAGAGACTCGCCCCCTGGGGTATACCACATAGGACTGCTGATGGTAATGATGACTGGTTTCCCCAATAGATTTTAGATCTCCTCTCTGCGAGAAACAAGGTCACCCAGTCTATGGTGTCCTGTGAACAGTTGCCTGAGTTTTCTAAGGTCTCTTGAAGCTTCTGATGGTCTAACAAATCAAAGGCTGCCGAAAAGTCCAAAAGTATCAGCTTACCTGTTTTTCTTCTGTCCATAATGTTAAGTATTATGGTCTGCAGGTCAAGTAGCACGGTTTCTGTACTGTGTGCTCCTCTGAAACCAGATTGTTGTGTGAGGAAAAGATTGTTATTATCCACTAACAATTGTAGCTTCCTAGTTGCTGCTTTTTCTAAGATTTTTAATAGAAAGTTGCAATTTGTGATTGGGGAAAGGTTGAAAGGATCATGTTGGTTGAGTCCAAGTTTATTGACCAGAGGGATGATGGTAACCGCTTTAATAGCTGCTGGAACCTTATTGTCTCTAAAAGACGCATTGACCATTCCAAGAAGGAAGGGTGCAAATATGCACATTATCGAAGATTAGTTTAGGAGACCAGATATTTTCTGGGCAGTTTGTGGGCCATATAGATGAGTGTAGTGTCTTTATATCATCAAGGGAGAGTGGATTAAATTTAAATGTGTTCCTGCTCCTAGGATTGAGGTCATGATTCACATAGGTTGGTGGTGATTGGGATACTACGTGACAATCACTTAAAGTCTCTCATGCCTTTTGAATTTTGTTGTGGAATGCTAATTGGAACTTCGTGCAGTCCTCCCATGATAGTTGAAATGGTGGGGATAGTGATGTTCGTTTCTCGACGGATTTCAATATCTGAAAAAGTTTGCCTAAAGAGTTGGTTACTGCGAAAATGTGCTCATTAAAGATGTTTTTCTTGGCTTCAACAATCTTTCTTTGTATTGTTGCTACAGTTCCCTCCATTTTACCTTATTGTTTTCTGATGGCTCTTTTAACCATTTTCGTTCCATCTTTCTCTTTTCCCTTTTAGAGTGTTGTTTTACTCACTGAACCATTTTTGATGGTTAGGGTTTGAATCCATGTCCGAGGTGATAGTCATAAACTTAGTGATGCATTGTGCTAGGATGTGGGGGGTGGGGGGGGGGTAACTATGCACATTTTTTGGTGCATTGTCCGGTCTTCCAGTATTGTCTTTAGGTGACAAGGCAAACTCAACTTTATAATGGTCTGACCATATACAAGGAGTTGTCCTTTGTCTGCCAATGTCTACATTGTAAGAAATTACCCTGTCAATTTTCTAATGTTGGGCCCTTTTAAGTTGCTTAATATTTGCACCAGATCATCATTGAAATCAATGGTGGTGGTCTATATAGTGCAATAATATTAATGCAACTATTTTTTGTTGGTGTCATTTTAAGATGGATGATTTCACATCCTTGACAGTGAATCGGTGAAGGAAATACTTGCAAATGATTTCAGGCTATTATAGCTACTCCTGTTCCCATTCCTGACTCTCTGTTCTTAAAGAAGATACTGTAATCTTCGGGTACCGCCTGTTCAACAGTATGGCCTACTGGGTCCTGAAGCCAAGTTTCAGTTAAAACTGTCCAGTTCTTCCAGTGTTATATAGTCATGGATACAAAGGGCATGCTTATTTAATAACTTGGTGTTTAACAAGCCAATGTTTAAGTCAAGGGGATGTGTTAGTATTGATAACAGAGGTTCCGCTAACATAGAATTACTCTGCTTGATGTTTTATCTAGAGCTGACAGATTCCGTTACTGATTAAATATTCTGTTTAGCACATTCATTTATATCTCTAATAGCCATCTGAGACTGTTCTGTGGGTTTACTTCGAAGTACAGGAGGAGTTAGTATCAGTGATTTACCTGTAGTGGTCCCATGGTTCACTGTAGATTTGACTGTATCAAGTTCATCCCTCCTAGTATTTATGTATTGCTGCACTTTTCCCAGGCCGTGCAGCCTCCCTGCTTGTGTCAACAGTTAAAAACTTTTTAAGTACCCCATCACTTACTTGAGTTAGCAATCCATTTAAAATTGGGAGGAAGTACCCAAGAATTAGTCCTATCCTAGGATAGGCCAGCCTATCAGTCCCCCCACCTCCCTCTGGGCAGATTGGTTCAAGGGAAGTGACATCACTCCATGTGTGTGCATTTTATGACTTCTTTCACTCGCAAGCCTATTTTTTACAAAAATGAGTTATGGTACAAAACTTCCTATTTACACTAGTCACCAGCTTAAAAAACAGATATGCAGATGCCATATTTCACAAGGAATTACCAAGTCCATACGCCAATTCTGTGCGATGTTACATCGCCCTTTGGCACAATGTTGCTGTTTTCAGGAGAAACATGATATATAAACTTCTGCAAATGGCTACACATGTGCATACTAGTATTTGGCATATTTCCTCCAAGTTTAATGTCTGTACCATTTATGCTTCACCCAGAAGTGCATTTTTCCTGCCATGCTAGTTCACCACATGCCAGAAAGATGCACATGGTCTCTTGTGCTTGTCCAAAAATCACATAAAATACTAGCATAATATTGAATTATTGCTCATTTAAGGTGCTGGGCAAAATGTCTTGATGAACAACAGTTTATGAATTTAAAGGAAATTACACCTCTGGGGCAAAACACAGGGCTTTCCCCTTCCGTTGTCCTTGGGAGCAGTTGTACCTGGCAGTCTGGTAGAACCTGTAATTATCACACTGTCAGGTCTAATAAGAACAGAGCACATGCCCTTGCAGCATCGGTTCACTGGTAGGTGCGAAATTAGCCTTTATACCAAACTGGTTTGAAAGGAATTCCTGTGTCTCAGCCAGGCTGAGTGGTCTTTTTGGGTGAAAAGAGCATAATATACATAGCTTTGCATCCCCTCTACCCACATATATGATTATGTTTCTGTGTGAGCCATGGTATTATTTCACATTTAGTCTTCAAAATGTAATTTTCCTGCTTTGCAAAAGCAGATTTACACGTGTTCTTTTTCTCTCATGTTAATTTCACAAGATGCGGTTTCTGCCGCACACAGTTTCCATTGCATTAACTTTCTGAAAGGCTTTTAAAGATATGGGGCCTCATTATGAAGCTGGCGGTAGCCGTGCCTGTGATACAGGCACAGCTGCCGCAGGTATTCATTTTTTTCCGATGCCCAGAAATTGGCAATTACTGGATCATTTCGGCCCTGCCGGACCCGGTATTTGCCCATTCCTGGGTACCGGAAAAAATTCTTCCCCATTTCCATGGGGAATGGGGAAGCCGGATGCACAGGCAGTGTTTATAATCGTGCCTGTGCATCTGACATGCTGTGCTCGCGTGTGCCTTTCATTCCGCCATGTCAGACCTGGTGGAATGAAAGTCACCCACGAACACAACTTGGAGTTTGCCGGTCCCGATACAACGGTACCGGCAAGCTTACCAGTACCATTTTATCTGGACCAGCAAGCTTGTAATAAGGCTCATGGTCAGTTTATGTACATAGAGATATGCTGAATATAGTTTCTTGGTAATAGAGAGATCCACGCTGTAGCTTTCTTTTGGAGTGATTTGCGTGTGCTGGTTCCTTTCAAAGTAAATCTTAGCCGTGCTGACTTGAAACAGAATTCTTTGCTCTTTATGGACTTTATTAAGGAAAACAATGCTGTTCTGAGAGGGATTGCCTTATTTTATGGCCATCACATGACATACACATGCAGGGCTGTGGTTTAATGGAACAAAACTGTGTGCTGTTTAAAAGGAAAGGAGGCACCAGTGCGATGGTGTCTTGAATGCAGGACATTTTCTTGTGCAGCCTTGAGTCTTTAAATGACAGAACAACAATGCAGAGCCATTCTGAATTTAGGTTATTTTCTCCAGATTCACTTGAAGGAGAACAAAATGCAGCCATTCTTGGATGAATGCTGAAATGCGGTTTTGTTAAGAAGGGAATTTCTGCTGGGGTTGGTAAATGAACACCACATATTCCCCCCCTGCTCTGCCATGACTTTTTGTTGAGGGAGATTAGGGCAGAGTGGGAATCATTTGACGGAGTTCTCTTTCATCAGGGAGCGGCACTCCAGGATTTCCTTCCGTCTTTCGGTTGGAGGGTATGGAGCGGCACCCTCTTTCCTTCCTTCCCTTTCCAGGTCCCTGGGGAGGTGCTCACCAGGCTAGGAGGTAATGGAGTTAATTATCTAATAGGAGATAGATAAAAACAAATTTTAGGAACTTACAATGACAGTCTTCCCGGAAGATTTACAACAGCGTACCAATTCTTACAGTACCAATTTTCTGTGGTCTGCTCCTTTCAATGGGACCATAACATCAAGCAAAACACTCAACAAGGCAAGGACACAATTTGACTTTGAAAACACCTTTTTTCATTTTTACAATAACAATAAAGAAAAATACTCCCTGTATTATAGATATACCTATGCACCCACATACTTCCTTCTGCTTTTTCTTTTCCTTTCTTCTCATTCTTCCGATGGTTACTCTGTTTGATTTTGCTTTGGCTCATCAATCAGCTGCAAAGTGTGTCTGGGGTGACAACTTTTTAACAGATTGATGTAGACCCATTTCTCTTCTGACAGCTCTCCTTCGGAGATGCAGATCCTGTAGGCGACAAGTGAAATTTTGTCTATAATTTCAAAGGGAAGGGAGGTATTTTCTCTCCTTGTTCTGGTTCCTTTAAAAATTGTACAAAGAGACCCTGTCTCCTACTTGCTATTCTTTTTTTGTTGTTTTTAAGTCATAGTGGGTTTTCATCCCCTCTACTGATTTTCCCAGATTCCGCTGAGCATACAGAAAAGCAGGCTGAAGGTGTTTTCTTAGATTCTCAACATATTCATGTGTTGTGGAGACATTTATCAGTGTCTGCTATTGTGTTCTATAGAACAGATGCTGAGGTAGCACCCTTTTTTGTCCAGTTATTAGCTCAAATGGAGACATTTTTGTTGCAGAAGATGGTGTAGATCTGAGGGCGATCAGGACAAGCAGTAATCGGATGTCCCAACTTGGCCCAGAATCTGCCAAAAACTTCCTAAGAATGCTAACAATGGTTTTATTGTACTTCTCAACTCCCCCACTATAGGTTGGTAGTATGTAATGTGAAGTTTCCTTTTTAACCCAAATATCTCCCACATCTTTGTTATCACTTCGCTAGTGAAGTGAATTCCTCGGTCTGACTCAATCTTTTGGGGAAGGCCAAAATGCGAGAAGATTTGGTTGATCATCAGGGCAGCTGCTGTTTCTTGCAATTAGGTGCTGGGAGACATTCCAACCATTTGGTGAACAAGAATGTTACTGTTAACATGTGCTTGTTCCATCTAGAGGAGCAAATCATGGGCCAGATGAAATCTACTTGTAAATCTTACAAAGGCAGTGACATCCCCCTCTTCTGGAGGGGAGATTAGTGTGTGAGTGAACTTGGCTGAAATTGTGCACACCCAAGACTCCCCCTGAAATGTTGGTCGAGGTCCTGCCCCATGTGTGGCAAGTATGCAATCTCCTGCAAGATTTCTAAAGTAGGGTGAAACCCTCGATGACCGGCTGTGGCCATGTCATGGGCGTGACTTAACATCAGGCTTTGGAATGAGGTTGGTACCACCCACTGGTCACATCCAGAGATGGATCTCCTTACCAACAAACCGTCTTGGATTCGAAACATATTGGGAAACTTCATCAAAACCCGGAGATCCTCTTTCCCCATGTAATCGGTTTCTGTCAGAGGAAAGTTCACAGGGTCCTCAATGTATTTGTAAAATTTCCCAATAATCAGATTCCCTTTTTGTGCCATAATTAAATCAGCATCTGGGGTCTCCTTACTCCACTGGGCACTCGAGAGTTCATTGTGAGCAAGTGTCTGGGACCTGGTGACAGCAGTGACCTGGATTTCCCCGAACAGGGACCCAATCTCAAGGAGATCCCCCTGGATGGCTCCGGTTTTGCCCAACTGATCAGCCATGTCATTTCCAGTTTTGTCTGGTCCCTCTATTCTGGAATTACCCTTAATCTTTTTTTCCAATAGGTGGTCCTCCCATCAATATTTTGCATGAGCTTGCCATGTTTGAGTGGTTTATTTTTTGCACACAGCATGCCTGTGATTTTCCAGTTGATCAGGTACTCCACAAACCCATTCCGACATAATATGAATTGGTGATTATGACTAGTTTGTGGAGTCGGTGTTGCATGGCAGTGAGGATGGCCTGTTGTAATGCCATCAACTCTTCCACCGGACTACTGCGTGGACCGATCTTGTACCCAACGGAAGGCTCTGGGGCATCCTCCACCTAGACTTTCCCAACACCGGCCACCAGTTTCTTTTCCCTGTTGTTGTCAACATGGTAGGAGCACCCATCCACATAAACTGTGGACATTCCGTTGCACGTGTCTTCTTCGTAGACCTTGTGCAGGGAATTCAGGTACGCCTCCATGTTGCCTTGGGTTTTGAGACTTTCGTCCTCGAGACAGTTTTGCGTGAGGGGGCTCTTCTTGTTTTGGCTATATCTGACCTCCACAGGAAAGGCTTGCATGGACAGAATCAAGGAAGTAATTCTGGAATTTTCTCACATTTCCTGCCCAGATTCTGTCACTTTGGAGGTATTGCAAAGGCTGGTGCGTAGTCTCCACAATGATGTGCTCCCCCTGGATGAACGGGTGGTCATTTCCCAATGCCCACACGGTTGCCAGGAGTGCCTTCTCACAATCGTTGGATTTTTCCTCCACAGAGGATAAAGTCTTACTTGCATATCAGATGACTTTATTGACCTTGTCGTGCTTTTGATATAATACTGCTGTCAGAAATACATTTGAAAACCCTGTCTCCAAGAAGAACTCCTTGTTTTTTACAGGGTAAGCTAGACAAGGTGGTTGTGAGAGACTTCTTTTGAGTTGCTTTACTGCATCAGCTTGTTCTGGACCCCACTCCCACTTGACCCCCCTTCAACAGATGGATCAGGGATCTCATGACCTCTTCGTAATCCTAAATGAACTTCTGACTGTAATTAAATGAACTTCTGACTGTAATTAGTCAGTCCAAGAAGGCTCCTTAGTTCACGCAGAGTTGTGGAGTGTTTTAGTTTTAGTAGTGGTTCCACTTTCTTCACCTGAGGACAGAGACCCTCAGGGGTTATTTCATGTCCCAAGAAGTTTACACGGGTCCTTAAAGAAGGAGAGTTTTGTTCCGGCAACCCTCAACTGGGTCAGAACATAGCGGATTTCCGAGATGTGTTCTTCCACAGTTGAGCTTTTAATCAGGACATCTGTCAAGCTGGTTGGCCCGAGAGGACCGCGTACCTGCAGTCTTGGTGGTTGGTCTCGCAGAGGTCGCCAGTCTGGAGTCCGGGAACTGATGAACTAGTGGCACGAGGAACCAGCCTCTCCACCACCCAAAAGAGGAACTGGGTGGAGGATGGACCAACTCCCAATGTCACGAAAGGCACTCTCCAGATAAGCGTGACAAGAGGATTGTTAGGCTCAGATGGATGGAACCATAGTCCAGGTGGAGCTTGTTGTCGAGACCATGAATCTTCCAAGAACCTCTGTGCAGCGACAGTTGGTAGATAGACCAGTGTGGCAGAAAGGGTATTCGCAGTAGGCAAAAGGAGCTTGGCTGGTGCTGATGGTTCCAATGGTACACAGGATAAAGTTTGGAGTCAGGCAAGACAGGAAAGAGGGAGGTCAGATGGAGCTTGCTGTCTGGCCAAATAAAGAACTGTCTAAACGTGCCCAGGATGGAACAGGAGAGTGCAGGCTAGCATAGGGTATGACCCAGATACACAGTTGGTGGTAGATGACCCAGGACAGGGCTCAGGTAAGGGCTGGTGGAAGGCTGACCCAGGACAGGACCCAGGTAAGAGCTGGAGGCAGGCTGGCCCAGGACAGGACCCAGGTAATAGCTGGAGGCAGGCTGGCCCAAGACAGGACCCAGGTAAGGACTGGAGGTAGGCTGGCCCAGGACAGGACCCAGGTAAGAGCTGGAGGCAGGCTGGCCCAGGACAGGACCCAGGTAATAGCTGGAGGCAGGCTGGCCCAAGACAGGACCCAGGTAAGGACTGGAGGCAGGCTGGCCCAGGACAGGACCCAGGTAAGAGCTGGAGGCAGGCTGGCCCAGGACAGGACCCAGGTAAGAGCTGGAGGCAGGCTGGCCCAAGACAGGACCCAGGTAAGTGCTGGAGGCAGGAACAACGAGGCGAGCGAAGCAAACCGCGTTGAGACGCGACCCGCTTCGACTCGCGGCCTCTTTTATGGGCCGCCGGCGCCCGAGAGGCCTGGAACGCAAGCCGTTCCGTTTCCGGGCGCCGGCGAACCCACAACGAGGCCTGGAAGGCAAGCCCCTCCAAGGAGGCGAGCCCAGTCCACGGCGCATGCGCGGAACCAAGACAGAGGTCTCCCGCGCATGCGCCGAAGGCCGCCGGCCCCGTAACCAGTCGCTCCCCTCCCGGCGAGTCCCCAGACGCGAACGCGCGGGTAGACTCGCCAGGAGGAAATGGGAGCGGCAGACCCCAGTCTCCCGCGTGACATGACACTATGCCCCCTCCCAGGAAGACCCGGGGCCCCAGGTTTCCAGGGAAATCGTACATAGAACTCACGTATCAGCCGGGGTGCATGCACGTGCTGGCGCGGTTCCCATGTACGATCACAGGCTGGGTACCCCTTCCAATCAACCAAATAGTGGAGTACCCCTCTGCGGTAACGGGCATCACAGATCTCGTGTACCTCAAACTCCGGGACGCCCTGCACCAGAACAGAGGCCGGGCGAGGAGAGGTGCGGCCGTAATTATCGACCACATAGGGTTTCAACAGGGACACATGGAAAACGGGATGTACACGCCAAGAAGGGGGTAGTTGAAGACGAAAGGCTACAGAGGACAGCCGCTTGGTGATAACAAATGGCCCCAAATATCGAGGGGCCAGTTTGACGGGCAGGTTGCGAAGGGGCAAGTTCTTTGAGGATAACCACACCTTGTCACCCTCCCGGAAATTTGGTTCTGCACTCCTCTTCCTGTCTGCCTGTCTCTTCATCCGATCCTTGGCTTCACTCAAGATCTTGCGTGCTAGTTCTTGTTGTTTCCGGATGTGTAAGACCAGGCCATCAGCAGAGGGAACAGTACTAGATGGAACTGGTTGAAAAGGCATCAATCGAGGATGTAGACCAGTGGAACAGAAGAATGGGCTGACTCCAATGGAAGCATGAACGGTGTTGTTGTAGGACACTTCTGCCAGATCTAACCCATCTTTCCAATTAGACTGTGTGGCATTGGCAAAACAGCGGAGGTACCCCTCCAAAGTCTGATTGGTCCTTTCGGTTAGCCCATTGGTCTGTGGGTGATAGCCTGAGCTTAGAGCTCTATGTATTCCCAGATGACCACACACCTGGCTCCAAAATGATGAAAGGAACTGGGTTCCCCGATCCGATATGATCTTCTCCGGTAGGCCGTGCAACCGGTAAATTTTGTGCAGAAATGCTGAAGCCATTTGAGTAGCTGTAGGGATTTTCTGGAATGGGATGAAATGGGCCAGTTTGGTGAAGCTGTCCACAACCACCATTATACAGGTGTACCCTTCTGATGGATCCAAATCCACAATGAAATCGGTAGCGATAGTATGCCACGGATAGGGTGCTATTTCAGTGGGCATTAGCAAACCCAATGGTCGTCTTCTAGGAACCTTGCACTGGGCACAAATTGGACAACTTTCGATGTACTTCTGGACCTCGGTCGCCCAACCAGGCCACCAGAACTGTCGGGATATCAACTCTCGAGTGGCTCTGATCCCGCAATGTCCTCCTATGGGTGAATCATGGAATCCATGTAGAATGCCCCTTCTAACAGCTCCTCTAGGTATGTAGAGTCTTTTCTGAAAAAACAACAGTCCATCTCGTTCTGAAACCAATTGCCGACTAAGAAGGGTCGTTCTTTCTGGATCCGACCGAGTGGCTTCCGCGATGGACTTAAGGTGAGGGGACAAGGCCAGCAAAAAATGGCGAGGAGAAATCAGTGGCAGATCTGGACAAGACGTCTCTTCCACGTTTTCCAGGGACCTGGAAAGAGCATCCGCCTTCAAATTGGAGGTTCCCGGGATATAAGTAACATGGAACTCAAACGGAGAGAAGAAGAAGGCCCACCGGGCTTGACGAGGAGTCCGACATTGCAAAGAGCGAAGATATTGCAGATTGCGATGATCTGTCCGCACCTCCACAGAAAAGCGAGCTCCGAGGAGAAAATGTCTCCATTCCTCGAATGCGGTCTTGATGGCCAACAGTTCCTTTTCAATCACTGCGTAGTTTCTTTCGCTGGGACTCAGCTTGCGAGAATAATAGGCCACTGGATGTTGTACTAACGTGGTTGGATCTTTCTGAAGAAGGGCTGCTCCTACCGCGAAGCTGGAAGCGTCGGCCTCCACTATGTAGGGCAACTCTTCCTGGGGATGGCGCAGGATCGGGGCAGCCATAAAAGCCGACTTCAAGACGTCGAAAGCCTGAGAAGCCACGGAATCCCATTCGAAAGAGATCTTGCTGCTGGTTAGCCTGGTGAGAGGCGCCGAGATCTGCGAGAACTGTGGAATAAAGCGCCTGTAAAAGTTTGCGAATCCCAAAAAGCGTTGGAGAGCCTTGATATCGTGTGGATGTTTCCATTCTTGTATGGCTTGCACCTTCTTGGTATCCATCCCAATACCTTCCTGATTGATAACAAATCCCAAAAACTCAATGCTGGGTTGGTGAAAGCTACATTTCTCTGCTTTGGCAAATAGGTTATTGATGGACAGCCGACGAAGGACCTCACGAACGTGTTCCACATGCTCGTCTAAGGATTTAGAAAAAATCAATATGTCGTCCAGGTAAACCCAGACGGATAATCCTAGCAGATCACCAAAGATGTAGTCCATGAATCGTTGAAAAACAGCGGGGGCATTACATAAGCCGAAAGGCATAACCCTGTACTCAAAATGCCCAAAAGGTGTCTTGAAAGCTGTCTTCCACTCGTCCCCACTCCTGATGCGCACCAAATGATAAGCTCCGCGGAGGTCCAATTTGGAGAAGATTCGCGCAGTGTGCAGGGTTTCAAGGATACTGCGAATTAAAGGTAAAGGATACCGGTCTTTGGCTGTTATGTCGTTCAACTGCCGGTAGTCGACACAGGATCTCAATGTACCTTCTTTGTTCTTTACAAAAAACAGGGGAAATCCTGCGGGTGATTTTGACGGCACAATGTACCCCTTTCTTAGACTCTCTGACAAATACTCCTGAAGAACTTGCTTCTCGTCACGTGTTAGGGCATATATTTTCCCATGGGGAATGACGTGGTTCGGCAGCAGTTCAATGGAGCAATCAAAGGAACGGTGTGGAGGAAGGGGTATGTCGCCGGGTTCAGAGAAAACCTGTTTAAATTCGGAATATTCCTGTGGGACCAGAGACGTGGAACATAGATGGACCCCACTGCAGTCTGTTTCTAGAGAGGTCGAAACGGCCATGGTGGGAATCGGTAGCTTGCATTCTTGAGCACACACTGCGGATGAAAAGGTCAAGGTCTGGGTTCTCCAGTCTATCAAAGGATTGTGGTATTGCAACCAAGGTAATCCCAAGACCACCTTGTAGGTCGGTGACTTAATAACATCCAAGGCAAGTTCTTCGTAATGGTCAGCAATCAGAAGAGCCAGTCCAACTGTGAACTGACTAACGGGTCCAGAAGACAAGGGAGTACCATCAATAAGCTCCACAGACAGAGGTGTGTGTCTGGAAATGAGTGGTATCTTATGTCTGGAGACGAACGTTTCGTCAATGTAATTGCCAGAAGCCCCACAGTCCAATAGACCGGATACTTCCAGGTTCTTGTCTGGTAACTTAATTTGGACCTTCAGGGTCTGTAGCACCGCTGGTTGCATGGGCAGACGAATAGAACAAATAACAGAAGGGTCTGAGGAAGGGATAGGACCTGTCGTTGCCCTTCCAGTATACGACAGGTCTCTTAGTTTCCCGACTTCTTCTTCTGCGGACGCAAAGGGCACGTACCCAAATAATGCCCAGCTGCTCCACAGTAAAGACACAAACGCAAAGACCTCCTTTGTTTCTTCTCTTCTTCCGTCAAAGGTCCTCTCATGGCTCCTACTTGCATGGGCTCAGGTCCGGATTCGGTCGACCCGAACGAACCTGCGGGTGAGCTGGTCGTCCTGGGACTGCTTCTGTCAAGCCGACGTCTCTCAGCCTTTCGTTCGGCTAACCTTTGGTCAATACGGAGTACCTGATCAATCAAGAGTTGAAGGCTCTCTGGTTCAGGGATGTGGAGTAGCTCATCCTTGTACTCCTCTCTCAGGCCTCGACGAAACAGTGTCTTCTGTGTAATTTCGGGCCACTGGGAGTCGGTAGCCAAAAGTCAGAAGCGGCTGATGTAGGTGATGATGTCAGTGCTTCCCTGTTTGTAGTCCATCAATTGATTCTGTGCAACGGAGGCCAGGTTCGGCGTCTGGAACACCTCAAGGAAGGCCTTTTCAAAGGCAGCAAAGTCATTCAAAATAGGACTGTTCGTAACCACAAACGGAGTTGCGCAAGCTAATGCGTTCCCAGTTAGGTTCCCCAAGATGTACCCAATCTTGGCCCTATCGTTGTTGAAGTAGGTAGACCTGAAGAGAAAATGTATCCTGCAGTGGTTACAAAACTCTGCCACCCGTCTAGGGTCTCCGTCGAATTTGATGGGTGTTGTATGAGCCAATGATCCCTCTACTTGAGAGGTACTGGGTGCTCCTTGCGTTATCATTTGACGTAAAGTTTGATTCTCCTGACGCAGGGCGGTCATCTCGGCCCTGAGCGCTAGCAACTCGTTCCTCATGTCTTGCGAATCATCCATCTCCGAATCAGAAGGCAGGCGTCTCAATCTGTCAAGCTGGTTGGCCCGAGAGGACCGCGTACCTGCAGTCTTGGTGGTTGGTCTCGCAGAGGTCGCCAGTCTGGAGTCCGGGAACTGATGAACTAGTGGCACGAGGAACCAGCCTCTCCACCACCCAAAAGAGGAACTGGGTGGAGGATGGACCAACTCCCAATGTCACGAAAGGCACTCTCCAGATAAGCGTGACAAGAGGATTGTTAGGCTCAGATGGATGGAACCATAGTCCAAGTGGAGCTTGTTGTCGAGACCATGAATCTTCCAAGAACCTCTGTGCAGCGACAGTTGGTAGATAGACCAGTGTGGCAGAAAGGGTATTCGCAGTAGGCAAAAGGAGCTTGGCTGGTGCTGATGGTTCCAATGGTACACAGGATAAAGTTCGGAGTCAGGCAAGACAGGAAAGAGGGAGGTCAGATGGAGCTTGCTGTCTGGCCAAATAAAGAACTGTCTAAACGTGCCCAGGATGGAACAGGAGAGTGCAGGCTAGCATAGGGTATGACCCAGATACACAGTTGGTGGTAGATGACCCAGGACAGGGCTCAGGTAAGGGCTGGTGGAAGGCTGACCCAGGACAGGACCCAGGTAAGAGCTGGAGGCAGGCTGGCCCAGGACAGGACCCAGGTAATAGCTGGAGGCAGGCTGGCCCAAGACAGGACCCTGGTAAGGACTGGAGGCAGGCTGGCCCAGGACAGGACCCAGGTAAGAGCTGGAGGCAGGCTGGCCCAGGACAGGACCCAGGTAATAGCTGGAGGCAGGCTGGCCCAAGACAGGACCCAGGTAAGGACTGGAGGCAGGCTGGCCCAGGACAGGACCCAGGTAAGAGCTAGAGGCAGGCTGGCCCAGGACAGGACCCAGGTAAGAGCTGGAGGCAGGCTGGCCCAAGACAGGACCCAGGTAAGTGCTGGAGGCAGGAACAACGAGGCGAGCGAAGCGAACCGCGTTGAGACGCGACCCGCTTCGACTCGCGGCCTCTTTTATGGGCCGCCGGCGCCCGAGAGGCCTGGAACGCAAGCCGTTCCATTTCCGGGCGCCGGCGAACCCACAACGAGGCCTGGAAGGCAAGCCCCTCCAAGGAGGCGAGCCCAGTCCACGGCGCATGCGCGGAACCGAGACAGAGGTCTCCCGCGCATGCGCCGAAGGCCGCCGGCCCCGTAACCAGTCGCTCCCCTCCCGGCGAGTCCCCAGACGCGAACGCGTGGGTAGACTCGCCAGGAGGAAATGGGAGCAGCAGACCCCAGTCTCCCGCGTGACATGACAACATCATCCACAAAGGCCAGGTTACCCCTTTCACCCAATTCGGGCATGGCCTTGTGTAGAAAGATGCTGAATTCATTGCTGGAGTTTACGTATCCGAAGGGAGTACCGGTCCATGTGTACTGCTACCCCCCGAAGGTGAAGGCCAGCTTGTACTGGTCCTCCCTACTGACGGGTACTGTCTAGTATCCATTGGTCAGGTCAATGGTTGTGTACACCTTTGACCCCTGGATCTGGGCCAGTCGCTGATCAATGTAGGGAAGAGGCCATTGGGACATGTGCACCCATTTGTTCAGCTCTCTAAGATCTGCACAAAGTCACCAATGGCCATTTGGTTTTAAAATCCCCAGTTCGGGGTTATTAAAGATTCTATGGACTGGAGAATTATCCGACAGGACTCTAGGTTTTTTATAATTTCTGTACAGGACTCCATAGATGCGAGAGGCAAGTGATATTGCTTCACGAATACAGGAGTCATTCAAAGATCCATTTGAATTGAGGTAGAATGTATATAGGTGTGAACACAGTCGTAGGATTCCACAGGAAAGATATCTTGAAAATTAAAAAACACCTGTTTCAACTTTTGCTTTTGTTCCTCAGTCTCAAAGGCATCAGTGAGGTTGACCAGTTCTTGAAACAATCTGTCTAAAGCCTGGGAAGACCTCGGGTTGCACAATCTCAGTGGCCTCCTCCAACTGTGTGGAGAGATCTCTGGTGGGGGTGTTGACCTGGACAGTGGGTTTCAGGTAAGAGAGGCAGTCATTGTGGACCTGGAATATTACCACATCCTTCCTGATGTCACAGGTCACCTCTTCGCCCCACAAGGGCAGGAAGATTACACCAGGAAAATCCCTCCTTACCGGCTGAAGATCCTTTCTGGTGGTATGTCATTGTCACAGTCATTGGGGATTGGTCCTATGATTTAATTTCTAAATCTACGTAAAAATTCTGGTCATCAACCTCCATTCCAATAAAGATGTCTGCACCCAGAGTGATACTCCTAGGGTCGCTGTTATCCACCAGTATTGGAATGGTGTTGTGTTCTATGTCAATTAATGATGTTGGGTTTAACCCCAACCCCTGCTGTTGGAGATGGGACATTGAGGTGTACTTAAGCGTCCCGATTTTGGAGTTTCTCTCCTCTCTTAATTTTTAAGTAAAGTGGGAATGGTCGGGTCCGTTCTGGGATGGTGACCTCCTATACAATTTGAATTTCAACTGCATACGGTAGGAATTGAGCTGACCGGATGCCTTTTCAAAATCATCAAAGCCCATAGCGTTGCTCCCTAGTCAGGACCAGGCCTTGTAATTTATGAGATCCAAATTAATTGCGAGCCGATTGAGAATGTCACTGCCTAAGTAGAATGCAGAGGGGACATCTTGCACGACCCAACAATGATACTCTATGTTTTTATCACCTATGGAAATGATTAGCATACACCTGCTATGCAGAAGATGTTTGGAATTGGGAGTTTCCAGGCCCATTTCCCACTTATCAACCACTTTAAATATGGGAATGGTCAGATCTTTTGGGAGTTACCTGAACAACGCTTTGCTGATTAAGCTTTTTCCATTATTCAGGCACACTCTGGCGAGAACAGGCTCCCTCCCCTTATTTAACTAAATAGGGAGGAACAACTGTTCACCCATTTTCTGAATATCAGCCAAGCTTTGAGCTGTTTTTTCATCACTTTTGATTGCCGGACTTGGATTTTCAGATTGGGGATCGGTATAAAATTTCAAGGTATATCCCTCCCGTGTGGAATGCCACTTGAAACTGCAAGGGAGGTTGATAATCAGGAATGGAGAGGTGTGTGCATCACTAGTTTGTTGTCCTACAGCAATAACAGTAATGTCAGGTATTTGAAAATGGAACTCAATGTTGTCAGATTTTTTGTCCAACCATGTGGCATGTGCCATTTAAACTGACTTAGTTGATGCTTTGTTTTAATTTTATCAGCCAGTTTGTCTGAGTCCAGAGGCCTTGTTCACACAGTCTAACAGGGGAGAAAACCTCCAAAGGAGGTCATTTCCTAATAGAGAGGGGGTTCACTCTGGAGTCATGACTATGAAAGGGTGCTTCACCTTGTGTTGCCCAATTTTAATTTCCAGATCTGCAGTCCCCTTTACTGGAATTTCATTCCAGTCAAAGTTCTGGAGTTGTCAGGGAAGAGGGGTGAGAGGGATCTGGTGTCTCCCCCCCTTCCTGAATTTAGCTGCTTAAATGCCCTTTTGGACACAAGAGTGTCTTGGGATCCAGTGTCCCCCAGTGCTACAAATGCAAATGCACATTGCCCTTGCACTCGGATGGGGTCATAGAAGCTACCTTCTTTCACCACCAAACGGCAAAGGAAATGGGCATTTTGGGCAAACTGGGCGGTTAGGTTCTTTATTTTGGACTCTGCCACTGTGGGGTTTTAGACAGTATTCTGTGTCAGAGTTCGGGAATCTGTAAAGAAAATTTGGCATCCAGAAGTAGAAGGGATTTTGGAATCCCCTTTTTCCAATATCTCTTTGCTGTCCCTCTTTCCCTGGAGACAGTCACTAGAAGCGGGTTGTGGTGCGGATCCCTCAGTGATCGTTAGGTTCTCTGGAGGACAATTCTGGGGTTCAGGGATGGGTGATTCTGAATCAGTCCCCACACCTACCCAGTCTGGGTTGGGTCTCTTGGGACCCATTTTTCTTTGGGCAGAATTCCTCCGTCCTTGAAGGAGAAGACATTTTTCCCAGAATCCTCCAAGGATTCTTTCCCTTCGAACTGAATGTCACTGAATTCCTCCACAAAATGGGCCTTTTTGGGCTCTTTATTTCTCCTACCCACCCTCTGTTCCCTGGGTTGCAGATATTCAGAGGCAGGACATTTAAGCTCTGGTTCCGGCATGTCTAGGGGCTTTTCACATTTGAGGAAGGAAGCTTGCTCTAGGGCTTTGCATCCCCCTTCCTCCCATGCCTCCTTCTCTGGAGCCGGTTGGTTATCGGGGTTATTTCCCATCATTGTTATGGGTTGCCATACCCTTGGTTTGAGTTATTCTGAGGTGCCATGTTCATCTGAGGGTTCTGCCCGCAACATGCGACTCAGATCGTGAGTTAGGTTCTGGACCTGGCGCTCCGGTTGGGACACCCGCTCTGACTGGTACGGGGGGTCTTGAATCAACTCTGGGTGACTCTCAGGAAGGGTAACTATCCCTTCTCCCGGGGTTTCCCTGGGAGCCCTCGACCCTTGGCCTCCCCTCTCCGGGATTTGGTGGTCTGGACTCCCGAAAACGGGGAGAGTAAGGAGGGTTGTCCTGGATGTTGAGGTTTTGAGGGATCCTAGGGAAAAAATATAAACCCGCATTTGGGAGATTACTGCCCTCCTGAGGGAAATTACGACCGGAAGTTCCCTCAGGCTATACTAATCTGATTGGTTCCCCCCTTTGTCCGGGATGTCCACACTTACCCCAAGATGGGTCTGCTGCCCTTGTATCTAGGACTGATGAAATTGGCAGAGTTAGAGGATACATTTGTGGGGTATCCTACCTGACTCCCACCTGATTGTGATTGGTCAGATGATCTTCTCTGCCTCTGATTGGGTTGGTTTTGGGAAGGTTGATTTTTAGTTCCCCCCATTTCTAGGTCCAAAATGGGGGCAACCTTCACCTCCGCCAACTTGGCAGCAGCAGGGGTGTTGGTTGGCTTGGGGGTTTTTGTTAGATTTTTGTTTTCAACAGGCTTTTGGACCTTGTAGATCCAGGTAGCTTTCTCTACTACCCATTCCAGGGTCTTGTCATCATGAAAATCCCTTACCAACTGTGTCATGATATATTTTGGGAGTGCATGAAAATAGGTATTTACAAATTCCCTACTATTTGTGTGCACCTGCCTAGTAGTTTGCGCAAATGCCTGCTTTAGCGCCTGAAAAAAATATTTTGGGGCCTGATTCTCTCCACATTGCAAATTGTAGGCCACCTTGCAGGCCTTCTGGGAGTTTCTGTGTGTGGAGAAGTGCTTCAAGACTTCAAGACGGCTGCCTTGTCGGTGGACCGCTTTGAAGGGTTCTGGTCTTCCAGCCCAGCAAAGAAGCTGGAGTACTCTGGAGAGAATGTCCATTTTGCAAATTCCATTATATTCTGGCTATTTTTAATGTGAAAAGAGGTAATCATCTGTTCATATAGATCCAGATGCTTCCAGGCAGAATATTTAGCATTCTTGTGATACAAGGTCATGAAACGTCTAAGAGCTTCAATGGCCCTCATTACGACCCTTGCGGAAATCGACTGACCGGAGCGCCACAGCGTAAATAGCGTTTCCGCCATTGCACGAAGGAGCAAAGTGCGGCCCATTCCGACCCATCGGGCACGAGCAACACGCCACGGCGGAAGTGCAAAGTCCGCGATGGCGGAAATGACCCCAAAACGGCCCACACCGCCGCCGTACGGCGCCCTAGGTGCAATACCGCCACCCCTCTCAGCGGTCACCGCAGTGTGCGCCTACCGTAAAGTACGGTGACCGGAAATATACGGAAACCGAATCTAAAACATGGGCCCGGAACCGGAAACATCCCGGCGTACACCTATAAAAACACTAAAACCACACAACCACTAAAATCACCACCCTGAAACACACCTCAACCCGCCAACCACCCTAGCGAAACCAAGAAAAATTGGAAAAGCAGCGAAGAAAGCGTGCGACCGCAAGCGGCAGGTCCACTTCTCCCGTGAGGAACTCACCGTGCTAACAGAGACCCTCCAGGAGAATGCTGCCGTCGTCTTCTCCACGCAAATGACCAGGACGGCACTTGCAAACAAGAAGGCCATATGGGCTCTGGTGGCACAGCGGGTAAGTGCGGTGGGGACCGCACCCCGCACCCCACAGCAATGCCGCAAGCGATGGGACGACCTGCATATACGCGTCCGCAGCATACTCTCTGCCAACCGCAACATCGCCACAGCCACCGGGGGAGGTCCTGAATCACCCATCAAGTTGACCCCCTGGGAAGAAATCTGTGCCTCCACCATCGGAATGGAGAGCATAGAGGGAGTCGGAGGGATGGAGAAAGGAGTGCAGACATCCGAAGAATCAGGTAGGTGGACCAGATAAAACAATGCCAAATCCACACAGTCCATCCATGTGAAGTACCATGCGTCCACATAGTGCAACAGAAACACATGTCCAGGAGAACGTCCACACACATCGGCCTGATAGCGCACGTTAAAACCCACAATAAATACATAAATAATTAAAAACCCCTAAAACACGCACTACACGTGCAGCAGGCACACCCTAACTGCAGGCTGCCAAACAACTGCACCCTCACTCCACACACAAATCAAAGCACCTCCAAGGCCCCGACCCAAATCACCCTCAGGTACCACCCCAATGCATGTGATACAATGCCATTCCAATTCCCACAGACCCATCAATAACCCTCGCCCTCCTTTACTCCACCACAGGGTCCGATCCAAACGACGAGCTACAGGACACCCCTACCAGCACACCTGCAAAGAGGGCCAAGACCAACGGCCAGAGACCCTCCACCTCAGCTGCACGCATCAAGACACGGCAGCAGCACAAATCAGGTGGCAGCACAGAGGAGGGAACATCAACAGGCACCCCAGCAGCCAGCATGCCCACAACACCACCACCACAGGTCCCCCCAATGGATGCCACAGAAGGCACTGCCTCAGGTGGCAGCAGCACCATAGGCGACACCTCATTGATGGCAGCATGCTCGGACACAGAAAACGGGGATGCCGAAGTCAGATCCATCCATGACCTGTCCCAATCCCCCTGTCTGTCCCATCCCGTACAACATGAGGATACCACGCAGGGGCACCCACAAGACGACGACTGGCCATCCCCCACAAGCCCTGTGGCAAGGCAACATGAGGACAACAGCCCCTCTGCGACACCCCCGCAAATGGCCATGGCCCAGCAGAGGCAACAGTCCCTCGACCAGTTGATCGAACAACAGCAGCAACTGGCCACACTCCTCAAGGACCATGCCGATGAATGTGGGGGCACTAAGGCAGACATAGAAACATCAACTGAGACACTTAGGGCAGAAATGGAGAGAGGCACAGAGACGCTAAGGGCACAAATTGAGAGAAGCACCGAGAGCCTGAGGGGGGAACTGCATGCGACGTCCAAAGACGTATGTGCCGAACTTGCCGCAGTGCGCCGTGTGCTCACTGAGCTCTCGCAAACCCTTAGGGACATGCATGGACGTGAGCAGGCAGACACATCATCCGTTGCAAGTTCCGTCCAGGGCAGCCCCCAACGTAGATCTGGGAGGAACCTGCGCTCCACAGGCAGGGGTGCCCCTGATACCCGCAGAGGGGGCTTGCAATAGCGACTGCCCACTTACAATGAGCATCTTTGGACACTGGTGTTCGGGGGGGAGGTAGGAGGGTGGAGGGGGTGTGTTGGGCTCACTTGGGTGGCGGGTCGATAGGGTGTTCAACATGATATCACATATGCCATAAACAGTGCACGATCAACCAATGAGATGTGTGGACATTGATCTTTGTGTACTAGGCCATCATAGGCGTACAGTCCATATTGTGCATGTCCCAGACACACACAGTGCCACGAGTCCCGTGTCCATGTATCAGCCACCAGGCGTGAGTGCTAGAAGCATGCATCAATGAGATGCTGACGAATGTCACGGGCCTCCGGTGCCTCGCAGACTCCATGAGGTGCTGCCACATCCCCACCCTCATCATGACCATCATCAGGTGCTTGCAGTTCTGCGTCAGGGGGCATGGGCACATTTCTACGTACGCACATGTTGTGGAGCATGACACATGCCATCACCATCTTTGCAACCTTCTCATGGCGGTACAGGAGTGCCCCGCCAGACCTGCTGAGGCAGCGGAAACGGCCCTTCAGTAGGCCGAATGCCTGCTCAATGACTACACGGGTACGTGAGTGGGCATGGTTGTAGTCCTCCTCATGCTGGTCCCGTGGGTTCCGGACTGGTGTGAGGAGCCATCTCTTCAGTGGATATCCAGCATCACCTGTATGTGGACGAGAAACGTATGATGTGGAATGCCATTGATACGTACGCACACCCCCCCCCCCCTTCCTGCCAGTACATTGCCAATTCACATACCCCACATAATCATGCATGTAATGAGACTCACCGAGTAGCCAGGATCTGTTCCCTGCGTGTCGCTCCATGTAGCGTGGTATTGTAGAGTTCCTCAAGACCATTGAATCATGGGTTGATCCAGGGAATCGGGCACAACAATGCGTAATGATCCTGTTGGAGTCACACACCATTTGTACATTCAGGGAATGAAATTGTTTTCGGTTGCGGTACTGGGCCTCCATGGCATGTGGGACGACCAATTCAACATGGGTGCAGTCGATGGCACCAATGCAACCCGGTATGCCGGCAAGTGCATGGAATCCCACTTTTGTGTTGGTAATTTCCTGCTCCGAGCGTGGTAGAGAGATGTAGTCGTCTGCGTGCTGCAGGAGGGCATCGAGCACTTGGAATAGTGTCCGTGAGAACAGTGGCTGAGAAATGCCATGCAACTGTCCGACTGTGTGCTGGTAGGTGCCTGTGGCCAGGAAGTGGAGTACAGACACCACCTTCAGTAGGGGTGGGATGGCGGTTGGGCTATCTATCATGCTGACTAGGTCAGCCTGTGTCATGTCCACAATGGCGGCTATGGTGTCCCGGTCCAGACGGTAGAGGGTGTGGATCTGCTCATCAGTGAGGTTGAACGGATGTGCTCGGAGGCGTGGGATTGCGGGCTGCCTGCGTGGTGGTAGTGGCTGTGCTGCTGGGCCTTGCTGGCCCTGCCTTGGCCTCCTCCTCCTCCTGCGTCTCCTCCGTGCGGCTGGTTGTAGTTGTTGTTCGTCTTCTTCTTGGAGTCGGAGCACTTGCAGTGCTATCAGGTCCCCCAGGGCCAACATCGCGAGTCCTGCCGGTAGCATTTCGCTGTGGTTGTGGGAGGAGACTGGCTGTGCAATTTATGTGTTTCCAGGCTGTATGGCCTCCACCTGTGGTGATTAATTCCACCTGTGCAAACTGCTCTCCCCTTTGGCCGAGCACGTCCCGCGCACAACGCTGCAAATCGGGGAATGGTATCTTGCTATTGCAATCATGTATTTGTACCCGATGGCCGTGTAAGATTGGTTGATATGTTCATTCTGCTGTGGTCCCATTGTTTCCCATACTATCTGTGCAGTCGCGAACGGACTTGTGAAGGGTCAGTGGAACGTAGTACTCGAGTAACGGTGGGCCCTCATGCATCACTGTACCGAGTTGCAACGACGGGCGGGGCGTCCCATTTGTGGGTGAAGGCAGTTGCCATTTTCACACACAGCCGCACTCGATGGAATAATTAGTGATTTCAAACGGCCACAGATGCCTTTTCGACGTGATGTTGCAAATGAGGAATTCGAAGGGCGGCGCTTTCGGTTTCCAGCTAGCGGCGAGGAGATGCCCACAGGTCTGACTGCAAATATAACGTTCTATTGTACTATGTCCTTGAGACAGGGCCCATGGCGAGGGAGCAATGATTGATATGAATAGTTTGGGATGCGCAATAGCTACGTGGGCGATGAGGCCGTCCGTTCCGAAATTCATGTTACTTCACAACACTGGATTTACGGGCTGGGGCACTGTGGATTTAGCAGGCTGCATTACGCACAGACTCAATGGATGTTTCTAATGTTATGTGAGTAATTATTCATGCGTTTTGATCCCGGGATGAGGGAATGATGAATGGATGCATGGGCAGGTGATTTGATACAGAGTTTGCCATGTACAGGGCTTCTTGGGATCTATCCGCCTCCCCTACGCTATGTGATGCAGGGCTGCCATAGTGGGACCATCGTCTATCTGGCCTTGTTGAGCCCTCCCTGTCTCGAGGCGCCCTCAGACACTTGTGTCCATGCACGTTAACATTCCCATCTGATGGATTCTTTTTTGACAGACGCATGCACAGGTACACTCGTTTGTGATGGTGTTTGCACCTCGATGTAGATGGTCATGAGTCGCAAGTGGTTTTGGGGTGGTGATGATCCTTTTGAGTGGGCTAGCATGCATATGGCTGTGGATTTCGTGTGATCATTGAAGTGAGTTGATCGAATGCAGTTCTGATGGCCATTCTGTTCTTGTTCTTTTCTTTTGGTTGACAGGTATCTCCTCCCCTTTTGCCACTGCCATCTGTATGCCACTCCTGCAGATGGATTTTACTCCCGACACCTGCTGCTTCGTGTTAATCGGTGGAGCAGCATTACGATCTTATGGGACGATCGCCAATGGCCCACATGCCCTTACGCAGTACTGGTGGCTCGGAGCAACATTTCGGCCTTTCAGCTGGACTAGTGCCTCCCCATTGGGTCGGCCCTGCGGTTCTGTGCGCTTCCATGTTGCCTTTTCGTACGTGAATGTGGCTCTGTGTGCCATGGGGGAACAGGGCGACACACAGGTAGTGGCTGGTCATTTCATGCGGATGCAGCCCACAATGGTGATTGGTGTTTTGTAGTTCATGGCCTGATGGCTGTATGGGCTTGGTGACTTTGATGTGCATTAAATTTCTATTCTGATTTGGCCCGTGTAGCTTTTTCCTTTGCAAGTGATGTGGCATATGCCTATTTGGGGGGCGATGTATTGTGAGGAGATCTGCATTGGGTTCCAGCTTCGGGGTTTAGTTGCGTGGTACTGTGCTGGGCGCGTTTGCCTACGAAGCCCAGTGAGGTCAGGGATGGGGGCTGCCAATATGACTGTTTGAATGTTGTCATGCTCAGGGGCGGGGGATTGGGTTTTGTGTAACAGATGCCGGTCAGCCAGGTGGACTGGTGGAATGATGTGTTTTTCGGAATATTGCTGGTCACAGGTGCCTGTGTTTGCGTGCGTTTCTTGGTGGGGGACTGTGGTCATGTCCATTGGGATGGCTTCTGTATTCGTGCCATCTGTGCCCTGCAGCTCCCATTGGCCCCTCTTGTGTTTCTTTTGTTCGTTGCCATGCAGGGGTGACTTGTACATTTCAATGGTTGCATTGTGACTTCATTGCACCTACGGGGAGTTGTACTTTGTGGGCAGGGAGCGGTGTACAGGCACTCAGTGGGGCCGTTTACGGTTGATTCGCGATGCCGTACTTCTCGCCATGGCGGAATGGTACATTACGCCATGCCTGATGGCGTTAGGTACATGTCCGCTAGGGTCGGAATTGGCGTACCCTTGCGCCATGGTGGTGTTTGCGGTTTGGCATGGCGCGCGCGCGCGTGCTTGGTGCAGTTAGCGTTGGCGTTCACTACGGTGTCGCTAATGGCTTCGTACTTTCCGGTGACGGGTCATAGTCGCAACGAGCGCTATTCGATGGCGGAATTGCATTTCCGCCATCGTTTTCACCTTTCCGCCAGGGTCGTAATGAGGGCCAATGTGTTTAATGGGGTCTTTCACCAGAGCTCTCTTTTGCTTGTTAGCCTTCTTTTGCCATTATACCTGAGTCCATTCACCCTTAGACTCAGAGCTGTGTGGTAATTGATGTCCCCTCATTATCCTCTTGGCACTCCCTAATTCTTTGAGCTTGTGAGTTTCTCCCAGAATAATGGGGCTTAGTCTCATCTCTCCTGTTCTGCCTTGAGCTCTCTGGGTCACTCCCCTTGGACTCCCTCTTTTGCACAGGAGAGTAGTCTTCTGACTCCTCTCTGCTTCCAGGGTTAGTGGAGAACCCCCCCCCCCTTCCCAGATTGGGTGGAGGTTTTCAGAATACTATTTTGGGCGCTCAATTCAGACTCCTTTTCTCTGCAAAGTGAATTAAGTGGTTCTTTTGTAGATGATGTTTCTTTGGCTCTAGATCCCTGTTTTTTCCTCATATGAGCTTTCCTGGTCAGATCCATCAGCCATGACATTTTTGAATCTGAACAGGGGTGCCCCCCCAACAGTCTCTGATGGACGCTGACCTGCCAGCTCAATCATGCTAGGCCTATTTAAGTTTAGCTGCCTCGTGGTTTCCAGTTCATGTGAACCTATAGACATGAAGTCAGTAGTGCCTTGTGCATACATGGTGGTAGATTGGTTTGAAGCCCTTGGTACAGGTTGCATCACTCTGTGATCAGGGGTTGCCCTGCCACTCTCTACCTGTTCGGGATCCCTCAAGTTTTGATTCAATCTAGCACATTCCTTTTCTAACTTGCCAAGTTTGTCCTTCTCAGCCCCTACCTCTTGATCGTAGGCAAAGGCCTGGGCCTGGTGCTCTGCTATCAGGGAATGACTTGCCTCTATTACATTCCCTTGGGCTGCTACCTGGCTCTGGAGTCCCCTGTTCTCATCACAGAGGGCCTTGTTTCTTTTCTGGGCCTCTTGTATTGCTTGGGAACACTCAGACCATTTTTGTTGCAGGAGATGAATCTCCTGTCTCTGCACATTTTTGGCCTGGGTGGTCTCTTCTAGATCACCTTCTTCTTGTCCCACATGCCCCATTCATTTTGCATACTCAGTTTTTAGGTCAGTCAGTTCCTGGAGGTCTGACTCTCTTTGCTGTAGGTCTGTTTTTAATTTGCACACTTCCTGGTAAAGGGCATGGTTTTCCTGATACAGGGTGCACACCTGTTCAGTCAGTCCATCTCTCTGTTGTTTTATAACACTTAACTTCTGGCATTCCTGGTTGAATTCTGTTTGGGAATGGAGTTTCTTAATGATTAACTTATTACTCTCCTCTTGCAATTTCTCAATCTGATTTTGTAAAGTGGTTATCTGCCCTGAGCAGACTATTATATTTTATTTGTTGGTTCAATTTTAGTTGACTCTCTTCTAGAGAGTCAACCTTTTCTTGGAATTCCTCTTTTAATGTTGATAATCGGGCCTCTTGCTCTAAATTGTTTTGTTTTTGTACAACCAGCTCCTCTGTTAAACAGGAAATCATATTGTGCTTCCTTTCTTATATATATTGGCCTAAGCCCAGTCGCTCTGCGAAGAAAACCGAGTTTCAAATTTTCCGATTTTAGATCGACTTCGCCGCCATTTTGGGATCATCCGCCATTTTGATTTCTGTTCAAATGTAACTCTGTGTTCTAAAATGGTGGACTGTGTTTCCAACATGTAACTGAGCTGTCCCGACCCTTGCACCTTAGTTAATGTTTAAACTGTCCGTTGGCCGAATGTTTAGGCTGAGTAAAGAGACCTTGTCCCATGCCTGACTTGTGGTCTAAGGATTGTCTGCACCAATAAGCCTCATCCATGAATATGCATTGAAACAATGTAAAGCAAATGTCGAATGTGGACACTGGTTGAACTGTATTGTGAAGGGAATATGCAAAGGCTTACTGCAAAATCTGGGAATACACTGTTGCCATTGTAACTTGTTTGTATATAAACCAAGGATAATCCGTGTGCACATTATTGTATGAGCCATAAGTGAACTCGCCACAAACTGTAGACCATGGATTATTAACTTGCAGAGGGGCTGGACATTATTACTGAAATTGTATGAATAACTGAATGTCTAGATGTCCAGTACCTCTCACTTCTCACACTGAAGGGCTGGTATTCACTGTGATGTACTGAGGGCCAGATAGCTTTCTGTTTTGTTTCTTTGTAAACTGCTGTTAGGCGGAAACCTGTGCAGTTCCCTCTGGGACCACTGCAAAAGATTTAGGGCTACAGGTGTTTGGCGGTGAACCCACTTGGTAGCAGTCTGTACCACACAGATTCACTTGGTAGCTGTGGCTGAGCAGTCAGACTTCCCTCAAAAAGAGTTGAGCAGTATGTGGAGTATACAAGATAGGGCAATTCTTCCCAGCAAGACAAGCAAACACGCAACGAGGCTTAGTGTAAAGATATTAAGTTATTTATTTATAACAAAACATCTATGAAAAACACTATGGCAAGTTCACGGCAAACAAATCAAACACAATTACTCTACGAAGAAGAACCGATCAATCCCCCTAGCAATATTTCGACAAGTCTAGGTTCTACCGGTACCACTTAATTTCAGACAGAGGTGTATACCTCAACCTAGATGACACTCTAATATTTGTTAGGACGGGAAGAGAAAAAGATAGGCAGGTTATGAAATCAACACAGTTCAATCCTTCGTGGATAAAATGCAAGGCAGGAAGGAAAGAATCACAATAGATCGTAAAGTTCAGAGGCCAGGCCCACTCGGAGAGAGGCAAGGCGCGATGTGCCAAAAAGTCTCTAGTGGAGATGCATTCAAGTCTTTGTAGCAAATTGTTATCGGCAGATTGAACCAGTTCAGAACAATAAATGAGAAAAGCTTAGAGGTGACCCAACGGAACGGAGAGGATTAAGACACCTCACTCGAACCGATTGAAAGGGAAGCCAGGTGGACACGGTACCTTGTTGTGGAGGGCAGCTCCGGCGGGGGCAGTTGTTCCTGGTGGTGGATGCACGTCGGGTCTTTGCCAAGAGTAGAGATGATCTCGTCGTCGAAGAAAAGTGAAGTCCGGTGCACCACCAGGGAAGAGACCAGCCGCGGAGTGCTCCGTCACAAGGCACCACCTTTTGGTCGCGGTACAGGAGTAGTGGCTATCCGGTTGCCGAGGTGCTCTGCACGGGCAATTTGACCACTGCGTCCGGAGGCGAATAAAAAGCAAAGGGGACTGGTTGTTCCCACCAGTCAGGGGAAGAGACTCTCTGGCAGGGAGATCTCCTCTGTCGTCGGGAAGTGGTGAGTCGGTTCCGCAGGGCTCCACCGGAGGTGTCGTCGTGCAGGTCGGCTCAGCGTTACCCTCGTCGGATTCTAAGATCCTGTGGCGACTTCTGAAGATCCAGTCACAAAAGCCCTGCTTTTATGCAAAAACCCCCATTCATTCAGCCTAGCTGTCAATCAACACATGCTAAGTGGTGAGCGGGGAGGCTCACCACTTGGGCCAATCACTCCAGAGTGCGACCGGAGTTGGCAAGGCAACTCGGTCCAGGGTGCCTAAACCCCCTCCCTCACCCCTGTGGTAACCCAGACAGAATGGCACCACTTTGGAGGGTCTCCGTACAGAGCCCGCCAAAAGTGGAACAAAGGGCTCGACCTTTGGTTTAGGAGTCACAGAGACGAACACAGACGCCATTTTAAAAACCGAGTTCTGGCAGAAAGTACCATTCGGTAAACTTATTTAAGATAAGTAGACCGGTGGTACGTTAGAGATTAACGAGGAAAAGTATCAATCTCCAACAATGGGACGAATCCCATAGGGTTATGTCCGGGGTCAAACATAACAAGTAGTTTCCACTGCCACCAGCCAAAACTCGACGAGGGGGGACGGGACAGTGCCCCCTCAAGTAACAGATCCAGGAGTAATCGAATTACCCCTACTAGTACGTCCACAATAAGATGGTTTGTACTAGTCCTGTTAGTAAATTTAGGTCTAGTAAAGCCAATGGTGACTTTACATGCCCGGGGAGACAGTAGTCAGTCCCCGGGTATGGAGTCTATGGTGGGGGTCCGCTAGGATGCCCCAGTGCTACGGCACATAGGGTGAGGTGTAACACACATAGAAAAACACATGAGACCCTATGGAGTAAAAGACCCCAAAGCCCTTAGAACACATTGACATTCAAAGGAATTACACACATACATGTCCAAGAGTGGGAGAAAAAGAGTCTCACTCTTGGCAGGATGGAAAAAAACAAAATTCCAAAATCCAGCAAAGCTGCTGAGGGACTCACTAGGTTAGGAAATTCAGCCTAAACAGAGAATTCTCCCTAACACTCGCCCCCCCCAGACTAAGGGACAGGAGGATTTAATCCACTCCTGGATGAATCTCGTACCTCTAGTCGATGACATACATCCTAGAGAGACCATCAGCATTTTGGTGGTGACATCCTGACCTGTGCTCAATGGTGAAATTAAACCCTTGCAGGCAGATCGACCATCTCAATAGTTTTGGGTTTTCCCCTTTCATTTGCATTAACCATCTCAAGGGTTGGTGGTCAGTCTGAATGACAAAAGTAGAACCATACAAGTATGGCCTAAACTTCTTCAGAGCCCACACGATAGCAAAGCACTCTCTTTCGATTGTTGCGCACCTTGTTTCAGGATCCTTCAGCTTGCGGCTGATGAAGCAAACGGGGTGCTCCCAACCTTTACCATCCAGTTGACTGAGTACGGCACCTATTCCTACATTTGAAGCATCTGTCTGCACAATGAAGTGTTGGCGGTAATCAGGAGCTCTGTGTACTGGGGCTTGGCAAAGAGCCTTTTTCAGGTTTTCAAAAGCCTGATTGCACTCCTCGTTCCATTTAACCTTTTTAGGAAATTTGGGCGAGGAGATGACATTCAGTGGAGAAGCTATGGTCCCATAGTTCTCTATGAAATTCCTGTAATACCCAGTGAGGCCTAGGAAGGCTCTCACCTGGGTTTGAGTAGTCGGTGTTGTCCAATTTTGCACAGCTTCAATTTTACTGAGCAAAGGACTTACTTCTCCACCGCCTACCTCATGTCCAAGATAGACTACCTTACTCTGTCCAATTTGGCATTTGCTCGCCTTTATGGTCAGATTGGCTCATCCAAGAGCCTGCAAAACGTCTCTCAGGTGGGTTACATGTTCTTCCCAGGAATTGCTGAACACTGCAATGTCATCCAAGTATGCCATGCAGAAGTCCTCCATCCCATTCAGAACCTGATTTACCATTCGTTGAAACGTAGCAGGTGCATTTTTTAATCCGAAAGGCATTACCTTAAACTGGTAGAGGCCAACTGGGGTAGAAAATGCAGTTTTCTCCTTGGCATGGTCTGTGAGGGCTATTTGCCAATAGCCTGACGTCAAGTCAAATGTGCTGAGGAACTTGGCGGCGCCAAATTTATCCACCAACTCATCTGTTCTTGGCAAAGGGTGAGCATCAGTCTTGGTGACTGCATTAAGAGCTCTATAATCCACGCAGAATCTAAGTTCTTTAGATCCGCCCTTTGGTACTAACACGACTGGGCTAGACCATGGACTAGTAGAGGGCTCTATTACCCCGAGATCAAGCATCTTGCTGACCTCACCTTTGATGTGGGTTTGTACGTTTTCTGACATGCGGTATCCTCTGCTTTTGACGGGCAGTCAGTCACCAATGAGTATGCCCCAAGGGGTCAAGCCTGGTGAAAGCGAGAACAGAGAGGCAAACTGATTCAACATAGATTTGCACTCTTCTTGTTGCTCGGGTGTCAGATTGGAGGAGAGATTTACTCCTTCAATTTTTTCATCTAAAGGTAAGCCTCTGAGGAGATCCGGAAGAGCTTCACTCTCTTCTTCTTCCTCGGATGACGCTAGAAGCAACGCTCCTACATCAGGTCGCGAGACATACGCTTTAAGTCGGTTGGTGTAAAAGACTGTCAGAGCCTCCTTGGGATTGCCCAAGTCCACCAGATAGTTACCCTCTCCGAGTTTACCCACTACTCGGAAGGGTCCCATCCAATTATCTTGCAAGGCCCTCTGCCTTGTTGGGATCATAACGAGAACGAGCTGGTCTTGAGCAAACTCAACCATGTTAGCCTTTTGATCGTGCCAGTGCTTGACCAATGCTTGTCCAGCTTTCAAGTTATCGCTTGTTTCCGTCATCATGTGTGACATTCTCCTCCGGAGACCTATCACGTAGTCAGTCACTCTGACTGGCTTGGGAGAAGGAGCACTCTCCAACCCCTCCTTAATCAGGGCCAATGGACCTCTGACGGGATGACCATAGAGTAGTTCGAAGGGAGAGTAACCTACTCCCTCCTGAGGGACTTCTCTATAAGGAAAGAGAAGGCATGGCAGTAGAAGGTCCCACTTACGCTTAAGGGGTTCCTCTAAAGCACCTATCATGCTCTTCATGGTTCGGTTGAACCGTTCTACCAACCCATTGGTTTGTGGGTGGTAAGCTGTTGAGAACTTGTAAGTAACTCCACAGGTTTTCCACATGGCTTTCATGTAGTTGGACATAAAGTTTGACCCCCTGTCAGAGATTACTTCCTTAGGAAACCCGACCCTAGTAAAAATACCAAGTAGGGCCTTAGCCACAGCCGGGGCTGTAACAGTCCTCATAGGAATTGCCTCAGGATACCTAGTAGCATGGTCTACTACAACAAGTATAAACCTGTTGCCTGAGGAGGTTGGAGGATCAAGGGGACCAACAATGTCAATCCCTACTCTCTCAAATGGGACTCCCACAACTGGGAGAGGAACTAAAGGTGCCACATTCTTGGAGCCAACCTTACCAGAGATCTGGCAGGTGTGGCAGCTCCTGCAGTGTTTTTCTACTTCGGCCCCCATTTTAGGCCAATAGAAGTAGAGAGAGAGCCTTTCCTTAGTCTTCTTGAAACTCAAGTGACCAGCCAAAGGAATCTCGTGGGCTAACAGCAAGAACTGTGGTCTGTTCTCTTGGGGTACTACAAGTCGTTTGTAGTCTCCAGGTGCAGACTCGGTCGGTTCACTGTAGAAGAGGCCATCTTCCCAGTGCAACCTGTATTTCCCAGGCTCTTGCCCTTCAGCCTGAGCTTCTGCCTGGTGGCGAAGACCTTCCAGAGTTGGACATTCTCTCTGTCCCTTACTGAAGTCTGCCCTGCTGGGTCCACCTTCTGCCAGTAAAGACTGCAGCTCAGGATGGTCAACAGGATCCAGATCTCCAATGAGTTCCTGGCCTTCCATTAGCTCTTCCTCAGAGTCTAATTCTACCATGCAGGGTTGTACCTCCCTCTCAGACTCGGCTGGAGGGGGAGTTACGGGTGTAACTTTGGACAACCGCGGGGAAGTCCGTGTTGGCTGCACTGGAATGCTGGCTGCTGGTTTCGGGATAGAAGTCTTAGGTTTCCCTTTCGCTTCTGATGTCTTGGAGACAGCGGCCGACAATTCCAGTGGAGCAGGAGTGATTTCTGTCTTCATCATCTCCCCGAGAGTACCGCGCATGGTCCTCTCTCTTGCAGGTCTGGTTAGCTCCTGTAACCGTTTACTAGGAGGTCTGGGAGTATGCGATACAACTCTGAGAGTTTTCAAATCGTTACCCAACAGTACGCGTCCTGGTACCTCACTCTGTATGCTGACAGGTATCTTCACAGTCATGTCGTTACACTGGATGAGAACTGGTAATTGGGGAAGCATATGCACAGGCCCTCGAGCTAACTTGGTGAGGCGTTTGGGTGCCTTAGCAACATGCTCAGCCTGAAAAAACGATTTATCCACCACAGTATGCTGGCCCCAGTGTCACTAATGGCAGGAGTCTCCTGACCATTCACCTGGACACTGTCCTTATAATACTCTTTAGTATTATCGGGGATAGAATTATAGACATCTAAATTCTGTTGTTCCCACAACCCCAGAGATACTAAAGAAACGCTGGCTGAGACTCCAATGGGTTCGTCAGCTAGCAGTAGAAAGTTTCCACTTGCCATTTGGACTTCCTCCTCTGGAGCGAAGGCTAAGGAGACAAGCTGGACCCCTGAAGGTTTACCCTTACATCTGGAATCTCCTTTCACGTGGTCAGTCGCGCCACAAACAAAGCATTTACCGAATGCTTTCTGGAATGGTGGCTTGTTCTGACCTCCTTCCGGTTTGGCACCAGAAGACACACTATTCTGCTGCGGTTTTCCTTGTGGCTTACCCTTCTGGTTTTGTTTGGGGCCCTCTTTGGAATGTGAGTTATTAGAATTCTCTTTGGAGTCTTTTTTAGGCTGTTTTCCCTCATCCTTTTTCTGAGTTGCCCCAGAATCCTCATGAGTAGCCCTGTTGGCAACCCACAAGTCAGCAGCCTTAGCTAGCTCCCTGGAATCCAATTCCTTCGAATCAGCCAAGTGCTGTCTGAGCTCAGGAGAACAGGCATCATAAATAGACTCCAACATAAAAAGATTTCTCATACCCTCATAAGTGTTCACTTTGTAACCCTTAATCCATCCCTCTAAGTTATTCAACCCTTCACTCACCCAGGTAGCCCAAGGGGTACCATCATGCTTTTTGAGGGTTCTAAACCTCTTAAGATACTGGGAAGGGGTCTCCCCGAATCTAGCTATTAAAGCCAGTTTCACACTTTCGTAATCCATCTTATCTGCCTCCCCCAACTCCCTTACCACATCAGTCGCAACAGGAGGGAGCCTAGAGAACAACCAGGGAAGTAACGCATTCCCGGTGATGTCCTGAAGCCCATGATTATATTCAAACAGTTTCAACCAATCCAACACATCCAATCTCGGTTCATACATACCCACTAATTCCTTCGGCATCCGGGGACTTTTGGGACTGGAGCTCCTAGAGGAACCAGAGGAGAGAGAAGCATTTTCCATAGACAACTTTTTCATCTCTAACTCGTGATTAAGTTCTATTTCTCTGAGTCTTAACTCAGCTTGCTTCTGCTCAGCCTGGGCATTCATCCGTCTGAACTCAAGCTCTTGGTTTCGTTCGGATTGAGCCAAAAACCGTTTGTATTCTAGTTCGAGCTTCATTTTTTCAAGTTCAAAATAAGCAGGGTTACTTGTGGGACCTGGTATGGGCCCCGTAGGCACAGCTGGTAAGGCAGGTAGAGAAGCAGGGGAGACAGTTTCGTTAGCCTCTCCGTCCTCGTCAGCCTCTTCATCGCTATCATCAGAATTACGATTCAGATCAACACCATCACTGTCATCTACATTTGCTGGAGAGATTGGTTCCTCTGAACCAGTACCCAGACTTTGGTTCGCCAGCAATCTCTCGATTAGTTCTGACTTCTTGCCTCTTACAGAAAGATTCTCTTGCCTACAGAGAGCTCGCAAACTCTCAGTATTTTCACCTGACAAAGACTCTTGACTGTAAGTTTCCATCGTAGACATGTTTTTTGAAAGTTGCTTTTTGTGCAAAGTTTTGTGGCTAGTTATCCTACAGTGTCGAAAAGCACTCTAAACTGTATACTCGATACAAATCCCACCGCTGTGCACCAGTGTTAGGCGGAAACCTGTGCAGTTCCCTCTGGGACCACTGCAAAAGATTTAGGACTACAGGTGTTTGGCGGTGAACCCACTTGGTAGCAGTCTGTACCACACAGATTCACTTGGTAGCTGTGGCTGAGCAGTCAGACTTCCCTCAAGAAGAGTTCAGCAGTATGTGGAGTATACAAGATAGGACAATTCTTCCCAGCAAGACAAGCAAACGCGCAACGAGGCTTAGTGTAAAGATATTAAGGTATTTATTTATAACAAAACATCTATGAAAAACACTATGGCAAGTTCACGGCAAACAAATCAAACACAATTACTCTACGAAGAAGAAACGATCAATCCCCCTAGCAATATTTCGACAAGTCTAGGTTCTACCGGTACCACTTATTTTCAGACAGAGGTGTATACCTCAACCTAGATGACACTCTAATATTTGTTAGGACGGGAGAGAAAAAGATAGGCAGGTTATGAAATCAACACAGTTCAATCCTTCGCGGATAAAATGCAAGGCAGGAAGGCAAGAATCACAATAGATCGTAAAGTTCAGAG
This sequence comes from Ambystoma mexicanum, assembly GCF_040938575.1. Lineage (NCBI taxonomy): Eukaryota > Metazoa > Chordata > Amphibia > Caudata > Ambystomatidae > Ambystoma > Ambystoma mexicanum. The sequence goes on along the minus strand of NC_090933.1, from coordinate 974,914,675 downwards.
GCCAGGCCCACTCGGAGAGAGGCAAGGCACGATGTCCCAAAAAGTCTCTAGTGGAGATGCATTCAAGTCTTTGTAGCAAATTGTTATCGGCAGATTGAACCAGTTCAGAACAATAAATGAGAAAAGCTTGGAGGCGACCCAATGGAACGGAGAGGATTAAGACACCTCACTCGAACTGATTGAAAGGGAAGCCAGGCGGACACGGTACCTTGTTGTGGAGGGCAGCTCCGGCGGGGGCAGTTGTTCCTGGTGGTGGATGCACGTCGGGTCTTTGCCAAGAGTAGAGATGATCTCGTCGTCGAAGAAAAGTGAAGTCCGGTGCACCACCAGGGAAGAGACCAGCCGCGGAGTGCTCCGTCACAAGGCACCACCTTTTGGTCCAGGTACAGGAGTAGTGGCTATCCGGTTGCCGAGGTGCTCTGCACGGGCAATTCGACCGCTGCGTCCGGAGTCGAATAAAAAGCAAAGGGGACTGGTTGTTCCCACCAGTCAGGGGAAGAGACTCTCCGGCAGGGAGATCTCCTCTGTCGTCGGGAAGTGGTGAGTCGGTTCCGCAGGGCTCCACCGGAGGTGTCGTCGTGCAGGTCGGCTCAGCATTACCCTTGTTGGATTCTTAGGTCCTGTGGCGACTTCTGAAGATCCAGTCCCAAAAGCCCTGCTTTTATGCAGAAAACCCCCATTCATTCAGCCTAGCTGTCAATCAACACATGCTAAGTGGTGAACGGAGAGGCTCACCACTTGGGCCAATCACTCCAGAGTGCAACCGGAGTTGGCAAGGCAACTCGGTCCAGGGTCCCTAAACCCCCTCCCACACCCCTGTGGTAACCCAGACAGAATGGCACCACTTTGGAGGGTCTCCGTACAGAGCCCGCCAAAAGTGGAACAAAGGGCTCGACCTTTGGTTTAGGAGTCACAGAGACGAACACAGACGCCATTTTAAAAACCGAGTTCTGGCAGAAAGTACCATCCGGTAAACTTATTTAAGATAAGTAGACCAGTGGTACGTTAGAGATTAACGAGGAAAAGTATCAATCTCCAACAATGGGACGAATTCCATAGGGTTATGTCCGGGGTCGAACATAACAAGTAGTTTCCACTGCCACCAGCCAAAACTCGACGAGGGGGGACGGGACAGTGTCCCCTCGAGTAACAGATCCAGGAGTAATCGAATTACCCCTACTAGTACGTCCACAATAAGATGGTTTGTACTAGTCCTGTTAGTAAATTTAGGTCTAGTAAAGCCAATGGTGACTTTACATGCCGGGGAGACAGTAGTCAGTCCCCAGGTATGGAGTCTATGGTGGGGGTCCGCTAGGACGCCCCAGTGCTGCGGCACATAGGGTGCGGTGTAACACACATAGAAAAACACATGAGACCCTATGGAGTAAAAGACCCCATAGCCCATAGAACACATTGACATTCAAAGGAATTACACACATACATGTCCAAGAGTGGGAGAAAAAGAGTCTCACTCTTGGCAGGATGGAAAAAAACAAACTCCCGAAATCCAGCAAAGCTGCTGGGGGACTCACTAGGTTAGGAAATTCAGCCTAAACAGAGAATTCTCCCTAACAACTGTGCAGTAGTAATAAAGATCTGTGAATCTTTATAAGCCCGTGTTTGGTGTATCTCCTTTTGGTGGTACTCAGCCTCGATATTTCCTTGCTTTTACACCTCTTTTAACTGTTTGATGTGGTTTTCAAATTCTACCTCAGAATTGTGTCTCTTTTGCAATTTTTCTTCTACCTGTTTTAATTCAATCTGGGTTTGGTATAAGAGCTCATACTGGTTTTGTGCAAGGGTTATACTTTTTTGATATTTTTCCTCGATAACTACCATGTGGAGGTATATGTAGGCAGTGAGTCGGACCATTTTAAGCTGCTCCTCTTCAATATTCAGAGTCATATACAACTCAGTCAAGGCTTGATATAACAGACCACTGTCCTGCCACACATCCATGTTCATGGAGGTGACCTGTTGCATCATGTTGGATAGCCAGGCTTCCTTCTCCTGTTCTGCACATTCCCCTCTGACAAAAAGTTTGGACAGTTCAAAGGTGCTCGAAAAGTGTTCTTCCTTTATTTAATTATCTATACAAGAACAAATCTGTACTCTGCTTTTGCCTAGTTTAGGGTTAAGTTTACTTTATTTTTACACACAGGCCTGATATCTATGGTATAAGTTTTGGGATAGCGCTTTTACAGTGTAGCACTGTTTTCTAAAAGGCACCACCAAAAGTGTCACTACCTTCAATGAGTTAGCCTGCTGTGTTAAGCTGTCACAGGTGGAAACACTTCAATCACAGCATGAGCCCCCAATGTGTAACAGATTTTATGACACAGCACACTCCAGCCAGGGACTTCTTCCACTGACACTGACGGTGGAGCACAATAAAAAAACACCTTTTTATTTTTATTTGAACCTTGGGTTCTTTATTGAGAAGGCACCCAACCTGTCTCACACCACCTTCACACCACCTTAACAATTACCCTGTGTCGCAATGAACTATGAACCAGGCTGGTGTGAAACAATGAAATATTTCGTTTTAGAATTCAAATGTAAAATCAGAGCAAAACAAAATTTAGTGCAGCAGCCACCATGGTGTGGCAAGACAAATGCAAAGTCTTAGAATACAGTTAATTCAACTTTAAACATAAGATACCTACACCTATAATAGAAATGGAAGCAAAATCACGTTTCTTCACGATCACAGATGGCACATATCTTATGCACTCCCCCTGCAACACTTCCCCCAAACTCAACCCACCACCCATAACGGGAGGCCAAAAACGAAAAAAATGAAAACCCTCAAAATGAGCAAAATGGCATAGTCGGATTTTGCTGGTTACTTATAGATCAGTTTATACTTGCATTAGGATAGCTAGTACACACATTCATGTGGCTGAACAAGAGAGACAAGGAAACTTACAGGCTACTGAGCAGGGCACTAAAGCAACATGAACACAGGTGAGAAAATCGATTTTGGGAGGAAAACAATGCAGAGAAAAACACATGCAACAGGATTGCAATTTCTTATTTCACACAGGCTTTACACTATCAAACAACTAAGAAAATGGGCTTAGCAATGAAAATCAGAAATTGCTTTTTCAGATGGGAAACAAAGGCACATAACAGAGAGGATATTGAGAGGATGGGATAACTCTTTATAGGATGATAGTATGTTTTATTTCTAAAGAAAATGCAAATCAGATGTTTAAAGAAAAGCAAAATAGAGAGGCAAATTCGGTTTTGGTTGCACAATGACAGGTTTTTCTGATGCTATATGTTAATGACTATATTCTTAAGGAAAGACACTGCGTGCAAGGGGGTTAATTGTGAATTTTAACCAGCTTGCACTACGTACCTCCTTATAGGGGAATTAATTAATTTATCTCAAAATAAATGGTACTAAGGACTTACACAGATAAGTGAAAGAAATAGAAAAAAGAAATATGCTAACAGATATAGGCTATCACAGATTATTCTAGGTAAAAGTTGAACAGAGGATACTGACAGTTTGGGAAATAACTAGGTTTTTTATGGGATTATAATAGGATTTGAACAGGATGCAAGGTAAAAGAGCGTAATGTTCAGTTTGTGGGTACTGGGTGAGGTGATACTTACAAGGTACACTTGAGTTTGGTCATTTGGACAGCTAGGAAGGTCTCTGGACAGTGGGGCCAAGGATCTGGTCACTGGGCAGTGGGCTCAAGAGATCTGGTCACTGGGACAGCTGGGCTCTTCTGGATCGGAGAAGCTGGGCAAGGTATGATCACTGTGGAAAGCAGGATGGGTTAGCTGGGCAAAGGGTCTGGTCACAGGATTCTCCTAAAGGGGATAAGCTGCCTCTCCTTTTTTCTCCCTGGATTATTGGGTATGCCTGGATCTAGATGGATGTTTCTGCCTGGATCTGGAGGGTCCTGCCTGGATGGGATCAGCGCCTCTGGGTCTGGCTTTTGAGTCTTGGAATCTTCAATGTTTAATCTTGAATGTTCCTTGTGTCTCTCTGTCTCCTGCTTGTATAGCCAGAGTGACATCATAGAATTTTACATTCCTGGGGTAGGTACCCATGAATTAGTCCTATCCTGTGATAGGCCAGCCTATTGGTCCTCCCACCTCCCTCTGGGCTGATTGGTTCAAGGGAAGTGACATCACCTTAGGTGTGTGCATTTTATGACTTCCTTGTCTCACAAGCCTATTTTTTGTTTTTACAAAGTTGAGTTATGGGACAAAACTTCATATTTACACTAGTCACCATCATAAAAAGCAGATATGCAGATCCCATATTTCACAAGGAACTGACCAGTCCAAACGCCAATTCTGTGTGATATTGCATCTTCCTTTGGCACAATGTTGCTGTTTTCAGGAGAAACATAATATCTAAAAATCTGCAAATGGCTACACATGTGCATACTACTATTTGGCATATTGTCCCCAGGTTTAATGTCTGTGCCATTTATGCTTCACCCTGAAATGCATTTTTCCTGCCATGCCAGTTCACTACATGCCAAAAAGATGCACATGGTCTCATTGTGCTTGTCCAAAAATAGCATAAAATACTAGAATAATATTGAATTCTTGCTCATTTAGGGTGCTGGACAAAATTTCTTGATGTACAACTGTTTTTAAAATCAATGGGTCAGATTGTAGGTGGTTCTTCCACTCCGCCTACCAAATTGTCCCCCCATGGTTGAGCCTGACCAAAGGGTTTCCATGACTCCCCTTTGAAGCCATCCAGTGGGTGCTGGGAATGGATGTAGAAGAAATCACACCTTGGAGGCAAAACTCAGGGCTTCCCCCTTCCTTTGTCCTTGGGAGCAGTTCTGCCTGGCAGTTTGGTAGAACCTGCAATTATCACACTGTCAGGTCCCATAAGAACAGAGCACATGCCCTTGCAGCATCAGTTCACTGGTAGGTGTGAAATTAGCCATTATACCAAACTGGTTTTGATAGGAATTCCTGGGCCTCAGCCAGGATGAGTGGTCTTTTTGGTATTACCCGAATTGTTCGTTTACAATTATTCGAATGACACAATTGTTCGAATAATAGGGGTCCTAATTGACCTGCACAACTGACCGTATGGTCATTTTAATATATATTATGGGTTGGGTTGGTGTAATAATAATATAAGGGAATTGGGAGGGGGGTTGGGGTGGGTGTTGGATTGGGTGGGGGGCTGCAGGGGGTTTCCCCCCGCATATATATCCTAATTGACCGTTTAAATTTGGTCAATTGTGCAGAAGGTCAATTGTTATTCGAACAATTGACATTCGAACAATTTGTAAACAACCGTCTTTTTGGGGGAAAAGAGCATAATGTACAGAGCTTTGAATCCCCTCTACCCACATATACGATTGTGTTTCTGTGCAAGCCACAGTATTATTTCACATTTAGTTTTCAAAATGTAATTTTCCTACTTTTCAAAAACAGATTTACATGTGTTCTTTATCTCTGTTGTTAATTTCACTAGATGTGGTTTCTGCCACACACAGTTTACTTTGCATTAACTTTCTGAAAGGCTTTTAAAGATATTGTCAGTTTCTGGATGCAGAGATGTGCTGAAAATAGTTTCTTGGTTATTGACATGAGGTAAGAGAGAGAGCGAAGCTGTAGCTTTCTTTTGCAGTGATTTGCATGTGCTGTTTCCTTTCAAAAGTAAATCTTAGCTGTGCTGACATGAAACAGAATTCTTTGCTCTTCATCGACTTTATTATAGAAAACAATGCTGTTCGGAGAGAGATTGCCTTATGTTATGGCCATCAAACGACATAAACATGCAGGGCTGTGTTTTAATGGAACAAAACTGTGTGCTGTCTTGAATGCAGGTAATTCTCTTGTGCAGCCTTGAGTCTTTAAATGACAGAACAGCCATGCAGAGCCATTCTGAATGTAGGTTATTTTCTCTGGATTCACGTGAAGGAGAAATAAATTCAGCCATTCTTGGGTGAATGCTGACATGTGGTTTTGTGAAGAAGGGAATTTCTGCTGGGATTTGTAAATGTACCCCACAAGTGGTCCTGTCGTTTCAACTTAATAATGTTCTACTACTGAAAACCAAGGAGCAGTCACTGGGCCTCATTACGACCCAGGCGGTAAGTTACCGCCTGGGTCGTACCTTTACCACCATGGCGTAAACTACGTTTACGCCATGGTGGTTGGCGGACTTACCGCCCCATTCCGAGGTTGGCGGGGCGGTAAGTCCCCATTAACCCATTTACCCTTCCCCATTCCCATTTTTGCCCCATAGGGCATAATGGGAGTGGGGAAGGCGTGCATTACGCCACCGTAAATTACGGTGGCGTAATTAACAACAAGGTCCCTTAGCGCCATGGATTTTAACACCTGCTAAAAGCAGGTGTTAAATCCTCCATGGCGCTAAGGGACCTCGGAATCAGGCCGTAAGGGTCGGCGCTGTTTATGCCGCCGTAAACCCCTTACCGCCTGGGTCCTAATGAGGCCCACTGAGTGACTATGCTTATCAAAGCCTACTACCCACCTTGATATTGTTCACAGATTACAGTGCAAGTGTGAGGTGACAAAAGGTAATAAAAAAAGCAGAGCAGTCGCAAGGTGGTCACAATTTTGGAAGACCAACACAATACTGAAACAAGCATTGGCAACGCCAATAGTTGTGGCATGTACTGTTGTTCTTTGCATTTCACATTTATAGGCCCCAGGGTGCAAGGAGGATGAGCTAAGGTGGTGCTGTTGCGCAATGGATAGAGAACCGGAATAGTGCAACGGGGGAGCAGCCATTGCTAGAGGGTGCCATGATGATCAAGAGGAAATATGAGTGAGAAAGGGTGAGAGAGTATGAGAAAAAGTGAGAGTGAGAGAAAGTATGATAGAGAAGGTCAGTGCTGAGAGCAAAGGCGAGAGTTGGAGAAGACAGAGTAAATGGTGTACATGCACATATTGGGAAGCACATACCAATATCATAAAACTTGTATGTTGTTAAGTGACTTCAAGTCAGCAATCCCACTAAGTCAGTGCCTCGTCTGAGACGCCCTTATTTATATATTTTTATGACAAGTTATACTCTGGATGATAAACCCTTATATAACGCCCCTCTCTTTGAATCCCCCTGACCTCACTGAGCCAAGAAGTAGGTTTGTTTTGCAATTTAATAGATTTATTGAATAATTAAACAATATATATATGTCACACTTTTATAATAAATTAATATTTGATATCACACTTAGACATATGACAGTGATCAACAATGGATGATGTTATACTAGCACACTGGTTTAATTACTTAGGAGTAGTATATAGGATATGGTAGCTGAGAATGCTTTATATGGTACAAGGAAATGCAAGGTGGAAAAGAAGCAACACAGGAATAAACTTGATATGATTTCAGCAAAAGATAATATAATCGCTTTTCCCCTTTTGGCAATTCACCCCCCCTTATGCAATATAAAAAGATGGAAAGAAGAGCACACAGTTCTCAGGAATACAATCAAATGCAGTTCAGTTCCCCCCTAGCAAGCTTAGATCACAGGGATGATTTTAAAACACAGGCAAAATACTTTAAATGTGGTTTGCAAAGAAGGGAAAAATATGCTAAAAATGATTTTAACTCCCTATAAGAGATTCAGGGTGGGTGATAGCTACTTTAAATTAGTTCAGGATCACTTTAGCAATGCTTTATGAATGATTGTCAGGTTGCAAACGAATTTCAGCAAAGGAAAGAGAGAAGCTGCTATTTTGACAAGTGAAGAAATTTGAGCCAAATCGCAAATCGCGGCACTTTTTCCGAGTGCGTCGAGCGCAATTACGGAGGCGCTATAATGAATAGAAAGTCGGTTCTGGGTTCGTTGGAAAGCCTAGAATCTTAGCTTGAAAATGAAAACTTGCTCCAAATGGTTCAAGAGATACGGACGATTTCGTGAAGGTAGTTTTTCAGAAATGAAATAATGATTCAAAATGGCAAAATGACACTTTACAGGTTTGAATCGGAGAAGGAACACACAATTCCTATGATGCAGTTCTGGACAGGTTCAAATGTTTTGAATCAGATTATATTAAGCTAAGAGATTGGTTTTGCACAGTTCTGGCTGAGTACTCACACTATAAATTTGAAAGGAATGGCCTTGTCACGGATCTGGTCAACAAGTTTAGCTGCGGTTCTCTCTGCTCTGTGGGTCAATCTGGCACCGGTTCTGCTCACAGCGGTCTGGGTCTGGTCTGCGGTTCTGGATACACAGGACTCTTAGCAAGCAGCAAACCGCACAGCCCGGCCGTTGAATAGTTTGCAAAAGATTTTGAGGCCTGCTGAAGAGTTCAGCTCTTTGGAGTTTTTGTTCTGGAGTTAGACTGGATCTCTGGAGTTCTGGATCTGGAGTTCTGTATTCTGGAGTTCTCTGTCAGCGTGCAGCGCAGGAATTCAGTTGAAGGTTGGAAAATGATAGTCCCTGTCTGGCTTCCAGTGGCTCATTTTATGTCTTTTGGGAAATGGGTGTGAAGGCTATCTTTCTATGCCCAACCCACTCATGATTTGATAGGTCAAGGATTTCTCTTTGACCTGATTTGAGAAGGGAGCAGTGAGTCATCAGGTGTCATCTTTATGGCATACAGAAATAACACTCCCCTTTGCTTTTACCTTAGAAAATCATTTTCATAACTAAACACATTTCCCAGATACACAAGTGGTTGACATTACATATACACATCATATATCACATAAGGTAGTTTCTGTTCCAACTCTGATGTTTCTAAGAGCTTGGATTAAGAAATGACATTTTGCGCTTTTTGGTTGGTTTACAAATATTGGATTTTTACCAAAAATGACACAGATGTACACCGCCTTTCTACGCATATTGCAGTAAATTTTCATTTTTCTAGCGTGAACCCCGTGTCTGCAATCTCCATAATTCATGGGGTTTTGCCTCAGAATATGGTACAGAGTTCTAACACCACTTAAAATGTGCACAGACAAATCACAAGAATAATGATATTATTTATATAATTTTGACAAGCCTGTACTATGAATTATCCATCTTTTTAAAATTATGCTCTGGCCCAGAGGGGTCTGGTTTCCCAAAGCACATGGTGGAATTTCTGGTTTGTCCACTTTCTCCAGCTCAGGTTGCTCACAAAGGCACTGCTCCTCCCAGTTTCTCTCAAGAGGAAGCCATTTACGACCCCCCCTAATTTAACATTTGCCTGAACCAAGGAAGGCTCATTGTTCAGTTTCCTGCAGTCCCCAGCTTCTCCTCCCCTAATCCAATCAGAGAGGTGTCATCTCCCTTTGGTGAGGGCAGGAGAATGCAGGCCAGGCCTGGGAAGAGTGGCTGAGCAAGTTTCAACTCCTGTCGGGGGTAGTTGCCAGGCAGAATTCAATCTCTTTAAGCCAGGCTTCAGCTAAATGTCACTTTTGTTCCCAGTTTTTCTTCATCCAAATCAAACACAATTTTTACACATGCAGCTAGAATGCTGAATCTAAGTTCAAAACTATGACATTTAACAGTTGCAAACTATGTGACACTCAACAGTAGGTCACTCATTTATTTTAAACATTTCGATTTTAGTGGCTTTAAGTCCAATTTCACTTCAGCTGCTGACATCCACAGCTCAGCCAGTTTCATTATGAACATTATTTTGGGCTCTTTCTCTTTCCAGATTTTGTATGCACACAAGTCTACCTTCTGCCAAATGTCTGCTGGTGTTCATTGAGATTTTTGAATATCTTGCAATGTTTAAAATAGGCATTTTTAGCTTGCATTTCAGAGAAACAAAGGTGATTTCAAAGCGCTTTCTGAGCTAACCGGCACTGCTGTTTTTCCTTTGGCACACATTTCACCCATGGCACTCCTGGCCCATCATGCTCGCACTGGTGGGTGGCAGGTCAGGGGAACATTTTGGTGCACCAAAACTGCGCGTTTTTCATGGATTCTGGCGCAACGTGGGCTTTTCGGCCATCTTGGACTTTTTTAAACACAAAGCACCAACTGTTGAAGCTTAATGACTCAAACGTGGGTCAATACCCCTGACAAGCCCCCCTGCCCGACTGCACTTTGATTTTGAGTCGAGGGGGAGTCGGGAGCAAAGGATGTTTTGATCCATGCGCTGGTATGTCCGCATCATCTTCTTCCAATTCCGTAGATGGCACAGTTCAGCATCTTTTCCTCCATCCAGTTGGATCGATCGGTTCTCCTCACCAGACTGATGGGAATATTGGGAGGTACCCCGGGCCCCTTGGATCTTTGCTCCCGGTCCCCGGGTCGTTCTCCTTCGCCAGTCTCCATGGTTTCATCTTTCCTAGGATGGTAAAGCAAAAGCGGCAATACTTATTCCTAGACATTTTTCCACCACTATTAATGGTGTGGTGAACATATACATGTTATACATCATGATACATTTTGCATTCTTATTTTAAAAACAAGATGTAATCAGGAGACATTTTCCTTCAAGAATCATAATATTTTAGAGACCATATGTGGGATATTTTAGGGTTGGAACTGAATTACTCTGGAGCGGCCCCCTCTGGGATTGCAGAGGACTCCTCCAGTTGCTGCAGAGTGTGCCTGGGATGGCAACACTTTAGCTGATTGATGTGGACCCACTTGTCTTCCCTCTCCGCCAAACTATGTTTGGGGATGCGGATCTTGTATGCAACTGGGGAGATCGTGTCTATAATTTCAAACGGTCCCTTCCATGTAGGTAAAACATTTCGCTGTTTGGCCTGGTTGCTTTGAAAATTGTATAGATAGACCTGGTCTCCCACATTATATTCCTTCCTGCTTGTCTTCAGGTCGTAAAAGGTTTTCATGCTATCAGCTGATCTTTCTAGATTCCGCTGAGCATAGGCAAAAGCATGCTGAAGGTGTTTACTTAAATTCTCCACATACTCATGAGTTGTGGAGGCATTTATCAATGTCTGCTCTTGGGTCCGGTAGAGCAAATGCTGGGGAAGCACCATTTTGCGTCTAGTCATCAACTCAAATGGTGACATTTTGGTTGCAGATGAAGGGGTAGATCTGATGGCCATTAGGACCAGAGTTAATCGGATATCGCAACTTGGCCCAGAATCTGCCACAAACTTTTTTAAAATGCTCACAATGGTCCAGTTGTAGCGTTCTACTGCCCCAGAAGAAGCTGGCCGGTAAGCAATATGTAGCTTCCTTTTGACCCCCAGTACCTCCCACATCTTAGTCATTACTTCGCTGGTAAAATGGCTACCTCTGTCTGACTCAATCCTTTGAGGTAGACCAAAACGGGAAAAGATGTGGTTAATCATCAGGGCAGCTGCTGTTTCTGCCTTGCAGTTTGGGGCCGGGAGACATTCCACCCACTTGGTACACAAGCATGTGACCATCAACATGTACTTGTTTCCCCTAGACGAGCGAATCACAGGGCCTACGAAGTCGATTTGCAAATCTGACCATGGCAGTGTCATCCCCCTCTTTTGGAGAGGCCCCGGTGTGTGAGGGATGTTGGCTGAAATTGTGCACACACAAGACAATCCTTCAAGTATTGGTCGAGGTCCTGCCCCATGTGTGGCCAGTATGCAACCTCTCTTAAGATCTCAAGTGTTGTATGAAACCCCCTATGACCGGCGGTGACCGCATCATGGGCGTGACTTAACATCAGGCTTCGGAATGAGGTAGGGACCACCCACTGATCATGGCCAGCTTGGGATTTCCTTACCAACAAACCTTCTTGGATTCGGAACATCTTTGGACATTTCATCAACACTCTAAGGTCCTCTTTCCCAATGTAATCGGTATCCGTCAGGGGAAAGTTCTCAGGGTCCTCAATGTGTTGGTAAAACGTACCCATTATTGGGTCCCCCTACTGAGCCGTAATTAAATCAGCATCAGGGGTCTCCTTACTCCATTGTGCAGTTGAAAGATCGTTGTGAGCATTTGTCTGGGACCTAGTGATAGCAGTGACCTGGATTTCCCCCAACAGGGACTCTATTTCTATTAGATCCCCTTGGATGGCCCCGGTTTTAGCCAGCTGATCAGCTAAGTCATTTCCAGTTTTGTCTGGTCCCTCTACTTTGGAATGACCCTTGATCTTTTTCCAGTAGATGGTCATCCGATTCGAGGAGACTAGATCATCAATATTTTGGATTAACTTCCCATGTTTCAAGGGTTTGTTATTAGCACATAACATGCCTCTGGTTTTCCAATTAACCAGGTGCTCCACAAACCCGTTCCGTACATAATCTGAATCTGTGATTATGACCAGTTCGTGGAGTTGATGTTGGACAGCAGTGAGGATGGCCTGATGCACAGCCATCAATTCTGCCACCTGACTACTTCGGGGACAAATTTTGTACCCAGCAGAGGGTTCTGGAGACTCATTCACCCATGCATTCCCTAAGCCGGCCACCAGTTCTTTCTCCCCGTTGTTGTCAACATGGTAAGAGCATCCATCCACATAGACGGTGGGTATTCCTTCACACTTGTCTTCTTCAACGACTTTGTGTGGGGACTTGAGGTATGCCTCCATGTTGTCCTTGGTTTTTAGACTTTCGTCCTAGAGACAGTTTTCTCTGGCACAATCATGCAAGTCAGCCAGACCTTGCGTGAGGGGACTCTTCTTGTTTTGGCCATACCTGACCTCCACAGGAAAGCCTTGCATTGACAAAATCCAGGAAGTAATTCGGGAATTACTCACATTTCCGGCTCGCATTCTGTCACTTTGGAGATATTGCAGGGGCTGGTGTGGAGTCTCCATTATGATGTGTTCCCCCTGGATGAACGGGTGGTAATTCTTCAATGCCCACACCATTGCCAGGAGTGCCTTCTCACAATCGTTGAATTTTTCCTCCACAGAGGATAAAGTTTTGCTCGCATAAGAGATTACTTTTTTGACCCTGTCATGCTTTTGGTATAATACTGCCATGAAGCACGTATTAGAGAACCCTGTCTCCAGGAAGAACTCCTTGTTTCTGACAGGGTAAGCTAGGCAAGGCGCTTGTGAGAGGCTTCTTTTGAGTTGGCTTACTGCCTCGGATTGTTCTGGACCCCATTCCCACTTGACCCCCCTTCAAAAGATGAATCAGGGGTCTAGTGATCTCTGAGTAGCCCTCAATGAACTTTCTGCTGTAATTAGTCAGTCAAAGGAGGCTCCTTAGTTCCTGCAGAGTTGTGGGATCCTTCAGTTTCTGAAGTGCTTCCACTTTCTTTTCTTGGGGACAGAGACCCTGAGGAGTAATCTCATGCCCCAATAAATTAACACGGGTTCTACACCACTGTGCTTTCTGGAAGGAAAGTTTTGCTCCGGCGGCCCTCAACTGTGTCAGAACACAACGGATCTCCGCTATATGTTCCTCCACAGATGAACTTTTTATGAGGACATCATCTACATAAGCCAAGTTACCCTTTGCACCCAGGTCGGGCATGGCCTTGTGTAGGAAAATGTTGAACTCATTGCCAGAGTTGACGTAACCGAAGGGAGTCCGGGTCCACGTGTACTGCTGGCCCCCAAAGGTAAAAGCCAGTTTGTATTGGTCCTCCGTACTGACAGGCACGGTCCAGTATCCATTAGTCAGGTCTATTGCAGTGAATACCTGTGACCCCTGAATCTGGGCCAGCTCTTGGTCAATGTAGGGCAGAGGCCATCGGGAAGTATGGACCCGTTTGTTGAGCTCCCTAAGGTCGGCGCAGAGTCTCCACTGGCCGTTTGGCTTCAATATTTCCAGCACCGGATTGTTGAAGGTGCTGTGTACTGGACAGATTATTCCCCGGGACTCAAGGTTCTTAATTATTTCAGTAAGGGACTCCATGGATGCGAGAGGCAAACGATATTGCTTCACAAACACTGGAGTCAAGCCAGGGTCCATGGGAATTGTTGTTGTGTGGATGTCGGTGCGACCACAGTCATATGAGTCTACCGCAAAGAGATCTTGGAAATCCAAGAAAACTTGTTTCAACTTTTGCTTCTGTTTCAGAGTCACTCAGGCATCAGCTAGGTTGACTCTCTCTTCCACCATCTGCCTGAAGCCTGGAAAGACTTCTGGTTTTGCTATCTCAGCGGCCTCCTCCAGCTGGGTGGAGAAGTCCCTGGTCAGAGTGCTGATTTGGACTGGAGGCATCAGGTGGGAAAGGCAGCCCTCATGGACCTGGAAAATCACCTCATCCCTTCTGAAGTCACAAGTCACGTCTTCCTTGCCATAAGGGCAGGAAGTGTACACCAGGAAGTTCCCCCGATGCCGGGTAATGATCCTGTCTGGTGTTGTATTGTCATCACTGTCACTGTCAAAACAGTCCTTTGGGATTGGTCCTAACAGTTCATTTCCTAAATCAATGGAGAAATGTCGGTCATCAACCGCCATTCCAATAATGGTGCCCGCGGCTAGAGTAACACTCTTTAAGTCGCTGTTATCCACCTCTATTGGAATGGTGTCATGTTCTATGTTGACTAATGGTGTTGGGTTTACCCCTAACCCTTGCTGTTGGAGGGAAGCATTTAGATGAATATTGTCATGAGCGCTACTCCCGAGGAGCCAAGACTGGCCCAGCGTCCCCGGAAGCAGGCTCATCATCCACACCCCCGGTTCCAGCAGACCCCTACAGGGGCCCTTTGGACCATGTCCTGGCGCCTCTGGCGCCAGGCTCATAAGGAACCACAGTCCCGGCGCCATGGGCGCCGGGCTCATATTCTTAAAGTGTGCAGTAGTGATTGGGTGGACTTACCTGTGGCAGACCATGCTGCATACTCACCTAGAACAATCCAAGCTGGGTGAAGTCCCAGCCACTGGCTGGGAGGGACCAATCCTCTGTTACAGGAACTCTTTTCTTACCTGGGTGGGGCTGATGCTAATCCTCTGACACTGGAACTCTTTTCTTACCTGGGTGAGGCTGGAGGAAGAATACGCACCAAAGCACTTCTCCACTATTTAAACCACGCCCGATAGAATTCACGTGCTTCGCGTTATTCTGCAACAGCAGCAGGACGCTCACCGAGTCGGCTCCTGCATTCCAGGTCCAGACACACCATCAGCTTCTCGAGCAGCAACCTGTGGATGAAGAAAAGGCACAGGAACATCTACTCACCAGAATTCAGCCACAAGAGTCCAGTCTCCGACAACCTGCAAATAAAGACATAAGGTTAGAAAACGGGCAACACGCTCGCAACTGCGCTCGCTTACCTTATCCATCCGTGTTCACACCGGAGTTCACCGCAGCCTTCGCTTCGGCAGCATCCCAGCACCTGGAAGACAAAAGACATTGTTAGTGGTGTCCGAGCCGAAGGGTTCGCAACTCAGTTATACTTACGCGCTTCTTCACGCGCAGCAGCGGCAGCATCGCCCTCAGCATTTCGGCATGTGAAAGAAAGGAAAAGACATTATTAGAGGTGCCCATTTTGAAGTGGCCACAATTCAGTAATACTTACGTGCTTCTTCACGCGCAGCTGCGGCAGCATCGCCCTCAGCATTTCGGCACCTGAAAGGAAGGAAAAGATATTATCAGAGGTGCCCATTTGGAAACGGCCACATTTCAGTTATACTTACGTGCCACCGCACGTGCAACAGCGGCGGCATCACCCACAGCATCTCGGCACCTGAAAGACAGAAAAGGACATTATAAAAGGGTGCTCCTTCAGAAGCGGTCTCAGATCTTCTATACTCACGAGCCTCTTCTTGCACAGCAGTGGTGGTGTCGCCAACAGCTCCTCGGCACCTGAAGGTCTATTACAAGCCACAAAAGGACACTGAGCCTAAACACTGAAATCATCCAGTGACGTAACTGGATTCCACGCGCCCCTGCACCAGAAGCAGGATGGCGAGCTCGGCTTTACTAAACCAAAGGTGAGAGTTCGTGGAGACCAGTCGAGAACCAAGAAGTGGGAAAAGCAGAAGATTGGTGGGAGAACTTATCCAACCAGCTTGTAATTACCCCTTTTTCTTCCACCTGCAGAAAACTCACCTTACAAGCCAGACAGTCAATATTCGGAGGTCCTGCCCAGAGCGTCTTCCGAGTTCTACGCCTCATCATAGTCATAGAAGCAACTGTAGAGTCCAGTTTGGGTCAGCACCTCCGTGGGAATCAGGTGAGCGTTACAGAACGCGAAGCCTACCCATAATCCCCTACCCAGGCGCTATGGAAACTTCCGACACAGACCAATTGGCCCAGTTGTTGGGGGAATTAAGAGCTGAAGTCCATGCTGCTCGCCAGGAAACCAACGCACTTAAGAGGGAATTGATAATGTCAAAAGAACAAACTGACGATCTCGCCAGACAGTTATTACAGAGTCAAGCGGGGCAAACTCCTCTACCTAACTCAGGGGGGAATTATACCCCAGTTACTTCAACCAATCCCGTTCAAATCAACCTACCTGGAAATGTGCCATTGGCACCACCTGAACGCTTTTCTGGTGACCCTAAAAGATTTGCAGTGTTTATAAATCAATGCCGACTGCACTTTCTTTGTAGACCCGCAGCCTTTCCAACTGACCAGACCAAGGTAGCCTTTGTACTTTCGTATCTTAGCTGCTGATTGGTCGATCCCTCTGGTTACACAGGATGACCCAATTCTTCGGAACTTCTCAGCCTTCCAGGCGAGTATGGAGAGACTTTTTGCAAGACATTCCCAAGGGCAGGCCCTGGACAACAAACTCCTCTCCCTGCGACAGGGCAACCAGGACCTCTTAGCCTACATTGCATCTTTTAATAGGTTAATCGTGGAAACTAGATGGCCCGAGGATAAAAGGATCACGCTATTTCACAGAGGTCTGCGTGGTGAACTTAAAGACGTCCTTGCCCAGGTCGTGAATCCTCCTCAGGACTGTTCGGAATATATTGATTTGGTGGTCCAATTGGATCATAGGTTCCAAAACAGAAAGGCGGACCGATCCAGGTTTGAAACCCGAGTATTCACGAAAACACAAAGCAACGCCAAGGGGGTCGACACCGTTGAACCTATGCAGATTGGGGCCTTAAAGGGTCCCTTAACCCAGAAAGAGCGTGACAGAAGACAACAAATGCAATTGTGCCTCTATTGTGGAAACTCTGGACATTTTCTTCGAGATTGCCCGGTAAAACCACCTAAGAAGACAGTAGGAGCTTCTGACAAGAACTCTGAAAAGCCTGAGCCGGGAAACAACCTCGCCCGACAAGTGTAGAGGTCCGCTTGCCGAGCTTAAAAACCAGTTCTTTGACCTCGCACTTCATAATGCCTATGGTCCTCGTAAACCCAAAGCAACCAGAACGTTTGCATGCTATTAAGGCATACATTTATAGTGGAGCAATAGGAAATTACGTGGACCGCGAATTGGCTTCCAGGATGAACCTACCTCTTTGTCCAAAAGCGGTTAAAGACGTCATTACCACGGTGGATGGGACCGAAATCGCCTCCGGACCGGTAACCCATACCACTGCTGAAGTGACGTTACTAGGCCAAGACGGGCATCGGGAGGTAATTGTGTTTGACGTGATCAAGGCTCCTCAATTCCAAGTAATCCTAGGAATCCCTTGGTTGGAGAAACACAACCCTCAGATTGATTGGCGAGCAAAGACGATAATGTTCCCTGAGTGTGCACCAACCTGCTATCCACGACCCAGCATTGGCCTAGCGTCAGCAACAACTGACGGTCCACAATTACCTCAAGAGTATCGAGAGTTCCAAGATGTTTTTCAAAAGGAACAGGCTAACACCTTGCCACCTCACAGATCATACGATTGTCAGATAGATCTGCTACCCGGTGCAACTCCCCCTTGCAGTAGGATTTACGCCCTCACCGAGCCTGAGAACCTTCATCTGCGACAGTATTTAGACCAGTATCTGGCCAATGGCTTTATCCGTCCGTCAAAGTCTCCTGCATCCTCGGCTCTGTTCTTCGTACCAAAAAAAGAAGGTGACCTCAGAACCTGTATTGATTACCGTGCTCTGAATCAGATAACAGTAAAAAACAGATACCCCTTACCTCTGATCCCGGAACTCCTCGACCAGGTGAAAAACGCCTGTATTTATACCAAGCTTGATCTCCGGGGAGCTTATCATTTGGTACGGATCAAGGAAGGTGATGAATGGAAGACGGCATTTCGCACTAAGTATGGGCTATTTGAATACCAAGTGATGCCCTTCGGACTATGCAATGCGCCGGCCGCCTTTCAATATTTCAAGAATGACGTCCTCAGAGAGCTCATTGATGTCTGTGTTGTCGTCTACATAGACGACATTCTTGTGTACTCATCTTCGGAAGCTGATCATCGAAATCATGTTAGGGCAGTCCTTGAAAAACTTCACCAACATAAACTGCCAAGCTCGAGAAATGTGCCTTTCATGCATGTCACTGAGGTCAAATTTCTGGGATTTATTCTGACACCCAAAGGAGTCTACATGGACTCCAGAAAAGTTGACGCAATCCTCAAATGGCCATCTCCTACTTCCGTGAAAGGCGTTCAAAGCATGCTAGGCTTTGCCAATTGTTACCGCAGATTTATTCCAGAGTTTTCACGAGTGGTACAACCCATCACATCCCTCTTAAGAAAAAATAAGCGTTTTGAATGGTCTGCAGAAGCTGAACAAGCCTTCCAAGAGCTAAAGGCCAAGTTCACCTCGGCGCCAATACTGAAACACCCACGCCCGGATCTCCCTTACATCGTTGAAACCGACGCCTCCAGCTTAGCAATGGGAGCAGTTCTATCACAAAGGGATCCAGAGACTAACCAACTGCATCCTGTGGTTTTTTGGTCTCGAAAGTTCTCGGCGCCTGAGATTAATTACACCATCACGGACAAAGAGCTTTTAGCTATTAAATCCGCCTTTAAGGACTGGCGGCATTATCTCCTCGGGGCCAAACGCACGGTTACGGTGATCACCGATCATCGAAATCTACAGTATCTGAAAACCGCCAAAGCTCAATCCTCCAGACAGCTTCGCTGGGCTCTATTCTTTGCTGAATTTGACTTAGTGATCACTTACCGCCCGGGCAACAAGAACGGCAAAGCGGATGCTCTTTCCCGAATTGGAATGGGAGATAATGTTGTCAATCCCGAACCCGTACCAATAATTCCTGAACAAAGGATCTTGGGTCTGATTTCTTCGCAATCCATCGAGGATATTGAGGCAAAAACTAAACAACTTGTGACCCCATCAGACTTACAGAGCTGGTTACAAAGAGGAGAGAACTTCACCGTAAACAATGACTTGCCTTATTTCCAAGGACGATTATTCCTACCACACGCCGATTTACAAAAACAGGTAATCTCCTGTTATCATGATTCATTAATGGACGGTCACCCTGGCATCGCCAAAACCACAGAAAAAGTGAAGAGACACTTCTGGTGGCCTTCATGGAGAAAAGACATAAAAGAATTTGTGATGTCCTGTGGTGTGTGCGCTCAAAACAAGGGTCAAAAGAAAAGGCCGGCTGGTCTTCTGCAACCATTAGACATTCCACCGTGTCCCTGGCATACCCTTTCCATGGACTTCATCACAGACTTACCCTCTTGTTCAGGGTACAACACTATTCTCGTTATTGTGGATTTGTTTTCTAAAATGGCCCACTTCATTCCGCTAAAAGGCTTACCTTCAGCTTCAGTACTAGCCAGAGAATTCCTTGAAAACATTGTCCGGTTACACGGCTTCCCGTCGGTACTAATCTCTGGTAGAGGAAGCCAGTTTATTTCTCACTTTTGGCGTAGTTGTTGTCGGTCAGCTCAATTCGATGTAAGACTTTCAACCAGCCATCACCCCCAGACCGACGGGCAAACCGAGAGAACAAACCAGACTCTCGAACAATATTTACGATGCATGCTACAACAGTCTGAAAGCAACTGGAAGGACATCCTTTGGATAGCTGAATATGCATACAACAATTCAGTTCATTCGGGAACCGGGAAGAGTCCCTTCTACATCTTGTATGGAATTCATCCTCGAACCTCCAACCTCGACCCACCTCAAGATCTTGGAACACCCGCCGTAGATCAGTTGCACTCTGTTATTACCCAAGCTTTCAAGGAAGCGACTGCACATCTACAACAAGCTAAAGAAAGGTACAAAAAAGGAGCAGACCAACACCGAAGCGCTGCCCCTCAATACCAGGTTGGGGATCAAGTCTGGTTGTCCACCAAACATTTATCACTAAAAGGACCTCGCACCTTCAACCCCAAATACCTGGGACCATATTCAATTACGGCCATAATTAATCCAGTGGCCGTTAAATTAGATTTGCCAACCCATATGAGAATACATCCTGTGTTTCACATATCTCTTTTGAAACCCATGCAACCTGGAACCAGACTGACCAGACCTCCAGAACCCATTCAGGTGAATGGAGAGCCCGAATTTGAAGTTAAAAACATTTTGGACTCCAAGATCATCAAATCAAAACTATTCTACCTAATTGACTGGAAAGGCTACGGACCCCAGGAAAGATACTGGGAACCCTATCACTACGTCCATGCTCCTCGTCTAGTCAGGAAATTCCACCGAACCTTTCCCGATAAACCAAAACCCCTGGGGAGGACAAGTCTGGGAGGGGCCTTGAGGGGGGGTGCTGTCATGAGCGCTACTCCCGAGGAGCCAAGACTGGCCCAGCCTCCCCGGAAGCAGGCTCATCATCCACACCCCCGGTTCCAGCAGACCCCTACAGGGGCCCTTTGGACCATGTCCATGGGCGCCGGGCTCATATTCTTAAAGTGTGCAGTAGTGATTGGGTGGACTTACCTGTGGCAGACCATGCTGCATACTCACCTAGAACAATCCAAGCTGGGTGAAGCCCCAGCCACTGGCTGGGAGGGACCAATCCTCTGTTACAGGAACTCTTTTCTTACCTGGGTGGGGCTGATGCTAATCCTCTGACACTGGAACTCTTTTCTTACCTGGGTGAGGCTGGAGGAAGAATACGCACCAAAGCACTTCTCCACTATTTAAACCATGCCCGATAGAATTCACTTGCTTCGCGCTATTCTGCAACAGCAGCAGGACGCTCACTGAGTCGGCTCCTGCATTCCAGGTCCAGACACACCCTCAGCTTCTCGAGCAGCAACCTGTGGATGAAGAAAAGGCACAGGAACATCTACTCACCAGAATTCAGCCACAAGAGTCCAGTCTCCGACAACCTGCAAATAAAGACATAAGGTTAGAAAACGGGCAACACGCTCGCAGCTGCGCTCGCTTACCTTATCCATCGGTGATCACACCGGAGTTCACCGCGGCCTTCGCTTCGGCAGCATCCCAGCACCTGGAAGACAAAAGACATTGTTAGTGGTGTCCGAGCCGAAGGGTTCGCAACTCAGTTATACTTACGCGCTTCTTCACGCGCAGCAGCGGCAGCATCGCCCTCAGCATTTCGGAATCTGAAAGAAAGGAAAAGACATTATTAGAGGTGCCCATTTTGAAGTGGCCACAATTCAGTTATACTTACGTGCCACCGCACGTGCAACAGCGGCGGCATCACCCACAGCATCTCGGCACCTGAAAGACAGAAAAGGACATTATAAAAGGGTGCTCCTTCAGAAGCGGTCTCAGATCTTCTATACTCACGAGCCTCTTCTTGCACAGCAGTGGTGGTGTCGCCAACAGCTCCTCGGCACCTGAAGGTCTATTACAAGCCACAAAAGGACACTGAGCCTAAACACTGAAATCATCTAGTGACGTAACTGGATTCCACGCGCCCCTGCACCAGAAGCAGGATGGAGAGCTCGGCTTTACTAAACCAAAGGTGAGAGTTCGTGGAGACCAGTCGAGAACCAAGAAGTGGGAAAAGCAGAAGATTGGTGGGAGAACTTATCCAACCAGCTTGTAATTACCCCTTTTTCTTCCACCTGCAGAAAACTCACCTTACAAGACAGACAGTCAATATTCGGAGGTCCTGCCCAGAGCGTCTTCCGAGTTCTACGCCTCATCATAGTCATAGAAGCAACTGTAGCAGTCCAGTTTGGGTAAGCCCCTCCGTGGGAATCAGGTGAGCATTACAAATATAAGCATCAGGGTTTTTCAATTTTTGTCCTCTTTTAACTTTCACTCCCAGGGAGAATTGTAGGGTCCTTTCTGGGATGGTGACTTCCTCTTTAATCTGAATTTCAACTGCATAAGGTAGCAATTCAGCTGACCTAAATGCTTTTTTGGATCATCAAGGCCCATGGGATTATCCGCTAATCGGGACCAAGCTTTGAAGTTTATTAGGTCCAAACTAATGGCAAAGCGATTGAGAATATCACTGCCTAAGTAAAAGGCGGCAGTGACGTCTTGCACGACCCAACAATTATGGACTATGCTCTTGTTGCCAATGGAGATTTTGAGCTTACACCTGCTTGGCAGGAGATGTTTGGAATAGGGTGTTTCCAGATCCATTTCCCATTAGTCTATCAGTTTGAATGTCGGAATGGCTGGATCTTTTGGGTGTTGGCGGAACATGGCTTCGCTGATGAAGCTCTTACCGGTGTTCACACACTCTCGGGCGAGAACAGAGTCCTTCCCTTCATTTAACTGAACAGGGATGAACAACTGCTCTCCAATTTGCTGAATATCAGCCAGGCTCTGAGTTGATTTCTCATCTTTCTGGACTATAGGAGTGGGAATGTCTGATTGCGGATTGGTAAAGAATCTCAGAGTGTTTCCTTCCAGTGTGGAATACCACCTCAAACTGGAAGGAAGGTTGATTTTCAGAAATCGAGAGGACCCCCCATCACCAGTCTGTTGTCCTACTGCTATTACTGTCACGTCTGGAATTTGGTTGTTCTGGAAGTGAAATTCTACTTGGTCAGATTTTTGTTCAACCATGTGGCAGGTGCCGTTTAAACTAACATGGTTGACACTCTGTTTTAATTTTATTGGTCGGCTAGTCTGGGTCCAGAGGACTCTGTTTACGCAATCTATTAGGGGTGACAATCTTCTCAGGAGGTCATTCCCTAGTAAACAAGGGGTGCCCTCTGGAGTCACTACTATGACCGGGTTTTTCACCCTGTGTCGCCCAATTTTGATGTCCAAATCTGCAGTCCCCTCGACGGGAATTTCCTTCCTGTCAAAGTTCTGGAGTTGTCCAGAAAGAGAGGTGAGAGGAATTTGGTAATTCTCCCCCCTTCCTGCATTTAGTTCATCAAAGGCCCTTTTGCACAGAAGAGTAGCTTGGGATCCAGTGTCCACCAGTGCCAAAATTGTACCCTGCCCCTGTACTTGTACCGGGGCATAGTATCTTCCCTCCTTATCCTCAAGGGGGCACAGATAATGCACATTGTTGGACAACTGGTGGGCTAATTTTCTGGTTTTGGACATTGGGAGAGAAGAGATTTTGGCAGAATTCTGTGGAGAGTCATGGGAATCTGCAAGAAAAAGTTAGCAACTTGAAAGAGGATATTCAAGTTCCCCTGGTTCTGGTCCTGGGCCGCCCCCCCTTTTTGGAGGCAGTCACCAGAATGGGTTTGAACACAGGGATTTTGATGCTGTTGGTTCTGGGATAGAATGATGGGCGGCGACAGCTCAATACCCACATCTACCCAGTCTATTGTTGCGGTTTTGGGTTCCCCTGGTTCCGGTTCTGGGCCGCCCCCCCCCTTTTTGGAGGCAGTCACCAGGATGGGTTGGAACCAGGGGTTTTTGATATTGTTGGTTCTGGGATAGAATGATGGGCAGCGACAGCTCAATCCCCACATCTACCCAGTCTGGGTTGGAATCCCTTGGGACCCATTTTTCCTTGGGAGGAGTTCCCCCATCTCTGAAGGAGAAGATCCTTTTGCCAGGATCCTCTGAGGATCCCTCTCCTTCAAATTGGAAGACCTGTACCTCCTCCACAAAATGGGTCTGTTTGGGTCCTTTGTTTCTCCTACCTCCTCTTTGCTCCCTGGGTGGCATACTTTCAGGGGTAGTAGATTTTGTTTCGTGTTCCTGGTTTTCCAGGGGCTGTTTACAAGTTGGGAAGGAAGCTTCCTCCAAGGCTTTACACCCCCCTTCCCCTTGTGCCTCCTCCGTGGGAACTGGTGAGCTATCAGGGTGCTGCCCCCGTCATTGTGCTGGAGCACCAGGCCCAGCGTTTGGGGCATTCTGCGGTGGCATGCTCATCTGAGGGTTCTGTTGAGCCCTCAGTATATGACCCCGATCCCGAGCCATATTTTGGACCTGGCGCTCTAACTGTGAAACACGCTCAGGCTGATACGGGGTTCGATTTTCTCCCCTGACTGATCCCGGGAAGAGTAGCTATCCCTTCTCTGGTAATACCCTGGGTTGGGGAGATTCGGGTACCCCTCCACCCTTGGCCTCCCCTCTCCCAGATTAGGTGGTCTGGGCTCAGGGAAGCGGGAAAGAAGGATGGATGATTTTGGGGCTGGAGGTTGGGTGGATACCTGGGGAAAAAGTTTTGCCCAGGGTTTGGTGAAATTCTGCCCTCCTGTGAAAAAAGTTCCCTGGGTCAGGTGCTTGGCTGGATCCCCCCGCCCCTTGGGCTGGAGGAGTCCACACGTAACCCAGGATGGGTCTGTTTCCCTTGTAGCAGGGACTTACATAGTCAGGGGAGCGAGGGACCCCATTTGTGGGACTACCTCCTTGACTCCCTGTCTGTGACTGGCCCGAGGGCCTTCCGGGCTTAGAATTATTTGGTGCAGGCAGGTTTTTAGGCCCCCCCATCTCCAACTCTTAAACGGGGGCAACCTTTACCTCTGCCACCTTGGCAGCAGCAGGGGTGCTAATGGTTTTGGGGTTTTTGGGCTGATTCTTATTTTCCACCCGTTTCTGCACCTCATAGATGCGGGTGGCTTGCTCAATGACCCAGACTAAAGATCTTTTCTCGTGAAAATCTCTCACGAGCTGGGTCATTATGTATTTGGGTAAGGCATGGAAAAACGTATTAACAAATTCCTTACTGTCGGTGCGCACCCTTTTGGTAGTCTGCGCAAAAGCACGCTTTAACTCCTGCACAAATTCTTGTGGGGCCTGATCCTCCCCACATTGCAAATTGTAGGCTGCCTTGCGAGCCTCTTGAGGATTTCTATGAACAGAAAAATGTTTCAAGATGGCCGCCCTATAGGTGGGCCATCTTGAATGATTTTGGTCCTCCAGCCCCGCAAAGAAACTGGAGTATTCTGGGCAGAATGTCCATTTGACGTACTGGATGCAGCTACTGCTGTCCTTCAAAGGGAAAGTCTCCATCATTTGCTCATAAAGCTCCAAGTGTTCCCAAACAGAATACTTGGCGTTCTTGTGATAAGTGGTGATGACACTCCTTATTGCCTTGATCTGCTTTAAGGGGTCCTTAAGCAAGGCCCTTTTTTGCCTTATTGGTCTTTTTGGTTCGGGTAACCCTGGTCCACTCATCCTCTGACTCAGAGGCACTGCTCCCAGAGGTGCCCGTCTGATCTTCCAGGCTCTCCTGGATTCTGCGAGCCTGGAAATGGCTGGCAGAATGTGGGGACCTGGTCTCCTGTGTCCTGGGCCGCTCAGAGGAGTCTTCAGATCCCTCCTTGCTGCCAGGATTTGATGGGTACCCCCCCCCCACTGACCTAACTGGGCAGAGGTTTTCAGAATGCCCTTAGTGGGCCTACTCTCCTGGGGTTCCTCACTAAATTGCACTGTGCTTAGGTGCCCATACCCGGATGCCCACCCCTCCATTCCTGGGTGGTACTGGCCTATGAGCCCCATACTTTTGGCTGGATAGTAATCTGCCATCCCTGTGGCCCTGTGCTCATGTGCGCCAGGGGACATGGGGGTGGCAGAGTCCAGGGACTGGGAGAGGTGGAGGCCTCTGGTACTAGGGCTCCTGAGGTTATGCTCAGAGGTTTCCCTTTCCCAGCGAACTTCATCTCTATCAGCCCCTGCTCCCTGTTGCAATGCAAGAGCCTGGGCTTTCAGTTCCTCAACCAAGGCCTTACTAGACTCTATCAGTCTCTCCTGCATGGCTACCTGTTGCTGGAGCCTATCATTGTGTTGACAGAGAGCCTCATTTTCCCTCTGTGCTTCCTGATTGGTCCTGGAGCACTGGGTCAGTCTTTGCTGCAGGGTGGTTACCTCCTGGGCACCGTCCCTACTGGCCTGCTCCTTTCTTGTCAGAGCATCTTCCACCCTCCTGGTGTGCTCTAACAAGTTCTGATGCTCTTTATGGAGGTCACCTAGTCCCTGGAGGGCCAAGTGATTTTCTTGATTTTTTCTTTTTAAGTGGCAGACTTCCTGGCCTAAGGTGTCTCTTTCCTGAGCAAGAGCCTGCATCTGTGCCGCCAGGTCGTCCCTCTGCCGTTGAAGGGCACCAGCTTTCTGGTGCTCTTCATCAAACTCTGCCCTGGTATCCAGGTCTTTCAACATCAATTTATTGCTTTCCTCTTTCTCTCTGTCTAGTTGGATTTGCAGGGTGGCTACCTGCTCTGTGCATGCCCTGTTGAAATTGATCGGTTGCTCCAGCTTTTTCTGGCACTGCAGTAAGGAGTCCAAACTGTCTTGGTGCTCCTTCTGCAAAGCCAGAATTCTGGTATCCTGGTCAGCCTTTTCCTGTTGCAGGATATCCATATCCTCCTTTATTCTAATGATGTACTGTCTACTATCATTTTCTGACTCCTGGCTCCTGTGCAGCCTCTGCTCGGAAGAGACCAGTTCAGATTGGGCCTTTTCTAACGCCATCTGTTGCCTATTTGCCAGATCTTGACCTTCAGCACATTTGTCCTTTATGGCTCCCAAATATAGATACAATATGCTGCTATCCTGATAATCTTGTCGTGTTCATCTTTAGCTTTAGGAGCCATATATGGTTCACTCAGGGACACATGTAATGGACACTGATCTATCCATATATCTGACCCTGTTTCAGTGATCTGGGGTGCGATTGCCTGCAACCAGACCGCCTGGTCCAGATGAGCCCACTCACCTCTCACAAATAGCTTATGTAAGAGGTGTTCTCTGGCTATTTTGATATCTACCAAGGTCGTCATTCTGGAATTTGATTTCCTTCCTGACTTACAGAAGTTTGTATTTTATTTTGCAAAACAGACCGTTTCCTTAGAGCTTTCCTTTGAGGGGTGTTTTTACAGTGTAACACAGCGTGGTGATCCAACAGAATTTATATATCCTGTCAGTTAGCACACCGTATTAAACTGCACAAGCGGTAGATCTAATCCAGAATCTCCGGCTACGAGCTCCCAATCTGTTAAGTGACTTCAAGTCAGCAATCCCACTAAGTCAGTGCCTCGTCTGGGACGCCCAAGGGAAGCCCTTATATATATATTTTTATGACAATTCATACTCTGGATGATAAACCCTTATATAATGCCCCTCTCTTTGAATCCCCCTGACCTCACTGAGCCAAGAAGTAGGTTTGTTTTGCAATTTAAAAGATTTATTGAATAATTTAACAATATATATATCACACTTTTATAATAAATTAATATTTGATATCACACTTAGACATATGACAGTGATCAACAATGGATGATGTTATACTAGCACACTGGTTTAATTACTTAGGTGTAGTATATAGGATAAGGTAGCTGAGAATGCTTTATATGGTACAAGGAAATACAAGGTGGAAAAGAAGCAACACAGGAATAAACTTGATATGATTTCAGCGAAAGATAATATAATCACTTTTCCCCTTTTGGCAATTCACCCCCCCTTATGCAATATAAAAAAGATGAAAGGAGAGCACACAGTTCTCAGGAATACAATCAAATGTAGTTCATTTCCCCCCTAGCAAGCTTAGATCACAGGGATGATTTTAAAACACAGGCAAAATACTTTAGATGTGGTTTGCAAAGAAGGGAAAAATATGCTAAAAATGATTTTAATTCCCTATAAGAGATTCAGGGTGGGTGATAGCTACTTTAAATTAGTTCAGGATCACTTTAGCAATGCGCTATGAATGATTGTCAGGTTGCAAACGAATTTCAGCAAAGGAAAGCAAGAAGCTGCTATTTTGACAAGTGAAGAAATTTGAGCACAAACGGTTCAAGAGATACAGACGATTTCGTGAAGGTAGTTTTTCAGAAATGAAATAATGATTGAAAATGGCAACATGACACTTTACAGGTTTAAATCGGAGAAGGAACACACAATTCCTATGATGCAGTTCTGGACAGGTTCAAATGTTTTGAATCAGATTATTTTAAACTAAGAGATTGGTTTTGCACAGTTCTGGCTGGGTACTCACACTATAAATTTGAAATGAATGGCCCCGTCACAGATCTGGTCAACAAGTTTAGCTGCGGTTCTCTCTGCTCGGCGGGTTAATCCGGCACCGGTTCTGCTTACAGCGGTCTGGGTCTGGTCTGCGGTTCTGGATACACAGGACTCTTAGCAAGCAGCAAACCGCACAGCCTGGCGGTTGAATAGTTTATATAAGATTTTGAGGCCTGCTGAAGAGTTCAGCTCTTTGGAGTTTTTGTTCTGGAGTTACACTGGATTTCTGGAGTTCTGGATCTGGAGTTCTGGATTCTGGAGTTCTCTGTCAGCGTGCTGCGCAGAAATTCAGTTAAAGGTTGGAAAATGAATGTCCCTGTCTGGCTTCCAGTGGCTCTTTTTATGTCTTTTGGGAAATGGGTGTGAAGGCTATCTTTCTATGCCCAACCCACTCACGATTTGATAGGTCAAGGATTTCTCTTTGACCTGATTTGAGAAGGGAGCAATGAGTCATCAGGTGTCATCGTTATGGCATACAGAAAGAACACTCCCCTTTGCTTTTACCTTAGAAAATCATTTTCATAACTAAACACATTTCCCAGATACACATGTGGTTGACATTACATATACACATCATATATCACATAAGGTAGTTTCTGTTCCATCTCTGATGTTTCTAAGAGCTTGGATTAAGAAATGACAACATTTTGCACTTTTTGGTTGGTTTACCAATATTGGATTTTTACCAAAAATGACACAGATGTACACCGCCTTTCTACACATATTCCAGTAAATTTTCATTTTTCTAGCGTGAACCCCGTGTCTGCAGTCTCCATAATTCATGGGGTTTTGCCTCAGAACATGGTACAGAGTTCTAACACCTCTTAAAATGTGCACAGAAAAATCACAAGAATAATGATATTATTTATATACTTTTGACAAGTCTGTACTATGAATTATCCATCTTTTTAAAATTATGCTGTGCCCCCGAGGGGTGTGGTTTCCCAAAGCACATGGTGGAATTTCTGGTTTGTTCACTTCCTCCAGGACAGGTTGCTCACAAAGGCACTGCTCCTCCCAGTTTCTCTCAAGAGGAAGCCATTTACGACCCCCCCTAATTTAACATTTGCCTGAGCCAAGGAAGGCTCATTGTTCAGTTTCCTGCAGTCCCCAGCTGCTCCTCCCCTAATCCAATCAGAGAGGTGTCATCTCCCTTTGGTGAGGGCAGGAGAATGCAGGCCAGGCCTGGGAAGAGTGGCTGAGCAAGTTTCAACTCCTGTCGGGGGTAGTTGCCAGGCAGAATTCAATCTCTTTAAGCCAGGCTTCAGCTAAATGTCAATTTTGTTCCCGGTTTTTCTTCATCCAAATCAAACTTACAATTTTTACACATGCAGCTAGAATGCTGATTCTACGTTCAAAACTATGACATTTAACAGTTGCAAACTATGTGACACTCAACAGTAGGTCACTCATTTATTTTAAAAAAATCGATTTTAGTGGCTTTAAGTCCAATTTCACTTCAGCTGCTGACATCCACAGCTCAGCCAGTTTCATTATGAACATTATTTTGGGCTCTTTCTCTTTCCAGATTTTGTATGCACACAAGTCTACCTTCTGCCAAATGTCTGCTGGTGTTCATTGAGATTTTTGAACATCTTGCAATGTTTAAAATAGGCATTTTTAGCTTGCATTTCAGAGAAACAAAGGTGATTTCAAAGCGATTTCTGAGCTATCCGGCACTGCTGTTTTTCCTTTGGCACACATATCACCCATGGCACTCCTGGCCCATCACGCTCGCACTGGTGGGTGGCAGGTCAGGGAACATTTTGGTGAGCGCCAAAACTGCACGGTTTTCCTGGATTCTGGGGCAACGTGGGCTTTTCGGCCATCTTGGATTTTCTAAGCCCGCAGCACCAACTGTTGCAGCTTAATGACTCAAACGTGGGTCAATACCCCTGACAATGTTACATTAATATCTCTTTTGTAGACACATTTAAGTATTAAGTGGTTACTCTGGATCATCAGTTACACAGAAAAAAGGAGATGTATGGAAGAATGTAATAACTTCAATGCAAATACTGTGACACCTATTTTATTACTGCAGCAAGATGTGTCAATTGAGATTAGGAAGTCTAAAGGGCAGGTTTTCAAAGAACAAATGGTTGTTTGTTCTGCGCACTTAGGAGTTGGAGACATACACATTACACCCGGGTTGGTGTATTGTGTCCATATGTTTCTCAAATCCTTGCAGTCCCACCCACTACATGCTCCTCTCCACTTAAAACACAGCCTCCCTGAAACAATTGTGGGTAGCTCTTTCACACTGCCAGTGTTATTCCTAAGCAGCCTTCTCTTCGGCGGGGTAATGGTTTAATTGGAGTTGTAAATGAGCTCCGCATCTTATAAAAAGTTCTAAACAAGTGTGCCTCCAACCGCTTAATTTATAAACAATAAGTGTTTCCGCACTTCTGTTCCTTGCACTGAAGACCTGTTACAAACAACTTTGACTTGTGTGTATATATCACATAGGCATGTGCAAGGCACTAGCATCATATGCCCAGGTACTGAGACCATTTGCCAGCTGTTGCCATCTTATGTCAAGATAGTAGCATTATGGCAATGCCAGGGCAATGCCCATCCCATGCTTACACAAAAGTGAAGAATATTGTCCTTGCCAATGCTTGTTTTAAAAAGTGCTTGCTACCACATCTGTTAAACCGACCTTGACTGGATTCAGCACTTTGCCTGAGGTATAACCATTATATTTATTACATTAGCAGAGTCAGCATGCTCTACAGGACCTTGACTCTTACTCGTGCACTGAGTGCTGTTTGTTACCTTTTTAGTCTGGATCTTGTCCTGGCCATGGGACCAAAACTGCATTACTGGGTTTCTTGGACATAACCCGGGCTTCGATGGAAGAAAAGAACAAGGGACCAGGTTGCAGCTGGCTATGTTGGATCTCTCTGCAGCCTTCAACACACTCTATAACTCCACACTGATCAGCTCCTTTTCTTTGGTGGCTCACATATCCAGCATGATTCATTGCGGGTTTGTGTGCTTCCTGAATGGGAGAACTCATCTCAGCACTCAC
This sequence comes from Ambystoma mexicanum, assembly GCF_040938575.1. Classification (NCBI taxonomy): domain Eukaryota; kingdom Metazoa; phylum Chordata; class Amphibia; order Caudata; family Ambystomatidae; genus Ambystoma; species Ambystoma mexicanum. The sequence goes on along the minus strand of NC_090933.1, from coordinate 974,883,589 downwards.
TCCTCCTCTATTTCCCCTGTTTTCTGCAGTGTCCTGCAAGGCTGCATACTTACTTACTCCCGTTCCATTCACTGTGTATCTGATCCTGCTTGTACAGTTGTCTAAATCCCTGAGATGATGCCCTGTAATCTTGAGCTGATGACATTCCGAATACATTAAAGTCTGTGGAGTAAAGGATGATTTTGCCAAGAAGCCTCTCCTGTTATATTCCATGTTTTTCAGTCTAATAAAACAATGCACGTATTGTGGAACAGAGAAGAACGAATAGTGTTTAGACAATTGGGCCTCATTACGAGGTGGGAGGTAAGGGATTACCGGCACCGGTAAGGGCACCGGTGCCGGTAATCCCTTACCTCCCTACTACGAGTTCCCTTTGCGGGTCCTTCCTTAACGCCTGGTTTTTGCAGGAGTTATGGAGGGGACCCACAAAGGGACTGTAGAGCTAATAACGGTACCGCAATTTGCGGTACCGTTATTAGCGCCTTCCCCATTCCCATTGAGCCCTATGGGGGCACGAATGGGAATGGGGAATGGCCCTGGTGAATGGGGAAATACCGGTCCCTCCGACCTCGGAATGGACCGGTAATTGCTCCATTCACCTTGGCGGAGTCGGAAGGGTTTTGGAGGCAGCCATGGAGCTAATAGCTCCATGGCTACCTCCAACCTTGTAATGAGGCCCAATGCGTAGTGCAGGTGGACAGTTACAATGGTGACTAAAGAGGAGCGGGAAAGGTGTGCTCTTGATTAAACTAAAGGAACATTCTCACATGGATCCTAAATGTGCTGCAACCATTTGGTGACGAATCTTCCGTCACTACTGAAGAGAGAAGTCACCTGCCTAGTGGACCCACGTCACTGACGCCATTATACACACAACCGATAGGCATCATCTTCCATGAATTCTCGAGTGCTGTGCAAGCCGGAACCAGACGACCGGGTACTCTGCGCCTACTGGCACAGGCTCGCGTGTGGCTGCATGCTGGGACAGGGGGGAGAAACACATTGGGCCTCATTACGACCCAGGCGGTAAGTTACCGCCTGGGTCATACCTTTACCACCATGGCGTAAACTATGTTTACGCCATGGTGGTTGGCGGACTTACCGCCCCATTCCGAGGTTGGCGGGGCGGTAAGTCCCCAATCCCCATTTACCCTTCCCCATTCCCATTTTTGCCCCATAGGGCATAATGGGAGTGGGGAAGGCGTTTATTACGCCACCGTAAATTACGGTGGCGTAATTAACAACAAGGTCCCTTAGTGCCATGGATTTTAACACCTGCTAAAAGCAGGTGTTAAATCCTCCATGGCGCTAAGGGACCTCGGAATCAGGCGGTAAGGGTCAGCGCTGTTTACGCCGCCGTAAACCCCTTACCGCCTGGGTCCTAATGAGGCCCATTGGCTGTAAACAAGGCCAGTCAGCACACTCCAGCAGTGCTGAAGCCACACGCGGCCATCCCACATCGAGAGCGCGAACTCCCCCCGCCCCTCATTCCATACCACAACCAAGCCACATAGGAGCATCGACCAGGGAGCAACACTCGTGTGTGCACGGAGGTAAGGGGGCAGCGGAGAAGCCGCAACGTTGTGGCCACTATACGGACTGGAAGATAGAAACCAGGTGCACAACAGAACTTTTCGCTCACTTTGATGGGTGTAGCACACTCTATGCAATCCTATGCCCTGTGACGACACCCAGTATTTAAACTATTGACAGCCAACTCTATGTGGGCGGTGCTTACAAGGACTTCCGATGTAATTCAGGATGATGAAAATGTACAGGCCTAGTACTTAAAGCAATAAGCAATGCCTTAAGTATGTCTTTACAAAATTCTTAAAAATGAACGTTCATCTAAAATTCAGCGCCCTTTCCCTCTTGAATTACTCCATCTCTCTCTATAAATCTATTTTCCTGAAACATGTATCATAATAATTTACCATTTATATAGCCGGACTGTTGGACTGTCGACGTGCTTCTGCTACTTCAGTGTTTTGTTAAAAAATCTGTAGAGATTATAAACAAATAAAAAAAAATAAAAAAAATACCATTTATATAGTGCTACGAACCCTCAGGTATCTCTGAGCGCTGCCTATTATTACCCACGGTATGTGGTGCTCATTTATCGACCTCAGAAGGAAGGCTGAGCTTGGCTCTGCCGGGATTGTCAAAAGGAGTGCTCTACTCAGACCGGCTTCCCTGCCAGGCAGCCAATAGTATGTGGAAGTAGGAACTCACAGCGAGTTATATATAAATCCGACTTCTTGAAGTGCTGATTCTTTTAGTAGAGATTTCATCACTCAGGGTGGCTCGTGACTCACCCCCAACAAAGTCCAGAATCTTGGTCACCATGCGGTACCGCCACCTCATGCCCCAAATCACCCAGGCCTGTAAGCCACCAGAACACTTACAGCCATTCTAACCTGTTGCCCCCTTCCACCAGCCACTCCCATCTCATATTTTCTGATCACCCCCTCTCCACCTCACCTCCTAGATTCCCCAATCGTGCTCCTGTGTCATGGCCAGCAGCATCCCATCGAACCTCTCCTCTGCTTCGGTCATGTCTGTTCCGGGTGGTACGCTCTCCTCTTAGGGTCTGAGGGCCTGCCACAGCACAGTAGCCTAAATCACACGCACAGCACAGAGGATTCACTTCCAGCTCAAACAGTCTGACAGTGCCACGATACAGCCTCACCCAATACGGCGCCTCCGTGCAGACAGCATGAGCTCCATTAGGCAGATGCTTTGGCTAAGGTGAAGCAGTGGCTACATGAGCTGGGAGCGTGGCGCTGAGGCAGGGGCTCCTGTGGAGATGGGAACTTTGCAAATGCTGCTGGAGGCTTTGACAGTAGCTGCTATACTGTTTTGATCACAGTAGCACACCACAGTATTCTGGTATCCAATGTTTGTATGCATTTTTTCCCGAATTATGCATAGGTGGACTCCTTCCAAAAACAAGGCCCAGCTGGTGCTTCGACCATTTAATAGCCAGGCATCGGCAGGTTGCCATGCTCACACCATACACTGCTCCCTAACTCCCTTTTTTCCTTTCTCTTATACAGTGCCAATTTGTTGGTGCTTTTTTTGGTGGCTTATGCCACCATGAAGCACCAAAACCAAAAATACCTCTGTTGCTTTTTTTCTAGTCTGTCGCAGAGCAAGGTCCAGGTACCATGGCGGTGGCACAATACACCACTCTGAAAAGAAGCTCCAGAATGTTAGATACTAAGGTGGTGGCAAGCATAGTGTAAAGAACTCTCATAGCAGATTACTTATGAATGAATAATGTGAAAGCTTACTCACAGGAGCAACACAGACAAAAAGGGGAGGCGGCAGGATCGTAGCTCGTTATGACGGCTTTGCAGGTATAGAAGACAACTAGTCAGCAAAAGCAAGCAGAGCTAGGCTTCCATGTACCCAGCTCACCAACAGTAGGCATCTGAAGGCAAAGCATTCTCTTAACAGAGGCAAAGGCAGTAAAGGAATTGCTGACCAGGCAAATACAAAAACAAGTTGAAATCGAAAATCAGCAAGCAGACGCTGGTTGAAAGACATTGTATTATTGTAAATGTTCATAATTTGTGAACATGTGGAAATATTTTAAAGCTCTCACCACCGACGTTGTTTATTCTTACGGCTAAATGACCATGTTTATACATAACTTCAAAGAATCACATGCAGTGGGTGTTTTTGTACTGCGGTATGATTGATTATAATTTGAAAATGAGTGATTTAGGCTCCCAGTTTTTTGGACAAAAACGTGCATGAAGCTTATTATGAATAACTGGGCCATGCCTCCTAATCCCCACATTCTAGAAATTCCAAAGAACTCGCTTTCAGTCAATATTTGTTCTTATAATATACACTGGTAACTAACTACTTTAGGCTAGCTATTCACCTTAATGCAGAATAAAGGGATTGTCTGTAAAACCAAAAAAAAAAAAAACACGACCTATTTCATGGGTGTGTTCATGGATTCCCAGGGATTTCCTGAAGGTCTTTCTTGCTATGGTTCTCACCTGGGGCTTCTTTTGCAAGCGCCATGCATCTTTAAAGAAAGGGTTGAGGCCGGAGGAGTATATAGAGCGCAATTTAAATAAATGAATACATGGCATGAAGGGGACCACGTTTGCACCGGTATACAATGTTAATAACAAAAAAGAAAATAACGAATTAATTTATAACGAAACAAACAACGAACACATAACGATTTTCTTAATTAAAAGAAACGATGTGTTGGGTGGGGTAAAGGGATCCATCTTGTGGGGAGCGGGTTGAGGTGGGTTTTTAGCTAGGGGAAACAAGTGTTTGGGGGTTCAGCAAAAAGAAGGAATCTGTCCTGGACAGGTAGCTAAGGCATAACACAGTGAGTACAGGTAGTACACATTCTTTCTGTGCCTCATGCACAACTCCAGGGACTGTAGAAAGTGTACATTGCTCAGAAGGGGACGCCTACATTTGAACTTACGTACAAAAAGCTCTCTTCCGTGCATTTGCATTCATTTGCACTTGAAAGTGCAAAGGAAACGTGTTAAAACAGACACAGTTGACTTTAGACAGTGTTGTTGCACTTCAAAGTGTAAGAGGCGTACAGGCCCCTTGTCATTTATGCATGGCAGACAATTGATTCCTAATGAACCTGCTTTCCACTAGGCCTGGAGTTACCAGGAGCCCCTCATATCATTGACAGCAGCTGTATCCCTACCAGAGGAATGGGAGGGCATTTTGCCACCGATAAATCCCAGGACGAGCTCATGGTGGACATCTGGTTATCTTGCAAAGATTCATCCATCATCCGTACAGCAGTGACGAGTCTTGCACAGCCTACACCACAGAACGTTTTCACCAAATGTGTATTAAATTCGGCAGAAACTGCAGAACTGCTTATGCCCCTTTTTTTGAAAATTACGTGGTCGGTCGGTAGGGTGCCCCTGCCAGTAACATCTTTTATAAATGTCCATGAAACCTTTCTGGAGAAGAGGCGTTTCAGTTTTGAACATCATCCGTTCTACATACCAATGTATGAACATTTTTATAACCATAAGTGCTTCAAATCGTATAGGGTGCTATTTTTGGAGTTAACATTGGGCTTCATTATGAGGTTGGCGGTAACCTGAAGTGCGACCGGCGGGTTGCTGCCAACCCCGTAACACCAAATCCGGTGCCTGACTTCCCGGTGCCACCGGGACATTACAAGTCCCGGTGGCGCGGGAAGTCAGGCGTCGGATTTTGTAAGTCCCCATTCCCATGGTAGTGGGGAGACGGAAGCACTGGCACCGTTGCTAATGGTGCCAGTGCTTCCGTGATGACTCTGCCTACTGGGGCTGCCGCGCCCGCCTGGGTCAGGCCTGTCGGGCGCAGCGGCCACAGCAGGCAGACTCGTAGCGTGGCGGTCCGGAAACAAGGGTGCCGGTGAACTTACGTCACCCTTGTTTCAGGACCACCACACATGTAATGAGGCCCGTGTTTGTTGGAATTGCTCGTGAGGTAGATTAGTGATAGTCTGGAGTTTGTGGATGTCAGAGAAATACTTTTTATTTAAACGATTTTTTGACATTGCAATGTGGCAACTGAATGTCTTATGAGCATGATCAAAAAAAAAGATAACTAATCAAAATTGAGAAGCATTAATAAAGGGAGAGTTAAGTGAGTGGGTGATGAATATGTAAATTACATTTAGAAAATGTTCCAGATTTGGAAAAATATGAGGGATTGCTTTCTAAATATAATCAAAATAATGTGTTTGAAATGTTCAAGGGATGGAGAGTAATTGGGGATGGGGAATATGGCAAAGAAAAGGAAAATAGGAATCAGTTGAATTTACACATGTGCCATAGGGGCACAAACGCATCCAGCATGCGTATATGTTACGGGTCTATTAAAAATAGGTTGTATTCAAGTTGAGTTGACGTTTCCTCGGTGGTGTAAACATTGCAATGTTTACTAATATGGCATATATGGCATGTATGAAAATGACACATATGAAGGGCTAGTTTAGATGTGAATTGGCAGTCGACAAGTGAGATGGACGTCTCATCTTAAATGAAGATGTTTGGTGCATATTGGTACTGTTGTAGAGATAATGTCAGTATATTTTGACAAACATTAAAATAGTTCTGCAGAGAATTGTGATGTTTGTATATATTATTAATGTTTATATGAGAAACATCTATAATGGGGTTGGTTGGAGTTTGGTGCAGGAAGGAGAAAAATGAGGAAAAGGAATTAATGAGGCAGGATACGTTTTGAAGCATATTCTTCCTGTATTTAGGGAGAACGTTGGAAGTATTTTCCTAAACATCGCAATGTTGAAGAAAACACAAAGAAGGTTATTTCCAAGTTATAAAAAGGGACTATGTGGTAAATGACAATGGTTGGAAGCTTAGGGAAGATTCGTTTTCAACAGAAGTGTCAAGAATGAAAGACCATTTTCCTGAGTGCATTTTTAAGAAAAAGAGTCTTGGATTTTTGAGACTTCACAGAGAAGAGTTTGTTTTGCTCTACATTATAATTCATACCTGTTTCTACTGGCAAGTTTCCATTTAAAGTTAAGACTTGCAGGTTCAGATGATCAAAGAGTATGATATGATTAAGGGCTGATGAAGTGCTTGCATATTATTGATGCCAATGGCTTAGCACCCCATAGGGTAGCTCAATAACAACATGTTGATTCCTTAATAACTGGCTTTGAAGCGCTTGTACACGAGGTGTGTACGGCTACTGATGCCTGTAGACATACCATCACAAAAACCTTGACATTCGTTGAAAATACTCTAGTTAAGACAAGGTCAAGGTGAAATAGATTTGCCACAAAACCCTTGGAATTCGTTGAACATCTGTTAGTTGAAGTTACAGTAAAGTGATGGTTTAATGCACCAACATCATAGACATTTGGCCAGTGTTGGAAGATCAGCCACCATAATTCACTTATATCATCCATGACCTCATAACTAGGGTGGATAAAATGTGACCGTGTGACATATGTAATAATTAATGGGCAACACGTAACGGTAAGACGGTATGATGTCAGGACCAATGTTTGTCTTAGTTCTCCTTTAATGTTCTGTCACTGTTCAGTAATGACATGCCAGGGGCATGCATCAGGCACTTTATAAAGAATATTTACAATGAAAAGATATAGTTGATCACTTATAATTCGGTGCTTATGTGTCTATCTTTTGCATGAAAATACAGTGTAATGTGGGCTTCCGTAGAGTTCCATAGTGTTTATGGATGTAGAAACATGTGAAAAAGTTCACATTATAGTTTACACAATGTGGTGGAAAACATAGTTGACATTTACAGCAACCCGCAAAACGGTAAGTACATGAGAGGGTATAGTTTTACAAATCCCCTTACTTTTCATATTCCAACAATGCAATTGTTACGTTAACAAAAGAATGATTATGTTCCAACCATTGGAAAAGGTGATGATCGTCAGATGTGACCCATAGGGGTACAATGCAAAACCTTGGGCAACCCATCAAACATAGCACATTTGAGTGGGGAGTCACAGAGTGGTACACAATGCATCTAAAATCTCAAAACACAGAGGAAAGCCATAACAATGTTGTTTATTTCCCAGATTCCCACACCTTAATCTTCCCTCTACAAAAAATGAGGCAAATTGCAAGCCCTGTGGCTCCCCCGAAGCTAAGGAAGGCGTGGGGAAGAAGGGGCATTTAATTAGGCCATTTCCCATGCAAAGGGGACACTGACTGTGGCTGCAGACCATGTCCACTGGCGCGTGGAATCACAATAGGTGTAAAACGGCTGCAGGTCAGGCCCATTGAACAGTATGGTTGGTATGGGATGGTGCAGACATGGACGAAGGTCATGCCTTGGGCAAAATGGCCTCATACTACACACCTTTGGGACCGTCCCATACCTTGCCTAACGTACCAGAGGGTTGCAATATGGGCAAAATTGCAGCCCTGCTGGTGTGAATCAAATGTGCTTCACTAAGTGATAAGTAAATATGATAGTTCAATTGCTAACAGCACACACCCCACAGACATGTGAGGGGAAACATAGAGTAGTTCAATATGCCCCTCAAAGCTCAGAAACGGCCAGAAAAGCACTGTTATTTCATTGGGTCATTAAAACCCGAACTCGATCCCTGCACATAGAAAGGAGGGGCCTATTGCAGACCCTTTGGCAGCCCTTGACACTTCTTAAGGTGTGGACGGGGCCTAGTGTATTACAGGACACTGTGATGACTCCTATAGAGTCATCAACAAACTCCAGCCAAAAATGTCCTCTCATGTGGCCAGGGGGAGACAGTCGTTACCTGATCCTAACCCTGGGAGTGGTAATAGTGGGAAGGATCACATGGGAGGAGATAGCAATCCAGGGGAAGTGGTGACTCCACTAGAAGAGACGCTGTATTTGTATTCTGAAGATGAGAAGGAAATAATTCCCATATATCTAATGGCATACTCCCAGTGCTCCAATCCCCACACCCATCAAGGTTCCAGAAAGCAAGTTGGTACCTTAGAGGCTCAGGAATTAAAGAAAAAAACGTGATTCTTTCATAGAGAGAACCTCTGCCCCTAATGTGAAACTGCAGACTCTTTACCCAAACCCTTACTCTGGTAACTAGCGGTCTATAGAACAATCTAATGTAGTTGAAAATAAAAACAACTTAATATCACACATTCTCTTATGAACTCCAAGTCCCATAATGCCAGAAGTACAGTGACAACGAAGAGAAACTCAAAGGCAATGGAGACTCAGAAGTGTAAGAATCCAAAGGGGTGTTCTAGCCATTGTCAATTAAAGCACCTGAGCAGTATATATTTAAAGCCCAGGAGAAAACACAGCTAGAGAGGTTGAAGAAGAAGTTGTAGCCTTGCTGTGATGAAGTTGAAGCAGAGGAAGATGCAATTCAGAATCATAGGGTGGCGCAGCAGAGGAAGTTCGAGCCTTCCATAATGCAGGTGCATCCAAGGAGAGAAGCCCGCCAGCAGTAGTCTCTCCAACACAGTAGAAGACAGAGTACTAAGGAGAAGCTGCAAGGAAGACGTGCTACAAAGCAACGTGAAGCAGACTGGAGAAACCTCAAGAGATCAACAGAGCTTCTATTGCTCCTGGAGACCACTGTGCCACTTACCTGAAATACGCTAAAGCAGAACAAGGGACAAAGTGATTTCCGAAGCACAACCGCGAGACCAGACAGCTGAAGGCAGCCACTGCGAATAGCCGATGATTGTTCAGAGTGTGAGTGCTGGTACTGGGGCACTCTGTGAAAGAAAGATGTCACAACTTAATGTTTTTGAATACTGAAAACATAATGAATCCATCCAAGCAGAACATGCTTAATGTAGATCAATTAATGAAAATAAACAAAGATAAGTGGCAAAGAAGAATGTCTTTGGGCAAACACACATACAGGAAAGTGTGGATCCAGTTTTGCCATAGCCAAAAGGCTGTTATAAGACTTTGTGCAAATACCTAGAAGGGAAAGGTTGTAACCAGTATTGCTTACAACCAAGACGCTGTCAAGAGACTTTGGGTAAATTACCAATGGGGTAAGTTTCTAACCATCATTGCCTATCACCAAGAAATTACAGGACTAACATATCAAGACAACCCGTGGGAAATGTTCATATTCAGCATTTCCAACAGCAAAGAGCTTGTGAGAAACTCTTACTAATGCAACCAAAACATAAGTTCCCTTTTAAGAGCTATGGTTCTGGAAAAGCCTGTATCTCACCAGCAGTCAAGAGATTGTGAAACCAGGTTGGGAGACTGCTGTGGAGAATACTGGAATCAAACCAACACATTTGAAGTTAGTGGTAGGAGTATTCTTCCTGGCAGGCGAGCATACCAGTAAACGGCTAATAATGGTTAATCGTTGCAGGCGAGTAGACCAGGAACACAATTGGTGATTTGATGATGATCTTGTGGCAGAAAGAGTTGCAGAACAAACCTTTGTTGAAAGACGTTGATAATGTGATAACCTTGCAGCAGAAAGAGTTGCAGAAAGAACCTTTGTTGAATGAAAATAACGTATATGTTTTATTCAATGTTGACAGACCATAGTATCAACGAAGCAGGTTGTTGTTTGCTATACTATGCTGAGTGCAGCCCGTGCCAAACGTGACATAGAACTCCTGCATTGTATACCACAAGGTACAATGGAATGCCTATAATTGAGGCATCCTGGAAGATGAAAATCATACCTGACCCGTTTCTCACATGAACCGAAGAAATTAGGATCCAAAAGATTTGTGTGGGGTACCTTAAGAACAATGTATGTGCTGCTGAAAACTAATTACAAACAGCATATTGATTTGTGGTGTAGAGGGCTCTGAAGAAAGTGGCTCATTTACACTAGTCCACTGAAACTGAGAGGAACCACCGAACTGATCCACCCATCCGCCCACCGCCAGGCCCCCCAACTGTGACCAACTCATTCAAATATTGCGTGCACCAAAGTGAATTGCCAAGTGAATGGCTGTTGGGCTGCACACTGCTGTGCTTGGCTGCTCTGGACCTCAGATTCCGGACTCTGTATTGTGCGAGTGACTTGCCATTTCACTAGTCGCCAAGGAGAAGTGGCGCACATTCGAAACTTGGACTCTTGTGCTGGTGGGTTAAGGTCGAGGGCTGGGTTCTCTAAACAGCGTTTGTTTTGCTCATGGTGTTTGTGTTTGTGTAAGCACAAGAGGTACTTATTTATTTATTTTATTTTTTACATTTGTAAAGCGCACTGCAGCCCTGAGGCATAGAGGCGCTGATAAGTGGTGCTTAAGAAGGCTTGATTAAGGGTTACAAAAAAGCCACCCCAGAGGAGATCTTAGAGTATACAAGCAGAGTTACAGATACATAGGTCCAAGGTAGCGAAACAGAGAACAGGCACATTAATTGAAGAGACTAGTCTTGATGGCCTTGCAAAAGGCCGTGTGAGAGTCGAGTCGTCTGATGTGCGGTGGAAGGGAATTCCAGAGGGTGGATGCCATAGTGGGAAAGCTTGTGCCACCAGCACGTACTCGGCGGGTTTTTGGCACAGTTAGTAAATTGGAGTAGGCCACTCTGGAGGGCCTGGAAGCACAAGGTTTAGAAAATCTCTGGGCGAGATATATGGGGGCCAGATCGTGAAGACATTTGTGCGTGAGGGCAAGGGTTTTGAACAGGATTCTTTCCTTGACTGGGAGCCAATGGACCTGACGCCTGAGGTCAGAGATGTGGTCCCTGCGTGATAGTCCAGTGGCGGCCCTTAGGGCATTGTTTTGGACTAGTTGGAGTTTCGCTAGGTTTTTTCCAGACGTACCTATTAGAAGGGCGTTGCAGTAGTCCACTCTTGAGCCAATGATTGCCCTGGCGATAGTTAGGCAATTCTGTTGGGAGAGGTACGGTCTGATTGCGTTGAGCAGTTTGGAGTAGTAGGCTGAGGAGGATGCAATGGCATTGACCTGCCTGTTCATGTTCAGGTTCGAGTCCAGGTAGACACCCAAGGTCTTGACTGTTTGGGATACAGGGATATGAATGTTATCTATGGTGAAGGAGTTGTATTGCTTGTCCAGCTTGCCCAGGGTGGACGGGGAGCCAATCAGCAGAAGCTCGGTTTTCTCGCTGTTGAGGCATAACCAGTTTTCTGCCATCCAGGATTGGATGGTGGTGTAAATGGAGTTGAGCGTGTTCAGGTCAGACAGGTAGTCCCCAGAGAGGGGGATAAGCACCTGAGTGTCATCAGCATAGTTAGTGTATGAGATGCCCAGGGCGTCTAGGATCTTGAACAGCGGCCTCGTGAAGATGTTGTAGAGGGTAGGGGCGATGCATGATCCCTGAGGGACGCCACATTGGATGATGCTCGGGTCAGCGCAGGAGGAGTCGGAGAAGACCTTCATTGCTCTGTCCTGCAGGAAGGAGGTTATCCAGTTGCAGGCAGTCGGGGAGAAGTTGGCTGCGGTGGCAAGATGGTGGCATAGGGTCTTGTGATCCACCAAGTCGAATGCAGCTGATAGGTCCAAAAGGAGGAGTAGAGCAGGTTTGCCTGCATCTCTGAGGTCGTCCATCTGGTTTTTGAGGTCAAGAAGTGCCGTTTCGGTGCCATGTCTTGGCCTGAAGCCTGACTGCCGAAGACCAAGAAGATGGTTATCTTCGAGGAATTTTTGAACTTGCAGGTAAGCTGCTTTGTCCAAGATTTTTAGTAAAAATGGGACAGTGGTAATGGGTCTATAATTCCCTGGGACCGAAGGGTCTAAGGAGGGTTTTTTGATAAGCGGACGAACCCATGCTTCCTTGAGCTCAGCTGGAACATGGCCAGACTTGAATGAAGCATTAATGAAGGCAGTGATGAGGGGGACAAGGGCAGGGGCACAATCCTTGATCACCTGGGCTGGGCAGACATCCCCTTTACAATTGGAGGGCTTGATGGATCTAAGGAGGGCAGCGACTTCGGATTCAGTCATGTCCTTGAACTCAAACAGAGGGGCTTGGCAGGTGTCAGCTGGTGGAGCAGGGGAGCCAGTGTGTTTGGCTAGAAGGTTGTTGAGGGCTTTTTGGTGTGCAAGGATCTTGGAGTGTAGAGTGTCCAATTTATCCAGCATGGCGGATTGAATTTTGTTGCACCAGGCTTCATCTTTTAGGAGAGTAGAAGGGGGGGACGCAGGGGTCTCGAGCTCTCTAAAGATGGAGAAGATTTCTTTGGTCCCTGATTTGGCTTCTGAAATCCTAGTGTTGAAGGAAGACGCCTTAGCCTTGATTATGGAGATTTTGTATTCAGTGGATAGGGCCTTAAAAGCGGCTTTGGTGGTGTCATTAGGGTTATTCTTCCAGGCCGAGAGTACAGCTCTTTTTTTTTGACGTAGCTGTGAGAGCTCCTGGGTGAACCAGGCATTGGTATGTTTGACCTTTTTTGCTTTTTTGAGGGTAAGAGGGGCTGCAGTGTCCACGGCCTTGGTGATGATCCTTTTGAAGTCTTTAGCAAGTATTGATGGATCATTAGAGAAGGGCGGAGAAAGTGCAGGTACGAGGAGATGTTTAGTAAGGTTCTCCTTTGTGAGCTGCCGAGAGCTTCTTAGGTACTCGCATCCGTTTTCCTCTAATTTTCTTTTCAGAGAGGAACCACCCCACTGATCCGCCCATCCGCCCACCGCCACGCCCCCAACTGTGACCAACTCATTCAAATATTGCGTGCACGCGCATTGCGCGCACATTGCAAAGTGAATTGCCAAGTGACTGGCTGTTGGGCTGTTTGGCGGTGAGGAGGTGAGGTGAGGTGGGGGGCCTTATAAGGGGAAAGGAGGGGAAAAAAACAAAAAATCTCCCTGTACAATTTTGGCCTCTGTATCTGCTCTTAAGGAAGCCTTTATTGGTTTTGCCTCACGCAGTTAATGTGTGTGTGAGAACTAAGGTCATTACCTTTTGTGAAATGTAGACATTAAAGCAATAGTGTATTTTTTAGGCCTTTGGGTCTTTTCAGCATTTTGGGCATTTTGATCTTTTTCAAGTGTATTCACTCAATATGGCCACAGTATTAAGAAATGGGAAAATATCTCTACCAACCCCGATTCCCAAGAACCCTAATGCTGACCCTAATGCTGACCCTAATGCTGACCCAAATGAGTGCCAACGCTTCCCCGTACCAAACAATGGAAATTACATGGTTAAACTCAAGGTTAACTTGGAGGGCTAGAGGGAGAAACAAATGAGCAAAAAGCGATCTTGGAGGATATAAATCTGGAGGTCGTGGGTGATAATGACTGTCTGATGAATATGGCTGTAAATAAGAAAAATCACAAAAAAACAGATATTATACAGTAAGTGGAGCTATCACACATGTTTGCCCAGGTACATGCAAGGGGTAGTGGCAATATGTCAGAGGATGAGGATGTCTTATTCATTCCAGTGTGCTTATCGTTTGACTCTCAAGTTCCCATTCAGACAAGTTTCCTAAGTATTCAAGAGATTCCGACCGCACAACAGTCTGTGGAACAATCTGAGGAGTCAGAGGATACAAAACTGGATGTATCGATGATGTCACAAGCTGTGAAATTAGAACTGAGTAAACGTGTAAGGCTCTCAAGAGGACCCTCAACTCCTGTTAATGCGGCATGAAATGGTGTTGACAATGTTCACCTCTTTAATACTCTACTTTGAATGCAGACCTGTTGCACTTTCACAATATATATTAAACAAATGAGGTCTCAGCCAATACGTAGGTTGTTTGGACTAAAAGAGAGCCCAATTCTTTTATTTATAAATTCTCTTTTTTTTTTCTTGTTTTAGGTAAACCAGAAAAGGATACGTTTTCTTCACCACTGTCCAATTTCAGGATACAGTTCGTCTGGGCAACAATGGAAAAGTTCAACAGGTAAGTTCTTTTATTAAGAAAATGTTCATTTGACTGAGTGCAGTTTCTTTTCTCTTTCTCTTCTTTCTCTGTGTTAACTCTTTCGTTGTTCTCTTCTTTATACACTTAGCTTAAAGTCACTAGCTGGTTTCTCAGCTCTCGGTAGCATTAAAGTTCCTATTATTATTCTTCAAGACTTAAACTCCCCTTTTGTAAACAAGTCTGGCTCTGTAAGACTTTTGGTACACCTCGTTTTCACTTTAGACTGGGGCTGTTTGTTGGCTTCGTTTATGAACAGCTGCCTTTCACTCTCTCAAGTATCTTTCAATGACAGCATTTAGTTTTAAACGGGACCGTACCTCCTTGATTCAGTCCTGCTACTGCTACTGGTATGTCACCGTTTGATTGCTATGTGTCTAGCCGCTTTCTTCGTGAGGGAGACGCATCCGTCCTGACGGCGGCTGCCGGTTGGGAGTGTATTCAACTCCGCCCCTTTCTTTCTCCAGCGTCTATGTTCAGCGACTGCTAACCCTCCAAAACACAGAAGGACCGTATTCCGTCCCCAGGATTGTGACCGCTTCCTACCTCTTCACAGAAGCGTCACGTCGCTTCTCTCCCTCCTCAGAGATCCGCGCCTGTGACAACGGTTGCGGATTCCGTCACTGGAAATGTAGCGCAACGGCGCTGTTTAAACTTCCCTCTTCAGAAATCACTGTACCTGCGACAACGGTCGCGGATTCCCTCATGGGTATCGTAGCGCAACGGTGCTGTTTTAAACTTCTACTCGACGGACTCCTCCGTAATTCACCTTTCCCCAACAGAGACTTTTATTTCTTTTATGAAGTAGTCGCCTCGGCGGAGAATTTGTTTTTCTCCCTGCATCAGCCACTTCTAGTAAGCCCAACTGTAAGCACTCTCCTCTCCCTCTCGCTCCACCGCACACGTCTCCTAGGTAACGCAAAAGAATAGCCAGCATTAGAGGAAAGTCCATACATGCAGGAACATGTAGGACTTCCTGGTTAATACTTATCCATTACAATCATATATGTATATATATTCTGCTAGATCAGGCTGACTATGTCACACTTAACACCACATAGAATATTCTCTGCCAGTGCGAAATTTCCTCTTCCTTCAGCCTCAATTTTTTCTGAGGCCGGGGGTCAAAAGTGGGCAATGGAGGAAAATACTGATTTGCCTTTACATGAGGAGTTGATGAGTCCAAAGGAGCAAAATAAAATATTGTCATTAGTGCCCGAAATTCACTCACCGCCGCCTAGGGCCTCCCTGACTAGTTCCCCAATTCCTGAGAATGACAAGCATTTTGAGGAATCATTGCCAGTAATTTCCAGGATATTAAATCTCCTGGACAAGGGGCATGAGCTGACTCATTGGGAAATCAGAGACCTTAAACGAATTGTATTAGATACACAATCCAAACTTCACAGAGTGGAAGGATTTCTAATGGGTAAAACTGGTGTTGATATTCTAGGAGCAAGGAAGGCGACCTTGCCCCTTTCTCTGACAACCAAATCCGAGGGCTCTCAGACTACTGATCACCTAAACAACTGTCCCAGCTTTAGCGCTGTTGTAACCAACTTAAGTAAGTCGACAATGACTGACTTAGCCCTTACATATAATACTCCGAAAATATGTGATGAAGAGGATAAACACATTCTTAATGTAATGAAAGAACTCTATCAACAAATGACTAAAGTAGAACAGGGAGTGTCAACTTTGGTTCTGTCTTCTACTCTTAAAACAACTGGAGGGGAGGGGGAAAAGATCACAGTGACATTAAAATCGCCCCCAGATACCCCTGATAGTCCGTCAGTTCTTATTGACTTTTTGGAAAAGTCAAACAACGTAAACAACTCAGTAGCGGGCTCTCAAAACACAGAAGATGTATCAATGCAAGCATGTGAGGGTTATTCTCTCTCAAGACGCCAAAAACATCTGGCATTGAAAGCAAAAAAAAAGGCAGCTAAACAAAAATCTGCACCTGGATAAGGTACAAACAAAACTAAAGAATGTAAAGTTTTGACAAATGAGGTTGCACTGTCAGACTTGATACAGCTAAATGAAGAAAGTCGAGTGGCTCTGCAGCTTCACAATGTCATTTCTGATGTAAATCCCTCCTTTTCAGTTTTGGACAATAAAAAAAATAAAAAATCACAAAAACAAAAAATATAAAGACACAACAAGGGGGGGTGAAGACCGGTGAGGGCGGAAATTTCCGGGCCTGAACACAGATCTCTCTCTGTTAGTCTGAAGCGGGAGGAAATTAAAGAAGTAAAACAGCTCCAATTATCCAACTTTTATAAAGTATTGGAAAAATCAACCTCAAGTCAAATCTTACCGCAAGAGATCTTGAATGAGATGGAGGAGGCCCCAATGATATCAATGGAATCTAACAGATTGGGCTTCACCTCACAACCATTGGTTGGTAATCAGGATTCCTTACCCACAAGGGAAGTGATCTCCTGGCTCTTGCCGGATAAGACGCCTACAGTAAAAATTGAATTGGCTGATACCAACGAAAGGGTTGATATGGACCAGACACTACCTGGGTTAAAAAATGTTTCTCAACAATCAATAGAGGAAACCCGGGAAACATAATAGTGACCTTCCAATGATCATTAAGAAAATTATATTGGATCTACTACCAGATGCATCTAGGCTTAAAAATCAGGAACAATGGGAAAGTCTAAAGGAAGGAAACTGAAATCTCCATCAGGTTCATGTGGAGGCCCCCTCTAATACCAACATGCAAGGCGAGCCGATTTTGAAACATCATATTCGGTTAACCACGCCAAGCATGGGGGAAAACTCCCAAAGGGACCAAGCTAACTTGTCTGAGCATCTTTTTAACCCCAGAATTATTCAAACAAAACCTCAACAGGACGGTGAAGCTAGGTCTTGCCAACAGTTAATAATGCCAACTCACATTAAAGATAGTGACTTGCGCAATATGACTTGGCGACAACCGGCCCTTCCAGATTACCCTAGCATTTTGCTATATAACCTATGTGATATTGGTGGTCCGCCTTCTCTAAATAGATCATGTGTTCTCTCACTGTTTAATGAGATCCCTAAATTGAGATTTATCTCCTCGGCAGACATTAGTTTGGTGGACTTTATTCACCCTTCACAGCTCGACCACGTGACAATAGTCCCAAGGTCTCAAAACATTTTTGATCTCATAATACAGGAGATGGAACACTTTATTAAGATGGGGTACGACATCCTTATTTTCAGCAATGTTTGGGATAGCGGTAGGGATTCCAAGGACCAGAAAGCCAATCCACGCAATGTTGGCAAATCCTCTCATGGAACTCTAGGGGCCATTCAACCTTGATGGCCTCTAATGTGGTATGTACTAAACTTAAATCCATGGAGGTGATTTGTATCCAAGTAAAATGGTTGAGAGTCCCTCTTCATTTGGATGGATTTGAATATAGATACCAATTTGCTACGATGGGGCCTCTTAACAGCAGTGAAAATAGCAAATGGTACACGTATAATGGAATCTCTCACTATCACAAGCGGTGTTCTTGTAATTGTATTGGAGTATAGGAATTCATACTGTTTGACTTTTATGCTGGTAATGAATATTTATTATAACCCACTACAAAATGCAATGGATAGCATCGTTCCGTCCATCAATGCTTGCCTCTCGAACATGTTGCTCAAATACAGAGGTCTTGATATTATTGTATTGGGTGACTTTAATTCGGAAATAAGATATGGTGTGGGGTTGCATAGGAGGATGGGTACCACCTCTTTTAGATCTGTGGGTAACTCAGGACCGATAGATGGGGCACCTTATTCCACCTCTCGCAAAACCATGCAGGGGCACATCTGGTTTAAACTTTTCCATTCTTGGGGGTTTACCCATATGAATCCTGTCTTTGAAACCTCTGCTAATGAGTACACATGGTCAAACGGCATACAAAAATCGGTTATTGATCACATGTTTCTCTTAGACAGACTCGCAGCCTGCTGTGTTGGTTTCTGTGTGGGTGAATCCTACACGAGCGATCATAGAACTTTAGAGGCTAAACTGAATTGGTATTGTGCTAAACCGATTCAGGATTCCCTTTCAACGACTGTGATAGCATTGAGTAGGGGGAATCGAATTCGATGGCATGATGGCAACATAGATAAATTAAACGCCACCTTTCTCTATGAGCACCATTGCACACCATTGTCTTCAAGACTAACATTATTTTCAGTCCCCTTTTTTGTGAATATGTCAAATGTCTAATTGTTAGATCTGTAAAAACTAAAATAATTGGAAACTTAAGGCACCAACATGTGCATATTTATGATCCTATGGTAAGGGCAAAAAAATATGACACAACCCGTCATATTAGAGCAATCCTAAAATCAAACCAAGATCATGATACAAAGGTTAAGGCAATCCATTCTATCAAACAAGCAAAAAAGAATTGGCTGAAAACCCATAGGATGTATATGCTGGAGAAAGATAATACAGCCATGTTAACGGCACTAAGAGATTCATCTGCCCGGCAATTTTGGACGTTAATAAACTCTTTGGAAAAAACACAAGTAATACTACAAACTGTATGTGTACAAGAGGGCGACTGGGCTACTTATTCTCTACTTTATATGAAGGAAAGTTTGCCATGAAAAATAGTCTAAAATCAATTAAAATGGGAAACTGTACATGTAATTTTGATGTTGAGGGCATAGAAAAACAGATTAAGTCTGCTAATACACCTCGAGCTGCCGGCCCAAATGGGTTTACCAACAGTACAATGAAGAGAAACCCTGAATTATGGGCTAAGTCCCTCTATATATTATTTTCAGACATTGTATTGACCCGTTCTATCCCTTCCTCCTGGAGGATCTCTTATATTGTTCCCATATATAAAAAAGGGGACAGAAGGTGCCCATATATTTACCGTCCAATATCTATCATGGACGCAGACTCTAAAATATTTGCAGGAATAGTCCTTTGGAAAATTGAGGAATGGGCTCAAATAAATCGGATACTCCGCATGCAACAATTTGGCTGAAAACCCATAGGATGTATATGCTGGAGAAAGATAATACAGCCATGTTAACGGCACTAAGAGATTCATCTGCCCGGCAATTTTGGACGTTAATAAACTCTTTGGAAAAAACACAAGTAATACTACAAACTGTATGTGTACAAGAGGGCGACTGGGCTACTTATTCTCTACTTTATATGAAGGAAAGTTTGCCATGACAAATAGTCTAAAATCAATTAAAATGGGAAACTGTACATGTAATTTTGATGTTGAGGGCATAGAAAAACAGATTAAGTCTGCTAATACACCTCGAGCTGCCGGCCCAAATGGGTTTACCAACAGTACAATGAAGAGAAACCCTGAATTATGGGCTAAGTCCCTCTATATATTATTTTCAGACATTGTATTGACCCGTTCTATCCCTTCCTCCTGGAGGATCTCTTATATTGTTCCCATATATAAAAAAGGGGACAGAAGGTGCCCATATATTTACCGTCCAATATCTATCATGGACGCAGACTCTAAAATATTTGCAGGAATAGTCCTTTGGAAAATTGAGGAATGGGCTCAAATAAATCGGATACTCCGCATGCAACAATTTGGCTATCGAAAAGGGATGGGAACTGAAATAGGGGGTTTAATTTTTACTCTCCTCCTGGAGAAGGCGTGTAAGAAAGCCGCCTCCCCTATATATCTAGCCTCGATCGATCTTTCCCTCGCGTTCGACAAGGTAGACCAGGTAAGATTGTGGTCTAAACTGGCTTTAATGGGGATTCCGTCGGGACTCTTGACCATCCTAATACATCTACATGAAGATTCTGCCATTCAAATTCGATTAAATTTATCAGGTGATCTGTCACGGCTTATACAAACAGGTAATGGTTTGAGACAGGGGTGCTTGTTTGGACCTACCCTTTTTAACCTATATATACTGGATGTTGATGGGCCTTTAACAGCAGCATCCCTGCCCCACCAAGGATCGATAGTGGGAAAATATCTTGGACAGCTTATGCCGACGATCTTCTTCTGATTGATGCCACCCCTGTGGGTCTTCAGCGGAAATTGGCGGCCCTTTCGAAATATGTGTATAACAATGGCCTGGTTATCAATGGGAAGAAATCTGTTGTAATTACCCTAACAAATAGGAGAAAACTCCCCAATTTCAAATGGAGGATAGAGGGTTGTTTATTGCTAAAGGTTAGATCTCTTTGCTACTTGGGTTTCCCGATTTTCAGTGGTTCTACGATCCATATGTACTGGAATTATTACCTTGACAAAGTAGACAAATTGATCTACCAAATGCAAAAGGTAGCTACAAAATACTGTAAATACTCAATGACCCCGGTAATCAAGTTCTACAATCTCAAAGTAATACCTAATTGTTATATGGTTTTGAAATTCTACCTTTTCCAACTCATCGATTGGCTGCCAAATTGGAATCTGAAATTTGGCGGAAAATACTTTACTGTCTACAGAGGGGTGTTCCAATGTCAGCTATTCGTTTCGAGTTGGGCCTTCTCTTGTTAGACAATAAAATAAGGTGCAGAAGAATAGCCCTATATCGGAATCTTATTATCCCTAAAGATAATACCCTATATGCACTTATGGGCTGCAGACTGAGAACCGGTTCCTCGACATCGAAGTGGCTGCTGAACCTTTAAATAGATTGCTTGAATTGTCTTGATTCCATCTGTCTTACATTGGAAACTCTGATACTTAATCCTATGATAGTTAAGGAAAAACTTCAATGCCTGGATTGGCTGCAATCCATGGAAAGGGTTGAGGCCTCCAGGATTTATAATCAGATCATTTATGATGGAAAGAAAATTGCAACTCCAGAGTCATACTTAATTAAATTCCTTGACCCTAGAAGGAGGGCTGCATACATGAGATTTTGCTTCAACGTTTTGCTGACAGGGGAAATTTTAGAAAATCGCTCTATTACTACAAAGAGAATCCCCTGTCGTTTTTGATACTGTATTGAAACACCTGAAACACTGAAGCATTTATTACTGAAGTGTCAGGCATTAATCCCCCAACGTCTGGCAATTGTTGGTAACTTTGTTCATGATTCTTCAAGAGTTGATATTGAAGATCTATGGTGGAATATGCTTTATGGCAAATTGAATGCACTGAAATTGGCTGTAGTGAAATTTTTGTATGAAGTTTGTAATCTGCCTGCAGCCACACAGTCTTAATAATCAGAATGCCTTGGGGAATTGAATTAACAAAGGATTTCGGGATTTATCTGCTACCTGTAAAAAGGCAAAATATGCTCGAAGTGACAACTGTTATACATCATTGCTAATGTATGTATGTTCTCATTTGGAAAGCCACTTAGGCGATAACTTAACACTTCTGTTAATAGGACTAAGGGCTTAATGTCAGATGTGATGTTGTATATAGTGAATGTAAAATAGGTTTTAATTGTTTTGTTTTTGAATCAAACTTGAATATTCTTCTTTTTGTATAGAAACTGTATTTTGTGTTTCTTTTGTAAAGGTTTATATTCTGTAAACAAAAAGCAAAATAAAAAATAATAATGTTTGCTATCCTAACAAAAGAATGTTATTTTCAAGATGAAGTATTGATAAAGAGTAATGTGTTATTTTGACAAGAAGACATTTTCCAACATAATAGAACAATTGTATTTAAGTTTTGCAACTTGTGTGTTTTAAGAAAGTCAAACATCTTTGAACTTGTACCTAGGACGAAGGTCAATCATCTTTGAACTTGTGTGTAGAAAGAAAATTAAGCATCTTTAAACCTGTGTGTTGGAAGTGTAATAGTTTTATAACACGGCACAGTCCAGCCAGAGACTACTTTCCCGGACAATTAATGTGGTGCACAATAAATGTGATTTTTATCTTTAATAAACTACAGATTCGTTTTGAGTAGGCCCCCCACCCGTCTCACACTCACCTTGACAAGCACACCGTGTCACAATGAACTAGGAACCAGGCCGGTGTGTATCAATAAGATATTTATTAATTTTATGGTTTAATGAAAATAAAAGCAAAATCAAACAATTGGACAACAGACACCAATGTTGCGGCAATACAAATGGAAAGATTCCCACAGCACAGTTAGATGAAAATCCCTACAATTCTCTTTAATGGCAGACAGGAAAAATTATTTTTGAGCAATTGATAGCATTAAAGTTAAGCGCTCCCCCCACAACACTCATCCTCAAACATCAATTAACTTAATTCCCTTAGAATGGAAGGCAGTGGCAAGGAGTAATGATAAAGAGAGAAATATTGATTTTAGAATACAGCCAACCACCCCAAATAAGAAAAGTCAGAAAAGAAAATGAAATCCCGATTTATGAGCAAAACGGCAAAATCGGATTTGATTTTACTCTCACAGCATCTCACAACCACAATGCGATGGCTAGAATGGAGATTCAGGTTGCTACAGTTTAGAAGATAAGGAAGCCTAAAGACTACTACTCAGCATTCCAGGGCAATGTGAAACAAATGTTAGGAAAATTGATTTTGGGGACAGAAAACAAATGCAAAAGAAAAACACATACGGCAGAATGTGATGATAGGCAGCCTCGGAAATGTCTTAGCTGTCAACATCGGAAATCGGTTTTAAGGACAAGGAACAGAGACCCATAACAGATAGGATTCTAACAGCAAGGGGTTGTTCTCAATGGGACCACAGACTGGGTTTTTCTATGGGACCGATGCAAATCGGAATTCGTAGGAAGGCAAACAATACACGGGACTCCTTTCCTATCTCCCCTGATTTTGTGTGTCTGGATCTGAAATCTGTGTACCTTTTGGTGGATGGATCCCTTGTGTCTCTGTGTGCCCCTTACATAGCCCAAGTGACATCATTCATTTGACAATCTGGGGTGGGGGGTACTCTGGAATTACTCCTATCCTGGGATAGGACAGTCTGTCAATCCTCTCTCTGCCCCCCTGAGCCTATTGGTTCAGGGGAGAGAGCATCATTTGTCTATTTGCATTAATGACACTTCTTTGTTTCTCATGTCCACATTTTAGCAAAAATGAGTAATGGATCATAACTTCCAACTTATGCTAACCACCACCATAAGAAGTGAATATGTGGTTTCAGTTTGTCGCAGGGAATTAGACAAGCCGACCACCAACTGCAAGCTAGGTAGCATAGCCCTTTCGCACATTTTTGCCCTTTTCTTGAAATGCATAACAGCTAAAATGCTGCCAATGATTACACATATTCATAACAGCACTTTTCATCTTTCCACCTAGTTTCATACTTGTCCCACCCAAATTATACATGTGTGGCAAGCCTTGCACACTGCCACCCAATGAATGGCTTTGCATTTGCTTTCTGAATACCAAAGTTGTGCACAGCATTCAAGACGGGCCGTGCGCAACTTTGGTATTCAGATGACAGAAAAGAAAATGTAGAGCTGTTCTCAATGCAGGACATTTTCTTATGATTCAAATGAAAGGAAAGCAAATGCAGAGCCATTCGTTGGGTGGCAGTGTTCAAGGCTTGCCAGGAAGACAAAAACACAGCTGTTTTTGTGGCACTGTTTAAATATTTCTTTTAGTTGAAGGGGATTTTTGCTTAGGGCCTTAAATATAGCCCACAGATTAAAGTCAAGCATCCTGGAAAAGGAATATTGTGGAAAACATTGCATTGTTTGAACTATCAACCAGTCGTGGTAAAAAGGGTATTTGCTATTTCTTTAAGAAAGACTCTGTGGTTGGAAAAGACTTTGATATTTCTCTGGACATATCTTTGTTGCAACAGAATTATAATTTGAGTTTGTTTGTTTATTTTATTTATGTAGCATGCTTGAACCAGGGGTATCTGGACGCTTGAAGGTAGAGGTTACAGGATACATTTTATACAGTTTACACAAATTATGCAGTATATACAGTTGGAATACAAATAATACATTCAAATAGCAAAGGCAGGTGAATGATAGGAATATATACAGTTAGAAGGGAGGGGTACAAGATGATGTCAGGAGTGAGGTAGGTAGTGTTAGTCTATGTTCAGTAACCATGTGATGACGTGACATCTGAATGATTGAAAGGTTGGGATGGTTTGATGTCCTGTGGAAGTGTATTCCATAATTGGGTGGCTAGAACTGGGAAACTGGTTCCACCCACTCTTTTTAGGAAATACCTGGGCACCCCCAGGCAGGATTAGTTGGTGGATCTGGTGATTCTGGCTGACAATTTCAGGGTAAGATTGTCCGTGAGATAAGGTGGGGCTTGGTGATTCAAAGCTTTATAGGTGATGCAGATGGTTTTTAAGTCAATTTTTTCTTGTATGGAGAGCCATTTGCACAATTTTCTGGTTGCAGAGATGTGCTCTCTCCTGGGCACGTTTAATGCAGCTCGGAGTGCATTGTTTTGCAGAACCTGCAAGTTGTTGATTATGGATTTGTTGGTGTCTAAGTAAAGGCCATTGCAGTAGTCCAGTTTGGACTGCATAAGTGCTCTGGCCAGAATAAGGCAGCTGTTTGTGGACAGTAAGGGTCTGCAGGCCCTGATCAGCTTGTCTGTGTAGGCAGTGGCTGAGGCGGTCATGTTTATTTGTTTGGTGAGGTTGGTGTTGGCATCAAGGTAGAAACCCAGGGTTTTTACACTCTTGGCAATAGGTATATTGTTACCATCAATGAGGATGCTGCAGTAGTTGGGACTAAGTTTCAGCAGGTTGTTGGGCGAGCCGACTAGGAGTAGCTTGGTTTTATCATCATTCGGGCAGAGGCCATGTGTGGCCATCCATGCCTGAATGATGGTTAAGACTTTGTTAATCTGGCACACATCAGAGTCTAGGTGCCTGATAATGTTAGGAGTATCTGGGTGTCATCTGCATAGTTGGTGTAGGTGACAACCAGACGGTCTAGTTTGTCAAATAGTGGATTTGTAACGATATTATACAAAGTAGGCGATACACAGGAGCCTTGTGGGACACCGCAGGTGATGGGGATCGGGTCGGCTGCTGCTGTGGCTGAGAAAACACGTATGGTTCTGTTTGGATTGGATCCATGTGACAGCAGATTCGGAAAAGTGTGCAGCCGATGACAAGTGGTCGCATAGGATTTTATGGTCAACCAGGTCAAAGGCTGCTGATAAGTCTAAAAGGAGTAGGATAGCAACTCTGCCTTTATCTTTCAGTTTGTCGATCTGACTTTTAAGGTCAACAAGGGCAGTTCCCGTTCCATGTCGGGGTCTAAAGCCAGATTGGCAGATTCCTAATAGTTTGTTTGTCTCAAGATAGTCTTGGATTTGCAAGTATGCAACTCTATCTAAGATTTTCAGTAAGAACGGGACAGTGGTGATCGGTCTATAATTGGTGGGTATAGACAGATCTAATGTTTGCTTCTTGAGTAGTGGAAGAACCCACAATTGTTTCAGGTTGCTTGGGACTGAGTTGTTAGTGAATGAGGAGTTTATTAGTTTGTTGATAAAGAGAGATAAATCTCTTGCTGCGTCTTTTATGATCTGGGCTGGGCAACTGTCACCTTTGTAGTTGGATGACTTCAGGGATGCTATGATTTTTTGTACCTCAGGTATGGTTAGTGTGAGCGGGTGAGGGAGTGATTGGACTAGTGGATTTGCCAGAGGTGAGTTGGTGCCGTTTATTAGCTATTATGGCTTGGAACCCTGTAATTTTATTGGCGAGAGCATTCTGAATGCTGGTGCACCACGGTTTGTCCTTAGTGCAGGTATCTGCAGGTGGATTACGGTTTTCTAATTCCTTTAAGATGTTGCATAATTCTCTGGTGCTGGAACCTGCTTGCTTTATTCTGGCATTGAAAGTTTCTTTTTGCTGCAAATTATCTCACTTTTATATAGAGCAGTGATGTTGCTTAGGTTGGCTTCATTTTCTGTAAAAGGGGTCATTTTCCAAAGTGTCTCAAGCTTTCTTTTTTCTGTCCATAGTAGTTTAAGTTCAGGGGTGAACCAAGAATTCAGATGTGCTCTGGGTTTGCCTTTGCGTAGTTTTAATGAGGCAATGGTGTCAATGGCTTTGGTCATGGAATCATTGTAGGTGTTAACCAACAAATTCAGGTCAGTTGAGGCCGGCAGTGCATTAAATATGGGGACTACCAAAGGTATTGTAGCTTCGGCTGTGATGTTACATTAATTCCTGGTCGGAAATGGTGGTACAATAGAGGGCTTTTTAGGCTCCATGTTGTTGATATTGATATCTAGGAAAAGGAGATTTAAGGGTGATGTTACAGTTGAGGTCTGCTACCCAGTCAAGTGTCCTTCCTTTCACGTGAGTGGGGTGGATACTTATTTGTACGAAGCATTGGCATTGGCAACGGAAGTGGCTGGTAGGTTATTAGGGTCATTATAGCCAAGGTTGAATTCGCCAAGGATGATGTTTTGCACCGTAGGTTTAGAGTTCTCAGCTACTAGTGACGTAATGTCTTCTTCGAAAGGTCCAGGGGGACTTAGAGGCCTATATATTAGGTGAATTCTGATGGTATTTTTGGTAGACGTTTGGAGCTTGACTGTGAGGAGTTCACAGGAAGCTAGAGGCAAAGAGGTGACTAGTCTAATGTCTAAGGTGGATTTGAATATGATGGCTACGCCTCCTTCTCGAGCTCTGAGGATGCAATAGTAGTCAGGGATAGCTAAGGTTAGAAACGGGCCAGCTGCATCATGCAGCCAGGTTTCTATCACAGCAAGGAAGTCAAGGTTGTTAGTCAGAATGACATCTGCGATTTTGGTTGTGTGGGCGACTAGGGACCTAATATTTAGTAGTGCACCTTTTATAGGGTGTTTTTGGGTACCCTTCTGGATGTGGCTAAAGCTATTGTCGACTAAGTTCTTTGTCATATTGGATTGGGAGTTTTTGTGGATGTGTTTAGTGTTGATGGAGACTGTATCGGCATATCCGAGTCCAAACATATTTTGGGTTTACCTTCTTCTAAAATGTAACCTATCAGTTGCGCTTTCGCCAAAAAGTTGGATGAACAATATCGCATACAATCACAAATATTGTAGACTATGTGGTAATTTACTGGAAGAAACATTTTTTCATCTAATCATTGAATGCGAAAATTTGAACTGTCTTCCCATGACATATTGTAAGTCACATAATAATGCTGCTAAGGTGCTAGATATTCCTCGATTATGGTTGGAATTTTTACAGGGTGATGATATTAATTTAATTTACTTTATTGTCAGATTTTACATGCATCTCCTAGAGATTTCTAAATGTATTGCATAATAGCACCTGTGTTAAATGAGAAAAAACATTTTATGCTGCTCGAAAATGATATGTTCTAACTTGTCCAGCTCACATATTGAATTAATTTTAAATTGTGTTGTATCTAATGTTATAAAAAGCTTTTTGCTACAGGTATATCCAATAAACTTATTATTATTATTATTACATGGATGCCGTAGCGTCCATGTAGTTATGGTTAAGTTGGTGTTTCCATAGGAAGAGCACTTTTTGGGTGGCTTATAACTTCGCTCCCTCTGGACGAATCCTCACCAAACTTTGCAAAAGAAGTATATGGCCCACTCTGAATTTTTTGCAAAGTTTGGAGAGGTTTGGTCCGGGGGGGAGCAAAGTTATAGGGGGGTCCCAAAACTTTTGTTTTTTCCTATAGACACAATGGGAAAAAACTTTGCGCACGGCTACAGCCCGAATCGCTGGACGGATTTACACCAAATTTGTGGCAGGAGCGGAGGCTTGGTGCAGAAAGCGTGCTTTTGCAAATTTGGTGTAAATCCGTCCAGTAGTTTTTTAAAAAATGACCAAAATGTAAGGCAAAAAAATTAGTGATATCTGTGTTCGCTTCGCGGACGGACTTCCCTGTTCGCTCCACGGACAGCACCCCGATTGGCCGAGCTGCTTGCGTGATGTCCGCGGACATCTGACGTGTTTGCTGATTGGACGGCGTGGGGCCTGGAGCGCGTCAGATTTTCAGTGGCGCCCGCCATCTTGCATTAGCGGACGACCACGTACAGCGAGGTGAAACTTGAATTAAAAATTGTATTTAGTGGCGTGTGTTGGTGTGTAAGAGTGTTTGGGGAGGTTGGGGGAGTATGAGATAGGTTCAATGTTGTATTTTTTTGTATGTGCTAGACGCTTTTGTTGTGTTCGATTTGTCTGCGGACAACACGGCTGTTTTGGAATGTTTGTAAATAAACAGAATGGATTCGGTGTGAAGTTGAAAGTGTTCTAAGAACACTTGTGGGGTCTTGGAATGTTAGCAGGGGGTGTCCTGGAGACGTTGTGTGTATTGTTCGTTGGCAAGCTGAAAGTGTTCTAAGAACACTTGCGGTGTCCTGAAATGTTCGTACACAAAGAAAATGGGGGTGTCTTGAGGACGCTGTCCGTATTGTCCTCTGGCAAGTTGAATGTGTTCTAGGACCTTCCTTGTGTCTGAGGACATTAAAATGGTTGCAATGCTTGAATCTATGGTTGTGATATGCTGCAGTGGTTGTGGCAAGGGTATAGAATGTTGGGTGCATGGCCATTTGGCCATGTACCCAACACTCTATGGCCTGGCAACAAACCACCGCTGCATATCACAGTCATATGCCATGCACCCAAGAGTCTATGCCCTGGCTAGAAGTATCATAGCATATCACAGTCATATGTCATGCACCCAAGAGTCTATGCCCTGGCCACAAGTATAGCAGCATATCACACTCATAGTGGCTAAGAACACTCGTGGGGTGTTGGAATGTTCGCAGGGGGTGTCCTGGAGACGTTGTCTGTATTGTTCGTTGGCAAGCTGAAAGTGTTCTAGGAACAGTCACGGTGTCCTGAAATGTTCGTACACAAAGAAAATGGGAGTGTCCTGAGGACGCTGTCCGTATTGTCCTCTGGCAAGTTGAATGTGTTCTAGGACCTTCCTTGTGTCCGCAGACATTAAAATGGTTGCAATGCTTGAATCTATTGGTGTGACATAGTCATATGGCATGCACCCAAGAGTCTATGCCCTGGCCAGAAGCTCTGCAGCATATCACAGTCATATGCTATGCACCCAAGAGTGTATGCCCTGGCCAGAAGCACCGCAGCATATCACACTCAGAGTGGCTTATAACTTTGGGTCAAAAACAAATTTATAAAGAACAATGTTATAAGCCAGTATGGGTGTGATATGCTGCGATGGTTGTATTTATGATGTTATACTTACTATTTGGTTTAGTAACGGGAGTCCATGTTTTTCTAGTTCATTTCTGTGATCAAAGAAAATAGCATGTTAGTATTAGTATTTTATATAAAGAGTTATTACATTGTTCAATCAACATTTTTCTTTTTTTTTTTTACCCTCATATTTAGTCGATGACAAACGAGAGTACTGTGCAATTTGCTCAGTTTCTGCGTTTGTTGTTAAAATCATTGGGTCTGTGGGAGAAAAAAAATCCATGTTGGATTAAAAAAAAACCTTTTTCTGTTATGCTACAGTTTATTTGTTTGTTTGTTTTCACTGTTTACTTGTTGTTTCTGGCTAATGCTTTATACATTGGATTGTTCCAGTTTTTGGGAGCAGTAACATATTAGGCATTTGTTTGGATATTGTACAGTTTTGGAGCAGTTAGGTACCAGTAGGCATATTCTAACTGTTTATTTTGTTATATAATTTCGTGGTATTGATTTATCTGTTTGAATATTTCTAAATTTTGGGACAGTTAGATACCAGTTGGCTTATTCTAACTGTCTATTTTTTTATTTATTTGAGTAGTCCTAATTTATCTGTTTAGTTGTTGTAGCATCTTTGGGCAGTTAGATAGCTTTTGGAATATTGTGACAGTTATTTTTTTACTACAAGTGTACTTAAGGTTTAAGTACAGTTTAGTTATCACATTTTGGTTTTAAGAACATTAAATAAGCGTTTGTAATATTTGCTGGTAATCTCTGCTTTAGAGTAACAGTACTATCATTACATTCAAACCATCCACATTTCTTTTTTATATATGCAGTGTAGTGTCCTGAGATGGTTGTGGCTCCTGCGTGGTAGATGATACCTATTGTTGTGAAGGTTTTCCTACCAAGTGATATTTGACCATGTGTGAATCCAGTCAGCTTGCAGTTGTTTTTGGTACCATCTGCATTGTAACGTAGAAGCATTAGTATTACGTATTTACTATGTGTTTGTATTACTAACGTTGAGTGATTATCTGAATTGGAGGTGGAACATAATCTACCGTGGTTTGCATTTTGTACAAGTTGCTGAAATGGAACGGATTCACAATTAGGTATTGATATACACACAAAGCGCTCATTGGGGATTTGTTCTTGTGTCACATTGTTGCAGAGAGTGCATGTATGTTTCCACATGTATGAAATCTGGAAGATTTCATTTATAGGTATGATTTTGTTTTCCAGTACTTGTAGTAAGTACATTAGAAATTCTTGTGGATCTTCCTGTGCGTTTATAGTGAATTTCACCATTCCAGCACAGTAGTCCAATTGTTGTCTTATCCCATAAACACTATACGTGTTGTCAGGATTGTTTGCTGCATTTCTGTGAAGTACTAACATTTGCAAACACAATGGGTCTGCACTGTGTAAGTAAATGTTCTCAACAATTGTTGGTAATTGAAATGGAATATTCATTGCTACATTTGCGTAGCAACTCACACCAACTATATTTGAGAGTTTAAATGGACCATGTAGTTCTGTATCTGACTGCTTTTTTTGGAGTTTGATTTCCTTCTTTGAAGAAGTACCTGGTTTACTTTCCCTAATTGATTCTTTTTTGATTGTGGTACTTGATGAAGTTTTAGTTTCTTTTACTCTTTTTGGAGGATTTGCAGTGACATCCTGTTGCATTTCTGTTTCATTTAGTTTTCTTTTAAAACATTTTCCTTTTTGTGGAACAGGATATGTTTGTAGATGGGGGGTGTATAGTGAACGAAGTCTATTGTATTCTAAAATGCAAGGAATATCAGCGTTTATTTTACTTGCATCAAAGTTGATTAGAAATAGACCGTCAAGTGTACGTAAGCGTGATAGTGCTACATAGCTCATGCCTTCTTTAAAGACTGTGTTACCAATGTCTATCATTGCTTTGTCTAAGATAAGACCTTGTGATTTATGAATGGTGACTGCGTATGCAAGAGTTAGAGAAAATTGTTTTCTGCGTACATACATGTCTTTGAAGAGAAGGAATCAAGCTGCTGAGCGTCCTATCCTTTTAACTTCTGAAAGTTTGTCAAAGAGAATATTGACAAACTGAATTTTTTTGTCACGTGGGTATGTTTGAAAGCCAACAACTGTACCCAGTGCTCCATTAACTAGTCCTTGGTCTACGTCAAGGTTACATTTCAGCATTACTCTGCAGTTTAAGGATAATTTTAATATCTTTTCCAAGCCTGCTGTGTTTGAGATTGATTTTTCTAAACTGTTTAGTCTTGCTGTGGCTTGATCACACATGGGTAGAGTCATTCCATGTACATCTAGTTTGTCTGTGGCACTAATTTCCATCATTGGTTGCATTTCTTTACTTAACATGATTTCATTGAATTTGAAACAGCTTGCAAGAGTTGACATTAAGGCCATACAATTGACATTGTTGTGGGCTTATTGTTCCATAACATCTGTAGCACATGTATTATCACCATAAAGTGCACGAATGTGCCGGGTTTTCAATATTGCTTCTGCTTCTCTAGAAAGTATACCAACTCTAATACTTTTTAAGATGTTGGCATAAGTGAGATCTGCAGATTGGCGCATGTTTTGTGTTAATTCTCTGAATTGGAAATGTTGCCAAAGGTTGACATTTCCAATGCTACCAACAGTTTTACGACAGAGTTTGTGTCCTAATGTTTTTAAAATAGGCTCACCTTTTACAGGTGTCAATTGAAGAAGATCTCCGAAAACAATAATGTGTTTTCCTGCAAAGAGCTCTTCATAGTTTGTTTTGAGTACTTCCTGTAATCTGAGGTGAATCAAAGCCAACATTAGGTTGGACACCATGCTCACTTCATCTATTAGTAGCATTTTCATTTGTTTTGATACTCTGCGTAGTTCCATTGCAGATTCTGCACAAAGTTTGTAATAATCTCATTTGTTTTGGTGTTCTACTGGCAGGAGTAGTAATCAGTGTAAAATTACACCACCTATGTTGTAGGCAGCTAAACCTGTGGGGGCAGTGACAATAGGTGACAGTTTGTTGTTTGTGAATTGTTGAAGGAACTTACTGATGATTTTGATTAGGAATGTTTTGCCAGAACCAGCTTCACTACTGACATACAATAGTATAGGTTTGTAATTTTGACTGGTGCATTCTTTGTTTTCATGTTGTACACCATGTGCAATTTCTTTTTTTACTTCTTGAAAAATGCTATGTTGCTCATTGTTTAGCTTTGATTCTAGTATAGTTAAGTCTTCTTTATCTTCATACTGACACATGGTGTTTTGTACTTCTATCATAGCTAATTCTGCCTCATTTGTTATTAGTGGGTCTCCCAGTTGTTCTTGGCTTCCTGTGACAGATGGTTGACTACTGTCAGGAGTGTCCTTATCTAGTTGGGCCTGGAGTTCTTCTTCGTGTTGGTGTTCATTGTGCAACATTGTTTTGTACTGTGCAAAGTTTACATCAGTTGTACTGCTTTAATTTGCTTTGAAAGCGTCTTCATATGAGTCATAGTTATCTAGTATTTCTTCTTCTTTTCTCCATGGTTTAAAGAGTTGTAGTAGGGACATGTAATATACTTCTTTATGTTGAGGAGTCTTTAATGACAATTTGATATGATTAATTAAATTTGGTTTGGTGAGTTTTACTAAGCTGCCTTCACAGTTTGTCACTTTATATTTACGGTTTTGTTCATCAGGTTTTATATTATTTTTGTATGTGTAGTTTTGGGCTATGTTGTATAGACTCATGGTTTCCAAAGTGGTACTCCTGTTTGGGTAGTATGTGTCCAATACATTGTTTTTTAAAATTTCTTGGCTGTTGGGATCATGTTTGGCTATTGTTTCTGTATCTTCGTATGATTTTAGAACTCTTTTTCTAGATTTAGCTGGACCAAGACTTAGCCATACTATATTTGCAGATTTACCATACAATGCAGTACCAGTTAACCGATTAGCTGCTTCATAGGATCCACATTCTCTATGGGACAGCATTTTTATGCCCAAGCTGTATAATTTCTGAGACACTGTTTTATCTGATGACAGGTCATTCCAGAGGTCTTGGAGCTCTGTCTTTTCTGATTTGGTTAAGTATGCTGTGACATATCGTGCAACTGCACTAGAATTGTCTGCAATGTACTGCACGTCTATGTCTGCATTCCATAAGTAGGCAATGATTGCATTGTAATCATTGATATATTTTTCTTCTTCTTTTCTTTTTATGCAATATGTATTTTTAGGTGAATTACCTTTAACACTATGTCTAACTGAAGACATGAGGTTGTTCACTTGACCTGTATTTGTGACTGGTCTAGGGAACCCAAATCGGCATTTGGTGTAGTATTTCTCTTTATTTTTGTATTTGCGACGACAATATTTGCCACATTTGTGTCTTTGGAATTGTAAAATTTTTGCATGAAGATCACTATTTGTGGATTCTGCTTGAATTTCACAAGTGACATATTTTTCAATAAACTGTAAAACAGTGGCATCACTGTCTTGACCAAATTTAGGAGCATCTTTAATCCATAAAAGCATGTGGATATGTGGTGCTCCTCTGGCTTGGTATTCTTTTCTCCAAAAGAAGTGTTGCACTTCTCCAAGGGGAGGAGCAGTTTTATTACAAAGAAAGTGTAGCATAGCAATGAAGCGATGGTGAAAATATCTTGAAACATTAACAGGATCTAGAGAACAAAGTTCTCCAGGTGTTAGTATATCTATGTTTGTTTTGTTTTTGTTTGATATGCGTAGGAAATCATGTAAATCTTCCCATGCATATTCTGCACAACTTAATTTAACAAACCAAGTGGGTGGGCCAAGGTTTCTTATCATACAACGTAAATCTCTCCGACGTCGAAACCAGTATTCTTTAGTACCACGCATATTTGCTAATAGATTTGTAAGATTTGCTTGTAAAACCTCATCTTTTTGTTGAACTTTTTGTAATAATTGTGTAGCTGTCATATTTTGAAAGTGTGATCCTGATTTTAATATGTGTGCAACTCCGTAACATAAAGTTGCTAGTTCACTTTCACAGAGTGGGTGGAATATGTATTCCACATTTTGTTGAAATCTGGGATCTTCAGAATACATTCGTAATGAGCGATATTCTGATGCTGATATTTGAATAGGTCTGTCATCGTATCTTCCTCCTTTGCCAGTAGGAAAGAGTAGAGGAAAAGCACCTGCTTCTATACTTTTCTCCCATATGCTGATTGGTTTATCCTTTTGTTTGACGCATTTGGTACGTTTCCAGTGCATCTTCTATGGTGTCATTAGAGTGCAATGGATGAATTGTATAATGGTCTAAAGTGTTTGATATTGTAGCAGGATCTAGAAGCTCAAATTGACCAGCTTCTTGTGTCTGTTCAATTATTTCACTTGTATCTTGCAAGTTTTCTTCAATATTAACTTCTTTGTAATATTAATTGTTCTCTTTAAGATATTGCAGGGCTTCTCTAACTTTATGTAAATATACCAGTTGTTGCCAATTTATTTTGTCTTTTGTAGGTACTCCATTTACCAAGATAATTAAAGATTGCTGCATTGGACTTTGCACTCCGAGAGTGTGCACATTTTCTTTTAGATCTAATGGTAAATACACTACTTTTCCACGAATACCTTTCACTAATTCAGAGGGAGGTAATTTTGCAGTTTTTGGTTGAAGGCGTATTATTGCTTGAAATGGGTGCACTGTTTGAATTATGATGCTCTCATATAAATTAAGTTGTTGAAGGGGTTTAGGTAGTGGATACAATTCCAAGTTATTTGTGATAGCACGTGAAGGAGTTTGGTTGTTGTCAAGTTTTGTAGTGCAGTAACTGCAAAGTATTATGGGGTCAGTTATTTCGTATTTGTTTTCTGCTATAAGGTAGAGAGCTAATTCAAACCATTTAGAATCTTTATTGTCTTCTATTTTGTATGATAGGTCTATAGTTTTTTTGCTACTTTTATATAAAGTCCTGCGGCAACATACACGCACGTGGTTTGGTACTTCAGCTGAAGTACTTTCCAATTTTAGTATTTCTTTTTTGTATGTCTGTAGTGAAAGGTTGCCATGTGCAGAATTGTTACGAAGTTGGTTGACAGCTAATTCATCTTGTAAGTGGGTTTCACTTCCAAAATATTTTGTCTGGATATAGTCGATTTCTTGTAGGAGGTCTTTTGCTGTACCATGTAGAAGAATGTTATTTAAATTGGCTAGTACCAAAGCAGGACTTTTAGCATAGTACAGTTTATAAACTAGATTTCTTATACTTGCATGATGTGTTGATATCATTTTGATATCATGGAAGGGTGTTTTGCAAGTAGGTCCTGTAATGCAGGCCAAGGAATGTCCTTGTAGTCCTGTGTACTTGCGTATTGGACAAGCATCCATATTTTGCAGTAGTTTAATTTTGATTTTGTCTTTGCTTTTCACATATTGATTGAGGAATTGGCGTAAAGACTTGAACATTTTTTTGGGAATGTTACACATTTACGTGCATGGCCATTTGTACACTAGATGTTTTGATTCAGTTGAATGGAGGGGTAAATCTATGTTTTCAGGGCATATTTTTGTAAGGAGTTCTTCTTGTTCCTTTATGGTCTTATTAACTTTTTCATAACCTCGACCACTGTTATGTATGGCAATTGTTTTTGTTTGCTTTTGTTTGTAGGCTTCTTCATTAAAGTATGGTTCTGTGCTTGTAGTGTGACTCCATTCACCTCCACAGATATTTAAGAAGTTATTTCTGTTGGCATTCCGTTTATTGAGAAGTCTTTTTTGTAATTTAGTTATTAGTTTTGTTAGTGGTTTCATTCTGTTTAACACTAAAATAAATAACTTTGTTTTGAGAAGAAGTGCACTGTCTATCAACGCTTCTAAGATTACTTTCCTATGATAGGATTGAAATCTTGAACCTGGTTTCTCTCCTGTTTTCATAAGATTTTGAAGGACTTTGTGACGGAACATTTTGGCTAAAATACTTTTCTTGGTATGCTTACTTTGTACTATATCAAGATTTATAGAAGAAGTTCTATTTGTAGTGATAGTTGATAGTCTGTTAATTGTTTTTTGGGTTGTTTTACTTTTTGATAGAGGAGGGAATGTTTTTGTACTAGAAACTTCTTCTGTTTCACTACATGACTGTATTAGCTGTTGTGTTTCAACTTTTTTTTACAAATTCTGCTATAGATGGATGTTTATGTTGGAGACTTTTCTTTTCATTTGCTCTACTTCTGCGTCCCTTTCTACGGAGTTGCTTTTTGGTAGGCATTCTTTAGGGTCTGTTGAAAAAAATACAGAAGGTATGGGTTGGGATGTTCTGCAATGCATGTGTGGTGTGTGCATGAGTGTTTGAGTAAGGTGATAAAGATGTATGTAATGGTGTGTGATTGTGCATTGGGAAGTACTTCTAGTAGGAATTGCTATTCTTGAATTAATGTGTTACTAAACTGGGGTTCAGATGACAGAAAAAAGTAAGCTAGTGGTGTGGAGAAG
Organism: Ambystoma mexicanum; assembly: GCF_040938575.1. Lineage (NCBI taxonomy): Eukaryota > Metazoa > Chordata > Amphibia > Caudata > Ambystomatidae > Ambystoma > Ambystoma mexicanum. The sequence continues at coordinate 974,846,727 of NC_090933.1, read as the reverse complement.
TATACATAGTATATCTAAAGCTATACAATTAAAACAGTTGTTTTTTCTACAACATCTAAATTACAGCGGCTGAGTTGCGTAATTTGTGTGTCGAAAAATAGGAATTTGCGGGCCATTCTGCCAGTAAATCACTGTTTAAGACGGGGAGATTTTTGGTCAGAATGGTGCAGAATCTCTATTTTTAGGCACAGAAATAGCATGAATTAAGCTTACAGTGTGAGTAATAATTCAAATATTATGATAACATTCTACTTACTTTTTTTCTAAAATGAGCAGTTTGCTTCTTAGTTATTCTTTGTAGTTCCAATTCGGCTGCTTCTTTTCAGGAGAATGGTCTTCACTGCAATTGTAAAAGAAAGAAATTAGTAATTTGGTTTGTATATTGCACTCTTTTTAATTTAGACATTGGGCCTCATTACGACCCTGGCGGAAATCGAAAAATGGTGGCGGAAATGCAATACCGCCATCGAATAGCGCTCGGTGCGATTATGACCCGTCACCGTAAAGTACGATGCCATTAGCGACACCGTAGTGAACGCCAACGCTAACTGCACCAAGTACGCGCGCGCGCACCATGCCAAACCGTAATTAGCACCATGGCGCAAGGGTACGCAAATTCCGACCCTAGCGGACATGTACTTAACGCCATCAAGCACGGCGGAAAGTACCATTCCGCCATGGTGAGAAGTACGGCATCGCGAATCAACCGTAAACGGCCCCACTGAGTGCCTGTACACCGCTCCCTGGCCACATAGTACAACTCCCCGTAGGTGCAACGAAGTCACAATGCAACCAGTGAAATGTACAAGTCACCCATGCATGCCAACGAACAAAAGAATCACAAGAGGGGCCAATGGGAGCTGCAGGGCACAGATGGCACGAATACAGAAGCCATACCAATGGACATGACCTCAGTCTCCCACCAAGAAACGCACGCAAACACAGGCACCTGTGACCAGCAATATTCCGATAATCACATCATTCCACCAATCCACCTGGCTGACCGACATCTGTTACACAAAACCTAATCCCCCGCCCCTGAGCATGACATCATTCAAACAGTCATATTGGCAGCCCTCACCCCTGACCTCACTGGGCTTCGTAGGCAAACGCGCCCAGCACAGTACCACGCAACTATACTCCGAAGCTGGAACCCAATGCAGATCTCCTCACAATACATCGCCCCCCAAATAGGAATATGCCACATCACTTGCAAAGAAGAACGCTACACGGCCCATATCAGAATAGAAATTTAATGCACAACAAATTCACCAAGCCCATACAGCCATAAGGCCATGAACTCCAAAACACATTTCACCATTGTGGGCTGCATCCGCAATAAATGACCAGCTACTTCTTGTGTGACGCCCTGTTCCTTCATGGTACACAGGGGCTACATTCCCGTATGAAAAGGCAACATGGAAGCGCCTAGAACCGCAGGGCCGTCCCAATAGGGAGGCACTAGTCCAGCTGAAAGGCCGAAATGTTGCTCCAAGCCACTAGTACTGCGTAAGGGCATGTGGCCCATTGGCGATCGTCCCATAAGATCGTAATGCTGCTCCACTGATTAACACGAAGCAGCAGGTGTCGGGAGTAAAACCCATCTGCAGGAGTGGCATACAGATGGCAGTGGCAAAAGGGGAGGAGATACCTGTCAACCAAAAGAAAAGAAAAAGAATAGAATGGCCATCAGAACTACATTCGAACAACTCACTTCAATGATCACACTAAATCCACAGCCATATGCATGCTAGCCCACTCCAAAGGATCATCACCACCCCAAAACCACTTGCGACTCATAACTATCCATATCGAGGTGAAAACACCATCACAAACGAGTGTACCTGTGCATGCGTCTGTGAAAACAGAATCCATCAGATGGGATTGGTAACGTGCATGGACACAAGTGTCTGAAGGCGCGTCGAGACAGGGAGGGCTCAACAAGGCCAGATAGACGATGGTCCCACTATGGCAGCCCTGCATCACATAGCGCAGGGGAGGCGGACAGATTCCAAGAAGCCCTGTACATGGCAAACACCGTATCAAATCATCTGTCCATGCATCCATTCATCATACCCTCATCCCGTAATGATAACGCCTGTTTCCATACTCACATAACATGTGAGAATTCCATTGAGTCTGTGCGTTATGCAGCCTGCAAAATCCACTGTGCCCCAGCCCGTAATTCCAGTGTTGTGAAGTAACATGTATTTGGGAACGTCCGGCCTCATCATCCACTTCGCTATTGCGCATCCCAAACTATTCATATCAATCATTGCATCCTCGCCATGGCCCCTGTCCCAAGGACACTGAACAATAGAACGTTATATTTGCAGTCAGACCTGTGGGCATCTCCTCGCCGCTAGCTGAAGACTGAAAGCGCCGCCCTTCGAATTCCTCATTTGCAACATCACGTCGAAAAGGCATCTGTGGCCGCTTGAAATCACAAATTAATCCATCTAGTGCGGCTGTGTGTGAAAATGGCAACTGCCTTCACTCACAAATGGCACGCCCCGCCCGTCGGTGAACCTCGGTACAGTGATGCATGAGGGTCCACCGTTACTCGAGTACTACGTTCCACTGACCCTTCACAAGTCTGTTCGTCTGTTCAAATACATGATTGTAATAGCAAGATGCCATTCCTCGATTTGCAGCATTGTGTGCGGGACGTGCTCGCCCAAAGGGGAGAGCAGCTTGCACAGGTGGAATGAATCACCACAGGTGGAGGCCATACAGCCTGGAAACACATAAATTGCACACCCAGTCTCCTCCCACAACCACACCCACTCCGAAATGCTACCGGCAGGACTCGCGATGTTGGCCCTGGGGGACCTGATAGCACTGCAAGTACTCCAACTCCAAGAAGAAGACGAACACCAACTACAACCGGCCGCACGGAGGAGACGCAGGAGGAGGAGGAGGGCAAGGCAGGGCCAGCAAGGGCTGCCAGCACAGCCACTACCACCACGCAGACAGCCCGCAATCCCACGCCTCCGAGCACATCCGTTCAACCTCACTGATGAGCAGATCCACACCCTCTACCGTTTGGACCGGGACACCATAGCCGCCATTGTGGACATGACACAGGCTGACCTTGTCAGCATGATAGATAGCCCAACCGCCATCCCACCCCTACTGAAGGTGGTGTCTGTACTCCACTTCCTGGCCACAGGCACCTACCAGCACACAGTCGGACAGTTGCATGGCATTTCTCAGCCACTGTTCTCACGGACACTATTGCAAGTGCTCGATGCCCTCCTGCAGCACGCAGACGACTACATCTCTCTACCACGCTCGGAGCAGGAAATTACCAACACAAAAGTGGGATTCCATGCACTTGGCGGCATACCGGGTTGCATTGGTGCCATCGACTGCACCCATGTGGAATTGGTCGTCCCACATGCCATGGAGGCCCAGTACCGCAACCGAAAACAATTTCATTCTCTGAATGTACAAATGGTGTGTGACTCCAACAGGATCATTACACATTGTTGTGCCCGATTCCCTGGATCAACCCATGATTCTATGGTCTTGAGGAACTCAACAATACCACGCTACATGGAGCGACACGCAGGGAACAGATCCTGGCTACTCGGTGAGTCTCATTTCATGCATGATGATGTGGGGTATGTGATGCGGCAATGACCTGGCAGGAAGGGGGGGGTGCGTACGTAGCAATGGCATTCCACATTATTCGTTTATCGTCCACATACAGGTGATGCCGGATATCCACTGAAGAGATGGCTCCTCACACCAGTCCGGAACCCACGGGACCAGCATGAGGAGGACTACAACCATGCCCACTCACGTACCCGTGTAGTCATTGAACAGGCATTCGGCCTACTGAAGACCCGTTTCCGGTGCCTCAGCAGGTCTGGCGGGGCACTCCTGTACCGCCATGAGAAGGTTGCAAAGATGGTGATGGCATGTGTCATGCTACACAACATGTGCGTACGTAGAAATGTGCCCATGCCCCCTGACGCAGAACTGCAAGCACCTGAAGATGGTCATGATGAGGGTGGGGATGTGGCAGCACCTCAAGGAGTCTGCGAGGCACAGGAGGGCCGTGAAATTCGTCAGCATCTCATAGATGCATGCTTCTAGCACTCACGCCTGGTGGCTGATACATGGACACGGGACTCGTGGCACTGTGTGTGTCGGGTACATGCACAATATGGACTGTACGCCTATGATGGCCTAGTACACAAAGATCATTGTCCACACATCTCATTGGTTGATCGTGCATTGTTTATGGCATATGTGATATCATGTTGAACACCCTATCGACCCGCCACCCAAGTGAGCCCAACACACCCCCTCCACCCTCCTACCTCCCCCCCGAACACCAGTGTCCAAAGATGCTCATTGTCAGTGGGCAGTCGCTATTGCAAGCCCCCTCTGCGGGTATCAGGGGCACCCCTGCCTGTGGAGCGCAGGTTCCTCCCAGATCTACGTTGGGGGCTGCCCTGGACGGAACTTGCAACGGATGATGTCTCTGCCTGCTCACGTCCATGCATGTCCCTAAGGGTTTGTGAGAGCTCAGTGAGCACACGGCGCACTGCGGCTAGATCGGCACATACGTCTTTGGACGTCGCATGCAGTTCCCCCCTCAGGCTCTCGGTGCTTCTCTCCATTTGGACTCTCAGGCTCTCGGTGCTACTCTCCATTTGGACTCTCAGGCTCTCGGTGCTACTCTCCATTTGGACTCTCAGGCTCTCAGTGCTACTCTCCATTTGTGCCCTAAGTGTCTCAGTTGATGTTTCTATGTCTGCCTTAGTGCCCCCACATCCATCGGCATGGTCCTTGAGGAGCGTGGCCAGTTGCTGCTGTTGCACGATTAACTGGTCGAGGGACTGTTGCCTGTGCTGTGCCATGGCCATTTGCGGTGGTGTCACAGAGGGGCTGTTCGCCTCATGTTGCCCTGCCACAGGGCTTGTGGGGGATGGCCAGTCGTCGTCTTGTGGGTGCCCCTGCGTGGTATCCTCATGGTGTACGGGATGGAACAGACAGGGGGATTGGGACAGGTCATGGATGGATCTGACTTCGACATCCCCGTCTTCTGTGTCGGAGCATGCTGCCATTAATGGGGTGTCACCTATGGTGCTGCTGCCACCAGAGGCAGTACCTTCTGTGGCATCCATTGGGGGGACCTGTGGTGGTGCTGTTGTGGGCATGCTGGCTGCTGGGGTGCCTGTTGATGTTCCCTCCTGTGTGCTGCCACTTGATATGTGCTGCTGCCGTGTCTTGATGCGTGCAGCTGAGGTGGAGGGTCTTTGGCCGTCGGTCTTGGCCCTCTTTGCAGGTGTGCTGGTAGGGATGTCCTTGAGCTCGTCGTTTGGATCGGACCCTGTGGTGGAGTAAAGGAGGGCGAGCGTTATTAATGGGTCTGTGGGAATTGGAATGGCAATGTATCACATGCATTGGGGTGGTACCTGTGGGTGATTTGGGTCGGGGCCTTGGAGGTGCTTTCATTTGTGTGTGGAGTGAGGGTGCAGTTGTTTGGCAGCCTGCAGTTAGGGTGTGCCTGCTGCACGTGTAGTGGGTGTTTTTGGGGTTTTTACTTATTTATGTATTTATTGTGGTTTTAAAGTGCGCTATCAGGCCAATGTGTGTGGACGTTCTCCTGGCCATGTGTTGCTGTTGCGCTATGTGGACACATGTGGATCACATGATTGGACATTGTGGATTTGGCATGGTTTTATTTGGGCCACCTACCTGATTCTCCGGATGTCTGCACTCCTTTCTCCATCCCTCCGACTCCCTCTATGCTCTCCATTCCAATGGTGGAGGCACAGATTTCTTCCCAGGGGGTCAACTTGATGGGTGATTCCGATCCTCCCCCGGTGGCTGTGGCAATGTTGCGGTTGGCAGAAAGTATGCTACGGACGCGTATCCGCAGGTCGTCCCACCGCTTCCTGCATTGATGTGGGTTGCGGGGTGCGGTCCCCACCGCACTTACCCGCTGTGCCACCAGGGCCCATATGGCCTTCTTGTTCGCAAGTGCCGTCCTGGTCATTTGCGTGGAGAAGACGGCGGCGGCATTCTCCTGGAGGGTCTCTGTTAGCACGGTGAGTTCCTCACGGGAGAAGTGGACCTGCCGCTTGCGGTCGCACGCTTTCTTCGCTACTTTTCCCATTTTTCTTGGTTTCACTAGGGTGGATGACGGGTTGGGATGTGTCTCAGGGTGGTGTTTTTAGTGGTTGTGTGTATTTTGTGGTTTTATAGGTGTACGGCGTGTTGTTTCCCGTTCCGGGCCCATGTTTTTACTTCCGTTTCCGTATATTTACGGTCACCGTACTTTCCGGTTGGCGCTCACTGCGGTGTCCGCTATGATGGGTGGCGGTATTGCACCTAGGGCGCCGTACGGCGGCGGTGTGGGCCGTTTTGGGGTCATTTCCGCCATCGCGGACTTTGCACTTCCGCCATGCCGTGGTGCTCGTGCCCGATGGGTCGGAATGGGCCGCACTTTGCTCCATCGTGCAATGGCGGAAACGCTATTTACGCTGTGGCGGTCCGGTCAGTCACTTTCCGCAAGGGTCGTAATGAGGGCCATAGACTTTTTAAATTGAAATGCTCAGCGCCTTCCTTAAAACCATTAAAACTATTGTATGACTAACTGTAGGAAAGAAAATATCTTCACTATGGCTTGTTAAATTCATAATGTACCACTGTATACTACTATTCCTGCAACTAAGCTTTTCCACGTAATAGTGAGTCCATGTCATAGCCTGCTTTTCCACGTAATAGTGAGTGAATGTCATAGCCTGCTTGTCCTATATAAATGTAAGTAATTATATAAACTAAAAAAAGTAAAACCAAATATGTATTTGTACAAATATTATTCTTTGAGATTTGATCATAGAGTGTGCACGTAATTTTGTTTGATTATATGTAGTCTATATATTTTATTTGAAAAATATTAGTTTAACATTATTTGTGTGTGTGTGTACGAAGAAATTAAACGGTATAAAGGTTTGTAAGTCACAGTTCATTTTAGGATAATGAAAAAATTATTGTAGATTCATTTTACAGATTATACAAGGTAAAAGTCGGTTAGAAAATGTGTTCATGTACTGTATAGAAAATATGCATAGCTGTAGTTTGTGTTCATGCATATGGATATGGACGAAGCTGCAAGTAGAAATCTTGGAGATTTGTCTAGTATTTCTCGTAGATCGTGCTTGCCAATGGTATGAGACTTGTAGTCCGAGAGATTCACCGTACATTTGCAGTGCTGATCTATGATGATGCAGTGACATGTAGAGGTCGTGGATTTGATTGGTGGATGGTCATGTGATTTCTTAGCTACATCCAATGAGGGAATGACACAGAGAGTGAAGTGGAAATGGTAGAAGGGCAGTCCATGTTATGATACGTTCGTGGACATGGCGGTAGTTCCAGGACACCGCGTATTACATCCGGGGAATTTGGGGTGGGGAGGCATGCAAATGAGATTGAATGTAGCAAGGGATTGGTCAGTAAAGTTTAGTGAGTGTGTTGTGCTAGGAGAGGTTTCCTCTGATATTCTTTTTGGTGAGAGAAGAACAGATAGCTATGGCTGAGTGTTTCAAAAAACAGATTGTGTGGATTTTGGGAGACTCGTGGATACATTGGTTGAAGGTGCATGCAGAAAGCTGTGGAGTATCTATAGATCTTGGATTCCCACATGTGGAAGTGCACTGGCATGGAGTACGTGGAATGAAGTGGCTGGACTTGCTACCTCTCTGTGCAACTTTGAAGATAGAGGAACATCCAGACATAATTGTAATTCATTGTGGAGGGAACAGTTTAGGACATGTGTCTGGAATTTCAGAAGATCATGGATATGTTTCCAAACTCCAAAGTAATTTTTTCGTGGATTGCGCAGAGACAAATGTGGCTTCATTCTTTCTCATGTGGTCCACAAATGGAGAAAGCAAGGTGTAATGTCAATAAGGCTGTTTGTGCTTTCCTAAGAGATTTTGACATGTTCTCTTTTCACAAGGAAAATATTATGTTTCATAGTACATACATTTTTCGCAGAGATGGAGTCCATCTTACTTATGCTGGCAATCAGATTTTTCGGAGAAATGTACAAAATGCATTGCGACCTTTTATAGAAATGCAGCATCTATTTTGAAGTAGGTGTTAAGTATTTATAATTTTTGCCATACAAACACCTCCCAAAGGCTCTTTTCAGAGCCACCACTTCCTCCCAGAGAAAAAAGCAATGGTTACAATAGGGCAGCACCCCAAATTTTTTTATTTTCGCGAACTGTCCGCGAACTTTCAAGAAATAGAAAGGGCCCTGCATTCTTTATTGTTGCTTCTATTTTTTAACTGTGAAAGGCGGCTCTGAAAAGAGCCTTATTTTTTTGATTTTTGTTATTTTGTATTCTTTTGTTTTTTTACACACGACACACTAGGAGAGGAGGGGAAAGGAGGGGAAAAGGGGGGACACCAACCACAGGGATAAGAAAGGGCGAGCTGAGAGAGGAAGATGTAGAGTGGGTTTTATTTGGGTAGTGAGCAGGTCTTCTCATGCTCTGAGACGATAGTCTCAAAAGCACTCCGAAGTCGCTCCCCCCTACAGAGTAGTGTCACAGTACATACATACAACTGTGACCCTCAAAAGGTAAGGGTCATCAGAATTCTGTATGGCCTGTGAGGCAGCTTGAGGAAGACGCTGTCCCACAGAGGTGTTCCTTGTGTTGACAGGATCAGAAACGGAGGATGAAGTAGAGGCAATCAACCTACTACGCTCTTCGCAAGGTACAACCTTGCAAATGGCCCCAGTGTGGAATGAGTTCAGGTGTTGCTTCATGGTCGTAGTCCCAAAGCTATACGAACCATGCCTCCCGCGACTGAGTACAATTTTGCACTCGTTGCAGGTAACACGGTTCGCACGAGCCTTAGGACCATTCCCATGAACAGTAAACAACCGCCACAACCAAGAATCACGCTGCGGGTGGCTAGCAGGGATTTCCTCTACCTCATTCTCGTCATCCTCTTCTTCCTCCTCTGTATCCTCACTCCTGTTCCCCTCTTCAGGCCCTTGGGGAAATGGTGGTGGTGGAGGGGGTGAGGGTGGTGCTGAGGCAGATGTAGCACCCATGTGGTAATATTCGAGCCATGGATGTCATAGGCTTGGAGATGGAAATCTCAAAATCTGCAAAGTATGCAGCAAAATGCAGTGTGCTCTGTGGAATAGTCAGAAACACAATGAGAATGCGCTGTAGGGCGTGGTCTTATATAGGGGTGCTTGTGCGCGGGTCACGGACATCGCGCCGTCCGCAAGACAGATCAAACATCAACAAAGGTTCAAAAAGTCACAAAAACTATGTGGAAAGTTAGGATTAGTGTGTGGGATTTGTGGTATGGTGATTTTTTAATGATAAATATTGTGGATTACTTGGAAATGTACTTTTAAACTGTTCGGGGACACGAACAGTGTCCGCATTTAGAGCACGAGATGAGCGTGGGCGCGGTCACATGATTGTTTTGTGAGCATGTTCGCTAAGGTAGCGGCCGTCCGCAGCACACCCAATGTACGTACATTGTTTTGCGCATGCATGTTGATGTTCTACGGACAGTGTTCGGGTCCTGAATTAATTAAAAGTGCGTCACATTTAAAACGAACAGTTACGGACAGCCGTTTGTTCTTAGCACAGTTTAATTTATTTGCTAACAATACAGACAGACATAGCGTTTCAAGCACACCTCTATTTTCGTTTATTTACGAACAATTCAGGACACCACGAGTGTTCTTAGAACAGTTTCTGCTTGCTAGCGAACACTACGAACAGGCATAGTGTTCTTAAGGACACCTCCATTTTCGTTTATTTACGAACATTTCAGGACACTACGAGTGTTCTTAGAACATTTTCAACTTGCATGAGAACATTACGGACAGATGTAGTGTCCTCAGGACAGTTACATTTTAATTTCTTTACAAACATTTCCGAACAACCGTGCTGTCCGTGGACACCTAAATTGGTTTCATCACAAAGAACTGAAAGTAATTACAACAGAATATAAGAAAAGTAACTTTATTTCATATATATATATACAATTATGACTGGGAAGGTGGGGCAGAAACGGGGCACAAAGTTTTTCAAATCCATAAAATTTTGCATAAGGTTGTCAATTTTTTGATTAATCTGTTGTAGATTGATATCCTCTGATTGTTGCTGTGAGATGCTTGGAATTTTTGCATGGTCTGTAATAAAAAAAATGTATATGTTAAATGTATACAAAATAATATGTATTAATTGGTTTATATAGTAAAGTGTGTACCATTAGGTGGACTATCTTCTAACATTTCCTCTCTTGGGAAATGCTCCTCTAGCCAGTCGAGAGTACTACACATTTCTGTGAGAAAACAAAAAAGTAATATGTTTTTGTTTTTTATAGAAAGTTTATAAATATATGAGTAAAAAGAAGTGCACTTACTATGTCTGGTGAGATATGTAATCTGTAGTCTATACGTCTGGTCTTGATGTTGGTTGTGGAGCGTCTGTGAGGTAATTATGGTGGAAGCCACTTTATCTTCTTTTGGTATATTCCATTTTAAAACATATTGGCCCTCATTACGACCCTGGCGGAAATCGAAAAACGATGGCGGAAATGCAATACCGCCATCGAATAGCGCTCGGTGCGATTATGACCCGTCACCATAAAGTACGATGCCATTAGCGACACCGTAGTGAACGCCAACGCTAACTGCACCAAGTACGCGCACGCGCGCCATGCCAAACCGTAATTACCACCATGGCGCAACGGTACGCGAATTCTGACCCTAGCGGACATGTACCTAACGCCATCAAGCATGGCGGAAAGTACCATTCCGCCATGGTGAGAAGTACGGCATCGCGAATCAACCGTAAACGGCCCTACTGAGTGCCTGTACACCACTCCCTGGCCACATTGCACAACTCCTCGTAGGTGCAATGAAGTCACACAATGCAACCAGTGAAATGTACAAGTCACCCATGCATGCCAACGAACAAATGAATCCAGGGGCTTCAAGTGCCTTGTGAGTGGGCATCCATATCTGCCATGGCACCATTGCCGCACTGATGCAGCACAGGCATGTGAAGGTCCAAGTACAGCAACATGAGCAGAAAAATGAGACAAACAAAAACAGGCCCCCCCATCGACTGACACCAGTGTAAGGCAACATTCAAAGCAGTATCCTGAGTGAGACTGCACCAGCCCTGTACTCCTGCCAGTAAACAAACCAACCATCAGCATAAGCATGTACCACACAAGTTGGCAGAGTGACAGAGCAGCCAGGCTCATCTCAAGAGGGGCCAATGGGAGCTGCAGGGCACAGATGGCACGAATACAGAAGCTATTCCAATGGACATGACCTCAGTCTCCCTCCAAGAAACGCACGCAAACACAGGCACCTGTGACCAGCCATAGTCTGATAATCACATTATTCCACCAATCCACCTGGCTGACCGGCATCTGTCACACAAAAGCTAATCCCCCGCCCCTGAGCATGACATCATTAAAACAGTCATAATGGCAGGCCCCATCCCTGACCTCACTGGGCTTCGTAGGCAAACGCGGCCATTACAGTACCACGCAACTATACTCAGAAGCCGGAACCCAATGCAGATCTCCTCACAATACACCGCTCCACAAATAGGAATATGCTACATTACTTGCAAAGAATAACGCTACACGGCTAATATCAGAATAGAAATTTAATGCACCACAAAATCACCAAGCCCATACAGCCATTAGGTCATGAACTCCAAAATACATTCCAGTATTGTGGGCTGCATCCGCAATAAATGACCAGCTTCTGCTTGTGTGACGCCCTGTTCCTTCATGGTACACAGGGGCTACATTCACGTTCAGAAAGGCAACATGGAAGCGCCTAGAACCGCAGGGCCGTCCCATTAGGTAGGCACTAGTCCAGCTGAAAGGTCGATATGTTGCTCCTAGCCACTAGTACTGCGTAAGGGCATGTGGCCCATTGGCGATCGTCCCATAAGATCGTAATGGTGCTCCACTGATTAACACGAAGCAGCAGGTGTCGGGAGTAAAAGCCATCTGCAGGAGTGGCATACAGATGGCAGCGGCAAAAGGGGAGGAGATACCTGTCACCCAAATGAAATGAAAAAGAATAGTATGGCCATCAGAAGTTCATTTGTATTACTCACTTCAATGATCACACTAAATCTACAGCCATATGCATGCTAGCCCACTCAAAAGGATTATTCCCACCCAAAAATCACTTGCGAATCACAACTATAAAAATCGAGGTGAAAACACTATTACAAACGAGTGTTTGTGTGCATGCGTCTGTTAAGACAGAATCCATTAGATGGGATTAGTAACATGCATAGACACAAGTTTTTGAAGGCGCGTCGAGACAGGGAGGGTTCAACAAGGGCAGAAAGACGATGGTCCCACTATGGCAGCTCTGCATCACATAGCGCAGGGGAGGTGGATAGATTCCAAAAAGCCCTGTACATGGCAAACTCTCCATCAAATCATCTGTCCATGCATCCATACATCATTCCCTCATCCCGGTATGAAAACGCCTGATTATTTACTCACATAACATGTGAAATTTCCATTGAGTCTGTGCGTAATGCAGTCTGCAAAATCCACTGTACTCCAGGCCGGAATTCTAGTGTTGTGAAGTAACATGTATTTGGGAACGTCCTGCCTTATCGTCCACTACGCTATTGCGCATCCCATACTATTCATATCAATCATAGCATTCTCGCCATGGCCCCTGTCCCAAGGACATTAAACAATAGAACTTTATATCTGCAGTCAGACCTGTGGGCGTCTCCTCGCCGCTAGCTGAAAACCGAAAACGCTGTCCTTCGAATTCCTCATTTGCAACATCACGTCGAAAAGGCATCTGTGACCGCTTGAAATCACAAATTCATCCATGTAGTGCGGCAATGTGTGAAAATGCAAACTGGCTTCACTCACAAATGGGACGCCCCGCCCGTCGGTGAACCGCGGTACAGTGCTGCATGAGGGTCCACCGTTAATCGAGTACTAAATTCCACTGACCCTTCACAAGTTTGTTCGCGACTGCAAAGATAGTATGTGAAGCAATGGGACCATAGCAGAATGAACATATGAACCAATATCTCACTGCCATCGGGATGAAATACATGATTGTAATGGCAAGATGCCATGCGTCGAATTGCAGCGTTGTGTGCGGGACGTGCTCGCCCAAAGGGGATTGCAGCTTGCACAGGTGGAATGAATCACCACAGGTGGAGGCAATAAAGCTTGAAAACACATAAATTGCACACCCAACCCCCTCCCACAACCACACCCACTCCAAAATGCTACCGGCAGGACTAGCGATGTTGGCCCTGGGGGACCTGATAGCACTGCAAGTACTCCAACTTCAAGAAGAAGACGAACGCCAACTACTACAACAACCGGCCGCACAGAGGAGACACAGGAGGAGGAGGAGGGCAAGGCAGGCCCAGCAAGGCCCGCCAGCACAGCCACTACCACCACGCAGGCAGCCCGCAATCCCACGCCTCCGAGCACATCCGTTCAACCTCACTGCTGAGCAGATCCACACCCTCTACCGTTTGGACCGGGACACCATAACCGCCATTGTGGACATGACACAGGCTGACCTTGTCTGCATGATAGATAGCCCAACCGCCATCCCACCCCTACTGAAGGTGGTGTCTGTACTCCACTTCCTGGCCACAGGCACCTACCAGCACACAGTCGGACAGTTGCATGGCATTTCACAGCCAGTGTTCTCAGGGACACTATTACAAGTGCTCGATGCCCTCCTGAAGCACGCAGACAACTACATCTCTCTACCACGCTCGGAGCAGGAAATTACGAACACAAAAGTGGGATTCCATGCACTTGGTGGCATACCGGGTTGCATTGGTGCCATCGACTGCACCCATGTGGAACTGGTCGTCCCACATGCCATGGAGGCCCAGTACCGCAACCGAAAACAATTTCATTCTCTTAATGTACAAATGGTGTGTGACTCCAACAGGATCTTTACACATTGTTGTGCCCGATTTCCTGGATCAACCCATGATTCTATGGTCTTGAGGAACTCTACAATACCACGCTACATGGAGCGACACGCAGGGAACAGATCCTGGCTACTCGGTGAGTCTCATTTCATTCATGATAATGTGGGGTATGTGATGCGGCAATGACCTGGCAGGAAGGGGGGGGGGGTGCGTACGTAGCAATGTCATTCCACAAACATCCTTTATTCTCCACATACAGGTGATGCCGGGTATCCACTGAAGAGATGGCTTCTTACACCACTCCGGAACCCACAGAACCAGCATGAGGAGGACTACAACCGTGCCCACTCACGTACCCGTGTAGTCATAGAACAGGCATTCGGCCTACTGAAGACTCGTTTTCGCTGCCTCAGCAGGTCTGGCGGGGCACTCCTGTACCGCCATGAGAAGGTTGCAAAGATGGTCATGGCATGTGTCATGCTACACAACATGTGCGTACGTAGAAATGTGCCCATGCCCCCTGACGCAGAACTGCAAGCACCTGAAGATGGTCATGATGAGGGTGGGGATGTGGCAGCACCTCAAGGAGTCTGCGAGGCACAGGAGGGCCGTGACATTCGTCAGATTCTCATTGATTCATGCTTCTAGCACTCACGCCTGGTGGCTGATACATGGACACGGGACTTGTGGCACTGTGTGTGTCTGGAACATGCACAATATGGACTGTACGCCTATAAAGGCCTCGTACACAAAGATCAATGTCCACACATCTCATTGGATGATCGTGCATTGTTTATAGCATATGTGAAATTATGTTACACACCCCATCGACCCGCCACCCAAGTGAGCCCAACACACCCCCTCCACCCTCCTACCTCCCCCCCGAACACCAGTGTCCATAGATGCTCATTGTCAGTGGGCAGACGCTATTGCAAGCCCCCTCTCCGGGTATCAGGGGCACCCCTGCCTGTGGAGCGCAGGTTCCTCCCAGATCTACGTTGGGGGCTGCCCTGGACGGAACCTGCAACGGATGATGTCTCTGCCTGCTCACGTCCATGCATGTCCCTAAGGGTTTGTGAGAGCTCAGTGAGCACACGGCGCACAGCGTCAAGTTCAGCACATACGTCTTTGGACGTCGCATGCAGTTCCCCCCTCAGGCTCTCGGTGCTTCTCTCCATTTGTACTCTCAGGCTCTCGGTGCTTCTCTCCATTTGTACTCTCAGGCTCTCGGTGCTTCTCTCCATTTCTGCCCTAAGTGTCTCAATTGATGTTTCTATGGCTGCCTTAGTACCCCCACATTCATCAGCATGGTCCTTGAGGAGCGTGGCCAGTTGCTGCTGTTGCACGATCACCTGGTCGAGGGACTGTTGCCTCTGCTGTGCCATGGCCATTTGCGGTGGTGTCACAGAGGGGCTAGTCACCTCATGTTGCCTTGCCACAGGGCTTGTGGGGGATGGCCAGTCGTCGTCTTGTGGGTGCCCCTGCGTGGTATCCTCATGGTGTACGGGATGAAACAAACAGGGGGATTGAGACAGGTCATGGATGGATCTTACTTCGACATCCCCGTCTTCTGTGTCGGAGCATGCTGCCATTAATGCAGTGTCACCTATGGTGCTGCTGCCACCAGAAGCAGTGCCTTCTGTGGCATCCATTGGGGGGACCTGTGGTGGTGCTGTTGTGGGCATGCTGGCTGCTGGGGTGCCTGTTGAAGTTCCCTCCTGTGTGCTGCCACTTGATTTGTGCTGCTGCCGTGTCTTGATGCGTGCAGCTGAGGTGGAGGGTCTTTGGCCGTTGGTCTTGGCCCTCTTTGCAGGTGTGCTGGTAGGGGTGTCCTGGAGCTCGTCGTTTGAATCGGACCCTGTGGTGGAGTAAAGGAGGGCGAGCGTTATTAATGGGTCTGTTGAAATTGGAATGGCGATGTATCACATGCATTGGGGTGGTACCTGAGGGTGATTTGGGTCGGGGCCTTGGAGGTGGTTTCATTTTTGTGTGGATTGAGGATGCAGTTGTTTTGCAGCCTGCAGTTAGGGTGTGCCTGCTGCACGTGTAGAGGGTGTTTTTAGGATTTTTAATTATTTATGTATTTAATGTGAGTTTTAAAGTGCACTATCAGGCCAATGTATGTGGACGTTCTCCTGGACATGTGTTACTGTTGCACTATGTGGACACATGGTACTTCACATGATTGGACATTGTGGATTTAGCATTGTTTTAGTTGGCCCACCTACCGGATTCTTCGGATGTCTGCACTCCTTTCTCCATCCCTCCGACTCCCTCTATACTCTCCATTCCAATGGCGGAGGCACAGATTTCTTCCCAGGGGGTCAACTTGATGGGTGATTCCGATTCTCCCCCGGTAGCTGTGGCAATGTTGCGGTTGGCGGATAGTATGCTCCGTACGCGTATCCGCAGGTCGTCCCATCGCTTTCTGCATTGCTGTGGGTTGCGGGGTGCGGTCCCCACCGCACTTACCCGCTGTGCCACCAGGGCCCATATGGCCTTCTTGTTCGCAAGTGCCGTCCTGGTCATTTGCGTCGAGAAGACGACGGCAGCATTCTCCTGGAGGGTCTCTGTAAGCACGGTGAGTTGCGGTCGCACGCTTTTTTCGCTACTTTTCCCATTTCTATTGCTTTCACTAGGGTGGATGACGGGTTGGGATGTGTCTCAGGGTAGTATTTTTAATGGTTGTGTGGGAATTCTGATTTTATAGGTGTACGGCGTGCTGTTTCCCGTTCCGGCCCATGTTTTTACTTCCGTTTCCGTATATTTACGGTCACCGTACTTTCCGATTGCCGCTCATTACGGTGACCGCTAAGATGGGTGGCGGAATTGCACCTAGGGCGCCGTACGACGGCGGTGAGGGGCGTTTTGGGGACATTTCCGCCATCGCGGACTTTGCACTTCCGCCATGGCGTAGTGCTCGTGCCCGATGGGTCGGAATTAGCCGCACTTTGCTCCGTCGTGCAATGGCGGAAACGCTATTTACGCTATGGCGGTCAGGTCAGTCACTTTCCGCCAGGGTCGTAATGAGGGCCATTGTATTTAAATGAATGGTTAGTGTGTTACATATATGGGTTACATTTTTAAGTATTACTACATATACTTTGTATGTGTGCTGTTTTATGAATTTGTTAAATGTTCCTATGTTATGATATAACTATTACACGTACCCCCCCAGAGCTTTTAGGTGGTGGTAATGTTGTCCGAACATGTCTGCGGACCGTCAAATTCAGTAGAAAGGGTTCAGTATGTTCCATGTTATATGTACATTAAGTCAAATTTATTATTGTTAAGTTGTGCTACTAAAAAACTATGAAATTCAGTGAAAAAACTTTGTTAAAGGGACGTTATGGTTAAGTTGCGCTATGAAAAACCTATGAAATTCAGTGAGAAAACTTTGTTAAAGGGACGTTATGGTTAAGTTGCGCTACTAAAAATCTATGAAATTCAGTGAAAAAACTTTGTTAAAGAGACGTTATGGTTCAAAGTAAAACCGAAAAAACCCTGAAATTCAGCAGTTATGGTAAGATAAGCAACCATAACTCGTGCCACCGTGCACTGCTAACACTAACACCCAGGTCATCAAAGATGACATCACAAATGTCATTGATGACATCCCTGATGACAGCACATGGCTGGCTCTCTCTTTTATTCCTTTACTGACATATCTAAGCCACATAGTTTTCTTCAGTAACAATCAGGAAATAAAAATTGAAAAGGTAGTATATTTGTAGACTTAGGGTCAAGTCAAATCATATGAAACATATACATAGTGGAAGACACAGGCTTGAAAGAGAGCAATCATTTCTGTGCATGACGATAATCATTAGGGTTATCAGCACTTTCTCATAGTTTTATTTTTATTACTCTACGTTCCCTGTATATGCTCATATTTGTATACACTATACTCACTCTCCTTTCCTTTGGGTGCAGTCACATCATGTGATACACATACATATGGTAAGTAGCAGCTTTGAAACAGAGCAATAGTTTATCTGCATAAAGACAATCCGTTAGGTTATGAACTCTTTCTGCTACTACTTCTGCTTTTTTGTTTACTTCACTGTCCCTGTATATACTCATATTTGTATGTGTTGTTGTCTCTTGTCTTTTGTCTGTAACACTAGTGGTGTGGGAGTGGTTGGTGCCTATTGGAAAAGGTGGCATGGAGGGCAGAAATTGTGTAGGGCAAGTGATAGGGTGATGCCGAGGGCAGGCAAGTTTAGACAGACCGTTCTCGTGGGCTACATAGTAATTTACGCTGCATGGTACACTATCTTGAATGATACAATACGGGACCATGATTAAGGTAGCCAAATTTGCATGGTGAGTGGTATTGCATTATGGGTAAAGTCTGTTAGATGCGGTTTGCAAAGCACATGGCACAGTATGCTAAAATGCAATTAGTAATATTGGAGGCACAGTAGGCTAGATGTGATTTGCTTAGCAACAGGCAGAATAGGCGAGAAACAGTTTGCTATATGTGAGGCAAGGTGGGCTAAAAGCGATTTGCTAAGCATGTGGCACAATGAGCTAAAAGAGCAGTTTGCAATGAAAGAGGTACAGTTAGCTAGTTGCAGGCATGAGATATATCAACTAGGAATGGGCCAATATGGCTGGTATGTCGAATAACTGATAGTATGTTAATATGGGCCACAACCTAGTAGGCGATAGGAAGCAAGGCATGCAACTGTGATGTATAAAGGCAGTGAGACAGGCACAGCTAAAACAACGATTGGATCATGCTGTCCTATGCAGTCTTAACGCACACAGGTAAATCTACAGGAACACAATATCGAATAGGTACCGAATGGCATACAGCTGAGTGGATATGAGGAGAAACATCAGGAGCATTCGGTGAGGGTACTTTCAGATTGATCTAGTATGGCAGACAAATGTGGAGATATAGACACATTCAGTGACACGCATCATGAAGGGGTGCCCAGTGTGAATTAGGAGTACTACAATACGGCACAGTTCAAATAGAGAAGGGGAGTATGAGGCAAAGTGTTAATAATGTGGGAGTATCACCATATCTGCAGTAGCGTACATGTATAGTGAATGATTAACATTGTGTCCGTGATTAGTGGACGACTGTTCTGAAGGACCTTGGAACGATGGCAGTCTGGTGTGCACGAGCAACTGCCTTACCGCATTGTGATGCTGTAGGGGAGCGGTAACAGCCCAACCAGTGCATGAACAGGCACAGAACAGGGCCTTCTCATTCGGGGCCTTAGCGTGACTGGGCCAGCTTCCGCCTGCCGGTGGGGGATTGTGGGTGAAGAAAGGCTGGCATTGCCTAGCACAGTGCTTGCTCACCTCTGCGAGTTCAGCGGTATGTGGGCTCATCGGATGGGCAAAACGAACAATCGCTTTGAAGTAGCACAAAGTTGTGCGTTAAGCGGGTGCTGCTTCATCAGCTGATGCCTGAAATGGGTTCAATGGGTCAGCTGTTTCAGCAGGCGTCTTCTAGCATATAGAACGCCTTGTGCTTCCAGAATTCAACGTGTGGGGTTGATGAAGAAGAAGTGGCAAGTGGAAGATGGGAGGGTCTCCTGCCCCCTCCAGGTCCGGTGTCGAGTGAGGCAGGAGGGCGCAGAACAGGGCCTTGTTGTTCTGGGCCTTAGCGTGACTGGGCTGGTTTCCGCCTGCCAGCGGGGGATTGTGGGTGAAGAAGGGCTGGCATTGCCTATAAACGTGTAAGCAGCCTCTTTTTCGCACTGTACATGATGGTGGCCATTTTCAGGGCAGGCATGGTAAGGACAAAAAGCCTCAAGCAGATCGTGTTGAACCCTATAAAGGAGGAGTATTTTAAGCACAGTGCTTGCTCACCTCTGCGAGTTCAGCGGTATATGGGCTCATTGGATGGGCAAAACGAGACATTGCTTCGAAGTAGCACAAAATTGTGCGTTAAGTGGGTGATGATGTGTCAGCTGATGCCTGAAACGGATTCAATGGGTCAGCTGTTTCAGCAGGCGTCTTCCAGCATGTAGAACGCCACGTGTTTCCAGAATGCAGCGTGTGGGGTTGATGAGGAAGAAGTAGCAAGCTGTAGCTGGGAGGGGCTCCTGCCCACTCCAGATACAGTGTCCAGTGAGGCAGAAGGGCACAGATAGTATTCCTGAATTGATCCAGGATAAGGGAATACAATTGGTCCTTCCGAGACTCATTTAAGTATGAATTGCAAAACTGTTTTGTTGAATCAAAAGTCAACCCTATTTTAGTTGTATATTTTGATTGTATCTATTAGTGTGAGAGCCAGAAGAATTTTGGACATTAGTTTGGTTTTCTTTAGTTTTAGTTTGCTAGGCAAAAAGGACCTCTCTGTTAGGTTAGGGAAAGTAAGGCATTTTCAGAACCCTTTTTTACTTTGAATCAATGGCAAACTTTGAGAAAACATTACCTTTGTGTTCATCTCGCATTTCGGACCCCTCCCAAATCACAATGGGGTAATGTAACCAGTGGCAAATTTGTTTGGCATTGTGTTGCAGAGGCAGGCCATGGGCAAAGTGGCCACTGTTATTGGCTGCACACTAGGGCATGTAGGCCACAGACCCACAATCCAAAAACCCACAATGGGCTAGGTTGGCCACTGTGCCTGTCCACACGCCAGGTGCATTGGCTAATTTGTATGGCTTACATTGCTTAGGGAATTGTCTGGGTTTGGGGTCATTACCAAAGGCCATGCCCTGTGCAACGTGCCCACTGTCTATGGTCACAGATTATCTATCTCCAGTGGCCACAATGACCAAAACAGGGGTTTAGTGGCCTTTGGCCCTGGCCACACTGTAGTGGCTATTTTGGGAGGGTGAGTGATTTTTTTTTTAATTCAAAAATATTTACAGACATGAAAGCCCGATTTACATAAGACCTATGAAAATGGGTACATTAAATGTTTGAATTATTCATGTTACGCTAATAATACAATACACTACTTTTTCTCATTCTCAAGTGGTCAAAATATTTCAATGAAACAGTACCATCCACCAGACAGGGGGGGGGCAGACAGGACATGTAACGGCTCACCAGTCTGAGCCTCGGCAGGCACGGGCAAAGTGAGGGGCTTGGCAACGGCTGTGGGCCGGTACCTGCCATGTCAGCCCCCCGACAAGGGGTTAAATTGGGGGCGGGGTGAATGGTTTAATTATTTTTTTCTGGAGATGGGCTTTGCTCGCATTGTTTGTGGGGTTGGGGAGAGAGGCCACCTGTTGCCTCCCCCCCAATCAAGGTGGCACCACCCGGGAAAGGGCAGAAGGTACACAGCGTGAGGTACACAGTGTATTCTCACTCCCTGCTCCAGACACCTGATCAGCTGAGCACCGTTCCCCTGGTGCAAGTTGAGATTATATGCAATGAAATACAGATGAGGCAAGTTTTATATAGGACAAAACACTAGGAAATTGAAAGATAATTTAATTGAACAGAAATATGACATTCGAATAAAAGGGTGATTTCAAGTGTTGCAACACATTTTGTCTCTTATAATCAATTATTATAGGCAATTGAGACATGTTGGTATTGAGTATGTACTCTCATACAAGTAGAAAGGATCAACTATCACAACTCAGGAAACACAATACATCTTGAATTTATACTTTGAAAAGGAGACACACTTTCAAGTTGCAAGCTTCTAGCCTGGCAGACAATGTCACCTTTCATCTCAACTCTACACATTCACATAGCAAAATATGCCTTCCTAGCCGATGATTAGTGACAAGTGTATATTTTGAACTCTGTTTTGAATACTCTCACTCCAGGTGAAATTAATACATTTAATTTTATGAGAATTTATGTATATTTTTTGTTATTTGATATTTCTTGGAATTATTTTTAAGGGCTGTGTTAATTTAAATATTTAATTATTTGACCATTTTGTATCAACGTAAAAGTGACTAAAATGTATTCATGAAAGTAAATGGTGATTTTCCAGTGCTCTGTGTGGAGGAATATTAAGTCACAATGCATGCTCATTAATGTACCCCCTGTCACAATATCAATGTGCACCATATATTCTGTTTGCTACTCCCCGTGGTCACTGTCCCTAGCTTGCATTAAGCAAGATGCAAGGCTATACTGTGCATGTCACAATAGAGAAGTGCTTTACCCTTCCCGAAAGAATGATCAACTTCACTGTGCACGCTTCTGATGTATATCCCTTTGGCATAGCTAAGCATGTTGTAGGCGTTTTAGGTAAAAAGATCTTTTTCTTAAGATCTGTTCACCTATAACCGATTCAGAAAGACTGCTTTGTGACCAGAGCGGCCTTTCTAAATGGAACTGTCACAGCCCTTGTTAGGTAAGAATTGGTGAAGTCGCACTGTGTGAGATTTCGCAACACTTATCTGCTTGGTATTAGGTAACCCACCTTTTGGTATAGGTCTGTACTACACAAGTTGGTAGTGTGACTGAGCAGCCAGGCCTATCTCAAGAGGTGTAAATGTGAGCTGTCGAGCTATACAATTGAAATTCGTAAATACAAGTATCCAAGAAACACTCAAGGGTTCCACTATAAATAGTTATTTATTTATTTAACATCAGTTTTAAATAAGCATTCTTTAAAAAGGCAATTTGTTATAACAATTCAAATATACTGTAAAATCACTCATCAGAATCAAAACAAGTTAGTGGATAATTTTTGGATATGCTGCATACACATTTTCCTACACACTGAGGTGACTTCAATCACAAGGACAGTAATGGCATTTATATATCACACTAGTTAAACTTTGCAGATTCTGAGGTTGCAGAAATGAAAGGTTAGGGAAATAAAAAGGTTAGGACAGTTCTCAGCACATGTGAGGACAACTAGAATCCTCCAATGAAGTCCAGATACGGCTTTCACAGCAGTACCAGAATACCACAGGCTACCCACCTTTGAGGGACAAACAGTATCAAAGTCAATGAACTAGAAGAGTGTTCAAGAGGCAAGGACAGCCAAAGTCATTTGGGACCCAGTCTTTGAATCTGATGCACTTTCTGGAACAAAGTCTTGCATAAAGTTAGAGAGTTTCAGAAAATCACTTGTAAGGTTACAAGCTCTGAAGCCAGTGAGAACAGAGTTGAAATCATCTCGAATCCAGTGCAATTCCCATCTGTGAAGAGCGCAGCTAAAGGCAATAGGATACGCACCCCATGCCTAAATAGTAGCTCTGGTTTGAAGAAGAGAGGTCCAGGCTGGATTCCATCTTGCTACAGCGGTGCAGACTCTGGTTCCTGAGCCTCATTTGTGGGGACAAGAGGGGGGACATCTGGGGGGTCCTGCGGTGGTACTTGGGTGGTCTACTGAAGTTACAGGCTCTTTTCGATTCAGCAGCACTTTGAGGTTTCAGCACTTAGCAAACTGCACTGTTGCAGATCTCGGACACCGGCTCGACTCTTTTTGCTCCCTCGGTCCTGCACTCTGGTGAGGGGACTCTTGATCTGGAGGTCCTGCTTCAAGATGGTCCTTACGAGTCTCCTGGAGCTTCTAGCCGGATTTGTTCCATGGCAGACGTTGCACTTGACTATGGACACCCGACCCCTGACATTGAGCTGAGCAACGAAGAAGCACATCCAGTCAGGGATGGTAGTCCAGTGGATTTAGTTTTAGGTTTAGTTGGTCCCAATAACCCAGTGGAGAAGTGGTTCCGTCAGGAGCTTCTGTGCGGAGGTCAAAAAGGAGGTCAGCATGGCAGCAGGTCTTTATTGGGCAATTGAAAGGTCCAGGAGGTTGCAGCAAGCTTCGTTCACGGTTTGTTTGTTGGGTGTTTCTCCCAGTGGTCGACTCTTCCTTTAGTCCCATAACCCTCACCTTTTAAGCAGGTTTCTCCCATTCATGCACCGCTTAGGCTGTCAATCACACAGCAGGGTGGCTGTCCTGAAAGGACAGCCAGCAAATCAGGACTTGTTGAATTCAGGCATTCCAAGAGACAACGGACAGTGGAGTTTCAGGACCTTCCCTCACATCCTTTCCTTCCAGACACACTGGAGGCAAGGGCGGGTTTCAGGGCTGAATCCCACCAAAGATAAGACAAACATAGGGCTCAAACCTGTCTCAATGCACAGAGAAACACCCAACAAAGACCTCACAAACAGAAAATGGTGAAAAAAGAAGACAGGGTGCTTTTGACAAAATGGTCACCCATGGGTGGTGTACTGCGGCTGAGCTTTCAGACTGCGGTAGAAAAGCGCAATGGTAGGAAAAATTAAAGCACTGCCAACAGCCATTTAAAGTACTGAGGGTAACATAAACATGTTACATGAGAATGTAGGAAAAGGGGCTACTAAGTTATCCCCCAGCACTCCACATAAGATGGGGTGTGCTGGACCTACAAAGAGAAACTGTAAGTAAAGTCAATTTCACTTTACTATTCATGGGAAATGTAGTTCACACAAGAAAATGTATTTAAACCTTATGAGAAATCTAAAGGATTTCTCAGTGACACTGCACTGAAGTTGCTGTGTGCCACCATACAACAAGCACATGCCTATGGAGTTTGTCAGACTTCAAAAACAGTGAAAACACAGAATACAAATCGGGTAAAAACAGATGAGAGAGTGAGAAAATGGTCTCACTCACTCCAGGGTTAAAATTAAAAAGTCCTAAGTCCAGAAAAGAGCTGGGAGTCTCTAAGGTTGAAGGGAATTAGCACAGAAATGAAAATTCTCCCTAACACTTATCGTCCCCCAGACTAAGGGCCAGGAGGATTTAATCTATTCCTGGATGAATCTCTTATTCCAATCAGTCATACTTTCTGGAGAGCCTATCAGCATTTTGGTGTTTACACTATGACCTATGTTCTATTGTGAAATCAAACCCTTGGAGGCTGATTGATGATCTCAACAATTTTGGATTCTCCCCCTTCATCTGCATTAACTATCTCAAGGGTTGGTGGTCTGTGTGAATAATGAAATTAGAACCATGCAAGTATTGCCTAACTGCTTCAGAGACCAAACAATGGTAAAATATTCACGTTCTATAGTTGGTCACCTTGTCTCACGGTCCTTCAGCTTCCTGCTGATGAAGCAGATGGAGTGTTCCCTGCCTTTCTCATCCAGTTGACTCAAAACTGCACCTATACCTGTACTGGAAGCATCTTTCTGTACAATGACGGATTGGTTATACTCAGGAGCTCTCAAGACTGGTGCTTGACAAAGGTCTTTCTGCAGTACTTTGAAGACCTTGGTGCATTCCTCATTCCACCTGACCTTCTTGGGGAATTTGGGTGAGAAGACAGCATTTGAGGGAGAAGGTATGGACCAGTAATGCCCAGTGAGACCTAGGAGGCTCTCACTTGTTTCTGAGTAGTAGCGGTGGCCCAGTATTGTACAGCTTGTACTTTGCAGGTACAAGCTACCTCATGCCCAATGTAGACCACTTTTCTCTGACCAATTTGACATTTACTAGCCTTTATGGTCAGATGGGCCTGTTCCAGAGCCTGCAAAATATATCCCAGGTGGTGAGGATGCTCATCCCAAGTGACGCTGAACACTGCAATGTTATCAAAGTATGCCATGCAGAAGTCCTCTAACCCATTCAGAACTTGATTCACCATGCTCTGAAATGTAGGAAGTGCAATCATAAGTCCAAAAGCCATAACCTTAAAGTGGTATAAGTCTCCTGGGGTGGAGAACGGCGTTCTCTCCTTGGCATGGTCGGTCAGTGCTGTTTGCCAATAGCATGATCTCTGGTCAAATGTACTGAGGAACTTGGCTGGGCCAAGTTTGTCCACCAGCTCATCCGTCCTGGGTAAAGGATGGGCATCAGTATAGGTGACTGCATTGAGAGCCCTATAGTCCACGCAGAATCTCAACTCTCAGGTTCCTGCATTTGGCATCAGTACAACTGGACTAGCCCATGGACTGGTAGATGGCTCAATAACCCCAAGGTCAATATCTTCTTGACCTCCTCCTTTATATGAGTTCTGACATGATATGATGTTGCATTTACAATGCGCCTGTACATCAGTGTTTCTAGGAGTGACAAGACAAGGAGGGGGCAACAAAGGGAGGACAAAATAATGATCTTACTAGGTCTTGTGTCATTCAAATTGTGCAAGCGCGGTGAAGAGGGAAGGGGAGAAGTGCCAGGGGGAGCAGGAGGGGGAAGTGCAGTTAACTCACAAGTGCAGCCAGCGGGCAGTTCATAGGTGCAGAGAGAAGGGACTGTAGGGTTGAAGATACAGACCCTTACATGCTGGGGAGCCCAGAGGCAGTGCAAGGGTAACTGGACATGCAGAAGTCTGGGTCAGAATTCAGAGGGAGACCAGGTGGCCAGTGAATGGAGCAGTCAGGTGCATCAGCAGGGGAGAGGAAGAGAGGTGGTTCTGCCTTGTTTGAGAGAGGCAGGGAAGCATTTCCAGAGGGAGACCCCAGCCAAGGAGATATATCTGCCCCCAACTCTCTGCTTGGAGAAGTGTCTGACCCACAGAGAGTTGGAGGTGGATGAGGAGAGCACGAGAAGGATGATGTTTTGGAAGAGAAGTTGGGGTAGAGCAGTCCCAGGCCCCAGAAAGCATTGTCGACCATTCAACTGGTCTTTTACTTGATCCTTGCAATGATAGGGAACCAGTGAAGAGATTTAAAAGCTTGAGAGATAAGATCCTTTGGCTTGAGGACAAGGACAAGTGTCACAGTCCTTTTCTGGATGAGTTGCAAAGGTCAAAGAGTAGCAGCAGGAAGATTTAGAAAGAGGCTGTTGCAATAGTCCAGCCTAGAGGGGACCAGAGCTCTGGAGACAGTGAGCTTCTGGGATAAAATGAGAAAAGGAAGAATACCTCTCAGGAGGTGCAGCTGATAGTTTGACTTCTTAGAGATGCCTGAGATGTGAGGAGAGAAGGTGAGGGTGGAGTCAAAGATAACACCAAGGTTCTTAGCCTCACAGGAAGGATCAGGAAGAGAGCCCAAAATGGTCAGCCAGAGAGAGAGAGAGAGAGAGAGAGAGAGAGAGAGAGAGGAAAGTAGGGAGCGGGTGTCCCAATGAGGAGCATCTCAGTCTTACTGGCATTTAGGCAGAGATCATTGGCAGCACACCATCCCTGAATTGCGGCAAGACAGTCTAGTATGAGAAAAGAAGCAGAGGTGGCTGAGTGGAGCCTGAGAGAGAACTCTGTGTCACCTGCATAACATAGAAAATGTCAGCATAAAATAGCAATGCAGTGGGCAGGAGGTGCCAGGTAGAGCAAGGGAGACAGGTTAGACCCCTGGGGAACGCCATACATTGAGAGAGAGATAGAAGAGAGGAAAGATCCCATTTGGAACTCAAAGGATCGGTTGGTGAGAACGGAGGTCAACCAGGCCAGGGCCTGATCAGTAATGCCAAGGTTGTACCGGAGACAATTGAGCAGAATGGCGTGGTTGACTGTGTCAAAATCAGAGGATAGATCAAGGACAATGAGGACAGAAGTGAGATTAGAGTCAAGATTGGAGAGGGTGTTCAGGAGAGCAGTTTCTGTGCTTTTGGCAGCACTGAAGCCAGACTGGTGGTCATGGAGGCACCCAACAGATTCATCAGAACTGGAGCAGAAAAAGACTACAGACCCAAGCGCTTATACAATCAAATCATATGCCCATGTTTAGGCGTACATTAAGTTATAGACAAATCGCAGCAGGTGAGTGTGTGGCATGGGTATACTGTTCAATACACCACATTAAGTAACATATAAAGACACAGATACATTCACACTGTGCATATGTCAGAAGTTTGAATGCGAGATCGCATATGATTTATTAAGTTCCGGGTCAGCCTGACACGTGTTTCGAGCAACTGCTCTTCTTCCGAGGCTGCTGCGCTCTTATATTCCTTCACATATCACTTAATATTTGAGATCATAGTAAAGATGTGCTAGTTCTAATCTCTATATTTCCTCGCAATTGTGGTTGCAAAAAGAGTCTGGCCTTTCAGCGAAATGAAGCCTTGTCAAGGAGTATGTAGATTAAGCTGGGAGATGGCCAGCTTTTCCAAGGGTTTACCCAGGAAAGGAGTGATGGAGATCAGGTGATTCTTAGCCGGAGAGGAAGGATCGGCTGAGGGCTTCTTAAGAAGGGGTTGCACAAGAGAGTGCTTAATGGGGGAGGGCAAAGTTCAACTGGCAAACGAGTGATTCCAGAAAGCAGCCAATGCTGGAGCAAGGGTGTCAAGGAGGTCCTTGATAGTTCTGAATGAGCAGGGGAGAAACTGCTTTGATGCGACTTTCACAGATCGGACTAGTCTAGCAACATCTCCTGGGTTGAACATGGGACAGGAGGAGAAAGTAGGAGGAGAGACGGCTTCAGACAGGCCAGGAGTGGTAGAGGAGGAGGAAGTGGAGAGTGGACAGGATGTCCTGATTTTTAGTAGTGAAATGAGAAATGAGATCAGATGCTGTAACCCCTGTTTTTGACAGGGAGACTGTCACCAGTGAGAATATCATGCTGGCCCCAAGGGGTCAAGCCTGGTGTCGGTGAAAACAGGGAGGCAAACTGATTCAACAGAGACTTGCACTCCTCCTGTTGTTGCAGAGTCAAATATGAAGAGAGTTTCACTCCTTCAATTGTCTCATCTTCAGGTTGTCCCCTGACGAGATGAGGGAGAGGCTCACTTTCCTCCTCCCCTTGATCAGAGGCTTAGAGCAGTACTCCTAGTTCTGGTCTGGACTCATAAGCCTTCAGACGATTAATGTGATAGACCCTAGGGGCCTCCTTGGGGTTGCCCAAGTCCACTAAATAGGGACCCCTCCAAGCTTGCCTACAACCTTGAAGGGTGCAATCCACTTGTCCTGCAAGGCCCTCTGTCTTATAGATACCATAACCAATACAAGCTGGTCTCGAGTAAACTCTACCGTGTTGGCCTTCTGGTTATGCCAATGCTTGACCAGAGCCTGATCTGCTTTCATGTTTTGTGAAGCTTCTGTCATCATTAGTCCCATCCTCTTCCTGAGGCCCAGAACATAGTTACTCTCACTGACTGTAGGGAAGGAGCACTCTCCAACCCTTCCTTGATCAGGTCCAAAGGGCCTCTGACTGGATGACCATAAAGAAGTGCAAAGGGGCTAAACCAACCCCTGCTTGAGGGACTTCTCTATAAGCAAAGAGAAGACATGGCAGTAGAAGGTCCCACTTTCTTCTAAGGGGTTCCTATAAAACAACTATTATGCTCTTCATAGTATGGTTAAACCTCTCCACCAGCCCATTGGTTTTGGGATGGTAGGCTGTTGAGAACTTGTAAGTAACTGCACAGTTTTCCACATGGTCTGCATGCAGTGGGACATAAGGTTTGATCCCCTGCCACAGATGTCTTCCTTAGGAAAACCTACCCTGGTAAAAATACCAAGTAGGGCCTTTGCCACTACCTGAGCAGTAACATAGGTATGACCTCAAGGCACCTGGTAGCAAGGTCTACCACAACCAACATAAATTGGTTGCCTGAGGAATCCTCACCCTCTCAAAAGGGAATCCCACCACACGGAAGGGCGCAAAAGGTGCCACATTCATGGGTCCACTCTTGCCAGAAGTCTGACAAGTGTGGCAGCTCCTACAGAATATATCTACATCAGCCCCCAACTTGGGCCAGTAGACATACAGAGATAGCCTCTGTTTGGTCCTCTTGAAACTCAAGTGACCTGCCAAAGGGATCTCATGTGCCAACTGTAGGAACTTTTATCTCACCTCCTGGGACACTACCAGTCTCCTGTAGTCCCCTGCGGTAGATTCAGTAGGTTCACTGTAGAGGAGGACATCCTCCCAGTAAAGCCTATGCTTCCCTTCCTTTTGCCCTTCCAGCTGCAAAGCTGTCTGCTAACTTTGTCCTCTGCTGACGTCTGCCCAAGAGGGCCCATCTTCTGCAAATAAAGTCTGCAATTTATGATGGTCCCTAGGATCCACATCTCCAATGCAGAGAAGGTTTTCTTTCATCTCAATGTCACCAGTAGCTGTTTTGAAAAATGTGGTTGGTCCTCCCACTTAGCATCAGCTGGGGAAGGGGTCACTGGGGGTGACCTGGGACAGACCTCTTGGAGATTTCCTTGTCCTATGAACAGGTTTACATTTCACACCTTTCTTTTTCCAGAGATCTTGGATTTTTCATTAATACCGTTTCTTTTCTTGGAACTCGAAGGGTGGCCTTCCTGTGGACTGCAGGTATTGGAAATCTCCGAACCTCAAAACTGAGAGTCTCTTAAGATTGTCTCTCTGGCCAATCTTGTTTGCCCCTGCTTCTTTTTGCTTGTAGGATTGGGGTACTAGACACTACTCCAAGACCCTTCAAGTCATTTCCCAACAGGACTCTTCCTGGAACTTCTTTCTGTACACTAACAGGTATTCTAATAGTCATGCTATTGCACTGGATGAGAGCTGGCAGAATAGGAACCATTTGGATAGGGCCTCCTGCAAGTTTAGTGGGACGTTTGGGTGCCTTAGCAACATCCTTAGGTTTGAAGAAACTTTCATCAACCACTGTAATGCTCCTGACCATTTACAAGAACACTGTCCTTATAATATTCTTTGGTGTTATCTGGAATGGTGTTATAAACATCCACATTTTGTTGTTCTCACAGACCTATTCTGTTCTTCGCACAGACCCAGGGACACTTAATATACACTAGCTTGAACTCCAATGGGGTCATCAGCCAGTAGTTGAAGGTGTGCAGTTCCCATTTCTGCTTCTCCCTCAGGGATGAAGGTTAAGGAGGCAGTGTGTACACCTGAAGGTTTACCCTTAGATCTGGGATCCTCGTTCACATGATCTACAGACCCACATACAAAACATTTTCCAAATATTCTCTGGAATGTGGGTTTTTGTTGAGCACCCTGGTTTAGCAGCAGAGGGTTCCCTAGAGCTACCAGATTTCCCATGAGAATTACCCTTGTTATGTTTGTGGCCCTCTTTTGGATGGTTGGAATAAAAATTCTCTTTACCTTCTTTCTTGTGCTGCTTTTGATATTGATGTTGATATTTTATTTCTATCGCGCTCGTACACAAGTGTTTCAGAGTGCGAAGAGTGCTTCCCCTCTTCCATCTTGTGAGTAGCCCCAGAAATCTTATGAGTGGCCCTGTTGGCTAGCCATAAGTCGCCAGTTTGTGCTAGCATTCAAGGATCAATTTCGTTGGAGTAAGCCAAGTGCCGTATCAGCTCAGGAGAGCAGGCATCAAAAATAGATTCAAGGTGTGTACTCTGTACCCCTTAACCCAACCATCTAAGTTCTTCAAACATTCACATACCCAGTGATCCCAAGGGGTACCAACAGTCTTTTTGAGGGTCCTAAACCACTTATGGTACTGGGAACAAATCTTCCCAAATCAAGCTATTAATGCCAATTTAACTGACTCATTGTCCTTTCTGTCACTTGCACCCAACTCCATAACAACATCACAACCATTCTGGGTGAGCCTAGACATGAGCCATGGAATCAAATCATTCCCACGTATTCCTTGAAGACCATAGGTGTATTGTCATGGTGCATGCTCCAAAACCCCTGGAACTGATGGGCCCACCCCATTCATTGACACCCAATAGGGCTTATCAAGCCCCAAAGGAGCGTCCCAGAACCTCCTGGACTCAGTCCTGGCGACGTTGGCGCCAGGCTCATAAGATGGTTTGAACCATATGGACTACTTACTCAGCCTAATGAGGCTGAGCCTTTCTGCATATCCAGGGCGTGACCAAGGAACTACTTTACCTGAAAGGCAGGGTGTGGTAAAGGGACTATTTGCCTGGAACTACTTGCAAGGCTATTTAAGCCACACCCTGCAGGCAGAACACACTTCGCGTCATTCTGCACTCCTGCAGCATAACGCTCACCGTGTCTGCTCTCCCCTCGAGCTTCTACAGCCACGCCTGTTCTGAGATTTCCATCCATCAGTGCCTAAAAGAATAAAGAGAGAAGAACAGGTGTTATTACAGCGACAAAGGCCTTACCTGTAATTCTCATCCACCGGTCTCGCCTTCAGCTGATCTTCGGATCACCGTCCTTGTTGGGAAGAGGGCATCTGCACAGGCCTCCAATACTCACCCGCGCATCTGCATTCTTCCGGAACACGTCGGAGCGGTTCTTCCATCCATCATCCTGGGGCCGCCCCGCGCCTGCATAGAAAGAACAGAAAACAGCAGGTTAGTCGCGCACAAAACAAAAACAAACAATTATTCAGCCATCCAGCACCACTCACCCGCGCTAATCATCACCTGGAGATAACCTGCCCAGCATCCGAGGAGAGTCAAATCTTCAGCCAAACCTCTGTACAAATCCACACCTGCAAGAAAGACAAAACACATTTAAACCTCGGGAAATAAAGACATAGAGACTTACCTGCTTAATCCAGATATTCCAGACACAGTAACAGCCACTCTGGGCCAGTGAAGTAACTGTGCCCGGGGAAAGACTGAGCTTACTGCGCCCCTGCTGAAAGTCAAGCAGGACGGAGAGCCAACCTCACAAAAATCAAAGGTGAGCCAGAAGAGGAGTTTGACATCAGGTGGTTGAAGGAGGTGGGACCAATCCAGCCCCCCACTCAAAAGCTAATATCTTGTTTCAACATTTCAGACAAATGCCTCCTGGGGTGATAACAGGGGAGAGGACATCATCATACCACCAGAGCTATGCCAGTGCAGACATCATTCATACGGTATGTGCTACGCCCCCGTGGAGACCAGGTGAGCATGACATGTATTCAAATGTACTCAGCCAGTCCAACACATCAAGTTTAGGTTCATACATACTCACTTCTTCTTTAGGCAGGCGAGGCCACTTGTGACTAGTAGACCTAACCCTGAAAGGGAAGCAGAATCAAGGGACATCTTTCTCATTTCCAGTTCATGCTGCATTTCTCTTTCTCTCAGTTTCACCTCTTGAGGTTTGGTTTCAGATTGCACATCCAGTTTCCTAAACTCCAACTCTAATCTTAGCCTCTCAAGTGAAATATATTATGGGTTTAGATGTGGAAATTGTGAGGTCACAATGGGAAGTGACTGATGTACAGGGACAGGCTGTGGAAGAGGGAGTATCCCTTCTGGAGACTCCTCTCCCTCCTCTGACTCTTCTTGCTGACTGGAGTTTAACTCTAAACAAGCATCCTTATCATTATCTTGCACATCATTTTGGTTAGTAGGTGTGCAGGCCTACTACTTAAGCTTTGGTGATTTAACAACCTTACACTCAATTCACATTTGTTTTTTTTCAGAGTCGATCCCTACTTCTACACATATATTTCAGTTGTTCTACTGTCAGGCAAGTCAGGGCTGACTCATTAAAGTTATCCGTATTTGGCATGGAACAATTGCTGTTCTTTTTTTGTGGTGCTTAGCCTTGTGGCTGGTTTAGTTGAGCACATGTACAACAAATAGTCAATGTAACCACTCTACGCCAATCCCACCGCCTGTCACCAGTGTTAGGTAATAATTGGTGCAGTGACACTGTGTGAGACTACACAACACTTATCTGTTTGGTATTAGGTAATCCACCTTTTGGTATAGGTCTGTACTACACAAGATGTTAGTGTGACTGATCAGCCGGGCCTATCGCAAGAGGGGTAAATGTGAGCTGTTGGGCTGTACAATTGAAAATCGTTAGTACAAGTATCCAAGTAACACTTACATTCAAGGTTTAAGTCATAAATAGTTATTTATTTATTTAACATCAGTTTTAAATGAGCATTCTTTACAAATGCAATTCGTTATAACCATACAAATATACTCTAAAATCACTTATCAGAATCAAAACAAGTTAGTACATAATCTTTGGATATGCTTCCTACACAATTTCCTACACCCTGAAGTGACTTCAATCACAAGGACAGTAATGGCATTTATATATCACACTAGTTATACTTTGCAGATTCTGAGGTTGCAGAAAGGAAAAGTTAGGGAAATAAAAAGGTTAGGAGACTTCTCAGAACCTGTGAGGACAACTAAAATCCTCCAATGAAGTCTAGATAAGCCTTTCCCAGCAGTACCAGTATACAAAAAGCTATGACCTACGACGGACAAACAGTATCAAAGTCAATGGACTAAAAGAGTCGTCAGGGAGCCAGGACAGGTAAAGTTATTTGGGACACAGTCTATGGATCTGATGCACCTCTTGGATGAAAGTCTTGCACAAAGAGTTTCAGAAAATTACTTGTAGGGTCACCAGCTGTGTAGCCTGGTAGAAGAGAGTTGAAATCAATTCGAAAAGATAAGCCAATGGAATTCCCAACTGAGAAGAGTGCGGCTAAGGGCAATAAGATATGCACCCCAAGCCTAAACAGTACCTCTGATTTTAAGAAGAGTCGTCCACCTGAATTCCGTCTTGCTACAGTGGTGCAGACCCTGGTTCCTGAGCATTAGTCGTGGGGACAAGAGGGATGACATCTGGAAGTCTCCTGCAGTGGTACTTGTGCGGTCCTCTGAAGCTGCAGGCTCTTTTCAGTTCAGCAACCCTTTGTGGTTTCATCGCTTAGCAAACAGCACCGGTGCAGTTCTTGGACACCCGTTGAACTCTATTTGCTCCCTCTGTCCTGCTCTCTGGTGAGGAGACTCTGGATCTGGAGGACCTGCTTCTGGATGGTAGCAGTCTCCTGGAGCTTCTAGCTCGATTCGTTCCAGGGCAGATGTTGCACTCGTCTGCGGATACTGGACCCCTGACATTGGGCTCTCACAGCAACGAAGAAGCACAGCCAGTCAGGGATGGTGGTCCAGTGGAGTTCATCTCTGGGTTAGTTGGTCCCACTAACCAAAAGGGAGAAGTCGTTCCATCCAGAGCTTCTCTGTCGAGGTGAAAAAGGTGGTCAGCACAGCAGCAGGGCTTCATCAGGCAATTCAAAGGTCCAGGAGGTTGCAGCAAGCTTTGTTCACGGTTACTTTTTCAGGTGATTCTCCCAGTGCTCGTTTCTGCCTGCTGTACCAAAACCCTCCGTTTTTAAGCAGGTTTCTCCCATTCATGCGCATCTTAGGCTGTCAATCACATGACTAGTTGCATTCAGGCATTCCTAGAGACAAATGACAGTGGAGTTTTGGGAAACTCCCTCACATCCTGTCCTTCTAGACACACTGGAGTAAGGGGCGGGCCTCAGGGCTGAAGCCCACCAAAGACAAGACAAAGAAAGGGCTCAAACCTGTCTCAACACACAGAGTAAAACCCAGCAAAGACCTCACAAACAGAAAATGATGAAAAAAGAAGACAGGGGCCATTTTGACAAAAGAAAAGCACAATGGTAGGAAAAATTAAACCACTGCCACCAGCCAATTAAAGTAGTGAGTGTTACATGAGAATGTTGGAAAAGGGGCTACCTAGTAACCCCCCAACACTCCCCATAAAATGGGGTGTGCTCGGCCCACACAGAGAAATGGTACGTAAAGTCAATTTCACTTTTCTATTCTTGGGAACTGTGGTTCACACATGAAAATGTATTTAAACCTTATGAGGAATCTAAATGATTTCTCAATGAAACTGCACTGAAGGTGCTCTGTGTCACCATACAATAAGCAGATGCCTATGGAGTTTGTCAGACTCTAATAACAGTGAAATCACAAAATCCAAATCAGGTAAAAAATACATGAGAGTGTGAGAAAAATGTCTAACTCACTCCAGAGTTAACATTAAAAAAGTCCTAAATTCAGCAAATAGCTGGGGGTCTCTGAAGATGAATGGAATTAGCACAACAATGAAAATTCTCCCTAACACCCCTGCCGCACACAAGTGTGCACAGGGGCTGACAGGGACATCAGGACCAAAAGCACAGGACAAGGTGAATGGGTAAGTGTTTTGGTGCGTGCATGAGTGTTGGTGTGTATGTGTGTGTTTTGGTTTGGGGGAGTGGGTAGTGGACATGAGAGTCCCGGGTATGAGAGATATTGAATCCTGTAGGAGAGGGTGGGAGGTGGTGAAGGGTCGGGATGAACAATGGAGGATTTGGTGGGTGAAACCTCACGAATATTTAAAACAAACACATTTTAAAGGTTTCAAGAGAAAAATTCCTTTGCAGTGCTAGTTTTCTGATCAATATAAAATTGGACATTGTAAACGGTCTTTTTCTCTTGAGACCTTTAAAATTAGGTATTTTAACACCAAATCATGCTAGGCTCTCGCTTTCCTGCTGAAAGGCGGCTTTAGCTGTCAGAAGTCATCATATTACAAAGACTCTTTTTGCCTCAGAGTGGATTCAAAGCTGCATGGAAAATATTCACCTTGGAGAAATGATTTGCGCTATGCTGCCTTCACTGATAACACTAACGAACATGGCAGAGTGCAGCGGCATCAAAGGCCGTATTATGAAGATTTGTTCTCTATCAGCAGTAATGTCGCAAGGTGTGAATTTACCGGGTTGGGACCACCCCCTGCTATTGTAGCATATGTATCCATGTGGTTAAAAGAGACCCGGGCACAGAAGGGAGCATGGTTCACTTGCGCTGAAGTCTTGTGTTACCATTGGTTGTGTGTCTGTTACTGCTTTACTAATAAAGTGTTCATCGATCCACCAGAATCGTGATTGGTCATTTTTTCCACTGCATCTGGAGCACATTTTAGGCTTTTAAATATGTCATTGTAAATATCAGTTTAAACAATGACAATGTGGTGTTTTTGCCATGTCAAAATATTCTTATAATTGTAAGCATTCATGATTTTGAGATTGTGTCATTCATTTTTTTTACATATTACATTTGCAAATTATAAGCCAATAATCAGTGTAAACTGTTGTGTAATCAGCATGCAGCATGTAGGATTAATTGGTATTGCAAAACGAATACACCCAAGACCCAAGATGAAGTTCAAAGCATCGTGGTATCACCACATTCAAATCAATTTGTAATTCCATGAGATGATCGGTGGCGATGTCATGGAAAGTGCAAGCATGCCAATGTTCTAGCAACTTTTCATATATTTTTTTTTTTTTATAAAAAAACCGCCTCCACAATTAGTTTGCTTTTCTGCATTTCCAGTGGCGTCAAACAATTGATTTCTTTCCTAAATAACTATAATAAATAGGAAGACATAACATTTCTTCAACTGGCCAAGCATTATCATCTGTAAAGTCAAAGATAATAATGATACATTTTTGTTATAGAAGTAGATGGGAAACAGGTCCCTTTTAAAAACCCGAAGGAGCTATGACATGAAATTACTTGTTTTGGAAACAGGAGGACTTTGACTGTCCCTTCTGACCCTAGTCATTAACTCTACTACCAGGACTAGGGTAATTCCCGCAAGTTGGAAGAAGGGTCTAATTTATCCAGTTTTTCAAAGGGAGATCATTGTAGCCCAAATTATTATCGCCCCATCATGCTCTTAGATGGTACTTCACAAACCTGTACTTGGCTCACTCTACAGAGATTAATGGATCAGGCTATGAGAAATAAGCTCTTTTGTAATGTACAGATGGGCTTTAGAAAAGTGATTGGGACAATACACCAGATTATGATTTTGTCTTTAATCCTATGTAAATGTCCTCAACCTAGGTGCTTCTGTCTATGCAGCTTTTATGGCTTTTTCACCCTCTTTTGCCACATAGACTGAACCTGCTTGTGGAGGGATCCTATGGTTATCATTATTCCCAACTCCTTAGCAACCATTCTGCTGAAGTTACATATCAGGAATAATGCCATGGTTGGACTAAGGTGGACATGACAAGGGAATCTGTGGCCAGTAACATAGTGTGGCATGTCCACGTGCTAATGTTAAATCTCTACACTAATTCTCTCTCTGGTTTTCTAGAGAAAACAACTTCTGATGTGCCTCAGTTTTGGCCCAGTAGAATTCAAGTGTTGATATATGCAGAGAACACTGTATCTTTAGAAAGGTTACTGAAGGCCCTACACATTTCTGCAGATGCATATACAGAATATATGTTAGACAGTGTTGAAGGTTAGGCTAAAAAGTGCAGCATTGTCTGCTTTTCGAAATCAAACCAGAGTTTGGATAATGCCCTGCAATAACCAGCCCTTGTCCTATATCCAATGTCAATCTTTCTTATCTACTTAGGAATTAAACTGAATAGTATATTTGGCTTGGATGACCACCTCCTGAAACAAGTAAGACGAAGCAGTGCACAGGATAAATTGTTAGGTTTGCAAGCAATATCAAGTGCCAGTCTGTTACACATGTACTGTTGATCTATAAGATCTATAATATCCAAGTGGTCCCAACTGGCAAATTTGGAGGGGAGATTTGAGATATTGTAAATTCCATCAAAGTGCAGAAAGTCTAAATTGCATTGGTATGCAGTTTGTTGGGGGTTATCTCAGTGACCATCTTGCATTTGAATAACACATGTCTAGAGTTGACTAAATCTGCATTAAATCATTTGAGGGGTGTTTCAATGTATGATAAGATCCCCTTGCTACCGTATGCAACATAGTCTCTTTTAGCTGTGAGCTGGGATCAGTGGATTGAATATAATGACACTATCACACACAATGTATTTATTTAATTATTTATTTTACATTTGTATAGCGCAAAAACAGCCCTTGGGAGTCAAGGTGCTGTTACTTGTGAAGAGCTTAGTTACAGGAGTAATAGAAGTACAGGTTTGACATATAAAATTTCTGCATTATAGACAGACAGAATAAATGTCCTGCAAGCATTTGTCACATTATTGCATGGATATGGTAGATGGTGGTGATTAGGTGAAGAGTAGTGTTTTTACAGCTTTGAGGAATGCCATGTGTGAGTTTTAAGCTCGTAGGGGTGGTGGCAGGGCATTCCATTAAGCTCGTAGGGGTGGTGGCAGGGCATTCCATTGTAAGGCTGCTAGGTAGGGGAAGCAGGCGCCTCCTGCTCTGACTCGCTTAATTTTGGGCACTGTGAGCATGTTCCTGTAGGGCTTTCTGGTTGGTCTTGTGGATACAGTCATGTGTATTCTTTGAGAAAGGTAAGGGGGGCAGTTTGGTGGATACAATTGTGGGTTAGGGCAAGGGCTTTGACGAGTACGCGCTCTGTGATTGTAAGCCAGTGCACCTGTTTCCTGGTGGCAGTGATGTACGAAGTGCGTTGTTTTGGATGACTTGCAGCTTTTCCATGTTCTTTGCTGATGTGCCCAGGAAGAGGGCAATGTAGTAGACGAGCCTTGACCCTGTTATATGATATGACATGATATGATATGATATGGCATTTATAACGCACCTATACACAAGTGTTCACATAGCTCTTGCTATGGTAATGCAGTTATCCTTGGAAAGGAAGGGTCTGGCTGCGTTTAAGAACTTCTGTGATATGCCGCGGCAGAGACAATGGCATTGACTTACCTAGTCATGGATAAGTTAGAGTCCAGGTAAACTCCCAGTGTTTTCACTGAGTCTGAGACTGGGATTACGATGGAGTGAATGATGAAGAGGATTATTTGTGAATCACGATTCTTAAGTGTTTCCGTAGATCCGATCAGGAGAAGCACAGTCATGTCAGTGTTCAAGCACAGTCTGTTCACAGCTATCCATGCCTGAATGGTGATCTAGAATTTGTTGAGGATTCTGGAGTCAGTGTCGTAGTGACCTGTTAGTGGGAGGAGGATTTGAGTATCGTCTGCGTAATTGGTGTAAGAGATACCCAATGAGTGAAGAATGTGGAAAAGGGTTCATGTAAAAATATTGTAGAGGGTGGGCGAGATGCAGGACCCATGTGGCACGCCGCATAGGATGATAGTGGGTGAGGCGGAGTCTAGGTCGGAGAAGATTGCATGGTCCATCTTTGTAGGAAAGAAGTGATCCATGTGGCGGCAGGCATTGGGCGAGAACTTGGCCGTTGAGTTCAGGTGGTGGCAAAGGACTTTGTGATCAACAAGCTCAAATGGCCCAGATATGTCAAGGAGTAGGAGTAGAGCAAGTTTACCTGAGTCACTTGCATCATCCATCTGATTTTTAAGGTTGAGTAGGTCTGTTTCAGTACTGTACCCCGGGTGGAATCCTGATTGATGCAGCCCAAGGAGTTTATTCTTCTCGATGAATTGTTGCACCTGTAGGTAAGTTGCTTTGTCCAGTATTTGCAGCAGAAATGGGACGCTGGTATGGGCCTGTAGTTGTTAGGGTACATGGGGTTCAGAGGTTTTTTTTTTTTCGAAGAGGGCGGACCCATGTTTCTTTGAGGTCGGAGGGAACGATCCTGGTGGCAAAGGATGCGTTAACGAAGGCTGTAAGAAATGGGGTGAAGGCTCTGGCACAGTCCTTGATAATTTCGGCAGGGCAGATGTCCCCTTTGCAATTGGATGGTTTGATGTATTTCATGATATTGATCATGTCATGTTCATCAATTTCTTTGAAGGAGAAAGAGGTGGTAGTAGCTGTGTATTGTGGAGCTTTAGGGAGGAGAGAGTTATTCAGGGTTTGTTGGGTCATTTTGATTTTTGTTTTGAGGGTGTTCAGTTTGTTGTGCTTGGCTGCTTGGATTCCATTGCACCAGGTCTTATCTTTGGTGACGTTCTGGGTGTGGGGGTAGTGGTCTCTAGGTCCCTGAAGATAGAGAAGATCTCTTTGGTGTCTGATTGTGCTTCAGAGATCCTAGTTTCGAATGAGTTCACTTTGGCACGGATGATGGCTTTTTTGTATTCTTTAAAGCGGTTTTGGAAATCCAGCTTAACAGCCTCCGAGTGGGTCATTTGCCAAAGGGATAAGGCTGCATGTTTCTTTGATCAAAGTTCAAGGAGTTCTGTGGTGAACAAGGCATTGGTCTGGCTGGTGGGTTTAGCTTTCCGGGGCTTGAGTAGGGAATTGGCGTCCACTGCTATGATAGCATTGTCATAGGACTGTGCGAGCATCTCCGGGTTGGCAGAGAAAGGGGGCCTGAAGGCTGGTACTAGTAAGTAGGGTAGTGTCCTTTCCTTAGTGAGCTGGATGGGTGTCCACATGTCATGCAGCCAGTAATGTCTGGAGGGTCCTAACAGGTAACTATGCAAAATTTGGTTCAGACTGCCTAAACAGTATGGAATTGGATAAAGAACAACGCTTCGCCAAGCCACAAACCCACAGCCAGAGTTTTGCTGAAATCCGGGGAAATAGTGGGGTGTCCACATGTCATGTGGCCAGCTATGTGGGCAGGTTTCTAACAGATAACTATACAAAATGTGGTGCAGATTGGTGAAACAGTGTGGAATTGCATAAGGAAGAACGTTCTTTGCCAAGCCACAAACCCAAAAATATTCCCTTTTATAAATATAGATTATGTTTCTTACTGAGACTGTAGTTTCCTGATGCTCATTTTGATAGGTTCTGCACCATTTACTTGTTTAGGGAGAGCACCTGTAAATGAGGGCGGTTATCTTTACTAACACAACACAAATTATTAATTCAGGATTCTTTAGAGTCTGCAGTGTGGCAACAGTGTAGATTGCCTAGATGATGCTGTAGTGATGTTTTGCAACAAATCCCCCTCCCCCCACGTTAAGGTCTTAGCTCATCCTTGAGATAACTTCATCAAACCATTCCTCTCTATTCGGACACTCCTGAGAGAGAAGTAAACATTCAGGCTGTTCCCCCGACGCATGTGATACAGGATAGACTTACAAATGTAGTCTTTGACTGCATCCCTACGTGACAGGAAACATTCAGGCTGTGTTCCTAACGAAGCGGGACAGGAAAGTTATACAAATGTAGGCTGTGCCAGGAGAGAGAAAAACATTCAATTTGTAACCTTAATACTGCAAGTCAGGAGGGATGTAAAAATTGGGCCCCCATGCCAGTGAAACAGAAAAGACAAATTCCAATTGTGACCCCACTGTTGCAAGATTGGAGAGATGTGAAACTCATGTTGTACCCTCACTGCTGCAAGACAGGATTGTTGTAAAAATGAAGTCTGCATTCTCACCGCTGCGAGAGAGGAAATACATAACAATTCAGGATATGTCCACACACCTGCAAGATCAGAGAGCTGTGAAGATTTCAGGACGTGCCCCACCCCTGCGACACTAGAGAGAAATACAAAACTGAGTCTGTGCCCTCACTCCTGCGATACAGGAGTGACATACAAGTGTGTGTATGCCCTTACCCACATGAAACATAAACAATTAATGCTGTTCCCTCACCTCTGAAAGACAGGGGAGGTGTAAAAAATGAGTATGTGCCCTCAACTCTGAGAGGCAGGAGAAATGCACACATTTAGTTTAGTTCCCCACACCTGTGAGTCAGAAGAGATGTACACATTCAGGATGTGCCCCCACCCCTATAAGACAGAATAGATATGCAAATTCAAGCTGTGTCCTCACCCCTGCAAGACAGGAGAGAAATCCAAATTGAGTCTGAGATACAACCCCAGAGAAACAGGAGAGATGTAAAAATTAACTATGTGTCCCACCCCAGTGGAACCAGAGAGACATGACAATTGGTTATGTGCCCTCACCCCTGTGAGAAAGAAGAAGGATAATATTGAGTATGTGCCCTCTCTCTTGTGAGATAGGAGAACTGTTGGATGTTGCCTCACCCATGTGAGACAGGAAATATATAAAAAATGGAGTGTGTACCCTTTCCACTGGGAGTCAGAAGAGGCATACAAATAAGTGTGTGTCCTGGGTCCTGAGAGACAGGGGAGAGACACAAAGGTGTCTCTTACCCCAGAACAATACTTCTGCTTGTTTTGTGTGTGAACATGCTCATTCAAACAAGCTGGACCTGCTCACATTCTTCCTGCGACTTACTGCTCACTGTATATTCAATCAGTGGTTTGTTGCAACACAGAGCTAATCAACCTGACACTGATTGCTCTCAACCACTCCAAAAATGTTTCCAGCTTCCACATGTTTTTCTCATCCACAAAACAAATCCACTACTTATTTTGTGTGCGAGTGCACCTGCTCAGACAAGCCGTCCCAGTGTGCATTCCTCCTCTTGCTTACTTTTTTGTTGCATACCACTGCCAATCAGCATGTCACTCATTGCTCACCAGTGCCTGTAATAAATGTAACAGCCCCCCAAATTGTTGTGCTGCTTGTCCGTGAAATTGCTCAAAACAAATCACAAAGGCTAGCCTGTCTTTCTGAGAAATGCAGATTGCTTTTAATTGTTGTTTGCAAACATAAAAAGTTAAATTATATGTTGTAGTGCGCTGCCTAAAATCACCTTTTACAAGTTCTAGCCAATAACATCAAATTCATTACATTCAATGAAGTTTTGTTTCAAAGTCCATAATGCCCTACCTAAAAATTCAAGTAAAATGCACACAGCAACAGACCCAATCTACACCACCTGCGTCCCTTCCTGAAAGATTCCCAGCAACTGCTATATTCTTTATACCTAGAAGTTAAATCGGACTCCCAAACCCATCTACCCGAATCTCTTAGATGAGTCCGGAATAGTGCTGGTAAACGTTATTATGGACAATTCCGGACTGGCAAATGTATGTGTCTGAGCCAGCACCCTCACAGTGCATTCAATTTCTAATACTCAGTGCCTCCAATGCCTCCAATCCCCCATCTTTCCGAGCTCACAGCTGATCTTCCCGAGAAGCATGTTGCTCTCACCAAGGTGGCCCAAGATAAAGTTCGAGGCTGTGGCGGGAAGGTGAACTACAATAAACGAGATTGCTTTTTACTTCAGGAAGGTTACAAAAATGTAACACAGTACCCGAGTAACCACTACCCACTTAATGGTGCAGTATTCTTTGCTGCAACTGATGATGATAGGTGATGCTGCTCATTGCAGCCTAATAGCAGCATTGGTTATTAGTGCATATAAAGCTTTCAGACAGTGTGGGGTTCTACCATCAGAAGAAATAATTATTGTGATGGCTCCTATTGGTAGCTGAAACATTGTCACAAAGGTTTCAACATTGATTCTCGAAATATATCCACACATGGGCAAGAAATACCTAAAGTATTTTGATAAGAAGCCCTGCAGCAGTGTTAGACTTTAATTATTATTGGATGGATGTTAAATTGCATTCAATATCCTGGGGGGCGCTGTTGCGCACGAGAGAAAATGGTGGCTCTCGTGTGAGCTCCGGCTGGACCCAGCGCCGCAAAGCCAGAAAAGATAATTTGCAGGCTCCGGTTATTCGCGATTTGTGCAGAGAACGGGTAACAATATCATCAGACTGCCCACACGAAATTTTGAGCTGATCGGTGCAGAGATTACAGAGATAAGAACCCGGATGGTCAGTGGACAGCCTGGGAGTCGGCGGCTGGCGGGAGGGGAGAGGAGCCCCGCCCCGAGGCGGCGGGTGCGGCGGCATCGGGCCGCTCCTGCCATCCATCCAGCAGGGGAGAGCCGTGGTTACCACGAATGTCGTGGGCCGCCCACTGGCCCCCTTTGCCGCTTCGGATGCCCGGACGGTTGGTGGCCTGCTCCCGGATCGGACCGCATTTGCAGAGGTAGGCCCTTCCCGCTCCCAGCGTGCAAATCCGCGCCCACCGCACACCCAGCGAGCCACCCCGCTGCCCCCTTCGAGCTCGGGGACTGCGGGACAGGTCGTTAAAAACTCAGCTTAATGAGAGCCTTGTGCTTCTCTTATCGGCGGGACGCGGGAGGGCCTCTCTATACCACCTACGCAAGCCACATTTAAACCTCAGTCCCTGGAACTGTTGGCGCCCGTGCGTCGAAATCGGCGCTCCACTCGACCATATATGACGGATCTGTAAGAAACATCAGAGCCTACTAATAAAGCAATGGCTGGCACTGATTCCACCGCCATGACGCCCGGGGCGCCTGGGGCGATGAGACGATAAAGCGCAGAATAAATTGTGGTAGAACTATCATGGCTCTCCCCTTGAGCGCTAGGATAGCCCACATCTCCCAGACCTGAGACAATGCCCAAGAACTTTGGCTCGAAGAAAGGCAGAGGGACCATCGATAAATACATGACCGCGATGCA
This sequence comes from Ambystoma mexicanum, assembly GCF_040938575.1. Classification (NCBI taxonomy): domain Eukaryota; kingdom Metazoa; phylum Chordata; class Amphibia; order Caudata; family Ambystomatidae; genus Ambystoma; species Ambystoma mexicanum. Next base: position 974,802,034 of record NC_090933.1, on the reverse strand, counting down.
GAGGGAAACAGAGCCCAAGAGGGACCGGGAAATGCTGGTACATGAGAAGCAGATACCCCCAGCTACAATGATGGACCCCCAGGCCGTTTTTCAGGCGATGCAGCAGGGCTTCGCTACACTCACAGACAAGTTGAATGGGATCACGGCGAGTGTCGCCAATATAAAAACACAACTCGACAAGACAACCACTCGCATGACTGTGGCGGAATCCAGGATATCTGGCACTGAGGACACTTTAGAGTCCCTGAAGAGCACGGTATCCACAATGGCTATTGAACTTGGCACAGTGAAATCCAAATGTGAAGATTTGGAGGCAAGATCCTGGAGAAACAACATCCGCATTATTGGCGTTCCGGAAGGGGCCATAAAAGGATCAATGGAGAAGGCGGTAGAAGACCTCCTACGTACACTATTGGGTGATCCCGGATGGTCGCCGATGTTCATAGGCGAGAGGGCACACAGATCACTGGCCCCGAAGCCAAAACCCGGGGCATACCCCAGGCCCATCATAGCACGCATGATAAACTACAGGGATAGAGACTTGATCCTAAAAACCACCAGAGAAAAATAGGAGCTCAAATGGGAGGCAAATGTTATTTGCATCTCTCCAGATTTCACCCTGGCGGTCCAACAGGAAAGGAAACTATTTACAGGAGTCAAAAAAATGCTATGCGAATGGCAAGTGCAATATGCAATGCTCTACCCTGCCAGGCTCAAAATCCAACACCAAAACAAGTCATATTTCTTCACATTTCCCGAAGAAGCGGGGAACTTTACAGAAACACATATTGCCCCAAACAATGGGCAGCCCTAAAGTGTGGGCGATCTAAACAAGACTGAGGCCTAAACATTACCACCATGTTCTCGAAGTGAGAAGGAACAGCAATGCCAGAGGCTTCCACCCTGGAGGCCCACATCAGGGATGTTAAAGTAGAATGTACATGTTCAATCTGCAGTGGTAACACCGTCCCAAAAGTCATGAGGCTGTACGAGAGCAACATTCGTGAACCGGACACGATACCTAACAGTAAAGCTGGCTTTGGCACTGGAGAAGCCGCAGCCCCCCTGTAGCAGGTGCTCGAGATGTTGTTGGGAGGGGAGGGATGGATATCTAATGGCACAGTTAAAGTTAAGGGAACTGTGAGGGAGGGGGGAGGGTTTTACAGAGGGAGCTTCGGGGTTTTGTTATAAAGAAGAAAGCACACAGATATCAGGCATGACGATATTTCAGCACACAATGGCAGATTATAGGGGACTATATGGCAGCGATCACCCCATTGACAATGGCTAAATTAGACAAAGACAACATTAATGTGCTCAGCTGGAATGTAAGGGGTCTGGGATCTAGGATCAAGAAGAGGAAGATCCTGGCCTATAACAATAGGCAAACTGCCAGGATAATCTTCTTACAGGAAACACATTCTGGACCACGACAAGGTGAACAATTGATGCCCAGCTGGAGCTCACATCAGTATTTCACGACATACTCCAGCCGGGCGAGAGGGTTAGAAATTCTGATTCATAAAACGCTGTCCTTTGAATGTATTGATGTTGAGTGTGACCCAGAGGGGAGATATGTTTTGCTTCATGGCAATCTCTATGATAAAGAATTTGTCTTTCTGAACTTGTATGGTCCGAATATTGACCAACCAGATTTCTATGCCTCAGTGTTTGAAAAATTAGCAAGATACCCAACAGCCCGGGTGATATGTGGTGGGGACTTCAACAGAATTCTAGATGTACATCTTGATCGCACATTGTAAGAGGATTCAATTCAACACTACAGCTAAGTCAATGCCTAGTCTGGGATACTGAATGGAAACCCTTATTGATATATCTTTATTTCCAGTTCATGACTACCCCTATATAACACCCCTCTCTTGGAATCCCCCTGACCCCACTGAGCCAAGAAGTAGTTCTGTTTTGCAAGTTTAAAAGGTTTATTTGAGAAAAATTAAACAATATATATAGATCACACTTTTATGATAAATTAATAATTAATATCACACTTCAGAACATGAGCAGTTAACAACAATGGGTAATGTTCTACTAACAAACTGATTGGGTTACTCAGAAGTAGTATAAAGGATGAGGTAGCACGCTTGGGAATAGGAACAGAAGAATAAGGTGGTAGAGAATGCTTTATCTAGTTTCAGATGGATGCAATGTCGAATGAAAATGCAATACAGAAAATACTCAATATGATTTCAACAAAACAATGTAATCACTTTTCTCTGGCAATCCACTCCCCCCCCCCCTTATGCAATGTAAGGAAATGAAGAGGAGAGCACACAGTTCTTAGAAATGCAATCAAATGTAATTCAGTTCACCCCAGCAAGCTTAGACTACAGATAGGAGTTTTGAAACACAGGCAAAATGCTTTGAATATGGTGACAATGCAGTGAGAAATATGCTGAAAATGCTTTTAATTCCCTTCAGGAGGTTCAGGGTGAGTGGTATCTAGTTAATATTAGTTCAGGCTCACTCTAGCAATGATTCAGGGATGGTTCTTAAGAGGCAAACGAAATTTAGCAGTTCAGGCAAAAGCAGCTATCTTTTTACATGTAAAGAAATCGGGCCAAATCGCAAATCGCGGCAAAATTCGTGAATGTGTGAATTGTGATTACGATAAGGAGTAGCAAGTCGGTTCTAGGCTTGCTGGAAAGGTAAGATTCTAAGCTTTCAGAGGAAAGTTAAACCAAGTTCCTAGCCCAAACGGTTACGGAGTTATGAACGATTTTGTGAAGGTTGTTTTTTTTTGGATTTGAAATTTTAAAAGTTCAAAGCGACAGGTTACAGCTTGCAGCTAGAAAATGACAGGTGACAGCTTTAAAAAATGACAGGTGACAACTTCTAGGAGGCAGTTCTGGTTAGATTAAAATAGTTTGGATTAGATTATTTTAACTAAGAGATTGGTTCTGCACAGTTCTGCTAGGTACTCACAATATATTTTTGAAATAGGCCTCGCCACGGATCTGGTCAGGTTTTGGACTGGACTCCGGTTCTGGCCTCGGCACTTCACAGTGATCTGGGTCAGCTCTGCTCTGCTGGTCTAGCCTTCTCTGGATTCTGGATGTAACACTGCTTTCTGGGTACTGCTACAGGTTCTGGAGATTGATGGATTTGAAGTCTGGATCTCTGGATGTGAAGTCGTCGGTCAGCATGCTCCGCAGCAAATGGAATTGAATGTCTCTACCTGTCCCAGCAGTCTCTTTTTATGTGTTTTGAAAGTGGGTGTGTGCCTGGGCCTAGCTAAGCCTGCCCCTTTCTACTTGTCATTGGCACAATTCTCCCCTCTCCCATGATTGGGGGAAGGAAATGTGAGTCAGAGTGATGCTGTGGGTTTTATGGGTCAGAGGATCCTCCCCTGGTCAGTTTGCCCACAAATCTATATTTGACCTAAAGACATATTTCATAGATACACAGTGGTTTGAAATTACATGCACCCATCACGTATCACATGAGGTATACTCTGTTCAAACTCTGATGTTTCTAAGAGCTTGCTTTCAGAAACGGCAACATTTTGCGTTTTTTAACTGGTTTTGCAATATCGCTTTTTCATTAATAATTATACACATATACACGGCCTGTCCATACATACTCCAGTAAATTCCCATGTCTCTAGCTTAAACACAGAGTCTGTAGTATCCATAAATAGCGGGGTTTTGCCCCAGAACATCACACAAATTGGAGTTTGGGCTTAAATCGAATGTACATTTTTTAAATTAAGGCTCTCAAAGTTATACATTCCTGTCATTTGATTACAAAGAGTTATCAGTGTTTCTGTAAAATATATATTTTGCTTTCAATTCAGTTCTCAGAGTGTTGGAGTCCGCCTCCAAGACTTGGGTGGGTCAGTGATCACATGTGTCTTCTGCTGGGAGCTCTTTGTGTACAGTTAACAGTGAAAATCAGCATATTCTATTCAAGTGCAAGAGCCTATTGTGTGGTCTCCAGGAGGCTGCCAGCCAGTCTGCCTTCTATCAATCAAGAGGTCATGTGAGATTCTGACTCCTGGTGTGAATCTCTGGAGGTGAGAGGTTTCCCAGCCTTTGGCCTGTTAATTAAATCAGATTGTCTTCTGGGAACAGCATGTGGTTAAGATTTTAATTAACTCCCAGCCTTTGATGTAAAGGCCTCTCCTGCAACTCCTGACATGCAGTTTCCCTGTCAGAGTTTAGACCGCTAGTGCCACCCTCAGTCAAAAGCGGGTACTGCATGCATTTTTTTGGATCAGTCTTGAATTCAAGCATTTCAAACTAGAGATATTACATGGAAGTATATTGTCCAGGTTCAACAAATGGCATTGGTGTAGTTCTGCAGTAAAATAATTTTGTGCCCATAAATTAGCCATGTTTGACCTGAAGAAAACAAATTCCCAACAGTTATGGGTTGCTTTTGGCAATCAGCATTGCCCCTTTTACAATGGTTTTAGGCTCTGTGCCCTTCTGTGCTCACAACATAGGCAAAAATGGGTGGCACCTTGGGTGACCATCTTGGTGTGCGCACAAACTGCATGGTTCTCCTGGATTCTGGCGCACATATGGGCTTTTTGGCCATCTTGGCTTTTCTAAGCCCACAGCACCAAATGTTGCAGCATGATAGCTCAAACGTGGGTCAGGACACCCAACAAAGCCCCCCCCACTCGACTGCACTTTAAATCTGAGTCGATGGGGAGTCGGGTGCAAAGAGTGTTTTGACACATGTACTGGTATGTCCGCATAATCTTCTCCCAATTCTGCAAATGGCACAGTTCAGCATCTTTTCCTCCATCCGGTACTGATCGATCGGTTCTCCTCGCAGGTCCTGATGGAAATATTGGGCGGTACCCTGGGCCCCTTGCGTCTCTGCTCCCGGTCTCCGGATCATCCTCCTTGGCCAGTCTCCAGGTTTTCTTTCTCCTAGGACGAGAAAGGAAGAGTGGCAATACCTATTCATGGACATTTCTCCCCCACCATTGATATTGTGGGGTGGCATATATATTTTAGAACTCAACAGATATTAACATGCACATTTTTTTAAATTAAGGAACACATAAACTTGAGAAACACAGAATTTGATAGGTTATATGTAGGATATTTTAGGGTTGGAATTGAATTACTCTGGAGCGGTACCCTCTGGGATTCCAGAGGACTCCTACAGTTGCTGCAAAGTGTGCCTGGGATGGCAACACTTCAACTGGTTTATGTGGACCCACTTGTCTTCGCCCTCTGCCAAACCGCCTTTGGGGATGCAGATCTTGTAGGCCACAGGGGAGATCTTGTCTATAATTTCAAACGGTCCCTTCCATGTAGGCAAGAATTTTCGCTGTTTGGCCTGGTTCCTTTGGAAATTGTATAGATAGACCCGGTCCCCCACCTGATATTCCTTCCTGGAAGTTTCCAGGTCATAGTGGGTCTTCATACTCTCAGCTGATCTTTCTAGATTCCGCTGAGCATAGGCAAAAGCATGTTGAAGGTGTTTCCTTAAATTCTCCACATACTCATGAGTAGTGGAGGCATTTATTAAGGTCTGCTCTTGGGTCCTGTAGAGCAAATGCTGAGGAAGCACCATCTTGCGTCCAGTCATCAACTCAAATGGTGACATTTTGGTTGCAGATGAAGGGGTAGATCTGATGGCCATTAGGACCAGAGGTAATCGGATATCCCAACTTGGCCCAGAATCTGCCACAAACTTTTTTAAGATGCTCACAATTGTCCGGTTGTAGCGTTCTATTGCCCCAGAAGAAGCTGGCCTGTAAGCAATATGTAGCTTTCTTTTGACCCCCAGTATCTCCCACATCTTTGTCATTCCTTCACTGGTGAAGTGGCTACCTCTGTCTGACTCAATCCTTTGAGGTAGACCAAAACGGGAAAAGATGTGGTTAATCATCAAGGCAGCTGCCGTTTCTGCCTTGCAGTTTGGGGCTGGGAGACATTCCACCCACTTGGTAAACAAGCATGTCACAGTCAACATGTACTTATTCCCCCTAGCGGAGCGAATCACGGGGCCTACAAAGTCGATTTGTAAATCTGACCATGGGAGTGTCATTCCCCTCTTTTGGAGAGGCGCCTGGTGTGTGAGGGATGTTGGCTGAAATTGTGCACACACAAGACAACCCTTCAAATATTGGTTGAGGTCCTGGCCCATGTGTGGCCAGTAGGCAACCTCTCTTAAGATTTCCAGTGTTGTGTGAAACCCCCTATGACCGGCGGTGGCCGCATCATGGGCGTGACTTAACATGAGGCTTAGGAATGAGGTAGGAACCACCCACTGATCGTGGCCAGCTTTGGATTTCCTTACCAGCAAGCCGTCTTGGATTCGGAATATTTTTGGACATTTCATCAACACTCTTAGGTCCTCTTTTCCAATGTAATCGGTATCCGTCAGGGGAAAGTTCTCAGGGTCCTCAAGGTGTTGGTAAAACTTACCAATAATTGGATCCCCCTTCTGAGCTGTAATCAAATCAGCATCAGGGGTCTCCTTACTCCATTGGGCAGTTGAAAGATCATTGTGAGCATTTGTCTGGGACCTTGTGATAGCAGTGACCTGGATTTCCCCCAACAGGGACTCTATTTCAATTAGATCCTCTTGGATGGCCCCGGTTTTGGCCAGCTGATCAGCTAAGTCATTTCCAGTTTTGTATGGTCCCTCTACTTTGGAATGACCCTTGATCTTTTTCCAATAGATGGTCATCTCATTCGAGGTGACCAGATCATCAATGTTTTGGATCAACTTCCCATGTTTCAAGGGTTTGTTGTTAGCACATAACATGCCTCTGGTTTTCCAATTAACCAGGTGCTCCACGAACACATTCCGTACATAATCAGAATCTGTGATTATGACCAGTTCGTGGAGTTGAAGTTGGACAGCAGTGAGGATGGCTTGATGCACAGCCATCAATTCTGCCACCTGACTACTTCGGGGACCAATTTTGTATCCAGCGGAGGGTTCTGGGGACTCATTCACCCATGCATTCCCTATGCCGGCCACCAGTTCTTTCTCCCCGTTGTTGTCAACATGGTAAGAGCATCCATCCACATAGACAGTGGGCATTCCCTCACACTTGTCTTCTTCAAAGACTTTGTGTGGGGAATTAAGGTATGCCTCCAGGATGTCCTTGATTTTTAGACTTTCGTCCTTGAGACAGTTTTCTCTGGCACAATCATGCAAGTCAGCCAGACCTTGCGCGAGGGGACTCTTCTTGTTTTGGCCATATCTGACCTCCACAGGAAAGCCTTGCATTGACAGAATCCAGGAAGCAATTCGGGAATTACTCCCATTTCCAGCCCGGATTCTGTCACTTTGGAGATATTGCAGAGGCTGGTGTGGAGTCTCCACTATGATGAGTTCCCCTGGATAAACGGGCGGTAATTCTTCAATGCCCACACCGTTGCCAGGAGTGCCTTCTCACAATCATTGCATTTTTCCTCCACAGAGGATAAAGTTTTGCTCGCATAGGAGATTACTTTATTGACCTTGTCATGCTTTTGGTATAATACTGCCGTCAAGCACGTATTAGAGAACCCTGTCTCCAGGAAGAACTCCTTGTTTCTGACAGGGTAAGCTAGGCAGGGTGCTTGTGAGAGGCTTCTTTTGAGTTGTCTCACTGCCTCGGCTTGTTCTGGACCCCATTCCCACTTGACCCCCCCTTCAGGAGATGAATCAGGGGTAAGGTGATCTCTGCGTAGCCCTCAATGAAATTTCTGCTGTAATTAGTCAGTCCAAGGAGGCTCCTTAGTTCCCGCAGAGTTGTGGGGTCTTTCAGTTTCTGAAGTGCTTCCACTTTCTTTTCCTGGGGACAGAGACCCTGAGGAGTAATCTCATGCCCCAAAAAATTAACACGGGTTCTACACCACTGTGCTTTCTGAAAGGAAAGTTTTGCTCCGGCGGCCCTCAACTGGGTCAGAACATAACGGTTCTCCGCTATGTGTTCCTCCACAGATTAACTTTTGATGAGGACATCATCTACATAAGCCAGGTTACCCCTTGCACCCAGGTCGGGCATGGCCTTGTGTAGGAAAATGTTGAATTCATTGCTGGAGTTGAGGTATCCGAAGGGAGTCCGGGTCCAGTTGTACTGCTGGCCCCCAAAGGTAAAAGCAAGTTTGTATTGGTCCTCCCTACTGACAGGCAAGGTCCACTATCCATTGGTCAGGTCTATTGCAGTGAATACCTGTGACCCCTGGATCTGGGCCAGCCCTTGGTCAATGTAGGGCAGAGGCCATCGGGAAGTATGGACCCGTTTGTTGAGCTCCCTGAGGTTGGCGCAGAGTCTCCACTGGCCGTTTGGCTTCAATATTCCCAGCACCAGATTATTGAAGGTGCTGTGTATTGGACGAATTATTCCCCGGGACTCAAGGTTCTTAATTATTTCAGTAAGGGACTCCATGGATGCGAGAGGCAAACGATATTGCTTCACAAACACTGGAGTCATTCCAGGGTCCGTGGGAATTGTTGTGGTGTGGATGTCGGTGCGACCACAGTCATATGAGTCTACCGCAAAGAGATCTTGGAAATCCAAGAAAGCTTGTTTCAACTTTTGCTTTTGTTCCAGAGTCACACAGGCATCAGCTAGGTAGACTCTCTCTTCCACCATCTGCCTGAAGCCTGGAAAGACTTCTGGTTTGGCTATCTCAGCGGCCTCCTCCAGCTGGGTGGAGAAGTCCCTGGTCAGAGTGCTGATTTGGACTGGAGGCCTCAGGTGGGAAAGGCAACCCTCATGGACCAGGAAAATCACCTCATCCCTCCTGAAGTCACAAGTCACATCTTCCTTACCATAGGGGCAGGAAGTGTACACAAGTTCCCCCCATGCCGGGTAAAAATCCTGTCTGGTGTTGTATTGTCCTCACTGTCACTGTCAAAGCAGTCCTTGGGGATTGGTCCTAACAGTTCATTTCCTAATTCAATGGAAAAATGTCGGTCATCAACCGCCATTCCAATAATGGTGCCTGCGGCTAGAGTAATACTCTTTAAGTCGCTGTTATCCACCTCTATTGGAATGGTGTCATGTTCTATGTTGACTAATGGAGTTGGGTTTACCCCCAACCTTGCTGTTGGAGAGAAGCATTTAGATGTATGTAAGCATCAGGGTTTTGCAATTTTTGTCCTCTTTTAACTTTCACTTCCAGGGAGAATTGTCGGGTCCTTTCTGGGATGGTGACTTCCTCTTTGATCTGAATTTCAACTGCATAAGGTAGCAATTGAGCTGACCTAAATGCTTTTTCTGGATCATCAAAGCCCATGGGATTATCCGCTAATCGGGACCAAGCTTTGAAGTTTATTAGGTCCAAACTAATGGCAAAGCGATTGAGAATGTCACTGCCTAAGTAAAAGGCGGCAGTAACGTCTCGCACGACCCAACAATTATGGACCGTGCTCTTGTTGCCAATGGAGATTTTGAGCATACACCTGCTTGGCAGGAGATGTTTGGAATTAGGTGCTTCCAGGTCCATTTCCCATTTGTCTATCAGTTTGAATGTGGGAATGGCTGGATCTTTTGGGAGTTGGCGGAACATGGCTTCGCTGATGAAGCTCTTACCGTTGTTCACACACACTCGAGCGAGAACAGAGTCCTTCCCATCATTTAACTGAACAGGGATGAACAACTGCTCTCCAATTTGTTGAATATCAGCCAGGCTCCGAGCTGATTTCACATCTTTCTGGACTATAGGAGTGGGAGTTTCTGATTATGGATTAGTAAAGAATTTCAGGGTGTTTCCTTCCAGTGCGGAATACCACCTTAGACTGGAAGGAAGGTTGATTTTCAGAAATAGAGAGGACCCCCCATCACCAGTCTGTTGTCCTACTGCTATTACTGTCACGTCTGGAGTTTGGTTGTTCTGGAAGTGAAATTCTACTTGGTCAGATTTTTGTTCAACCATGTGGCAGGTGCCATTTAAACTAACATGGTTGACACTCTGTTTTAATTTTATTGGTCGGCTAGTCTGGGTCCAGAGGACCTTGTTTACACAATCTATTAGGGGTCACAACCTTCTTAGGAGGTCATTCCCTAGTAAACAAGGGGTGCCCTCTGGAGTTACTACTATGACCGGGTGTTTCCCCTTGTGTCGCCCAATTTTAATGTCCCAGTCTGCAGTCCCCTCAATGGGAATTTCCTTCCCGTCAAAGTTCTGCAGTTGTCCAGGAAGAGAGGTGAGGGGAATTTGGTAATTCTCCCCCCTTCCTGCATTTAGTTCCTCAAAGGCCCCTTTGGACAGAAGGGTAGCTTGGGATCCAGTGTCCACCAGTGCCAAAATTGTACTCTGCCCCTGTACTTGTACCGGGGCATAGTATCTTCCCTCCTTCTCCTCAAGGGGGCACAGATAATGCACATTTTTGGACAACTTTTGGGCTAATTTTTTGGTTTTGGACATTGCTAGCGAAGAGATTTGGGCAGAATTCTATGGAGAGTCTTGGGAATCTGAAAGAAAAAGTTGGCAACTGGAGATCAGAGCCATTGTGGGTTCCCCTGGTTCCGGTTCTGGGCCGCCCCCCGCTTTTTGGAGGCAGTCACCAGGATGGGTTTGAACCAGGGGATTTCGGTATTGTGGGTTCTGGGATGAGATGATGGGCGGCGGTAGCTCGGTCTCCATATCTCCCCAGTCTGGATTGGAATCCCTTGGGACCCATTTTTCTTTGGGAGGAGTTCCCCCATCTCTGAAGGAGAAGATCCTTTTCCCAGGATCTTCTGAGGATCCCTCTCCCTCAAATTGGAAGATCTGTACCTCTTCCCCAAAGTGGGTCTGTTTGGGTCCTTTGTTTCTCCTACCCCCCCTCTGCTCCTTGGGAGGCAGGCTTTCAGAGGCAGGAGATTTTGTTTCTGGTTCCTGGTTTCCAGGGGCTGTTTACAAGTTGGGAAGGAAGCTTCCTCCAAGGCTTTACACCCCCCTTCCCCTTGTGCCTCCTCCCTGGGAACCGGTGGGTTATCGGGGTGCTGCCCCCGTCATTCTTCTGGAGCACCAGGTCCCGAGTTTGGGGCATTCTGCGGTGGCATGCTCATCTGAGGGTTCTGTTGAGCCCTCAGTATGTGACCCAGATCTCGTGCCATATTTTAGACCTGGCGCTCAAGTTGTGAAACCCGCTCAGGCTGATACGGGGCTCTATTTTCTCCCCTGGGCTGATCCCGGGAAGGGTAGCTATCCCTTCTCTGGTAGTACCCCTCGTTGGGAAGATTTTGGTACCCCTCCACCCTTGGCTTCCCCTCTCCCGGATTAGGTTGTCTGGGCTCAGGGAATTGGGGAAAGAAGGATGAATGATTTTGAGGCTGGAAATTGGGCGGATACCTGGGGAAAAAAGTTCTGCCCAGGATTTGGAGAATTTCTGCCCTCCTGTGGGAAGTTGGGAGGGAAGTTCCCTGGGTTAGGTGCTTGGCCGGATCCCCCTCTTGGGCTGGAGGAGTCCACACATAACCCAGGATTGGTCGGTTTCCCTTATAGCGGGGACTTACATAGTCAGGGGAGCGGGGGACCCCATTTGTGGGACTACCTCCTCGACTCCCTGTCTGTGACTGGCCCGAGGGCCTTCTGGGCTGTGAATTATTAGGTGCAGGTAGGTTTTTAGGCCCCCCCATCTCCAAATCCAAAACGGGGGTGCCCTTTACCTCTGCCTCCTTGGCAGCAGCAGGGGTGCTGTTGGTTTTGGGATTTTTCTGGGTATTGCTTTTATTTTCTATGGGCTTCTGCACCTCATAGATCCGGGTAGCCTGTTCAAAGACCCAATCTTTTCTCATGAAAATCTCTCACGAGCTGGGTCATTATATATTTGGGCAAGGCATGGAAAAATGTATTGACAAATTCTCTGCTGTCTGTGCGCACCCTTCTGGTGGTCTGCGCAAAGGCACGTTTCAGTTCTTGCACGAATTCTTGTGGGGCCTGATCCTCCCCATATTGCAAATTGTAGGCTGCCTTGCGAGCCTCTTGAGGATTTCTGTGAACAGAAAAATGTTTCAAGATGGCCGCCTTATAGGTGGACCATCTTAAATGATTTTGGTCCTCCAGCCCCGCAAAGAAAGTGGAGTATTCTGGTGAGAAGGTCCACTTTACATATTGAATACAGCTTTGGCTGTCCTTCAAATGGAAAGTCTCCATCATTTGCTCATAAAGCTCCAGGTGTTCCCAAACAGAATACTTGGCGTTCTTGTGATAAGGCGTGATGACACTCCTTATTGCCTTTATTTGCTTCAATGGGTCCTTAAGCAAGGCCCTTTTTTGCCTTTTTGGCCTTTTTGGTTCGGGTAACCCTGGTCCATTCATCCTCTGACTCAGAGGCACTACTCCCAGAGGTTCCTGTCTGATCTTCCAGGTTTTCCCGGATTCTGCGAGCCTGGGATTGGCTGGCAGAATGTGGGGACCTGGTCTCCTGTGTCCTGCGCCGTTCAGAGGAGTCTTCAGATTCCTCCTTGCTGCCAGGATTTGATGGGTACCCCCCCCCCACCGACCTAACTGGGCAGAGGTTTTCAGGATGCCCTTAATGGGCCTATTCTCCTGGGGTTCACCAATAAATTGCACTGTGCTTGGGTGCCCATACCAGGATGCCAGCCCATCCATTCCTGGGAGGTACTGGCCTATGAGCCCCATGCTTCTGGCTGGATAATAATCTGCCATCCCTGTGGCCCGGTGCTCATGTGCGCCAGGGGACATGGGGGTGGCAGAGTCCAGGGACTGAGAGAGATAAAGGCCTCTGGTACTAGGGCTCCTGAGGTTATGCTCAGGAGTTTCCCTTTCCCAGCGAACCTGGTCTCTATCCGCCCCTGCTCCCTGTTGCAATGCAAGAGCCTGCGCCTTCAGTTCCTCAGTTAAGGCCTTACTAGACTCTATCAGTCTCTCCTGCATTGCTACCTGTTGTTGGAGCCTATCATTGTGCTGGCAGAGAGCCTCATTCTCTCTCTGCGTTTCCTGATTGGTCCTGGAGCACTGGGCCAGTCTTTGGTGCAGGAAGGTTACCTCCTGAGTCCCATCCCTACTGGCCTGCTCCTGTCTTGCCAGAGCCTCCTCCACCCTCCTGGTGTGCTCTAGCAAGTCCTGGTGTTCTTTTTGGAGGTCACCCAGTCCCAGGTGGGCCAGGTGATTTTCTTCCATTTTTCTTTTTAAGTGGCAGACTTCCTGGCCTAAGGTGTTCCTTTCCTGACTAAGAGTCTGCATCTGTACCGTCAGGTCGTCCCTTTGCCTTTGGAAGGCACCAGCTTTCTGGCGCTCCTGATCAAACTCTGCCTGGGTATCCAGGTCTTTCAGGATCAGTTTATTGCTCTCCTCTTTCTCTCTGTCTAGTTGGATTTGCAGGGTGGCTACCTGCTCTGTGCATGCCCTGTTGAAATTGATCTGTTGCTCCAGCTTTTTCTGGCTCTGCAGTAGGGAGTCCAAACTGTCTTGGCGTTCCTTCTGCAAGGCCAGAATTCTGGTATCCTAGTCAGCCTTTTCCTGTTGCAGTATATCCATGTCCTCTTTTATTTTAATGATATACTGCCTACTATCATTTTCTGACACCTGGCTCCTCTGCAGCCTCTGCTCAGAAGAGTCCAGATCAGATTGGGCCTTCTGTAATGCCAGCAGTTGCCTACTCGCCAGATCTTGGCCTTCAGCACATTTGTCCTGCATGGCTCCCATATGTAAATAGAAATATGCCGCTACCCTGGCAATCTTGTTGTGCTCATCCTTGGCCTTAGGGGACATATATAGTTCACTCAGGGCCACATGTAAGGGACCCTGGTCTCTCAATGTATCTGTCCCTGTTTCAGTGATCTGGGGTGCGATTGCCTGCAACCAGACCGTCTGGTCCTGATGAGTCCACTCACCTCTCACAAATAGCTTATGTAAGAAGTGCTCTCTGGCTATTTTCATATCTACCAAGGTCGTCATTCTGGAATTTGAGTTCCTTCCTGACTTACAGAAGTTTGTATTTTATTTTTGCAAAACAGACCTTTTCCTTACAGCGTTCCTTTGAGGAGTGCTTTACAGCGTAACACAGCATGGTGATCCGACCGGATATGTGTATCTGGTCAGCTGGCACACTGTATTAATCTGCACAAGTGATAGATCTAACCCAAACATCCGGCTCGAGCCCCCACTTTGTAAGAGGATTCAATTCAACACTACAGCTAAGTCAATGCCTAGTCTGGGATACTGAATGGAAACCCTTATTGATATATCTTTATGTCCAGTTCATGAGTTCTGGATGACTACCCCTATATAACACCCCTCTCTTGGAATCCCCCTGACCCCACTGAGCCAAGAAGTAGTTCTGTTTTGCAAGTTTAAAAGGTTTATTTGAGAAAAATTAAACAATATATATAGATCACACTTTTATGATAAATTAATAATTAATATCACACTTCAGAACTTGAGCAGTTAACAACAATGGGTAATGTTCTACTAACAAACTGATTTGGTTACTCAGAAGTAGTATAAAGGATGAGGTAGCACGCTTGGGAATAGGAACAGAAGAATAAGGTGGTAGAGAATGCTTTATCTAGTTTCAGATGGATGCAATGTTGAATGAAAATGCAATACAGAAAATACTCAATATGATTTCAACAAAACAATGTAATCACTTTTCTCTGACAATCCACTCCCCCCCCCCCCTTATGCAATGTAAGGAAATGAAGAGGAGAGCACACAGTTCTTAGAAATGCAATCAAATGTAATTCAGTTCACCCCAGCAAGCTTAGACTACAGATAGGAGTTTTGAAACACAGGCAAAATGCTTTGAATATGGTGACAATGCAGTGAGAAATATGCTGAAAATGCTTTTAATTCCCTTCAGGAGGTTCAGGGTGAGTGGTATCTAGTTAGTATTAGTTCAGGCTCACTCTAGCAATGATTCAGGGATGGTTCTTAAGAGGCAAACGAAATTTAGCAGTTCAGGCAAAAGCAGCTATCTTTTTACAAGTAAAGAAATCGGGCCAAATCGCAAATCGCGGCAACATTCCTGAATGCGTGAATTGTGATTACGGCAAAAGTATAAGGAGTAGCAAGTCGGTTCTAGGCTTGTTGGAAAGGTAAGATTCTAAGCTTTCAGAGGAAAGTTAAACCAAGTTCCTAGCGGTTACGGAGTTATGAACGATTTTGTGAAGGTTGTTTTTTTTGGATTTGAAATTTTAAAAGTTCAAAGCGACAGGTTACAGCTTGCAGATAGGAAATGACAGGTGACAGCTTTTAAAAATGACAGGTGACAACTTCTAGGAGGCAGTTCTGGTTAGATTAAAATAGTTTGGATTAGATTATTTTAACTAAGAGATTGGTTCTGCACAGTTCTGCTAGGTACTCCAATATATTTTTGAAATAGGCCTCACCACGGATCTGGTCAGGTTTTGGACTGGACTCCGTTTCTGGCCTCGGCACTTCACAGTGATCTGGGTCAGCTCTGCTCTGCTGGTCTAGCCTCTCTGGATTCTGGATGTAACACTGCTTTCTGGGTACTGCTACAGGTTCTGGAGATTGATGGATTTGAAGTCTGGATCTCTGGATGTGAAGTCGTCGGTCAGCATGCTCCGCAGAAAATGGAATTGAATGTCTCTACCTGTCCCAGCAGTCTCTTTTTATGTGTTTTGAAAGTTGGTGTGTACCTGGGCCTAGCTAAGCCTGCCCCTTTCTACTTGTCATTGGCCCAAATCTACCCTCTCCCATGATTGGGGGAAGGAAATGTGAGTCAGAGTGATGCTGTGGGTTTTATGGGTCAGAGGATCCTCCCCTGGTCAGTTTGCCAACAAATCTATATTTGACCTAAAGACATATTTCATAGATACACAGTGGTTTGAAATTACATGCACCCATCACGTATCACATGAGGTATACTCTGTTCAAACTCTGATGTTTCTAGAGCTTGCATTCAGAAACGGCAACATTTTGCATTTTTTAACTGGTTTTGCAATATCGGTTTTTCATTAAAAATTATACATATATACACGGCCTGTCCATACATACTCCAGTAAATTCCCATGTCTCTAGCTTAAACACAGAGTCTGTAGTATCCATAAATAGCGGGGTTTTGCCCCAGAACATCACACAAATTGGAGTTTGGGCTTGAATCGAAGGTACATTTTTTAAATTAAGGCTCTCAAAGTTATACATTCCTGTCATTTGATTACAAAGAGTTATCAGTGTTTCTGTAAAATATATATTTTGCTTTCAATTCAGTTCTCAGAGTGTTGGAGTCCGTCTCCAAGACTTGGGTGGGTCAGTGATCACATGTGTCTTCTGCTGGGAGCTCTTTGTGTACAGTCAACAGTCAACATCAGCATATTCTATTCAAGTGCAAGAGCCTATTGTGTGGTCTCCAGGAGGCTGCCAGCCAGTCTGCCTCCTATCAATCAAGAGGTCATGTGAGATTCTGACTCCTGGTGTGAATCTCTGGAGGTGAGAGGTTTCCCAGCCTTTGGCCTGTTAATTAAATCAGATTGTCTTCTGGGAACAGCATGTGGTTAAGATTTTAATTAACTCCCAGCCTTTGATGTAAAGGCCTCTCCTGCAACTCCTGACATGCAGTTTCCCTGTCAGAGTATAGACCGCGAGCGCCGCCCTCAGTCAAAAGCGGGTACTGCATGCATTTTATTTTGGATCAGTCTTGAATTCAAGCATTTCAAACAAGAGATATTACATGGAAGTATATTGTCCAGGTTCAACAAATGGCATTGGTGTAGTTCTGCAGTAAAATAATTTTGTGCCCATAAATTAGCCATGTTTGACCTGAAGAAAACAAATTCCCAACAGTTATGGGTTGCTTTTGGCAATCAGCATTGCCCCTTTTACAATGGTTTTAGGCTCTGTGCCCTTCTGTGCTCACAACATAGGCAAAAATGGGTGGCACCTTGGGTGACCATCTTGGTGTGCGCACAAACTGCGTGGTTCTCCTGGATTCTGGCGCACATGTGGGCTTTTTGGCCATCTTGGATTTTCTAAGCCCACAGCACCAAATGTTGCAGCATGATAGCTCAAACGTGGGTCAGGACACCCAACAACATCTACACAAACAAGAACACTGACTAAAGCAGCACAGGCAATACACCTACATATGGCAGATCTACAACTGAAAGTCGCCTGGAGAACATTGAATCCTACCAGTAGGGAATACACCTACTACTCCACAGTCCATGACATGCACTCTAGAATAGATTTATGGCTAATAGACGGAGACAGCATGGCATGGGTCACAGACTCCCATATACACCCAAGTACATACTCAGACCACTCGCCGATACAAATGACACTACGAATCCCTGTTAAGATCAACACCCGACCACCTTGGAGATTTAAACCTGCGGCCTTGAAAGACCTGGTTTATACTAACTCGATGAAACAATATATACAGGACTACTTCGATAACAATGAACACTCGGTCGCTACCCAGTCTATACTATGGCAGGCGTTTAAAGTCTGCGTCAGAGGTCACTCAATATCCGTAGAGGGCGGAATCCTCAAAGACATTAGGAATAGGCTAACTAGACTAGAAACTCAAATATCGTCCCTGCAATCCCAGTACGCATCCTCCCTGTCAACCCAGCTCAGCTCTGAATTAAAGACCAAACTAGACGAATACACCGAGACTGCGGATCAAGAGGTCAGATACTTTGATCGACCAGCTGCAGCTCGTAGATATGGGGAAGGGGGACGCCCGGGGAAGTTATTAGCAAGAGCGGTACATGTAGAGAATGGCCCCACAACTATACCCTGCATACAGATGCCTGACAGCACGGTGTCCACAGATCAGGACAAACTGAAGGAGACCTTCTATGCTTACTACAAAGACCTATACTCCCCGCAATGCACCGTAACAGATGCTGAGATAAATGTGGGCTTTGCCCATACAGATTCCTGACAGCACGGTGTCCACAGATCAGGACAAACTGAAGGAGACCTTCTATGCTTACTACAAAGACCTATACTCCCCGCAATGCACCGTAACAGATGCTGAGATAGAGAGCTACCTCGCCCAGATACCCACAACCCTTTTAGCAGATGTCACTAGGGAATCACTGGAGGCACCCATCACTGAGCCCGAAATACTTGAAGCAATAAAAGCACTCCCTAACGGGAAAACGCCATGCTCGGACAGGCTGGGTGCTGAGTTCTATAAGGAGTTCAGTAGTGAACTGGCCCCCGGGGTTCATGCTGTATGGATGGAGGCACTAGACACAGGAGAACTCCCCGAAACCACCAGGGAAGCTATAATTACACTCCTGCTGAAATCAGGGAAGCCCCCTGGGGAATGTGGGTCATACCGGCCTCTATCCTTAATAAACATGGATGCCAAGATCCTGGCCAAGATAATAGCAACCAGGCTTACACCACTGATGCCATATATGATACATGAAGATCGGGCTGGGTTTATATTGGGCAGATCTAGGGCAACGAATATAAGGCGATGTCACCAAATCATTGCCACAATACCCCCAGAGACCCAAGGAATAGAAGTCTCCCTAGACATGCGGAAAGCATTCGACACTGTCTCATGGCCATTCCTATTTTGGGTGCTACGGAACTACGGATTTGGCCCAAACTTCATAAAGTGGATCCAAATTCTATACACACGGCCACATGCTAAGATTAGAATTAATGGGTCCTTCACAGACATACTAGAACTACTGGGGGGTACCAGGCAGGGCTGCCCACTCTCCCCGCTACTCTTCGCCCTAGTTATAGAACCCCTTGCGGACATACTCAGATCCCGTTATAGTGCATTCGGGATATGGCTTGAAGGTAAACCGCATATTATAACGCTATATGCGGATGTTATTTTGTTATATCTGAAGAACCCAGACCGCACGGTGCTGGCTGTAGTGAAAAAGTTCGGCGAATATTCAGGTCTACGCCTGAATCCCAATAAGTCGCAGATATTCCCGCTCACAGATGCAACCACGCAGCCCCAAAACCTACAAGGTCTCATATGGAGTCCAGTACACATTGTTTACCTAGGCACTGCTGTTGCCAGATCCACTCAGCTGTCCCAAACACTGAATTACAGTTCATTGGCAGATGCACTTTGCACCAAAATAAAGCGCTGGAATGCCCTGCCCATATCAATGATGTGGAAGATAGCATTAATTAAAATGATCATTTTGCCTAAGCTTTTCTATCTTTTCAGTACAGTACCAGTGTGGCTGGGTCGCATGCTATTCACCAGAATCAAAAGTGCATGCATAGCGTTCGTGTGGGGAGGCCACTCGAGACTGAGCTGGAGGGTGCTAACTGACACGTATCCTAGAGGTGGCCTAATGGCCCCCGACATGGAATTGTATTACCTGGCAGGGCAGGCGCAATATACTGCCGGCTGGGCTACATGCTTCCTCAACCCTGGCCCCCACCCCCTCCTGCGAGAGAACAGGAGGCGATACTGGCTCTACAGAGAATCACTAGGCCCACACCTAAACGATACAACACTATACACCCATCCAATGTCACAATCACTGCATGGGCCAAACTAGCTGATATATTTGGAGCCAGCAAGTTATACCACCCGAGCATGCCAATATGGGGTGACCCCCACACATCCTTCCCCGTAGACAGTGCAGTGGCAATGCACTGGAGTGCCAGAGGCATCACACAATGGGAACAGTTGTTCGGGGATAAATGCTTTCTGAAGTGGGAAGAGATTAAAGACACGGTAGGAAATATAAACACGCACAGACAGCAGTTTGATAAGGTTGCAGCAATCACACAACGGATTTACCCATCATTCCCGAATGAACCCAAAATAAACATGGGACTAGGTTACATATTCACGGGGGGAACTCAGAAAGTCACAGCCTCCGCTCACTACAAAACTATAATGCAAACACGCCCGAAAACACCCCACGCGGCAAAGGCCGGTTGGGAGCGGGATCTGGACCAACCAATAGAAGATCAGGATTGGTCCCAGATTTGTGCACTGACCACGCTGATATCATGCAACTCTAGATTCAAACTGATCCACTATACAATTATCCATAGAACCCACTATGCGCCGGTGAAACTCAAGCGACTATACCCTGCTCTCTCTGGCAACTGCCCAAGATGCAATTCTGAAAATGCTAATATATACCATATGTTGTGGGACTGTGTAGAACTGAGACAATATTGGGCTGGGGTCTGTGGAGCTGTAGATAAGATTGCAGACCAACCAGTCGAATGGACGCCGCAGTTGTGCATACTAGGTGCGATTGGGAAAATGAACCCAACTTGGCGAAAACTGCTCAATTTAAGTCTGCTGTTTTCCTAAAAGGGTCATATTGATGAGGTGGAAGAATGCTCGACCGCCAACAATAGATGACTTGAACCGTGACATGCTGTGGGATAACGACACCGAAGAACTGTACATAGACTCAGTGATGGCCCCCTCTTCACCCAGGAATATATGGGCACGGTACAAGCAATACCTGGCAGATGTATCTGCCCCTGTTGACTTAAATGCAAGTAGATTATTGAAAGGAGGTTTAATTGCATGCAATATCCTGACAGTATTCTCCATACCCATCACTGGCAACTCTCAATCTCAGAATAGCACAGGGTACCTCCCAGTGTCTCCACACATTCACACGAGTCCACACACCAAGGTGCCTAACATAGTCTTCCAATTATACTACCATACTGTAGCCTCATTCATTGGCATGTGATGTGTTAATCAGTACTTAACATCTACCAATCCCTGCTGCTGTACAGAGACAAGTTGTGTTGTCAATCCCATGCATCACAATAGGCCGTGCCTTTTCAGTCGCGGCTGCTACAGCCTGGAATAAGCTGCCTACTGCTCTTCGTGCAACTGAAGCCCATCTTACCTTCCGCCGGCTGCTGAAAACCACTTTGTTCTAGGTCCGCTTATTGTGGTTGTTGGCCGTTTTCTGATTGTATTTCCCTTCTGTAACTAGCGCCAAGATGCCTTTGGGTGTATTTGCGCTTTATCAAGTTTATATAACATAACATAACATAACAATAGCTTGTCTGCGAGATCTCATCTAACAAGCTCCCAATTTCCACTACAGTGTACTATCCACTTACCTGAAGAATTGTGTTGTGCTTGGGCCATCTCTTTACTGACCATCCTCTGTTGTATTGCAAACTATACAGTTAATTCTTGACATCCAGTTGGTTTCGACAAACAATTACATACTATACAGCCCATCAATAACCGACCTTTGTGCAACAAGTGAAATGTGAGATGTGAACATGAAAAGCACTTTCACTTAGCAAAGGTTGCGAGTCATGTACAATAGTCATGATAGTGTAGAACTGCATTGGATTGTTTGGCACAACTACCCTCACTACTCATTATAATACAGTACAACCGCTTGGGGAATCTGAAGCTCTTTGTTTTCCAGTGTGTCATCAAGAATACATTCCCTGACACGAGTGAAATGCCATCACTCAAATCAAAAGGCTTACTTTTACAAATAACAGTGAAATGGTGGCCTGAAAATGTAATGGCAAAGCAATTGATGCTAATGTGAATCATTGTAAGACAAACAATGCATCTTGCTGATCTACAGACTATACACGAATAAATGACTATTCGGTACACAGGAACACACAATGAACACTGTTTTCTCAAGGTCACAAGTTTATGCTGAGCTGCAACTGTCCCACCCACTGATGCTGCATTTCTGGTACCCCCGGACGCAATCTCTTCAGTATGGTGTTTGAAAAACGGTCATACTATATGTTGTACTTTAGTTTATTCTTTTGGTCCAAATGATGGCTTTCATGGGAATCTAGGGCAGAGTTTGGTTTTATGAAATAATTGCTTGGGGAACTGGTCACAGGCATTTCAGAGAAGGAGATCTTGGATTACACCCTCAAGTGGGACTTGAAGGTATTGATGGTACTCAGGCTCTGGACTTTGGAACCTTTGCAATGATGGACAAACTGAGGAGTGCTGAAAATATTATGTGCCGAAACTTAGCTATTCTTTGAACCATCCATTCACGTCTGTGAACAAAGAACCTGCCAATGGTTGCCTGAGTTTCTGTTCTTCACGGTATAATATGTCTCGCTGTATTTTATCCTTCTTCTAGAAACCCTCAAGTTCTCCCCAGACAGCACCATGCGATTGGAGTGCACCCAGATGCTGAATAAAGTTAGAAGACAAGCCTTAGAGCATGGTGTGTCAAATGACCACCTCAGAGATTCTGCTAACGTTAAAGTACAGAGCTGTTGCATACTTCAAACCAGTTTACCTGATGCCAAAATAGTGGCTAATGAATACTGTATGCGATGTTGGAGGATGGTGAAAGGTAGATGAAAGAGAGAGTTCTTAGACATTCTGGTGATGCAAAGAGTGACTGAAAGCAGAGGAAAGAATACTGTATCCAGAGAGGTTAATGACATTGATATTAGCAAATTTGGTAATGGTTGAAGAGTTAGCGATTTTGTGAAGTTGAGATTTACTTGAAACTGGATAAATGATAACTCAATACTAAATATAACATCTACAGTATGGCTTTTTTTCTGAGGCAAGATGTGACATTTTTTCTGGTGGGAATTAAAATGTGGTATACAGTGGACACATGGCTTATGATTTGTAAAATTGTTTTACCAATTTGATTTATACAAATAAGGCTAATATATTTACAGTCTGTGGTTTCTCTGAAATGTTTCCATACACTGTACATTCTTATCGGACTTTCCGCATTGCAGAACGAGTTGTCAGAGGCTGAGCTAATTATAATTATAATTGTTCATTTATAACACGCTTAATACCAACAAATGGTTTCTATGCTTGGGATGAGGATTCAAACCTGTGTTGCACTGCGTTGTCTTGTTTCCAAGACAAATGTCTTGTCACTGAGCTATCCTTGCTCCCCTTCCTAAACAGATTGCCCCACTACTCTCATGAAGTGCGGTGCTACCAGGGTGTGAGCTGGAACTCACTCTCGGGGAAGGTTTGGAGGCAGATGCGGTTCATTTGGCCGTGATCAGCGAGACCCGTTGCTGTGGGCCTCGAGCCGGGGAAGTGCCGTTGGTGGCATGGCACCAGAAGCGTCGTGCTGGGCGCGATACAGCAATTGCAGGAGATGTTGCTCCCTGGGACTGCCGCTCCAAGGTTAATTGCTTTGAAGTGGGGGTCCGCTGGTGCTGCCGTGCTGTGAGAGTGGAAAAGCTGCAAGAACGGGAAAGTCTTCTCTTACTCTGCCCCGTTCCAGATGCTGGAACCGGCTGCAGGCCATATGTGCATTGATGGGATTGATATTTCCAAATTAGGCCTTCATGAACTTCATTCTAAATTGACAATAATAAAACATCCTGCCCAGGGATCCTTTGCCCTCGTGGAGCTGCCCTTGTTTTTTTCTCAGGCCAGCCTTTCCAACATGGCCACCGATCTGCATTAAGATATCAGTAGGTCCTGGAACAGCCTGATTGGCTGACGCTGAGCATTTTTCATCAAGGCCCAGGAGCTGGCAGGCAACGCCGGCCCCCTCATAGGGACATTGGTAAACCCTGTCTGGGACTGGAGGGGCCCCTGCTCCCTGCATGCTGCTCCCATCCATGACCACATACTCGTCTGGATGCCTGCATGTTCACTGACCCGGTAAGACCCTTTTCTCTCATCATCGTTGTCTGCCCTCACCCACTCTGTATCACCCTGAGTGTGTTACTGGGCCCCTTTCTAACTCTCCTCTGAATTCCCTTATAAGTGCCCCCCTGGGTGTGCTCTCACACGCCTCTGCCTCAAAGACTTCAATTTTCAACTTTCTCCCTCATCTATTTCTAATTCGTTGCCTGCAGTCCATATCCCCCTCCGACGTCTCATACGTGTCACCACCATCTGCCTTTCCTTGTGCCCTGCATCAATGATGCTCTTTCACTCTGGCCTGCTCATCTCTACAGACTATGCCGCTCACCACATCTTCTATGCTCATTGGCCACAATGGCCTCAAATGCTATCTTTGCCTTTCTTTTTCTAACTGAATTGTATCCTGGGTTTTACCTCCGTTTGAAATTCAAACCTGCGTGTTTTGAAACTCTGGCTGTTCTTAAAAGTTAGGTCTTTTCCCCTAATGCTGAATGTCAAATCTGAGTTTTTCGATTCTACAGGCTGTTCTTAATAGTTAGGCTTGTTACCCTTAATGTTGAATGTCAAATCTATGGGCCTCATTCCGAGTATGGAGGTAATCATGGCGCTATTTGCACCATGACTACCTCCCATACCGGTACCGAATCCGACCTGATTTAATGGGGTCTTACCGGTCCATTCCGACCTTGGAGGGACTGGTAAGCCCCCATTGAAAAAAACATTCCCCATTCCCAAAGGGAATGGGGAAGTAGCTAATAACGGTACTGAAATGTGTGGTACCTTTATTAGCTCTCGGGTCCCTTAGCGGCTATCGTTAAGGGCACCTGGTAAAACCAGGCGCCCATTGCGGGACCCGCTAAAGGACCTCGGAATAGGGCGCAAAGGGATTACTGGCACCGATGTCCTTAACGGTGCCCAGTATCCCTTTGCGACCACCTCAGAATGAGGCCCTATGTGTCTTCAAACTACTGGCTGTTCTTAAAATGTAGGCCTTTTACCCTTATTGTCGAATGTCTAATCTGTGTCCTCTGTGTAATGGCTGCTATGTTTAATAGTCAAATCAGTGTTTTTATTAAACTATTGGATGTGCCTTCATATTTGCCTTCTCCCTCTCTGGAGAGTCATATCTGTGTGTGCTTGCAATTGTAGCAATATCTTGTCTCATTTTCCCTCTGCCCTCTTATCTCACTGCCTGGTGAGGTGTGTTCTGCTGCTCGCTGTAACCTAGGCCTTTCCCTCCTGCATACTTGATTTATTGCTCATTTGACTCGTCTGCGCCTGGCTGCTGCTAGGGCGCTTGGTGAGTTCCTCTTGCATTGTGTAATCTCTCTCTGTTTCTCTCTCGCCTGCCTCCATCTCCCTACCTACTATAACTGCTACTCTATCATCTATCCTACCGCTCTAAGGCTGGAAATAAGAGTTTAAGAAAGCACTCCAGGTCTCCAACCTAGGACTGCCTATCACAGACACCTATCGTCCATGCTTCCTTCAAGAAGACTATCACTGACATCCTCTTTATCATCCACTCTCCAGACCAATGGACTTTCCCTATCGTCTCAATCCTCTCCACTTTCTCTTCTGCCCCCATTAATGGTGGAACCAGATGGGAAGTAATCTTGGCACACTTCTAATCCTCTAGGTTTATCATTGATATCTATTTTAATGGCACTATCATGGTCCAGGGCTCTCAGCCTAATTTCCTACTTATTGACTGGTGTCTTCCATCTCTCATCAACTTCCTACCTTCTCCTGCCATTCCTCCTTCTGCCATCCCCCTGGCCCCCTCATCTACACTGATGTTTGCATGTCATCCCTGCATCCCTTCCCGTAAAACCTTCAAAGTGGGCAACCAGCTTCACTTAGCTACTCTCAATGCTCATTCTGCCATTAAACACTCCTCTGACATCTGTCTCCTTATTGAAGACTTTGACCTGAGATGTGGTTCACTGCCAGCTCTGTCACTGCTCTTGATACTCTTCTTCCCGAGGGCTACAAGATCCTCTTCAAGTCCAGGCCCGAACGGTCTGGAGGCGGATTGGCAATGATTTCCCCTGAATGGGTCCCTGCTACTATCATACCCACTCAACCTTAGCCTTCCTTTGAATGCTTCACCTGCAGGCTGGGTGTCTCTCCTACCCTCTTTCTTACTCTAGCCACCATCTACAGGGCCCTTTGCCCAGACTCCCTCTTCTTTTCTGAATAGGCCAATCTCACCTATACTCTTCTGACCTCTACCTCCAAGTTTCTCCTCCTCTGAGACTTTAACATTCATCATGACTCTTCTGATGCAACCACTTTGCTCTTCCGCGACCCCTGTGACTCTCTTTCCCTCACCATTCTTACCACCCACCCACTCAGCAGTACACACCTCGGAGGCACTCATCTCTGCTGGCATCCCAATCTCTAACCTCTCCCTACACATCTCTCCTGGACGGACCATGCTCTCCTCTCATCTGGAGCTCCTTGGCTTCCTGGCTAAGCCTCTGACTGCACTGCCAGTCTCCTTCTCTGTCATTCATCCGATGAAGCGAGTATCAGCCACTGCTTTTTCGACCATTTCATCCCTCCTCCTACCCCTGCCATTGATTCTCTCACCGACTTAGCCCTTGCTAACCTTCACCTCTCCATGTCCAACATCAACCTGCTGCAACTGACCAGGTAGGTGCGGTTGGGGGAGCATCAATCACTGCACCCCACTAAACTGACCCGCTAATTACTCTATTGTTCATATTGTAACATATTGAACTGTATTGCCTGCCCATCTATTTAGGAATGTTTGCTTTTTCTTTTTTACATTGCTGCTTGTGTTGTGTCAGAGCTGGGGAGAAATCCACCGAAGCCCTGATTTGGCGGACCCTTAAATCCGGCAGGAACAGTGCTACCGCCGGATTTAAGGGTTACCGTCAAACTCGTGATGAGGCCTTAGTCTGGTAGGAAAAAGTTCAAGAGGGATATCATGGTCTCCAACTCTGGCCTCCCTATCGCTGATACCCACATCAGCGCTTATTCTAGACAGACCCTAACCTACATCCTCTTTGTCGTTCCCTCTCCAGACCTATGGACCCCTAAAATGGTCTTGGCTCTCTCTCCTATCTCTTCCCCTCCCATTAATGGTGGTACTTGGTGGCAGTTCCTCTTGGCCTCCTTCCACTCCTCCAAGACCATCATTAATGTCTGTCTGAATGGCACCATCCTGGTCCATGACCCTCAGCCCAATCTCATCATTTTTGATAGTCATCTCCTGTGTCTAATCAACTTCCTTCCTTCTCCCACTACTCCTACTAGTACTCCCTCACTCCTCTGCAACCTCCTTCTTCTGCTGTCTCCATAACACATTCCTCCTCCTCTCTGGCTACTATCTCACCTCCTGCTACCACCTCTACGCAATCCCAAGCCCCACTACCACCTCCACTGGGTATACCTCAGGCCTGTACCCCATCCCGGAAGTCTTTCAAATTTGGCAACCAGCTCCACGTCGCTACTCTTAACTCATGCTCTGTTGTCAAACACTCCTCTGACATCTTTGACTTGGAAGTAGTCGCTTTGACTTAGACATGGTTTAAGGCCAGCTCTGTCATGAGTTTTGAAAATCTCCTCCCTGATGGCTACAAGATCCTCTCTGAGCCCAGAAACAACCAACCCTGAGGTGGAGTAGCTCTGATCTTTCCGGAGTGGATCCCGGCTTCTGTCATTCCTATGCAGGCTTACTCCTTGTTTAAATGTCTGGTCTGCAGGCTCTCTATCTATCCTGACCTCGCTCTGACTGTGGCCACCATCTACAGGCAACCTGACCAGGTCCCCCTTTTCCAAACAGAATGTGCTGACCTCCCCTCTTCTCTCCTTACCTCTATCTCTCAACCTCTCTTCCTCAGAGACCTCAACATCCACCTGGATGCTTCTAATCCCTCCTCTGGGCTTTTCTTTAGCCTCTGCAACACTATGGGCCTCATTCCGACCCTGGCGTTAACCAAGGCGTATCCGGCAGAATTTATTAGACTCAGCCTCCTATGTTGGCATATAAAAGAGGGAAACACTTTAGGGACAGACTTATAAAAGCTGAGAAACCCAAAAAACAGCCCCAAACGTGCCTCAATAAACAGAAACTCAGTACTTTTGCTTGCTTAAATTGCCAAAATTGCTCAAGCATAATCAAGGGTGACCACATACATCACACAAACACTGGCAAGAAAATAGCACTAAGAAACTATGCTACCTGTGAGACTAAGAATGTTATATATGCACTACGTTGCCCATGTGTTAAATATTATGTGGGCAAAACATCAAGAAGAGTGAAAGACAGATGGACTGAGTACAAGTCTCACATCAGGACTTGCAATATCAAATCCCCTGTATATAGACACTTTAGGGATAATCATCATAACATCTCACAAATGAGAGTAGCTATTTTAGAAGTGGTATACCCACTCCCTAGGGGAGGAGATCTACCAAAACTGTTGTCACAACGGGAACTGTTCTGGATCCATATATTGGATGCCATGACACCTTTGGGCATCAACGAGGAGTATTATCTATGTGCCTTCTAACTAACTGCATGGGAATCGAATTAGAATAGTAGGTGAAAACCTAACATGACTAGCCACACAGGAAGATGTAAAAAAATATCACATCTCACCTCATTTCAATGAAATAGCATGAAGTGATGACTAAACCGGTCCCTTGTTGTGGTGAAGACACAGACTGCTTTGTTTTTTGCTCTTTCATAATGTGGTTAATACTATGAGCGCATACGTGAAATTACGTCAATACTCAGCCTACTATCCGAACAGTACCAGGTGTTCTACAGACACTCTTTTAAGTCCATACATATGTTTGCCTTTTTGTCCTACTTATATTTGCCACGACTCCCCATTTTTTGAAATCTTCTAAGTTATCTAGTGACATCATGAGCGCACAGTATATTGTTTTCGTAAACAGTATCAATTTATACATCCAGTTCTGACACTCAAACTTCAAGCCTCTTCCTAGAATTTGGAAATTGTGGATATATGTAGACAACAACTTTTTATCTGTTGTCTAGATATTTTTGGAGTCCAGCGAATTACGTCACTCACGCATGCGCATAGTGACGTCACCACCTCTCAACATATATAGGCTGGGTTCCTTACCAGGAACTACAGCAGTTGTTCCCGGCCATCCACGAAACACTCAGAATACTTGACAGCTACCTGGTGTTTAGGCATATACAAGGAAGTTCGTTCTTGCTATTGCACTACTACTTTAACCCTGTTTCTTATTTAAATGGTGAAGTATCTTTATGATACCCTTTCTCTTAACCTAGCCTAACTCTTGGTGAACACTGGGGTAACTAAAAGAACAACAAGCACGCTCTAAGTTTAAGAAACACCTAATCTTGACACTTTGAACTCGACAGTTACCGGGTGACAATTTATATAAGTAAGTGCATTTCTGAGATCTTCCTACTGTTAAGTTTCCACCTTTTTTACCTAAGTAGCTAAGTATCCTTATGATACTTTCTCTTTTGTCTTAGACAAATGTTGCGTGAAAACTGGAGCAATTGTCATAGCATCATATGAGCAAGAAGCCTAAGACACATCAAGTCTTGCCATATAGTTCTTGGACCTATTCCAAGCACCAGAAATATGCTATTCAGTAAGAAAACACATTCTTACTCCTCACCAGATGACATTGGGACATTTTCCAACATTGACCATACACCTATGTAGGTCTTTTACATACCGGCAGTACATGAACTTTAGGAGACACTTCTCCAGAAGATAAGAAGCCTTCTGGGCTTTATACTCTATGATTTCAAACACGTTTTGAGAGCTTTCACAAGGTTAGCACATTTTACCTAGCGGTTACACTTATATGTTGGATCGCAAAGTTGTAGGGTTCCATTAACAATGTCTACACCTGAGATAATGGACATAAGTCAAATGTATTTCTTTCATGACTCCTTACTGCAATTAACAGAACATATAATTGGTAATCACTTAACAATTCAATGGTTAGTGAATTAGTCTTGAGAAAAAAATGTCTTTGTCTAGTATATGACAGAATTGTAACACTCGTGACACAAGTAGCATGTTTCAACTTTATTTATCTTTTTGATGATCACTATAAGTGTAAAAAATGTGCCCCTGATGAAGAGTCAAATCTCAAAACCCGTTGGGCCATTCTTTGAATAAATATCAAGATCTTGTGATAACATGCAAATTGTTACTTTCTATCTTTTTTGTATTTGTCTACTAAAAGCCCATATGGAATTATTGAAATTGTATTGATAAATGGTATATTACCCACAATAGATTTGTCTGATTTATTCAGACTTTAGACAGTGTGTAGGGAACGTATGTTCCCTAATTGGGAACCCTTCCTATATTTCATCCTGAAATGATAACGGTCTGCAACAGACAGAGTAAGTGAGTATGATAAAATTAACAGTTTATATACACCAAATAGGCCTGAGAGCGATTCTGCAGTTTAGTGAACATTAGGGGGCGAAGACAAGGGAGAACAGACAGGCGATCTACATGCGTTCTACAGGTATTAATCCGACCTCGCTGCCCTGAAACGCAAGTGCAGGGTGGCTGAGAGGAAGTGGAGGGCTTCGGGCACATCCTCTGACAAACTGGCCTGGCGCCTGCTCCAAAGGCATTACAGACTGTTTTGGACGCATTACGAGATTGGCAGTTACCCTGCCGGTGCCACTGGCGGAATGCCGCCAACCCCTAAACACCGAATTTGGCTCCTGACTTCCCG
This sequence comes from Ambystoma mexicanum, assembly GCF_040938575.1. Classification (NCBI taxonomy): domain Eukaryota; kingdom Metazoa; phylum Chordata; class Amphibia; order Caudata; family Ambystomatidae; genus Ambystoma; species Ambystoma mexicanum. The sequence continues at coordinate 974,771,833 of NC_090933.1, read as the reverse complement.
GTGTCACTGGACATTACAAGTCCTGGCAGTGTGGGAAGTCAGGCACTTGATTTAGTAAGTCCCCATTCCCATGGAGTCCCAGAGGACTCCATGGGAGTGGGACGACGGAAGCACCGGCACTGTTGCTAATGGTGCCGGTGCTTCTGTGATGAATCTGCCTATCAGGGCCACTTTGCCTGCCAGGCTCAGAACTGTTGGGCACAGTGGCCCTGGCAGGCAGACTCATAGTGTGGTGATCCAGAAACAAGGGTCCTGGTGAGCTGACCGGCACCATTGTTTCCAGACCACCACACATGTAATGATGCCCTCTTTCCTGTCCAAGAAGAGTGTCCATATCCAATCCCGCATCTCTGCAGCCTCTAACAACACAGCCAAACTATTTAAAATCTGCAAGGAGATGGCCAATCTTTCTGCAGTCTCCACCTATCGTTTTCCCATCCAGGCCCTCTGTATGGCTCTGCCTTCTCACTTCACCACTAAAATTTAGGGCATCCTATACTTGCTATCCTCTTCCTCTCTCTCTCCTCTTCCTCTCCCTCTACCTCTCTAGGCCCCCCTCTGGCCGCCTCTCCCTCTCCTCCTCCTTTCTCTCTGACAACACATGATGATGTGTCTCTCCACTGGCTCTGAGCTGTAAGAATCAAGTTCAAGACCCTCTGCATCATCCACAAGGATTTCTGGGGTCAGAGCCCGCACTACAAACAACTCTCTCTTCCAAAATACCTTCCTTCTCGAGCCCTTTGCTCAGTTAACCCCAACTCCCTGAGGTTCAGACGCTTCTCCAGGTAGAGAGTGGTAGCTAGATCTTTCTCCTCTGCAGGTGCTTCTATCTGGAATGGCCTATCTTCCCCTCTTAAACTTGAGCCGTACCACCTGAAGTTCTGGAAGCAGCTCAATACCCTTTCCCCTCTGCTTTCTGCTTTCTCGCCCTCCCCTGCTGACCTACTTGTCTGCTTCACCGACTGGTTGTCTGGTACCCTCAGAGTCTCACTGGGTACCAGGCTCCTCCATGATCAGTCTCCCTGCACTGCCTTCGGGCCTACTGTGCAGTTAGGGGCTGTAACTGTCCCCTGCCTCCTTGCACTTACTTGGAGCTGTGCTGCCCTGGCTGCACTTACTCAGTGCAATGCACTCTGATTGAACTTCCTCCTCCCCCACTGGCACTTCCCCCTCTCCCTTCCCTCCGTTTCCACTTTGCGTGGTTGCATTTGCACGATCTGAATGACACAAGGCCTAGTAAGATTGTTTGTCTTGTCCTCCCTCTGTCTTGCCTCTCTTATCTTGTTGTGCCTAGAAAGATGTGTGTACAGGAGTGTTATAAATGACATATCATATCATAACGCCTTAAGACACCCTTGGCCCTGTCATGGGGATCCGTATGAAGCCTGCCTCCATGCGCAAAAGTGGGTATTATTCCGATCTAGCCTCCCTGAAACGCAAGTGCAGGGTTGCCGAACGGAAGTGGCAGGCCTCAAACACATCCACTGACAAACTGGCCTGTCACCTACTCCAAAGGCAATACAGTCGCTACATCCACTTCAAGAAGAAGGCCCACATTCAAGACTTCGGGCCTCACTACGAGTTTGGAGGTAGCCATGGTGCTAATAGCACCATGGCTGCCTCCAAACCTGTGTCCGGGTCCGGGTAGTCGGAATGGGGACTTACCGGGTCATTCCAACCTTGGAGGACCCGGTAAGTCCCCATTCTGAAAACCATTCCCCATTCCCATTCGAGCCCCCATAGGGCTCAATGTGAATGGGGAAGGAGCTAATAACGGGCCCGCAAATAGCAGGCCCGTTATTAGCTCCATGGTCCCTTAGCGGCTCCCGCTAAGGGACCTCGGAATGTGGCAGTAGGGGGTTAACGACACCGGTATCATTACCGGTTCTGTTAACCCCCTACCGCTGTACTCGTAATGAGGCCCTTCGTCTCTGGGTCCACCAACCACATGACAGAATTTTTTAAGATCTGTAAGAAACTCGACAATCCTACCACAGTTTCCACTTCTCCTCCATCCCAGGTTCTCTGTACTGCACTGGCCTCCCATTTCACAACCAAAACCCAGGACATTCTGTCCTCACTCTCCACTACCCCCCTACCTACTATCCCACCCGCTTTCAGGCCTCCCTTTGCCCCTCTCACCCCTCCACTCTCCCACTTTCAGCTTCACCTCCACAGAGGGATTCTCCTTTTCTTTGCCTTCCCGCATAAACTCAATGGCCCTCACTATAACTCTGGCGGTAGCCGTGCCCTTATTAAGGGCGCAGCTGCCGCCGGAGTTGTTTTTTTTTCCTGCACCCGCAAATGGGCAGTAATCGAGTCATGCTGAGTTTGGCGGACCCGGTAATTGCCCATTTGCGGGTGCCGTTATAGCCGGCCTCCCGATCCCTATTCTTCCCCATAGGGCAGAATGGGGGTGGGGAGCATGGTTGCACCGGCACCGTTTATAACGATGCCGGTGCAATCATGAGTTCTGCTCACGGGTGCTGATATGCACGCCTGGTCAGAACAGGTGTGCAGTCCGGCACCGGCGAGCAGAACTTGTAGTGTGGTGGAGAGGTAACAACGGCGCCGGTGGCACTACCGGCGCCGTTGTTGCCTTTCCGCCACACTCATAATGAGGCCCAATGTCTCTAGAGCTGTGGTCCTTTTTAGGCTGGACTATTGCAACAGCCTCTTCCTCAAGCTGCCTCTTTCCTCTCTTTGCCCCCTTCAACTAATCCAGAATAGGACTGCAAGACTTATCTTTGATCTCAAACCCAGGGACTGTATCTATCCAGCCCTAAATCTCTCCACTATCTCCCAGTGGCTGCAAGGATCGAATTTAAGACCCTCTGCATCATACACAAGGCTTTCTGGGGCCTGGGACCCTTCTACATCCAACTCTCTCTCCCTAAATACCTTTCTTCTTCAGCTCTTTGATCCTCTTGCTCCAACTCTCTGCAGATCAGACATTTTTCCAAGCAGAGAGTGGCAGGTAATCTCTTTCTTCAGCAGGGGCCTCCCTCCGGAATGGCCTCCCTGTCCATCTCAGACTTCAGGTGGTCCATGTTAAGTTACAGAAGCTTGACCCTGCTCTTCTCTACCTCCCTCCCTCTCACCCTCCCCTGCTAACGTCCCCACTTGCCACTGTGACTGGCAGCTTGGTCTCTCATGATCCATACAGAGTACCAAACCCCCCATACCAGTCCCTTCCCTCTCACCCTCCCTTTCCAATGCCCCCCCCCGCCTCTGCGACTGGTGGCCTGGTTCCTCATGATCCTTACAAAGTACCAGGCCCCCCTTGACCAGTCCATACCAACACCACCCCAAACCAGCACTGCCATTCTGGCCCCCCTTACCAGACCAGCCTGGTGTGTTTGGCATCCCTCTTGTGTCTGGTTGACCCCCTGTTCTCGCACTTAGCTGGTGGTCCACACCTGGCATCCCCTGGCACTTGCTCTCCCGTGGCTCCCCCAAGTACTTGCCTAGCCCCTGGGCCCTTCCTTCATCCCCCCTGCCTCAATGCCCCCATCCCTGACCTTTCACTTACCACCCTCCCCTCACCACTCCCTTCCTATCCCCCTGCAGTTCCTGTTACTGCACTTGTATAGTCCAAATGTCACAAGGTCTAGCAGAACTGTTATTTTTGTCCATCTCCCCTTTAGCCCTCCCCCTTTTGTCTTGTGGCACCTGGAAACACCTTTTTTCTGTATAGTGCGCATTATAAATGTTCAATAAATAGCTTTAAAAATTATCTGTTTTATTTGAGAACAAGAGTATGTCCTGGAGCCTAACCTGGAGCCACATGTGGCATCTGGCATCACAAATGCCGGAGTTCAGGAGGATGTTTAGTATGGTGAGACATCAAGAGCATAAAATAAATAAAGGACAATCTAGATATGATAGTAGAGACTAAAGGGAGCATGCCACCAACCTACGGTTGCATATAGTTTAGGATTATCACCTGTCCCTCCATCATTCTCTCCCTCGCCCAAAGCCTCAGCTTTGCCTTTCCCCACCTGCCCATCGCAAACATCTAATTTCCAGACCGATCCATCCTGCTGACCAAATTGGCATCACATCTAGTGAGCCATGGCCCTTTCAATGGTAAACACCCTTGCTGATGCTCGACAGGTTATCCCCCCAAATTAATCATTATTCACAACACATTAATAGCCCCCACTTGATTTCAGATCCCACATGAAGCAGTGTGTCTAATCAGTGTCACTGATCTACAGTACCACAGTGCTGCACGTTTTTTGATGAAATAACATTTCAGAAAATAAAATGGATGTGTAAATTCCTCATTATATTATGCACATTTTATTTGGGGTAGCAGTGGAACGTGAAATGAGACAACAGTTTAGGGACTCAAGTTTCCTCTACAGAATACATAAACCAAAACTACTACTCCATGGTGTCCAGTCATAATTTCGAATGAAACATTTCGAAAGACAAAAAAGTCGAATCAAAAATGTCGAAAAAAAATGTCGAATTCTTTTTTTCAATATTTTTTTTAGCTCTAGTTTATATAAAAAAAATAGGTAAAAACAAAAAATTCGACATTTTTTTTCAACTTTTTTTTCGACTTTTTGACTTTCGATATTTTTGTATTCGAAATTATGTCTATAAACCCTACTCCATACATGTTTGTTGCTCCATAATTCTGCTACAGCAAAACAAGGAAGACAGTAGGTGGCAGTACCAAAACGTAATGTCAATCAGTTACATGATATGATATTGATATTTTATTTGTATTGCGCTCATACACACGTGTTTCAGAGCGCGACGAGGCAAGGGACGGGAACAAGGGAGGACAATAGAACGATCTTACTGGGCCCAGTGACATTGAGAACATGCAGTGCAGGAGATACTTCTTCCCGCCATATTGTATGGTGAACAATAAGTGTGACTACTGACCTTAGCTGATGTCACTCTGTGTGCTGGAAATGTTTTAGTACAAAACGAATTCACTTGCCTGCATTATTGCTACTTGAATAACTTGATTCTGAAATTCTACTTGATGTTACTATTAGTTGCTGCATTACCTAGTGCGATCCATTTGCTTTGTGCAAAAATATAAATAGGTATGTTGTGTTTGTTGCTTATGGACAACATGGACATATTGTAGGTATTCATTGAATTAGGCCGAGACCATCTCCATGATACTTAGCTCAGGAGACTAATTTGGGGTTTTAAACAAGCTGTGTCATTTTTCCACAATAAAAAGAACTGGTGCTTAGGCATATTTTCCTGGATTACACCTAATGTGCAGACACCCTGTGACAAATAGCAAGAGACACTGTATCATTATATTTTCTTTGAAAAGGAAATGTCCATTACACCTTCACAAAAGATCACTGTCCATAGCCCCTTCTTTCAGATGCAACCCCAAACATCTTTGCACAGTGCATTGCACAAGGCTTAATGTAATACTGTTCCTCCCACCTGAATGCCATTCATTTAAACCTTTTAAGGGCAACAGTTGTCTCTTCTATAATAAAAAAAAGAGTATCCTTGAAGTCTTCCCTGGTCTGCATCAAGTCCTTTACATCAGCAACCTTCTGTTTTTTTGTTGATGAAATGGATCATTGTGCAAATTTGATGACTTTAACTGTATGAACAGTGTGATGATGTAGATATGATCAGTGAAACACAAGGCCCCACCCCCGCCTCCTCCAAAGGAGAGCGAACATACAGAATAAGAACAAGAGAATTAAGTGTCATTTTGTGTATGCCACCGCCATGTAGAATGTAACACAAGTAGGATAAAGTTAGTTTGCTACACTGGAGGGAGATAGTTTGCAACATTGGAGGAAGGGTTAGTTTGCTGAATACACAGAGAGTGAATGGATTTAATGGTGGTATGCACAGTTAGGTAGGATATACATTTAAAGTACCATTTCCCTTTTGCAAGGCCCTGCACTGCACACGGTTAAGAAAGCACAGCATTGCAGTTTTAGGGGCCATTTCATGGAATCCAGCGCAGAAGTATCACACGCGCCTCGCGCAAAGAGGCAGAGTGCGCCATGCCTGCACCAGGAGCAGCACAAAACAGCTTTTTCGCGCACCGTGTACTCATGGATTTCCTGAGCCATAACAAGCCGTGGCGCAGTGAACATCCTGAAGCGCCACTTACGCCCCCAACACTGCCCCATGTGCAGGAAAAAGCCAGTGAAAAGTCCAATATGACGCAAAGGCCCCACTCTACACTTGGCCCAACACAAAGCCCCCCACCATCGTATCCCCATGAAAAATAGGAGCGTACCACGCTCGTGGCAGTGAAATTGCATGAAAATGGCCTAGCACACATTTGCAAAATCCCATACCCCGCTCGCGCAGTCAAATCGCGTGAAAAGTGCCTCACGTACCCCCGCAAAAATGCGTACCCCACTCGCGCCAGTCAAATTGCATGACAAGTGCCTACCGTAACCCTGTGAATACGCCTACCCCCCCTGCAATCCAAATCACTTGAAGATGGCCTTGATCCCAAAAGTCAGATTAATCCTCCAAAAACACCCTATAAAAAAACAACTATATACAAAAAGAGGAGCAATGTCCGTGTCCTCCAAATAATAAAATAAACAAAGGAAACCTAACAACAAAGAATTATATTCAATCACGGCGGGCTAGTACTATGACTCACCGTTGTTACCAAGAGTTTTGGCCAGGGCATCATCAAACTCTGTGTCTATAGCCCAGAGGCGAGACGCAGCTCTCTCCTTGAGGGCTTGCAGGGATGCCGCCATGCTCCTCTCCAACTCCCTGAGAGGTTCCACGAGGAACACTGCAACTTCTCTGCCCGTCGCATGGAGTTCTCCACCCTGACCATGGTGAGTCGTACCCTCTCTGCCCACCGCCGCTCTGCACCTATTTACCGGCCTATCCGCTGCCACATGGAAGACACACTTTGTCCTGGGCCCTCCTGCCTGTTGGCCGATGCCTGTCCCCGTGATGTAGTTGGCCCCGAGTCCTGACACCTCCTACGTTGAGCCTCCTGCTGCCTTAATGCCATGTGCCTGTGCCACCACGACTGCCTCCGGGACGATGCCAAACCCCGGGGCCGTCGTGCACGTGCCCTGCTCGAAGGTGCCTGCACAACCTCCCTTACCAGTGGTCCTGTTGCTGGGGTGGCCACCTCTGCTGAACCTCTGACTCCCGACTGTGGCAGGGATTTGATCTCCACCAGACTGGCCATGGTGTCTAGGACAGGTCTACAGGGGGCCCTGGTGGCACCTGGGCCGGAAGACGGCAGGGTGGATGACTGGAGCATAGTGGAGGAAGAGGAGTAGGGGGTTGCATCAGGGCCCAGCATATGTAGCAAACCTGCGAGAATGAGCTGTGCTAGCCAGTGCAGGATGGCACAGACCTCTTGTGATGATGTTTATGGTCCTGCCAGGAACCACGCACGTCATCACGAATGACGGCTTTGCGCATCGAGACATCGACTAGCACAGGCTCAACCCTGTCACGGATTGCCAGGTCTGCAGGTAGAGGAGGGACAGTTAATGTGGACCCATCCCCTACCTGTGAAACGGCCTGGACAAAGGCATGCCTGCAGGTGCCCACTGATGCAGTCGCAGGATCAGGGACAGGATTAGGCACAGGCCCCCTGCGGTGACCTGTGCTGCCTCCTGCTTCTGCCCCTGGACTGCACCAAGTGCACTTGTGGCATCCTCCCCTCCAGGCCCCATGTGCTGTTCTGATGTGGCCTCCTCATCCTCCTCGTCCACCACCAACCTGGATGCCTCTGCACTGTCTTTCGCATAAGATTGCCCCTGTGGGGGCTCACCTGCTCCTTCTGCTGCTGAGGAGCCCACGTCCAACCTCGCCTTCTTGGGCATCCCCTCGACAGCTGCGGCCATAGTCGTGGACGCAGCAACAGTCCCCTCGCTCCCTGAAGATGTCGTAACCTGGAAGGGTGACTGGGCCGTGCGTCTCTGGCTGGTGGAGGCATCCCCACCGCTTTGCTCCACAGCGCCATCTCCGCCCTCTTCCTCCATCGGTGCTGTAGATAGGGAGACATTGAAAACAAGCATCAGTGCACCGAACAAATATCTGCGAGACACAAAGCAAATGCATATGCGTGCCACTCTCAAATGTCATAACCATCACCCACCTCCACAACACTCGGGTCAGTGCAAGCGACACACATGCACAAACAAGCATGGAATGTGCAACAGACATTCACATCCATGTCCAAGGCACTGCGGGAACTTTAGAAGGGGGGCTGGAACTCACATGCATCATGGGACATTCACATCACATGCACCCACACCACCGGACAGTCATGCATCTGGCCATGTCTACCTCCCGTCATAGTGCACTCATGGACAACTTTGCCGCATCAGTGAATCACACATCGTGATGCTCATGTGTCATGCATCCATGGCGTTTTCTGGTCCCACACACACTACTCAGGCACACGCACGTGTACACCATGCATGACCATGAAGGTGACATAAGCATCCATGTATCATACCCCAAACATGACCAAGTCCAGACACAGGCATGCAAACATGTGTGCGTCGTCACATGCTGGAGCATATCACGCATTACAACACAGACACCATTGATGTGGAACATGCTTGACTGGACTCACATGCAGCAATGTCATGTCCCTGCACACAGACATCCATACATGGGGCATGCCGGACATAAGGCCAAGGTGCAAACTCCAGCCACACCTCAACATGCACTATGCTGGACAACAACACATGGGGCCTCTTTACGACCCTAGCGCTAATGGGTTAATGGCCCTGTAAAAGGCTGCAGCACCGTTAACCCATTAGTGCCTTAGTATGAGGTCCCTTTGCGGGACCCGACCTAAACGGCTGGTCTAGACCAGCCGTTAAAATAGGGACCCGCAAAGGGACCTTGGTGCTAAGTACGGTAAGGCAATTTGCGGTACCGTACTTAGCGCCTTCCCCAGTCCCATTGAGCCCTATGGGGCAAAAATGGGAATGGGGAAGGGCCAATGTTCAATGGGGAATTACTGCCCCGCCAACCTTGGAATGGGGTGGTAATTCTCCATTGAACATTGGCGGACTCGTTACGATACCGGCACCGACCATGGTGCTAATAGCGCCATGGCTTAGCGCCAGTATCGTAATGAGGGCCATGGACACTTACCACTGGACTCCAGATGGCGCTGCAACAGTAGGACCTGCTGGTAAAGTGCTGGGCATATGCGCTCCAGGACCCTCATCTAGTTGTTGCTCAACTGACCCCGGCACCCCACTTCATCCTCAGCCTTGACGAGGCGCCGGCCTTTATTAAGGGTCCTGGACCTGAAGTCCACCCAGCGCTTCCGGACGCGGTCGTAGTTGCGGGATGCCACCCCTTCCGCGTTGATGGCATCCACGATGTCCACCCAGATCCTGCTCCGTCCTTACTTGTCAAAGAGCGATGTTGAGAAGAGGGCATCATAATGCCCCAGGACTTGCTCCACCAGGATACCAACTTCATTGGCACTGAAGCTGGCAGCCCTCTGCCTCACTGCCGGGGCTTGCCACTGGCTCCAGATGGTGTTTGGTCTGACATGGCAACCCCCGAGGCAGGTGTGGGTGGGCAACTGGGTCCTGGGGCTGGGCTATGGAGAGATGGTACATCAGTCGGGAGACTTCTGTTTCAGCAGAGGTGGTTGCAGCAACAGAATCTCTGGGAATGTCTTCTGTGCAGGCGCCAAATTGCAGGGCACGTTGGCAGCAGGCACACTGAGTTGGCTGGCAGCAGCAGATGGCTTGTAGGAGGCAGCTCTGGGTGTTGGGGAGCAGGTAAATGGTCTTATGGGCAGGAGAGTGGGTTTCGATATGTTTTCGCGTGGCCAACTTGCTATAGATTGACTCTGCACGTGAAAAAACAGCTCGTTAGTATGTAATTCGAGGAAAGGCCCTCAGCGCGCAAGAGCATAAGTGACGTGATGCGTGCATGCTTGCCTTCGGTATGGGTTAAAGGTCTACGTAGGACCCCAGTTTGCTGTACGTGGTATTCGTGGGGACCGACACGTGTGTTACTTCTTCTTGTAGCTTCACTCGCGATATCTTCACTGCGGTTACATTTTGTACTTCTTTTTTTGACAGGGGAGTTGCATACGTGTACGCTGTGTTTTTCTTTTCCACGTAATGCAGACGGTGAGTCACGCATGCTTTTTTTCGAGGTCAGAGTAGCCTGCGTGTTCCACGTGTATGCATTTTTTGTGTCCCTGGAAGCCACCGCGTACTGCGGGAGGTTTATTCCACGCATGTGGGGTACCATGGGGTTGCGTGCACGTTTGTTTTGTTTTTTGGGGTGCCTGAGCATTGCGTGACCTGTCATTTTTCCCCAGGGGTCACAGCCAGCCTTGCAGGAGCACAGGGGTGCATCTACTATCACATACCCTGCTCCCTTCACCCCATTTGCCCAGGACAATTGTTGTGTGCACCTCCCATTCGCACTAGATCATCAGTGCCATAGTTGGGAGGCCACCAAAAGGTAAGGGCAGCAAAGCTGGGCGACCTCCCAGAGGTGGGCGTGTTGGGGCACATGGCCAGGGCGGCCAGGTAGTCCAGGGAGGCCCAGGGGGCCGCAGAGGGGGACATGGTCAGGGTGTTCCACAGGGGCAGAATGTCCAACCACATGCTGGGACAGCCATGCCACGCCCCCTACGGCTCAGGGAGATGCTGCTGCTGCAGACATCCCCAGCACCCATCAGACCCGACAGACAGTGTCATCTGCTGTCACGGGCCCCCAGGTAGTGGAAGCTTCAAGTGCAGCTACGGCTACCACCACCCAGGCTCGGGGTCAGCCAGCATGGGCTGCATTGGCACAGGAGGACTCCCAGGCAGAATTCAGGGTCAGGAAGGTCAAGCCACGTGTGGCTAAGGTTGCTATGACAATGCAACATTTTTCTGGGGCAGTGGTGACATCTGCTGCCCACGAGCAGCCAGGTGGTGGATGCTGCAGGGGCAGATGCAGCCAACACCACCCCAGCTGTGAGTCTGCTAGCCAGGACTGTGTTGGTCACAGCCCTTGGCACGAAGGCAGTCATACCGCTGGGTCCTGGAGACAGCACCCAGCAGCCAATGGCTTAAGTCAGGCCTTACGTCCTCATGCCATTGCCTAGACCCATTGGCCAATCCACTAGCGCCCCTGTCCCTACTGACCAGAGCGGTAGTGGCTACTCAGGGTCCGCACAACACCCCAAATAGGAGGAAGCGTGTTTCTGCGCAAGAGACTGGGACCCCAGACACGGATCAGGCCTCTGGCACATCAAGGAAGAAGAGTTTCAATAAAGTGGAACTGGACGCACCTGTGGGCTACGTGTCGGGACACGACCGCGATATGCTGGTGGGGCCAGGGTGCCAAACTGCACCTGCCCAGCGTAAGGCCCACTGGCAGTGCATTGCGGAAAGTGTCAGTGCCATGAGATTAGACAAGCGCACAGCTGATGACTGCTATAAGCGTTGGGCTGACCTCCGACGCTGTGCAAAAAACAAGCAGGCTTCTAATTACGCCTCAACCCTAGTGACTGGTGGTGGGCCAGCATCAGTGGACGATGTGCTCACTACTCATGAGGAGATAGCTTCAGGGTTCATGGATGAGGCTCTAATCCAAGGAGTGGGAGAGATGCCGGATTTTGATGCAACATCCGGTGAGTGTTGATGTGTGTGTGTTCAGCCCATGTGTATTCTGCTTGTGTGATGTGTTGTGATTGACTGCCTGTCATGAGTGCCATATGTGACCCATGCGATGATTGACTGATGCGTGTTTGTTGGATTGCAGTCTGCTTGCAGGCCATGTGCTGCACACAGAGCCAATCCTCCTCTACACACCTGCATCCTCCTTACATGCAAGACACTCCGCAACATCTCTTGTCCATATCCTTGCTCCCAGTCATGTTTGCTGATAGCATGTGCTGATCTTCCACTCATCACTCGGCCTATGTCGTCACATGACTGAGGTCACCCTGCAAGCTGGTCCCCCTCAAGGGGCATGCTTCCTTGCCTCTCTATCCCCCAGCAGCTCACTGTCTCCATGGTACTGGTGAGTCACATGTTGGACTCATGAAATGGCCTGTCCCTGAATTCTGTGTATATGCACACTTCTTCTGCAACTCTGCCAGACCTGTACTGTCTGGTACATCCTTCGTCCTTGATGCAGGGTGTCTCACTTGCACTGTGCAGATGACACAGGCTCACAGTGGACATGTGTGTTCATTCATGGACCATGTGCATTCCCAGCAAGCCCCTATGGGTCCGTGTCAAGCTACTCATTCTACTCCATCTCCGGTTTTCATACGTCTCATGGTATTTGGTCATCCCTTTCATGCTCACTCAGGGTCATTGCCTCATCACGCCCATTTTTTGGGTGTTCTCGTCTGCCTCGAGTGTAGGACTCCCTCTGGTACAGCCTCCCTGCCTCTATGCAACTGGTGTTGTAGCTTCTCTGTGTCTTGGTGAACTTCTGATGATTACTCATGTGTTGTGCTTGCTGTCCTTCTCTCATCTGCTGTAGTCTCAGAAGACGGAGGTGATGCAATAGACACCTGCCCACACTGTCTGCTACAACACAGTATTGTGATCCACCATTCTGAGACATTCACTGCTTCCCAGCCATTCCCCCAAGGGGGGGGGGGTCGTACTGTATTCCGATAATCCACTGCCAACACTTTGCGCATGATGACTGCAATTGTCATTACACTGCCATCGTCACACAACATTGACATGACTGTGTTAGTGTTTCGATTGACAGTTGAGAGCGTACACATGTACTGCACTGCACCCACACATTTCTGAGCCCTGTTTCAGCCTCCTACATGCCTATTCACTTGTGTGATGTCAAGGTGCCCTAGCATGTATGTATCCATGTGCCTTCCTTCATTGTATTGCAACACACTGGCATTGTTGCATCCTTTGAGACATGGGTGGGTTGTCGTAGTGATTGACATTAACAGGGTAATTCATAGAATTTCGCACAAAAGTGGCGCACGCGGCTGGCGCACAGTGTCCCCGTGCGATACACTGCACCAGCCGCATGCGATAAAATCCATTTCATCGCACAGCGTATTCATGGATTCCAGCCTCCAAAACCAGCCGTGGCGCAGAGTGGCGCAGCGACCCTGCAGCAGCGCCAATTACGCCCCTAAGAACGCCCTCGTGCAAGGAAAACCCTTCAAAATTCCCAATTCATCGCAAAGGGCTGCGCTAAACCTGGACTAGTTCACAGGGCTGCCAAACAGCAAACGCCAAGCGGGGAACGTGTATTTGAGTGGTTTGCGGGAAGTATCACATGCGATTGTCCTGGGTACGTGTACATCAGGGGTGCGCGTGAAGTAACACACGTGATTCCATCAGTTTACGTGTATTCCAGGGGTGCGCGGGAAGTATCACACGCAAAATCAGCAGGGTACGTGTATTTCAGGGGTGCGCGGGAAGTATCACAAACGATTCCATCAGGGTACGTGTATTCCAGGGGTGCGCGGGAACTATCACATGCGATTCCATCAGGGCGAGTGTATTCCAGGGGTGCGTGGGAACTATCACACGCGATTCCATCAGGGCACTTGTATTCCAGGTGTGCGCTGGAAGTATCACACGCAAAATCAGCAGGGTACGTGTATTTCAGGGGTGCACGGGAAGTATCACATGCGATTCCATCAGGGCATGTGTATTCCAGGGGTGCGCGGGAAGTATCACACGCAAAATCAGCAGGGTATGTGTATCTCAGGGGTGCAGGGGAAGTATCACACGCGATTCCATCAGGGTACCTGTATTCCAGGGGTGCGCGGGAAGTATCACATGCGATTCCATCAGGGCACGTGTATTTCAGGGGTGCGCGGGGAGCACTACACGTAAATTGGCCGTGTGGGTCCTCCCAGGTGTTCCCTCTACACCCTCCACGGCCCCTGCAGCCAGCCCACACCACAGGGGACCACCCTGCACCACTGCCCATGTCCCGCAGGCAGCCCATCCACCATGGCCATGCCCCCCAGCCAAGCCACATGTCACCTTGCACTACTGATCAACAATGCATGCCTCCCAGCACCCTCACCCCACAGCACAGTGGGGCACCTGCAAGCAGGCCCCCACACATGTCCAACTCATGTCCCCTTGCACCCCCACCCCCCAGCACTGTGGGGCACCCTCCACCAGGCCCACACTCATGTCTCACTGCACCCCCACCCCCACCCCCCACCAGTCAGGGGCACCCTCCACCAGGCCCCCACTCATGTCCAACTCATGTCTCCCTGCACCCACACCCCCCAGCATCCAGGGGCATCCTCCACCAGGCCCCCACTCATGTCTCCCAGCACCCCCACCCCCCATCCAGGGGCACCCTCCAACAGGCCCCTACTCATGTCTCCCTGCACCCCCACGCCCCAGCACTGTTGGGCACCCTCCACCAGGCCCCCACTCATGTCCTCCTGCACCCCCACCCCCCTGCATCCAGGGGCACCCTCTACCAGGCCCCCACTCATGTCTCCCAGCACCCCCACACCCCAGCATCCAGGGGCACCCTCCACGAGGCCCCAACTCATGTCTCCCTGCACTCCCACCCCCCACCAGTCAGGGGCACCCTCCACCAGGCCCCCACTCATGTCCAACACATGTCTCCCAGCACCCCAACCCCCTGCATCCAGGGGCACCCTCCACCAGGCCCCCACTCATGTCCAACTCATGTCTCCTTGCGCCCCCACCCCCCAGCATCCAGGGGCACCCTCCACCAGGCCCACCACTCATGTCCCCCTGCACCCCCACCCCCAGCACTGTGGTGCACCCTCCACCAGGCCCCCACTCATGTCTCCCTGCACCCCCACCCCCACCAGTCAGGGGCACCCTCCACCAGGCCCCCACTCATGTCTCCCAGCACCCCCACCCCCCTGCATCCAGGGGCACCCTCCACCAGGCCCCCACTCATGTCCAACTCATGTCTCCTTGCACCCCCAGCCCCCAGCATCCAGGGGCACCCTCCACCAGGCCCCCACTCATGTCTCCCTGCACCCCCACCCCCCTGCATACAGGGCACCCTCCACCAGGTCCCCACTCATGTCTCCCAGAACCCCCACCCCCCACCAGTCAGGGGCACCCTCCACCAGGCCCCCACTCATGTCTCCCTGTACCCCCACCCCCCACCAGTCAGGGGCACCCTCCACCAGGCCCCCACTCATGTCTCCGAGCACCCCCACCCCCCACCAGTCAGGGGCACCCTCCACCAGGCCCCCACTCATGTCTCCCAGCACCCCCACTCCCCTGCATCCATGGGCACCCTCCACCAGGCCCCCACTCATGTTTCCCAGCACCCCCACCCCTCTGCATCCAGGGGCACCCTCCACCAGGACCCCACTCATGTCTCCCAGCACCCCCAACCCCCAGCACTGTGGGGCAGCCTCCACCAGGCCCCCACTCATGTCCAACTCATGTCTCCTTGCACCCCCACCCCCCAGCATCCAGGGGAACCCTCCAACAGGCCCCCACTCCTGTATGCCTGCACCACCACCCCCCTGCATCCAGGGGCACCCTCCACCAGGCCCCCACTCCCTCCTACCACCCTCCCCACCCCCCAGCAGTGCGATTCGCCTGTGTACGTGTATATCAGGGTTGCGCGTGTAGTCTGACATGCGATATCAGCAGGGTACGTGTATTACGGGGTGCGCAGGAAGTTTCACACGTGAATTTGCAGGGTACGTGTATTTCGGTGTGTGCGCGTAAAGTTACACACGCGACTGTGCCTGTGAGAGTGGGGTACGTGTATTCCAGGGGATGCGCGGGATTATTTACTCGTGACTGGGCCTGGGAGAGTGTGTTACGTGTATTCCTGGGGTGGGCAGGAAGATTTACACGCTCGCCTACAACGCGCCAAAAAATAAAAGGACCAATCCTGAAACACGTACGCCAACATGAAGCAGGCGCACGTCCCATGCAGCATAAAAGAGTGCGCAAACAACAAACAAGCTCAGACGCCAGGATGAATATACCATTCCTAGCAGCAGTGGCCGTGGGATACCGCAGGAGGAGGAGAAGGATAGTCAGGGCCAGAATCTTCACACCCAGAACCAGCCTATTTGGTATGCCAGATGACCAGGTGTATGGGAGGTACAGGTTTCCACCACACATAATACTCAACCTGGTCAGTGAGTGGGAGGATGACCTCACATCACCCACCCTGTGCTCCCAAGCACTCAGCCCCCTGGAGAAGGTCCTCGATGTACTGCACTTCTTGGCTACCGGATAATTTCAGCGGACAAGTGCCATTTTGGGGAGGGGGTCTCACAGGCAACGCAGTCACGGTGCCTACACCAGGTGTTGTCCATCATCACTCCACAGCCAGAATTTCTACAGGGTGGCCCAATTCCCCAAAGTGCTAGGTGCCATTGATTGCACCCATGTGGCTCTACGTCCCCCCAGGGCATCTGAGCACATCTATAGAAACCGCAAGCACTGGCATTCCATCAACGTCCAGGTAGTATGTTATGCCAAGGGAATCATCACCTCAGTATATGCCAACTATCCAGGGTCCACCCACGACAGCTTCATTTACAGGATGTCAACCCTAAACCGGGACATGGAAGCTGGGCGGCATGGCGATGCATGGCTGCTTGGTGAGTAGAAATGCCACAGCACACGCATGCATGACAGATACAGAGTAATGCCAATATCCCACTAATGATCCCCATCACCACCTCCCCAGGGGACAGTGCCTACCCTCTGAGCACACACATAATGACGTCAATTCGGAACCCCATCCCCCCTCCCGAGGTAAGATACAACACAGCCCATATTGCAACACGGGCATAGTGGAGCGCACATTCGGAGTGTTCAAGTCACGCTTTCGCTCCCTTGACCGTTCTGGTGGGCAGCTGTTATACACTCCCCCAGTAGTGTGCAGAATCATAGTGGCAGCATGTGTCCTGCACAATGTTGCAACACGCCGGGGCCTGGCTGTGGACATGGTGGTGCCCCCACATCCCCAACCACATGCACGCCCACTGCGCATGGGAGGCGAAAGGGCACAGGGTGAGGCAGCCCGTACGCAGCTGGTGGCTAATTACTTCACATAGAAAGCACACCCCTGTGGAGTGCACACAGCCCTGGCACATACCATCTGACAATCAATGATGACTCAATCTGACAATTATGATGAACAAAGGGACAGTCAACTGTCAGAACCATAGCAGCCTGAGATTGTTCATCTGGAAGTGTCACAATGTGTGCATCCCTACTTACACAAACACCACCAATGCAGTGTCATCAAAAGACAGACTTCCATGCAGCAAAAATGAATACCCACTTGCAAAATACAACATGAGAACAGTGCCATGTCACCCAACCCCTCCCCGGCACGGCCACACAACACACCATGGCATGTCATGCAATGTGAGAGCAAACAAATTAATCCCCACAACATGCCCCAAGTGTCACCAACTACAGTGTCCCTAATGGAAACTGGCCACACATTAAATGCTCACAGTAATGCAGGACCAACAACACACATTACCAAATAGTTACCAAGAATACCAATCACCTACACAACCTCCAGTCTACCATAAACATGACAGTACGGACTTAAACAATTGGTAGCCTCACTACCTGATAATGGCAGCACTTTGAACACTTCCAAGTATGCAGTGTTAGCGCCACGCAAGAGTGTAGGTGCACTGCTTACAACATGGACTCCAGTCCCAAAGTAGACCGCCTTGTGAAGACATGAGAAATGGACCTCCAAATTAGGAGGATGAGATGGATGCAGAGGCACATATCAATACACCATGCAGTGTACAATACAACAACAATATGCACTAGGAATGTATACACAGTATTGACTACAGACTGCCCACACATCAAATGGGAGTCCAACGTCACCGTGTAAGTCAATGTCACTTGGGCACACCCTTTGCAAGCCCATGGAAACGGGAAGCAGGAGGGGTGTGTGTCACACAAACCCAAGCATCTGACCCAAATTCAGGACAAGCTGCATGTGCCCAGCCACAATACAGCATATGCCCACGGGAGCCACCCAAGGCAACACGCTGTCCAAAAAATAAAAAAAATAAATAAAAAAAAGAAACAAAAAAAATCAAAAATGGCCATTAATGGGCACGGGGGGTGGGGGAGGCCACCCAGGAGGTCCGAGGTCAGGGTGCACACCCAAACCCACCTGTGTGGATTTCGCAAAAAAAAAACACCTCCATGGGCTCATGGCCTGCACGGCTACCCTATTGTGGGAGAATTGCTGCTGTCGCTCTCCTCACCCTCTGCAGCTGCATCAGGAGGTGGTGGCACTATGGGAGGCAGCCCACGCAAAGCCCTAGTCTGGTCCTCCATGGCAGCAAGCATGCGGGTGTGGAAGGTCTAGTTCTGGAGGATAATTGTGCGGAGTTCCCCATGCAACAACTCACGGGATGCCCGGACCTCCGCCCTAGTTGCCTGCATCTCAGCTGAGAGCGTAGGTGTGAGCCGCTCCAGCTGCTGTTCTGTCCTTGTGTTAGCTGAAGCCTCAAGCTCAACCAGAGTTGCCCTGAGCTGATGGAGTTCCACCATCAGGGCTTCCCTGTGGCCCTGGGACTCAATGGAAATGGCTTCCCGCAGAGTCTCCAGTGCCGCCCGCCTGTCCCTGTTGGACGCCAACATGTCCTCCCTGTGTGACTGGCTAATGGAGTCTGTTGCCTGCTGTAGTTGTTCAATTAGCCTTTCTTGGGGGACAATGGAAGTGGCCACCCTATACATGGCCTGAGCCATCATCTCAGTTGATGCTGCCTGTTGGTTTGCCATACCCTATATGGATTGCTCCCATGCGGTATTGCCAGGTGGCATACGGCCACCGTGTCGGCGGGCACCACACCTGTCTGGGGCAAGGCGAACTGCGCCTTGCTGTGCCGGCACTGCCTGAGGCTGCAGGACTGCATTCCCCCTCTAATCTGCTGGCCCAGGAACAAGATCAGATGTAGCGGAGTGTGACCCCCTGCATCCGAAACCACCAAAGGTTGACCTGCCAACACTGACATCCCCATTGAGGGTTCTACCCCTGGTGCAGGTGGGTTGGACAGTACAGAATCCCTCCCAGAGACACTTATCTGCGACGGCACATAGGTCTCATCATCTGAATCGACACCTGAATAGAGCTCGGGGGAGGTGCACCCAGAGACACCCCTTGAGATGACGGCCTGCAGCAAGTGTGGGTTCTCACCCACCGCCACACCACGTCCCTCACTGGTGCCCGGTCAGGGTTTGAGACCCCTCCTGGGTCTGCACCATCTCCACAACCCCAGCAGTATCAAGTGCGTCATCCCCTGCAAAGACATGAAAGAAAAGAAATGGGAACAGGCATTAGCAACATGGAACACAATTAGGGCTGAGAAGCAACAGAAAGAGTACTTCATTGACACATGTACCACATGACTATAACCCTCCCATGCATGCACTGTCACTGCGTATGAAGGGGAGGCAAATGGCACACATTGATGACACCAAGATGGAAGACCAACAAATTTGCTGCATGCTGCCTAGCAGTGCCATCACACATTGGCCTGTGATTGGCATGTCCAATACGCATACATGACACATGCCATCACACAGATGGCATGTACCCTAGCCATGTCACACATGTGACAATAGGACTGAGAAATGCCTAGTGAAAGTGGTGGAATGCAGACAATCAGCCTGAATGAACACAGAATAACATGCAAGATGACAATTCAAGGGCAACTGGTGTGAGGTTGGGCTGAATGTCTACTGTTGCCAGAAGGGATACTGCAACACCCAAATCCTGGTGCGCAGAATGTTTTGGATGAAGCACATGGGTGACCCAAACCACTCAGGCACACACCCCCTCACCTGGCACTCAATCAGAAGCACTCACACACACGCCATGCACATGGATGACACACACATGCATGTGCACTCACTGGACAATGCCTCGTAATCTGGCAGGTCTCCCACGCCTTGGATCAGTTCCTCCGTGACGTAGGTCCCAGCAACATACTCATGTGGAGTGAGTTCTATGTCCTCTGCCAGAGACCCACCTCCAGTCACTAGAGTTGCGGCATGACTTGAGGCCAGCTTTTTCTTTGCCCTGCGCTTAAGGTCATTCCAGCGCTTGTAGCAATCATTAGCTGTGTGCCTCACGAATCCAAGGGCACTTATGAGTTCCGCAATGGTCTGCCAGTGTGCCTGACGTTGTGCAGGTGTGGCCTTGCATCCTGCAGTAATCACCATTTCGCGGTCATGTGCGGACACATACTCCACAATTGCATCAAGTTCGACCCGATTGAAGCAGGGCTTCCTTGGTGGGCCGGACTGTGTAGCCGTGTCTGGGGCATCAGCCTGTACTGGACGAGCACTCTTCCTCTTCCGCTATGAAGGTAGTGGTGATACTGAGTGTCCTACGCCGCTCTGGACACTAGGGGCAGGAGCCCCGTTGGACTGTGGACTAGGAGTGTGGGAATGAACACTCACCATGGGAGTTAGTGCAGGCATTAGCTGAAGTATGATGTGGTCAGGGGGAATGTCAGCAGGATGGACTAGGACCGACACTGTCCTGGCTGGGACACTGGGAGCTGGGGTGGATGGAGCCGCAGCTGCCCCTGCAGCCTCCCCACCCTGCTTACTCGGGGCAGCAGATGACATAGCTGCCCCTGATCCACGTGGGCTGGTGACACCAACGTGCACCGCCACACGTGGCCTAGACCTGCTGACCTGGAAGTCAGCCATGGAGCCACCCAATCTGGTGCCACAATGGGCTGGTCCAACAAGGGCTGAGCAGGGATGGTGTCAGCCATGTTACCCTCAACCAGGGGGGGGGGCATGGGTGTCCCTGACTGGTCACCCACACATGGGGGGTTAGGGGCACCCTGCAAGTCCTGGCCATGTCCCCTACCGTATCTACCACCGCCACCTCTTGTGGCTCGCCCACCTTTGCCACCCTTACCGCGTGCTCGCCTCCCAACCATGGCACTGATGTTGTTGTGCGTATGGGAGTTGCAGTAAACTATTGTCCTGGGCAATTGGGGGTGAAAGGGGTAGGGTACTAGATGGAATTCGTACCCTAGTGCTCTAGCAAGGCTGTAGGTGACCCCTGGGGGAAGATGATGGGTCACACAACGCACAGGCACCCCGAAAAAGGGAGATAATGTGCACGCAACCCCTCCTAGACCACGTGTGTGGAAAAAAAAACCTGCACTACGCTGTGGCACCCAGAAACACAAAAATGAACGTATGCATGTTACACGCAGCCTAGACTGACCTCTGAAGGGGTAGGCAACACACGGGGCAAGCACAGATGTCAAATACGTGCGCAACTCACCGTCTGCCAGGAAAAATCGTGTGTAAAATACGCACGTGTGCGCGTTGGCAACACCCCCGCCAAAAGAAGAATTGTACGCTGTCTGAGGAGACAGGACAACAGGAGAAGTGAACACTGTTTGAGGAAACAGTCCCAGGAAAAAGACAAGAAGAGAAAAAGCTGTCATAGGTAACAGGGAGTACAAACTTGGAACGGCGTGAAGTAAATCGCGTTTGAACCGACAAGAAGTACAGATTTCACCCACTCGGTCTCCACGAAAAGCACGTACAAGGAAATGGCGTTCTACACGTACCTTTTAAACATGCCCACACGTCCAGCGTCACTTCCGCGTGTACGCGCTAAGGCCCCATCCTCCAATTGCATGCGCTGGCACTCTGACGTGCAGTCATTGGATGTGTAACATGCACCCGTGTACAGGGTAACGCCCGCACGGCACAGACGCGCATACGCGCTGTTGGACTTTGGGCCAATGAATTCACGTACGTGTGCTGACGCGCTTACGCGCTAAGACCCTTTCCTCGAATTACACGCAGACGTGCTGGATTATCATGTGCCAAATCACTCTGTATCAAGCTGGCCACGCGTAAGCACAAGGAATACCACGCTCCTGCCCAGAAGGCCGAATTACTGCCCCCCAGACCCTCGAGCATGCTCCCACCTGCCATCTGCTGCTGCCTGATTGCCTGCTGCCCACGTGCCCTGCCATTTGCTGCCTGCACATCAGCCAGGGGTGCTGTTGCTGTGACCACCCCTGCTGGAACCGAAGACTCCCGACTGGGATTCCATCGCTCCACAGCCCAGCCCCAGGACCCAGTTGCCCACCCACTCCTGCCTCTGGGGTTGTCATGTCGAGCACTGCAACATCTGGCACCACTGACAACCCCCGACCAGAGAGGCAGAGGGGCACCAGCTTCACTGCCACCGAAGTTGGTGTCCTGGTGGAGCAAGTCCTGGGGCAGTATGATGCCCTCTTCGGAAGTTTGCGCGCCGACAAGGAATGATGGAATCGGATCTGGACGGACATCGTGACTGCCATCAACACGCAGGGGGTGGCAGTCCACGACTTCCAACATGTCAAGAAGCGCTGGGACGACTTCAGGTCCAGGAGCCTCAACAAGGCCCGGTGCCTCTTGAAGGCAGCGGATGCTAAGGGGCGCCGGGGCCACTTGTCGGACAATCAGATGAGGGTCCTGGAACGCATATCCCCAGCGCTCCACGTCCAGGTCCTTGAGAGGCAGACCCGTCTGGAGTCGAGCGGTAAGTGTACATGCATCATGATTGTAAGCTGTGCGTGTGGTGATGTGCCAGTAGTGTGCAGGTTGCACATCTGTTTGTATGGGGCCGAGTATGGGTGGGGGTGTACAGGGCCGTGAGGCTAACACATGCAAGGGCTGTCATGTGTGAGACATGGATGGTGCTTGGGTGTGTAGACTTGCATGCCAAATGCAGTTGTGTGGGCACACATGTTTGGATGAATGTGTATGTAAGTAGGCATGTTTGTGATGTCACACATGTATGTTGTTTTCAGCTGCATGTATCAGCACTGTGTACATGTGCATGTGTGTGTATTTGACAAGGGTGCAACAGTGATGCAACATGGATGCATGTGACAGCGGGATGTGGAAGCCTTATTGGCAGATGTGACATGGATGCCCATCTGAACACTGCAACAGTTGGCAGAGGTGTACACATGCATGCAAGTGTGGTGGTGTTTGTGCATGTGTAGTGCACTCCCTGTGTTGCATGTGATGTCTGGCTCACCTTTGCCTGCTCATGCTTTTGTATGTGTATGGATGGTGCTGCAGTTGCGATATGGCTGTGGTATAGCTCATGTGTGCAAGTTGAAATGATATGTGTGTTGGCGATTGTGATGCCATGTCTGAGGTTTGCCAATGCCACTCATGTACAACTGTCATGTGTGTATGTGTCCATTGTACAGTGCCCTGATGCCTGTGTTTTATTTCTCCCTGTCTGCAGCGTCAACTGATGAAGAGGGCGGAGAAGGTGCTGTGAAGCACAGCGGCGGGGATCGCACTGCCAGCCAGGCTCCCCTCCCAGGTTGTGATCTCGTCGGGGAGTGAGGAGTCCGGTGCCGCATCCCAGGCCGCAGCTGCCGGGGGGAGGTCCAAAAGGCAGAGGTCGGAGTTGGACTCCTCGGCAGCAGAAGGGGCAGCTGGGACCCCACAGGGCCCAACGAGGGAAGATGGCACAGAGTCATCCAGGTTGGTGGGGGGTTTGGTGGAGGAGGAGGCCGTGCAAGCAACAGAGACGGGGTCTGGAGGTGGGGATTTCACTGGTGCTAGTGGTGCAGTGCAGGACCAGGGACAGGAGGCAGCACAGGCTGATCCTGTCACTGCATCATCTTGCACCAGCAGGGATGCCTACGTCCAGACCCGTTTTCAGGCAGGGGATGAGCTCACAACAACTGGCCTTCCTCTGCCTGCAGACATGGCTATCCTGGTCCGGGTTGAGCCTGTCCTGACTGGTGTGGCGTTGCGTCAACAGGCCATGCGAGGTGACCTGCAGTCTTTTCATGAGGAGACTGCACGTCATCTCGAATGGCTCATTGACCGCGTCGGCCTACTGGGACAGGTCACCCAGGCCGGATTCCTACGTTTGATGGGGCTTGCTCAGACCCCAACCTCAACTGAACACCCTATGCGCCAGTCGTCCTCCGTGCCATCTTCCCACCCATTAGTCACCTGGGTGTCCTGTGGAGCTGCCTCTGACGGTGCGGCCACGCTGGTGGAGGAGGCATCCCAGCCACAGTCGGGAGTTGGACGTCCAGCAGGGGTGGCCAGATCAATGACTGCACCCCAGCCAGTGGAGGATGTGCAGGCAGCAGGAGGCAGGGCACGGGCAGAGGCACAGCAGCAGCAGCAACGAGGTGGGAGCCATGATGGCTCGGGGCCTTCGACATCGGAGGGGCAGGCATCGGCCGGAGGGCAGGAGGACCCAGGACGGGAAGTGTCTTCCGTGTGGCAGCGGTTGGGCCACGCCATAGATGCGGAGCGGCAGCGGGCTGAAGAGGCACAGTTCATGATGGTCAGGGCGGAGAACTCCATGCGGAGGGCCCTGAGGCGGGCGAGTGCCTCGAGGCAATCCGCAGGGAGTTGGAGGTGAACATGTCGACAGCCCTGCGGACCCTCGGGGCCATGGAGGAAGACCGCCTCCGGGACATTGAGCAGGAGTTCGATGATGCCCTTGCCCGGAACATCCCGAAGTGAGCCGTCGGACTAGCCTGCTGCCCTTGTAAATAGTTCTGTAGTTAGTGTTAGGTTTCCTTTGGTTTTGCATTTTTTTGGACCTCTGGATAATGGGCCACATTTCTGTATATAGCTTTTTTTATTAGGTAGTGTTATTAGATAAGTTTCATTTCTTCTGTTGGTATCATGGACCCTGGATTGTTTATCTGTATATAGTTGACTGTTGGATTTTCATTTTTTTTATGATTTACCCATGGAGCAAAGGTTTTCGATTTTAATTTTCCGTTGGATTTACTTTTGTGGACTGTGACTTTGGACACCTTTCCTTTGGATTATGATTTGTGGTTTTGCATTATTTCACGGACATGCTGCTTTTTTTTTTTAAATTCCCATTTTTTTTTGTTTATTTTTGATTCAATTTATGTTGCCTTTAATACATATTTTTTCTTCAACCTTCAATGTCTAGTATCATCTCATTGGTTTCATGCATATCATGATATGTGTTTTGACATTCACTGACACCCATTGTGTGTATGTGAGGGACATGTGTTCATTTCCAAACTTGCAATTGGGGTTCTATCATGTTATTGCCATTTCTAAGTGGGTGGATGCAATACTCGGGTGGGTGTTTGGCATTTGGAGGCTGACCATAAGGGCCAGGGATCTAGATTGTGATGACATGTTGGCTGGGGGACATGTGTGGGGGCCTGGTGGAGGGTGCCCCTGGATGCAGGGGGGTGGGGGTGCAGGGAGACATGAGTAGGGGCCTGGTGGAGGGTGCCCCTGGATGCAGGGGGGTGGGGTGCTGGGGCCTGGTGGAGGGTGCCCCTGGATGCTGGGGGGTGGGGATGCAAGGAGACATGAGTTGGACATGAGTGGGGGCCTGGTGGAGGGTGCCCCTGACTGGTGGGGGGTGGGGGTGCAGGGAGACATGAGTGAGGCCTGGTGGAGGGTTCCCCACAGTGCTGGGGGGTGGGGGTGCAGGGGGACATGAGTTGGACATGAGTGGGGGCCTGGTGGAGGGTGCCCCTGACTGGTGGGGGGTGGGGGTGCATGGAGACATGAGTGGGGGCCTGGTGGAGGGTGCCTCTGACTGGTGGGAGATGGAGGTGCTGGGAGACATGAGTGGGGGCCTTTGTGGAGGGTGCCCCTGGATGCAGGGGGGTGGGGGTGCTGGGATACATGAGTGGGGGCCTGGTGGAGGGTGACCCTGACTGGTAGGGGGTGGGGGTCCTGGGAGACATGATTGGGGGCCTGGTGGAGAGTGCCCCTGACTGGTGGGGGGTGGGGGTGCAGGGAGAGATGAGTGGGGGCCTGGTGGAGGGTGCCCCTGGATGCTGGGGGGTGGGGGTGCAAGGAGACATGAGTTGGACATGAGTGGGGGCCTGGTGGAGGGTGCCCCTGACTGGTGGTGGGTGGGGGTGCTGGGAGACATGAGTGGGGGCCTGGTGGAGGGTGCCCCTGGATGCAGGGGGGTGGGGGTGCTGGGAGACATGCGTTGGTGGGTAGTAGTGCAAGGTGACATGTGGGTTGGCTGGGGGGCATGGCCATGGTGGATGGGCTGCCTGCGGGACATGTGTAGGGGTGCAGGGTAGTCCCCTGTGGTGTGGGCCGCCTGCAGGGGCCGTGGAGGGTGTAGAGGGAACAGCTGGGAAACCCACACGACCAATTCACGTGTGGGACTCCCCAGCACCCGAGAAATACACGTAGGCTGCTGGATTCGTGTGTGGAATTTTCCACGCACCCGGAGTACACGTACCCTGCTGAAATTGCGTGTGGAACTTCACGCGCACACCGAAATACACGTACCCAGCTAATTCGCGTGTGAAACTTCCCCCGCACACCGAAATACACGTCCCTGCTAATTCGTGTGTGAAACTTCCCGCGCACCCGAAATACACGGACCCAGGGCAATCGCATGTGGAACTTCCCTTGAACCCCGCAATACATGTACCCTGCAAATTCGCTTGTGAAACTTCCCGCGCACCCCGGAATACACGTGCCCAGGCCAATCGTGCGTGGAACTTCCCGCGAACCCCGTAATACACGCACACGCTATTTTTCACACAGCGGGTATCCGTGTTTGTCGGTACCCCTTTGCACCTCATTTGTCCTAGAGGGCCACTGTTTGGACCATTCATCATAGCTGTATATGGGTGCTTTTTGTTAGCACACATTTTGGCGCACATTTATTTCAGGTGCAGGGACGCTACCGCCTGCTTTCTTGTAGCGTACTTGTTTGGCCCTGTGGGAGTCTTTCACCGTGCGCTGGTTTGCGCTATTCGATTCCATGAATACGGGTTGTAGGCGAGCGTGTGGGCGTTCCGCACACTTGCCTCCTGTAATTCCCCCGTGACGCCCATATTTTCACACGTTGTTCCCCATTCCGAGTGTTATGCCCCGTGTCCCGCCTACTTTTGTGATGTGCGCCGCGCTATGTGGGATTTCGCAGTGGCCGTGGCGCATGCCGTTGGATGACCTGTGCGCCGGCGTGCGCCGCGCACTTTTTCAGCGCACATCCAATGTTTTTCTCGCTCACGGACTTCCATGAATCGATGTGCGCTGGTTTCCCTGCGATTTTCGCAGTTGCACTGCGATTTTCACACTTTTACTGTGAATCGCACATTTTGGCACCTCTGCGCAGGAATTTTCGGCGCACATTAATTCCATGAATCAACCAGTTAATGTATGGTGACATGCTTTCTACATGGGCCACGGCCAGTACTATTTGACTTCCATCTGGGCCTGGTTGACTGTTTTGCCATGCCTATGCTACGTGTCACATGTTTGTTGGCAGCTGTCATTTTTGTGTAAGGTCTATGCAATGCAGGAGCTTGTGTGTGATGCAGGTGCTATGCAACATGCAGTACATGTGTAGGCTTCACATTTGACATGCAATCATGTCTGCTTTCAAGGTCACCTTCCATTTAATTTCCACTGCATACATGCTGGAGTTTGTGTCATGTGTGACATGTCTACTTCATGTGTTGGCTGTCAATGTTGTGATGTTTATGTGTGTGGTATATGCTGGTGACATGTTTGCTCATGTGTATTTTTTGTTTCGTTATAGGTGATGAGGCCCTGGAAGCAGAGGAGGAAGAGGAAATGGCAGAGAGGCTGGAGTGTTCAGGGCACCAACCAAGCACCAGTGGAGGGTGTGGTGTGGTAGGCCATGAGCATCCATTGGTGCTCCAGACCATCCTGTCCCAGACTGTCTCTGGGTACACCTCTGAGGATCTCTTTGACTCTGATGCTGAAACGGATGTTCATCAATCCATGGCGTCGCAGGTGAGTGATTCTGCAGTGGATGCTGTTCTGCCCGACATACCTGTAGTGGGGGTAGTACGCTCAAGGGGCAAGTCATTGTTGGAATGTCTGCATGCAGTGGTTACGGGTGCAGGGTCACGCTCCACACCAGTTGCTCCTGTTCCTGGGGCAGCAGATTAACAGAGGAATGCAGTCCTGCAGCCACAGGCAGTGCCAGCACAGCAAGGACCAGGGCTCCTTGGTCAAATAGGTGTGCTGTCCGGCAACGTGGTGGCCATGCGCCACTGGGGAACACTGTTATTTATTTGTATTTATTTATTTGTATATACTGTGTGGGAGAATCACATGTATGCCATTACACAGCAACAGGGGGAAGCTATTGATATGATGGCTCAGGGCATGTAACGTGTTCAGGCAACGCGGTCTACGTGCCCTCACACAGGATGGACATGCTGGGCACCAACAGGGACCGATGGACTGAACTGGAGGCTCTGTACACAGCCATGGCTGCTGAGGCAGAGGTCCACAGGGAAGCCTCAGACGTACTCTGGCTACACTTTTGATGGGCCAGGGTACACGGGCAGAACAGCGGATGGAGCAGCTAGAACTCACCATCTCGGCTGAACTCCATGCAAGCCGTGAGGAGGTCCATCTGTCAAGTGAGGCCATGCAGGCAGAACTCTGTGCAACACTCAAGACCTTGCAGGAGGAACTCTGTGCTACACGTGAGGTGCTGCATGGGACCTCTGTGCCATCTTCTTGCAGGACCAGGCTTACCAGACCTGCATGCTAGCTGCCATGGAGGGGCATGCCAGGGATATGCGTGGGCAGACACCATTGCCACACAGCTCCTGATATTCAACCATAGGTTGACAACAGCTACGACTGATCTCTCACTTCGGCCTAGCCGTGCAGACCATGAGCCCATGAGTGTTAGGAAAGATTTCATATGTTTATGTCATTTTCCCTCCATGTGTCAACCCCCAAACATATTGCTGCTGTTTAGACATCCCTGACTGACTTTGCCAGAGAAACACAGCATTCAGCTGTACTCCTCTGGGCTTTCGCTCACTTTTTATGGGGAAAATGACATGCCCTTAAGAGAGTGAGTACTGGGAGACTTTGTTTCCCTCAGTCCTTTTCCTCATGTTGCAACTTTGGTGCAACATGTAACCAGTGTGCACACTTACTATATAGCACACTTGGGTCTATAGTCATTTCCAAAGGCCTTAGATACTCTTGCCGGATTTTTATGAACTGTGCAGATGTGTCATGGACAGGAGTGGTGACAGCTATCGTTTTGCATAATTTTTAACCCTTTCCTGCCATGTTAAACGTGTTATCCGCGCTTGGTATGAATAGGTGGCCTGGCTCCAAAATGGCCATGCCACAAGGTTCTTTGTCCTCTCCTTTGGCCATCTTGCCCCTTCACCTTCCCCAGGTCGAGTCGACCCAGGCCTGTCCTTATTTGGTCATGCATTTTCCCGCGAATCCCAATGCTTTTGCGGGTTTCTGCATGCCTTGTGTGTGTGCCTCCAGGATGTGGGCTGGGATGTCTGGTCCCAATACACATCCTTGGTGCCAGAGAGTCTGGAGTGTCCTGAATGCCTGAGACAACCGTGGTCTGTGATTGGTCCACGTATGGAGTGTGTGTTTGTGAGCAGATCTCCCATTGGATCCTCTCCGTTTTGGCACGAAGGGAACTTTGGATAAGAGGAGGCTGGAAACGCCACTACCATGTCTATCTCCTGAGTTCTCACTGAACAAAGGATATGATCCACGTATCCTGCAACTATGAAGCTGAGTCGAGGAACCGCTGGTGACCCGCTGGAAGGTTTGGCACCCTGTGCCCGCTGATGTCCCGTGAGACCCCTCTGCATCTGGTCGTCCTAGAAGGTCTGCAAAGATGCTTTGACCCATTGGAATAGTGGGACCAACTATTCTCGGCACCTTCACCAAAACCTGCAAGTCAGCTTTCTCGGAAGTGTCCCTGGACCAACCAGTGGGCTGACCAGCTTACGCAGGACCTTTGCTCTGTCACTGCCATCGTTTCGAGGAGGCCCTCGAAATTTGGAATACTGCTAGCTCTGTGTCCACGGCACCCTCACCCCGAATTTCGTACACTTGGCATTCCCAGGTCTGAAGTGAGACGAGTGCGCCCGGACCGGAGTAAACATGGTTACCGTGTTGCCCTGCTGCGGCAACGTCCTTTGCAAGTCCGCTGTATTTGTGACCCTCTTTCCCAGGAAGCCTGCTGCAGTGAAGCTGGGGCGATTCATCCACCCAGAGCAGAGAAATTGCCCTGCCGTCAAACCTGCAACCGAATTGGACTAAGTTTGGGTCTATTTGCCTCATGGACCGATGAGTAATCTTTACCCCAACTGGTGGCCCCTAGTGCCAGAGCCCAACTTTACACACGAGTGGCCCCTTAGGGCCCCTCTCCTGTCCACTGCTATTGCGAAATAGCGACTCCATCCCGAACTCTCGAACTGCCTCTGCCTTCAAGTGAAGGTCCTTCTTGAATAGTGGGAACTTATTCTTCATTGCCTTATCCACCTTCCCGAGCTGCTAGAGACCCCTAAAGAGACCCTGCTTTGTCCATTGGAACAACGCGTGCCTTGGCACAGATGTATTATTGAGCACAAGGCTCCACTCTTCTTAGGGCTTGGACTGCCTCTTAGTTAGGTGAATAACTGATGTTGAATTGGGTCTAAATATTTACTGCACTGTCTGTTTTTGTCCCATCTAGGTTGTCAACATATTTTGTGAAGTCATCCCTTTTGATCCGCCTGGTCTTGTATATATATTGTATTGAGTGTGATGCATTGGTTTACTTGTTGTTACTGTGATTCTTTGCTATAGTCTGTGTTACAAAGGCCTTGTAATAAATGTGTCTATATTTTTAATATAGACAGGGCCTCATCACGAGTTTGGCGGTAACCCTTAAAATCGGCGGTAACGCTATCAGCGCTGATTTTAAGGGTCCATCGGATCACGAGTCCAAATACCGCCAGCGCCATTACAGCCGGCGCAAGTACAGCCGGCTGTACAAGCGTCGGCTGTAAAAGCGCCAGTAACCATTCGCGCTAAAACATGGAAATCACAAGTCCGGCGTAGGCGCAATTAGCGCCAGAAAAGCGGCAGACAATCTGCTGAAAATACCCCCAGCAGAAAACTGGAGGTAAAAGAACACAGGCCACAGCAATAAGGGCCCAGGTGAAACCATTGCAAATCAGAGGCCTACAAAGGACCCACCCATGCACAACACACCCTCCCCAACACCATTCCACCAGTAGGAGCAGGAAGGAGACAGCAATAAGGGCCCAGGTGAAACCAATGCAAATCAGAGGCCTAGAAAGGACCCACCCATGCACAACACACACTTCCAAAAACCATGCTGCCTTTGGAGCCGGGACCCTTGATGTGGACTTCTACCTGCTGCGCCTGGAGCTACAGAGGCCAGACAACCAGACCAGGGCCCTGGGAGTGCAGGGGGTGGTGGGGATGAGGAGAAGGAGGAGGAGAGCAGCACCAGCAAGGCGGTCACCCATCCCCAGGCTCAGGCCAACACCCTGGGCCCTGACTGATGGCCAGTTGGTGACTGAATATCGGCTGGACAGGGCAACCATCACCCAGTTGCTGGATACAATCCAGGCTGACATCGGCAGCCGTATAGCCATCAGCATAGCAGTACCTCCGCTAGTGAAGCTTGTGTCTGTGCTACAATTCCTCGGGACTGTCAGCTACCAACACACCGTTGCCATGATGCATGTCATGGCCCAGTCCACATTCTGTGCCATGCTGGGACAGGTGCTGGATGCACTGTTGAATCATGTGAATGAGCACATCGCATTGCCAGCCACACAGGTACAGGTTAACCAGCTGAAGGGTCAATTCCATGCCATTGCCCAAGTCCCGAATGTAATAGCAGCCCTGGACTGCACACATGTAGCACTGGCACCACCACAGGCACATGAGGCAGACTACAGAAATCGGAAACATTACCATTCCCTGAATGTGCAGATGACATGAGGCCCTGACCTCACCTTCAGCCACTGCTGTGCCCGCTACCCAGGATCCACCCACGACTCCATGGTCCTGTGCAACAGTACCCTGCCAGCGTATACGGAAAGGCACCAAGGGCAAAACACATGGCTGCTGGGTGAGTACAAATGTATACCATAATGCATGTTAATCCACAACTGATAGGGCTGGTCACACACAATGAAATCCCTGAATGTCAATAGGCAGCACCATCAGTGCAGCATTTCCAATCAAGCACCTTGCACGAGAAACCTTGGACATGTCCAACACAGCAGAAGACACCCATTCAGGATGTAAAAGACATGTGGCAGCACAGTGACATATGGAAGGCCTAGCACAAAGCCTGCTGTGTGAGTAGCACTATGGCTTCCAACACTGACACAGTACAGTCATCCCACCCTGCCCACCCGACAGACATGCAAATGTAACAAAAGTCGCCACATCCACAAATGCACCACACATAAGTAGTCTGAGTAATGCCGATGTACATCCCACAAACCCTGTCCCCTGAATGGCCAATGAAATGCCTGGAGAACAGTACAGAATAGTGACAACCAGCAAATGCAACTGCAGCCAAAGGGAATGGCAATGACACATGAGGTAGCCACTTCTAGCATGCACAAGCAGATGTAAGGGCCCCCTTCAACAGTGACAAGTGATTGAGTACTGTTACATACTGAAACAGAGGCGAGCCAAGTTGTGAGTACCTCATTGAATCAATGCTGCTCGTAGCACAGCACACTCCACAATGTTAGTGACGAAATGACAGGTATGGCAAAATGACACTGATGACTGAGCTTACCTTGTCCCCAAACCTGCTTTCTCTCCATTGCAGATGATTCTGGATATCCCCAGTACACATGGCTCATGATCCCTGTGCGTCATCCACACACTACAGCAGAGCGGGCATATAACCTTGCCCATGCTCGTACACGGATCTGCGTGGAGAGGGTATTTGGACTGCTGAAGGCATGCTTCCGGTGCCCAGACCGTACGGGAGGGGCATTGATGTATGCACCTCAAAAAGTTGGAAACATTGTACTGACATGTGCCATGTTGCACAACATCTGCTGTCGCAGGAATGTGCCACTGCTCCCTGATGCTCATGTGGATCCACCTGAGGATGGGAGTGAAGGTGATGACGTGCCTGAAGGTGTTGCACGTGCACAAAGGGATGGGCTGAGGGAGGGGAGGTTGGCCAGACAGGGATTGATTGATGTTTTCTTTTTAAACGGGTGACAGCTACATTTAACAAATGTCACTTCAACATTAAATAGCACTTTTCACAATCACTACTGTCCATGCTTTGTGATTTTTGAAACTTAATTTATTCTCAGTATAACAAACCCCCCTCCCCCCAGTGAACACCCAGCACACAATCCCCCCTCCCCCCAGTGAACACCCAGCACACAATCCCCCTCACCAGTGAACACCCAGCACACAATCCCCCTTCCCCACAGTGTACTCCCCACAACAGTGCAGGTAGGTGCATGTTTGTTATCAGGGCACCCACAACGTTGCCATGTCTGACTACGATGGTTGTGGGCATTTTCCACGTCCAGGCCCCTCTGGGGTTTGTGACCTCAGGTGGCGCATTGAACGGCGCCTAGGAGATGGCTCAAAGGATCCATCTGTGGGTGTAGTGGAGGTTGATGGGACTGACCCGGTTGCTTGCAAGTGTTGTCGGAGAAGGTTGTTCCCCTCCCTTGTCTGCTCAGCAAGTGCTTATACTGCCTCGCACAACTCCCTCACCTTTTGTCCAAACCCTGTCAGGGCTGCGGTGCATTGCTCCACCACTCTGCGTGTGCGCCCATTGTCTCGCGCTATGTACTTGCATCCATGGTGTATGGATGCACTGATGGCCTTGATGTGCCGGCTGTGCACCTTGGGCATGGATTCAACTTTGGCCTGTTTGGCCTCGATCACGTCCAGTCGTCCCATCACTGTTGCCCCTGTGATAAAGGGTACCCCTGGTGTGGCAGGTACCGGCCCGGCACTTGTGCGCTGTTGTGGGGGGGGCTGCATGGGGACATGTTGCCGGCTGGGATTCGGCTGTCGGGCTCTGAGTGTCGGTCTTCACGGCTGCCATATGATGGCGTGTCCTCGTCTGGCTCTGGTGTGCCGACACGATGACCAACTGACACAAGAAGAGGTGGGAGGGTATTTATACTGCTTCACCAAACAACCCTCCAAACTAGGGAAACAGCCCTTTACAAAAATACAAAAGGTTTGGTGAACAGTGTATTGTACAGGTGATGCATCTGCCTAAGGCCAGATCAGGTTTTCTACACTACACATGAAGAGCATATTATTCTCCACAGTGGAGTATAGGAACACATAACCTGGTTAGTGCTACTCATTGCACTTTCAAAAAAGAAATTTAATCACAATATAAACATTTTTATTCAATAGATTATCAATAATTAAAAACAGAGAATTCTTCAGAGGAGCAATTCATATTTCATAAACACAATACAATGGAAAAATATAAACAGTGCACAAGACAACCTCAAACAGATACTGTATGAGTTACAGTGGCATAAAAGGGAACCATCGTTAATCGGGTTCCACCCTACAGATTACAGAAAGGAATCTATAGTCACAAAGAAATATTTTGTTATATAGACAGAGCAACCTAGGGTCAACTGATTCGCCCACACTGTGCTCCACACTAAATTGCACCAAGGTACTCACACTGCAGAGGTGGGGTTTGTTGTAGCTGTGTGCCTGGCCATGAGGTCCCCTGTGGTGTGCCCATCTGTCATGATCTCTGCTTCCAAAAGGTCAGGGTTTTCCCAACTCGCTTGGAAGCAGATCCATAACCCAGGTTCCGAGTGCCAACCAGTCCCAATTGGGACCTTTTGGACCCAGTCCTGGCACCAGTGGCACCAGGCTCATAAATATGCCCAGTCCCAGCGCGGGAAGCGCCGGGCTCATAATGCTTGGCTGGACTTACCTGCAGCAGACCATGCTGCTTACTTGCCTGCTAGTTGAGCCTCTGATCCTCTTCTGTTTGGAACTACTTTTGCTGTTAGGTGGGGGAGGAGCCACTCCCTAGATTCAGAACACTGGAACTCTTCTGGAAAGCAGGAACTCTTTTCTGTCCTAGGCGTGGCTGTGGAAGGAGACACCTAAGCACTACAGGAGGCTATTTAAACCACACCCGATGGATGAATCTTGCTTTGCGTTATTCTGCATCCTCTGCAGCAGAACGCTCATCGTGTCTTCTGCATCTGATCCTGGGCCTAAGGAAAAAGGTTTACCATCCTGAATCCAGTCTTCAGCAACACCTATAAAGACAAGAAAGAACAGGTTAGCATTACGGTCTTCAGTGACAGCTCTTCACTTACCTGGTCCATCGGCTGTCACCAACGCCTCGCGCTGCATTCCGGCATCTGAAAGACAAAGGCTTACCTACTCTTTGTGCGCTCCGGAGGTCTTCACACTGCATTCCGGCATCTGAAAGACAAAAGCTTACCAACTCTTTGCACGCTCCGGAGGCCTTCGGCGCTGCATCCCGCATCTGAAAGACAAAACAAGGTGCGTTTAAAGACATTGGGGAACTTTAATACTCACGTGCCATTACTCCTTTCCACATCTAACCCAGTGGGTATTCCGGCACCCTGCAGCCGCTCCGAACTTGTACCTGCAAAATAAAAAGACAGTTAGAGCGCATCGTGAAGCAGGCAACAAGCGCTTACTTACGTGCTTCCAGGCGCTTCTATTCATCACACGGACTCCATCTTCAACTCACTTCAGCCCGTCATCCGCCATCGCCGGAACCCTGCAAAACAAGAGACATCATTACTAAAGACTTTAAAGACATTAGAATTACTCGAAACTTACCGTTCGTGCAGTAAACGACAGACAGCAGTCCTCTGAAGTCAAGAGGCCTGCTCCCCTTATCCAGTGAAGAAACTGGTTACAGCACCCTGCCCCGAGGCAGATGGAGAGCACAGCGTTCACTTACCTAAGGTGAGAGCGTTAACCTTTGGGGTTCTACAGGAGAAGAGAAAGGGAAGAAGAGAGACATTCAATAACCCAGTTCCTTAATCCCATATTTTCTATCTGCAGACATCTTACCCTTCGAGTCAGACATACAGTGCACAGAGGTCCAGCCCAAAGAGCCAGCCGTGTGTTACACATCACCTTTGAAGATACGGTATACGCCCAGTCAAGACCGGCGCCTCTACGGGAATCAGGTGAGCGTTACACCATCCCTTCAGCATCACTGCTTCTGGGTGAATGCAGACATCCAGCCTGATGCGTGTTAATGACTTCAATTCAGCAATCCCACTAAGTCAGTGCCTCGTCTGGGACGCCCAAGGGAAGCCCTTATTTATATATTTTTATGACAAGTTATAATCTGGATGATAAACCCTTATATAACACCCCTCTCTTTGAATCCCCCTGACCTCACTGAGCCAAGAAGTAGGTTTGTTTGCAATTTAAAAGGTTTATTGAGAAAGTAAACAATATATATATATCACACTTTTATGAATAAATTAATATTTGATAGAACACTTAGGCATATGACAGTGATCAACAATGGATGATGTTACACTAGCACACTGATTTAATTACTTAGGAGTTAGTATAGGGAGGATAAGGTAGCTGCGAATACTTTTATGATTTCAAGGAAATGCAATGATGAATAAAAATGCAGTACAGAAATAAACTGATAGGGTTTCACAAGAGATAATATGTTCACTTTTCCCCTTGTGGCAATTCAATCCCCCCCCTATGCAATATAAGGAGATGGAAGTAAAGCACACAGTTTTTAGGAATACAATCACAATACAATACGAATTTCAGTTCTCCCCTAGCAAGCTTAGAGAAACAGGGATGGTTTTAAACACAGGCAAAAGTACTTTTAAATGTGGTATGCAAAGAAGGGAAAAATATGCTAAAAATTATTTTAATTCCCTGTAGGAGGTTCAGGGTAGGTGATAGCTATTTAAGATTAGTTCAAGTCACACTGGCAATGATTCAGGAATGATTATCAGAGGGAAAACGGATTTCAGCAGTTGCGAGCAAAAGACGGCTATTTTGACAGAAAACGAAATTGAGCGAAACGACAATTCACGGCAATTTAGTTGCGTGCGTCGAGCGTGATTACGGAAAAACTATAAGGAATAGAAAGTTGGTTTTAGGCTTGTTGGAAAGCTCAGATTCGTAGCTTTAAAATGCAAGTTAAATCTCGGTTCAAAAGATGCGGATGATTTTGTGTAGGTAGATTTCAGAAATAAGTTAAGTTTTCAGAATGACATGTGGCGTTTTTACAGATTTGAAGTCACAGGATGGACACAAAATTCTAAATGCAGTTCTAGACAAGTTGAATGGATGGGATAAGATTACTTTAAACTAAGAGATGACTATGCACAGTTCTGGCTGGATACTCACTCCTAATTTTGGACAGGAATGCGACTTCGTCACAGATCGGGTCAGGATTGGGCTGCGGTTCTCTCTCCGGACAGTCTCTGGCACCGGTTCTGTTCACAGCGTGGCCTCTGGTCTGGGTCTCTCTCGGGATCCGGATACAGCTCTGCTTACTGGGTCTGGATATGGCTCTGGATACAGCTCTACTTTCTGGGTCTGGATATGGTTCTGGCCCAAGGTTCTAGCCAGAATCAAACAGCTTGCCTGGCTGTTGAATAGTTTGGTTAGGTTGCTGGGTTCTGAAGGCCTGCTGAGAAGAGTTCAGCTGTTTGGGTTAGGCCTCTCTGCTACAAAGTTCTGGAATCTGGAGTCTAAGTTCTGGAGATGGTCCTTCTAGATATTATCTGGTCCGGCAGAGTGCTTCACAAGAATTCAGGTGAAGTGGGAAAATGAGTGTGTCTACCTGGGTCTCAATGACTCCTTTTATGTCTTTTGAAAGTGGGTGGGGAGGCTGAATTTCTATGCCCCACCCTCTCATGATCCAAAAATTCTCTGTGCTCTCACTGGGGAACTAAGTAGTGTGTCAGGATGAGTCAGAGTGATGCTATTTTTATGGCTGGCTGAAGTCCCTCCCCTTTGCATCCACTTAGAAAAACATTTTTTCATAACCACACATGCTTCCCAGATACACAAGTTGTTGAAATTACATGTACACATAGCAGATGAATTAAGGTACATTCTTGCCCAACTCTGATTTTCCTAAGAGCTTGGGTTCAGAAATGACAACTTATTTTCATTTTTGATTGGTTTTCCAATATTGGACTTTTACCCAAATTTACAAAGAGGTACACCCCCCTTCTGGGCATATTACAGTAATTTACTAGGCGTCTAGCATAAGCACAGTGTCTGCAATATTCATAATTCCCGGGGTTTTGCCTCAGAACATCACAGAGCGACCAGCTGAGTCTTGAACCGAGAGTAAAATTGTCATTTTAAGAATCTCAAAGTTGTACATTTCTCTCATCTGGTTACAATTAGTTATCAGTATTTTTATAAAACAAATATTTGCCTTCAATTCAATTCACAAAAGTGTCTGGGTCCGCCCCCAGAAGCTTGGTGAGTCAAATGATCACATGTCTCTCCTTCCCCCAGAGCACTGTTTACAGTCACAGCTCAAATCAGCATATTCTATTCAATGGAAAGAGTCTATTGTGTTGACTGAGGTCAGGAGACCAGTGGGCCACTCTGCATTTGGTTAACAGCAACCTGTGGTTTCCTGCCTTCATGTGTGGAGTTCTGAGGTGTGAAGGCTTCCAAGCCTCTTGACTGTTACTTGAATCAGACTGTCTTCTGGGAACAGCAGGTGTTAAGAATTTTCATTAATCAGCAAGCCTTTGAGGTCCAGGCTGGCTCAGGCTCCTTTGTCAGCTACTGAAATACAGTTCTCCTGTCAGTTTAGAACACTAGCACCGGTTAGTGTCCAATGCCGGTACTGCACCTATTTTTGGAAGCTGTCTTGAATTAATACATTTCAAAAAGAAAGGATTTTACTTGATAGTATATGATCCTTGCTTCACATGGCATTGATGTGGATCTGCAGTAGAGTAAAGTAGAACACTTAACCAGAGTTGGATTTTTGTTTGGTGGTTTCGTGCCCATGATCTTAGCAATTTTTGACATTAATAAAAACAGATTTTGAACAGAACCATCTTTCTTTGCACTGGTGGGTGGCAGGTCAGGCGACCATTTTGGTGTGCGCAAAACTGCGGTTCTCCTGGATTCTGGTGCAAATGTGGGCTTTTCCGCCATCTTGGATTTTCTAAGCCCACAGCACCAAATGTTGAAGCATAATAGTTCAAACGTGGGTCAGGACACCCAACAGCGCACGTGGAGGTGTCACTCCCACGTCGGGCTCCGATCCACAGGTGACTCCCTCTGCATCGGGGCTATGCCTGGTGGCTTGGGGCGAGCTGGCCGTGGACTCCCTGCGGACATGTGGGTGCTGCAGAGGTCTGGTTGGGCTGTGTTTTAGTGAAGAGGGAGGTGGCCTGCGTCGGTTCCCTTCCGTGCAGCCCCTTTGTGGGATGGTGGTGCTGGTGGAGGCACGCTGCCTCGGGCGCCGTGATAGTGTGGCCTCCTCCCCATTATCTTCATCCCATGGGGTTTGCTGTGTGCCTGTGGGGTACATAGGGTGTGGATTGAGTTCAAGGCAACCTACATGAGTATCAAGCAGTTCATGCCATCAAGTGGGATTGTAGACAGTATCAATCATGCATTCAACTTGCATTTTGTTCGGTCACCATGTGGTGCTTGGTGTGAGTGTGGAGGCACACTGCATGGGGATGTTTGTGTGACAAGATTACATGTGGGGTTGGGGTGCACTGTGCTCAGGGTCCTGGGGGTGTATTCTTGCACACTCACACTCTGCGGAGCTGTCCCATGGCTATGGATGTCTGTCCGCTGCCCCTTCTATTGATGCACTGCACGTGCAGGGTAGTCTAGGCAGCACTACGGTTCAATGGATCAAGGGGTCACTTATGGGTGTCTGCATTGCTTCACATGCATTTCTTCACATTCATTCACTCAGGGTCTGCATGCGTGGTACTTTCAGTTGCATGCATTTGGGGTGGGACTCACCTGCAGTCGGATCAATGCCAGTGCCTGCCTCTGCTTCACCAATTCCCTTGATGGTGCTAATGTCAATCAGGACACTCATCCTCTCCTCCCAGGGTGTGAGTTTGGGTGGGGGTGGTGGTGGCCCTCCTCCAGTGCCCCTGCTTGCACTCCTGTGCTGTGAGAGGATGCCTCAGACTCTCACATGCAGGTTGTTGAGGCGCTTGCGGCAATCCTCACCATCCCGGGGCACGCGCCCCACTGCAGTTACCCTTTGGCTGATGTTGTGCCAAATCTGTGCTCTGCGCTGGCCACTGGTTTTGCGCTGCTGCAGCTCTTCGTGATGGATCTCAGCCTCCTCCACCAGTACGGCCAGCTCCTGGTCGCTAAATTTGGGCATCCTCAGCCTGTCCAGGGCAGACTTGCCCCTAGTGCGCTCCTGTGACATGATTCGGTGTTCACAGTAGTGGATGGCTTCCAGGGGCTGTGATATCCGATGGATTGTGATTTCCAAGATGGCCGCCGCTTTGTTTCCTGCACGCTAATAGCGCCCGCTCATGGCGCGCGCAATTAGCGCAGTATGGCGGTAGCGCACGGTGCACCGGATTTACGGGTTCTACCCATCGCGCGCTATTTGCGCTACCGCCATGTCCCTGTGCGTGTGCACGAAAACTTGTGATCTGGTGGATTATCCACCAGGGGGGCTTGGCGTTAGCACTATTTACGCTCAATGGGAATACCGCCGCATTACCGCCAAACTCGTGATGAGGCCCTTAGTCCTGACCGCCTGCCATAGCTACCCTGATTGGTCTGGCTTGTCCAGAGGTTACCCTGTTCCAAGAAACTAGGTTGGCCTTCTGAACTTCTGCTCCTCCTGGACAGAGTTCAGAAATCCTTCTTAACAAGGTGCACCCTGCACCTCCCTCCTCCTGGGTTCCCCCACCCCCTTGTCGACAATGGCCATTTTGTTTTTCTTTCCTTTTTTGTCTATTGTGCATTCATATCACAGTGTGTTGCTTTGTGGCATCCGAAGGCATCCACTGTGTGTTCTGGCTGGGCCCATACAGGCTTGTCTCGTGTTAGTATTTGTTGCTTGGGGTCCGGGCACATATGCCACTCATGCTTCCCCTTTCCATGAGCTCACATGGATGGCACCATGTGACCATACATTACACAGTGGCATTGGACTTCCATCATATCTGTGGCCAGTCTGAAGTCTAACATGTCTAACATGTGTATACACCAGTAGTGGGGCTTCATTATGGTTTCTCCGGTGCATGGTTGGCCTGCATTTTGGTGAGTATATTGTTAACTGTGCATATTTTCCTGTTGCTTATTTATGTATTGCCCTGTCTACATTGTTGATAGACGTCATGCTGTATGCAGTACCCTGGCCCCTTCAGCTGTCAGATCCACACTCAAGAAGGAAGAGGGCTGGGTGGTGGCCCCATTGAGGCATTTGTGCTATAGTGATTGGTCACTGTCTGACATTGTCACTGTTGGGGCCTGTCTTCTTCTTGTTATGCTGGTAAATATATAGTTCTGTGTTGGGTTTGCTTTTGATGTGTCAGGTGATCGGGGAGATTTTTCTGTTAACGATTAGTCCACAAAGGTGTGGTTCACATGGAAATGTACGCAACACTGAAGGTTCGTACATTTCACATGCAAACATGCATTGAATACCCCTGCAAACCCACAACCACAACACGCACACAACACACCCCCACCCCCACCGGCAACTCCACCCCAACATACCCCCACGCACACACTACTTTCCTTCAGGGACATGCTGTGTCCCTGCTGCGCAGGTTCACTTTCACTTTCGTGATTGGGAACTGGGGCTGCAGGTTCATTTATTTTGATTATTTTTTCTGCAGCTGCAGGGGTTTCTAGCGAACAACCCCCGCTCATTTTACTGTGTAGTGTAGTGAGCGGAGTGTTGCGGGGTCACCCCTGGAGCACCCACATTCATTTTTCTTTTTTTTTGAATTGCCTGAAATGCATGCCACCAAAGGTTCAAACATTTGGAGTTCTAACCTTTGGTGGTATGAATTTACGTCCTTTTGGTATAGGTCGGTTATTTTGGATCAGTCTTTTCATCAGAGTCCGTGTCTAGGGGAATTGTCTCTGCCCTGTTGCACTTTGTGACAGTTGTGTCATGTGTTGTGAATTTATTTTGGATTTCTCACATTGCATGCCATGGCATGGTGTGTCGGGCGGGTGACATGGCGTTGAGGGGGGTTTAGGTGATGCGCCAGGATTTTGCTGTGCTGTTTGCATGGGGGTGGTGGAATCTGTAGCTTGCATGTGTGCCTTTTGGTCACACAGGATTGTGTTTATTTCAGTGGCTAGGGATGCACACAATGCTGCAATTCCAAGGACACATTCTCAGGGTGGTAAGGTTGTGACATTTGACTGTCCCTTTGTCATCATCGAGTATCACCTGGAATATGCCAGGCCTGTGTGTATTCCGCAGGGGTGGGATTTTAGGTGAAATATGTAGCCACAAGCTGGGTACGGGTTGCCTCACCATGTGCCCTTTCCCCACCCATGCACAGCGGCCGTGCATGTGGTTGGGGATGTGGGGGCACCATCATGTCCACTGCCATGGCATGTTGCAACGTTGTGCAGGACACATGCTGCCACAATGATCCTGCACACCAATGGGGGGGCATATAGTAGCTGCCCACCATAGCGGTCAAGGGAGTGGAAACGTGACTTGAGCACTCCAAATGTGTGCTCCACTATGCCCTGGTTGCAATATGGGTTGCGTTGTATTTTACCTGGGGTGGTGTGGTGGGGTTCTGTATTGGCGTCATCATGTAGGTGCTCAGAGGGTAGGCACTGCCCCTGGGGAGGTGATAATGGTTGTCATTAGTTGAGTTTGTGTATTTGTCTGTGTGTGACATGCATGCATGTGCACAGGCATTTGTACTCACCAAAGAGCCATGTGTTGCCATGCATCCCAGCTTCCAGGTCCCGAAATTCTGGGCTGAAATTCTGAATATGAAACTGTCATGGGCGGACCCGGGATAGTTTGCATAGACAGAGGTGATGATTCCCTTGGCATCGCATACAAACTGCACGTTTATGGAATGCCAGTGCTTGCGGTTGTGATAGATGTGCTCAGTGTGCCACCCTGTAAAACTCCTGGACCACGGCCTGCCTTTCTGCGGGTGTTCTGTGCATGTATATGTACCTGCGGACTGAGGGGCGTGCAGTCATGATTGCCAACACCTGGTGTAGGCAACGTGACTGTGTGGGCTGTGAGACACCCCCAACTATGGTAGTTGTCTGCTGAAATGACCAAGTGGTCAGAAAATGCAGGACATTGAGCACCTTTTCCAAGGGTCTCAGTGCTTGGGAGCACAAGCTGGGTGATGTGAGGTCATCCTCCCACCCAGTGACCAGGTCTAGGATGATATTAGGTGGAAACCTATACCTGCCATAGACCTGGTCATCAGGCATCCCATAAAGGGTAAAAAAAAGCGGGTCCTGGCTATCCTCCTCCTCCTGTAGTGTCCCTCGATCACTGCTGCAAGAAATGGGACATTCATTGTATATGTATATGCTCGTTTGTTGTTTGTGCGCACTTTAATGCTACGCGGGGGCGTTTACGCCTCCTTTTGAGTAGCATACATGTTTCCATATTT
This sequence comes from Ambystoma mexicanum, assembly GCF_040938575.1. NCBI lineage: Eukaryota > Metazoa > Chordata > Amphibia > Caudata > Ambystomatidae > Ambystoma > Ambystoma mexicanum. The sequence goes on along the minus strand of NC_090933.1, from coordinate 974,728,410 downwards.
GTGCATCTTTTGGCGCGCACAGGTTTGCCTTGTTCAATTCCATGTATATGTGTTGTTAGCGCGCGTGTGGACATTGGGAGGATTTTGCAGCGGTACTTCCCCCTTAACCACAATGATGCTGCCACCTCACTTGGCTAAGAAATCTGGACTGTCTTAACTTTGCCTCCTCCAGAACTATGGGTTAGTTCCCTCCTTATAGACTCACTCCTACCACCTTTGACTATCACTGTTCTTTTTGCTTGTTACTCCCATGTTGTCATCCTGATGCGCAGTGCATCCTAAAAATCTTTGCTAACATCTGAAGCCAAGATTGAAAAGTCAAACCTTGCTGTTTTTGCTTTGTGCTAAAAAGTCAAATCTTGCTGTTTTTGCTCGTGCTAAAAAGTCAAATCTTGCTGTTTTTGCTTTGTGCTAAAAAGTCAAATCTCGCTGCCCATTGTGAAATTCTCTGTATTTTGCTGGTATACTGATGCTTCTCTGTAACTTGCCAGCCCAGTGACCTCAACACTCTCTTTTGTCCCACACCTACCTGCCTTAGCCCCCTAATTTTCTCCATCCTCTTCTCACTTCCACCCCCATGGCGCTTTCTGTTTCTCCTATCTTTTCCAACAATTTTCCATTGACTATCTTCCCTTCTCACAAAATCTGGTAGGAAGAAGTTCAAAAAGGATATCTTGGCCTCTAACCCTGGTCTTCCTATTGCCGACACCTACCCTAATGCTTCCTCCAGACAGACCCTCACTGACATCCCCTTTGTCGTTCCTTTGCAAGATCTATGGACTCCTCATATGATCTCTGTGCTCTGTCCTACGTCCTCCTCGCCCATTAATGGTGGCATTCGCTGGGAAGTTCTCATGGCTTCCTTCGACTCCTCTAAAGTCATCATTAATGTCTACCTAAATGGCACTGTCATGGTCCAAGGCCCTCAGGCCAATCTTCTCCTCTTTAATAGGCACTTCCCCTGCCTCCTCAATTTCCTCACATCTCCTGCTGTACCCTGCTCTCCCCCTTTGCCTACCTTGTCCCCTCTCTCCTCCTCCTTCTCTGCCCCTACTACGGCTCTTTCTCCTCCACAGGGTGTACCGCTGATCTGTACCCCTTTCCGAAAGGTCTTTAAGGCTGTCAACCTTCTTCATATTGCCACTCTCAACTCTCGCTCTGCTGTCAAACACTCCTCTGACATCTGCCACCTCCTTGAAGAACTAGACCTTGATGTCCTTAGTCTTACTGCAACATGGTTCACGGCCAGCTCTGTCACAAGCTTTGACACTCTCCTCCCTGATGGCAACAAGATCCTCTTTGCACCCAGATCCTCCCGGTCCGATGGGGGGTGGCCCTGATCTTTACTGAGTGGATTCCTGACTCTATCATTCCCACTCAGACCTATTCCTTTTTTTAATGCCTTGTCTGTAGGCTTTCTCTCTCGCCTACCCTTTCTCTTACTGTGGCTCCCATCTACCGGCCTCCTGGTCAAATCATCTCATTTCTCTCTGAGTGGGCAGACCTCTCCTCCTCCCTCCTGGCCTCTACCACTCAACTCTTCCTACTCGGTGACCTCAATATACATTTAGACTCTCCTTGCTCCTCCTCTGTACTCTTACGTGACTCTGCGACTCCCTCTCCTGTCCATCCTCCCCTCTGGCCCAACTCACTCTGCAGGGCACACACTTGGTGTCTTGATCTCCTCTGACCTCCCCCTCTCCATCCCTCTGACCACTCCTCTCTCCTGGAGCGATCACTCCCTCCTCTCCTCTCATCTCTCCCAAGACAAGCCTACCCCAACACTGCCACCTACCTTCTCGGACATCCGGCCCATGAAGCGTGTGTCAGTTGAGGCTTTTGCCGCCACTTTCTCTCCCCCCCACTCCACTTCTGGCTGTCTCACATCCTGACACAGCCCTGTCTCTGCTCTACTCTACAATTTCTGATACTCTTGATGCTTCTGCCCCTGTCATGAGGATCAGTTTGAAGTCCAAAGCCAAGTGTAATTACTGGTATGACTCTGACCTAGCTACACTTAAACGTAAGTGTAGGGCGGCTGAAAGGAAATGGAGGGCTTCCTGTTCATCCTCTGACAAACTGGCCTGTTGTCATGATGCCTACCCCCGGGGACCCAGACCAAGTCCAGCATCCCCGTAAGCAGGCATCAAGTCATTCAAGGCAAGCCCAACAACCCCTGCTAGGGGCTATTTGGGTGCAGTCCTGGCGTCTATGGCACCAGGCTCATATGGCGAGTCAGTCCTGGCGCCATAGGCGCCAGGCTCATAGATTAAAACTTACCTGATGCAGACCATGCTGCAAACTTACCTGATGCAGACCATGCTGCAAGAGCTCCAAGCCAAAGGAGGCTTGGAAGGGACTACTTTACTTAGGGACTATTTTTTACTCAGGTGGGGCTGGGGAGGAATACTTACCTGGGACTACTTTGGTGGCTATTCAAACCACGCCCGAAGAGCAGCACACGCTTCGCGTTATTCTGCATCCAGCAGCGTAACGCTCACCGTGCCTGCAAGTCTGCATCCAGTCTTCTGCCACGCCCGCCTTGAGTCCGGAGCTCGTAGAAAAAGGGAGAAAGAAGAAGAAAAGGTTAGAACAAGAGCAATACCTTTGATCCTTACCTGAATTCCTGATCCATTGCGCCTTCGAGCTGGAAGAAAGAATTTATTTTATGCCTGCTGCAGCGCCGCGCTGAACTCACCAGCCTTCGCAGCATCTTCACATTCCACCGCATCCTTCGGCATGTTCCCGCCACACTCCGGCACCTAAGGGGATGACAAGAACAGCAAGGTGAGCCAAGGGAATACACAGAGGCAATATTAGTTACCCCCCATAGACTTATCTGATTTTACCACCGGGGGTACTATTTCTCTTCACGGGTCGGCGCAGCTTCCACTGCATTCTCGCCCAACCCCGGCCCCTAAGGGGAAACAAAGGACAGCAAGTTGAAACAAAGGGACAAACAAGGGGAAACCTCATCAAAACAATGTACTTACCTGATTTAACTGCCAGAGGCATTATTCCCCGAGACTTCATACTTTCTCTCAGCGCCTGAATAAGGGAGAAAGCTACAGGTTCCATATTGACATTATTTTATCGAACTGTGTTGAATAATACAAATCCTTACCTGAATATTACCGGTTGCCACGAGGAACTCTTTGCTAGGGTCAAGCTGCAACCTGCAAGGAATCAGACAGAGTGAAAGTCAGACATTTGAACTCTTACGAACTACATACTTACGGCGTCTTGCCAGGAATCTCAGAGTCAGTATTGTTCTGAAACTCACCAATTCCTTCGAGCCAGTGAAGCAACTGGTTATCCACGTGCCCCTGCGCTCAATGCAGGTTGGAGAGCTCATCTTTTCAAACCATCAGGTGAGACTACAAGAGGGGACATCAAAGGTGATCAGTGGGGAGATCAGCGGGAGTGGGGGGGTTAACACTCAACTCCACGGGTGGTTAATTCCCTTTCTCCATTTGCAGAAGAGTATTTCTACGGGCCAAGAAAATGAAGCTAGGTGGGCCAGTCCAGTCTGCCATCTCGGCACTACGCGTCACATTGGTGGAGACCACAGCTGTCCAGTTCAGATTGACGCCCCTGTGGGAGCCAGGTGAGCGTAACACCTGTTGCCTGGTACAAAGGCAATACCGACTCTCTGTCCTCACCAAGAAGAGAGTCCACATTCAAGCTTGTGTCTCTGAGGCATCTAACATTTCGGCCAAACTCTTTAAAATCTGCAAGGAGCAGGCCAACCCTGCTGCAGTCTCTTCCCCTCCTGTTGCCTCCCAGGTTCTTTGCAATGCCCTTGCCTCTCACTTCATTTAAAAAACCCAGGACATCCTGTCCACCCTCTCCACCCCACCTCTCCTCTCCCCTCTCCATCTATGCTTGCTGACCCTTCTTTAGCCACCCCCCACCATCCTTCTCGTCCTTTCCTCTTTTCTCCCCTGACAAGGTCGCTAGACAAGTCCGGTCTATGAAAGACTCATCAAAACAGGTTCATTCCTGTTCCTCTAAAACCATCAAGGATCACATTGACACCCTTGCTCCGGCCCTTGCTGCATTTTGAAACCACTCCTTTGCCTCAGGATCCTTCCCCTCCCCTCTAAAGCACTCCCTGTGCATCCTCTTCTCAAGAAACCCACAGCTGATCCTTCTTGTCCAGCTAACTATCACCCAATTTGCATTACTCCCTTTCTGAGCAAACGCCTGGAAAAGTTGGCCATCTCTCAGCTTAACCTTCATTCCAATTTTGTTGGCTGTCTCCAAGACCACCAGTCTGGCTTCAGAGCTGCCAGAAGCACGGAAACTGCTCTCCTGAACATCTGTGAAAATCTGCACTCCAACCTTGACTCTAACATTCCCTCTGTCCTCATTCTCCTCAATCTCTCTTCTGCCTTCGACACCGTCAACCATACCATCCTGCGCAACCGTCAGCATAACAACCTGTGTATCACTGATCAGGCTCTGGCCTGGCTGACCTCTTTCCTCTCTGATCAACCCTCTCAGGTCCAACTTGGGTCCTTCCTATCATCTATCTTCCTCTCTACCTGTATCGTTCCCCAGGGGTCTGACCTCGCGCCTTGGCTTTTCAACCAATACCTGGAAACTCTCACCCACTGCACTGGCATTTTTTGTTCTAATTTCCAGTGCTACGCTGACAACATTCAACTCATTTTCAGGCTGCCCTCGGCCACTTCCTCTCCCTCTCTCATCTCTGATTGCCTAACTGCCATTCAAGATTGGTGTGTTGCCAATGATCTTTGTCTGAATGCCAAGAAGACAGAGATCCTCCTCATCAGCACACCTTCACCATCCTTTCCCCTCACTCTCTGGCCGGCTTCACTTGGCCCTCCTCCTACCCCCACCTGCGAGGCTAAGAACCTTGGGGTCATCTTTGACGCCACTCTTTCCTTCTCCGCCCACATCTCTGAGGTCTCTAAAAGTCAATCTTCCTACTGCACCTCCTCAGAGGTACTCTGCCTTTCCTCTCCTTCCCCCAGAAGCTCATGGTATCCCAAGCTCTGGTTCTCTCTAGGTTGGACTATTGTAACAGCCTCTTTCTAAATCTACCTGCCTCTACTCTCCCCCTTTGCAACTAATCCAGAACAGGACTGCGAGACTTGTCCTTGGCCTCAAGCCCTGGGATCGTATCTCTCCAGCTCTGAAATCTCTCCATTGGCTCCCAGTGGATGCAAGGATTAAATTCAAAACCCTCTGAATTGTTCACAAGGCTTTCTGGGGCCTGGATCCAAAATAATTTCAGCTATCCCTATGCAAATACCTCCCCTCTCGAGCTCTTCGCTCCTCTATCCCTAACTCCCTCAGGGTCAGTTGTTTTTCAAAGAAACGAGCTGGGGGTAGATCTCTGTCTTTGGCTGGGGTCTCCCTCTGGAACAGCCTCCCTGCCACTCTAAAACTTGAGGAGAACCATCTCTGGTTCCGGAAGCACCTCAAGACCTTCCTCTTTTCTTCTGCCTTCGCTCCCCCTCTCCCCTGCTGATCTGTTCTCTCTTGGCACCGTGCACCTGGCACCCTCTGTCCTCTGGGCCCAGGTACCTGCTCACCCTGTCACCATGCCTCACTGCCTACGGGCCACCCCTTGCACTGGGGTCTGTATCTGTACCCATACAGCCCCCCTCCCTTTTTCTTCCTGCACTTAACAGAGCTACCCTGTCTGCTGCCTTAAACCTAGCACTTGCAAATTGCTAGCTGCACTTCCACTGTTTGTTGCCTTTATTATTTAATTATTTATCATTATTGATCTCCCCTCCCTTGCCTTGTCGCGCTCTGAAACACTTGTGTATGAGCGCAATAGAAATAAAATATCAATATCAATAATGCCCACATTTTCCTGTGCTGTTAACCATTTCACGAGTTCTGCCCCCTTTTTAGGTGTGTGCGCTGGACGGTGTGTGCTTTCTCTGGCTGTCACACGCAGGGCTTCTGTGATGTTGCAATGACGTGTGCAGCCGCGCGGATTCGGCGTGGGTATAGGGTAAGCCGTGCACAATGTGTTCCATCAATACGGGTACGGGCACTTGCGTGCATTTTGCACGCGTGCACTGCGATTTTCACGCTTGCTCCCCCGATTTCAGCGCACATTTATCCCATGAATTACCTCGTCTATAGCTTAAAAAGGATTTTTGTTGGTCCATGGTGGTGTCCAGATGACTGAAAGTGCCAGGTCTGAAAGAAGAGGAAGCATACCTGAAAATCTATGAATACGGCTTTCTCATGGTTCCAGGTCAGATATGCAACAAATGATAGAAATACACAAAGTTCTAATTGCCAGATGCACACTGTAACAATGCCAATGACACACTAGCAAGATGTAACCACAACGCCGCCAATGGTGAAAGCAGTTCAACACATACACAAAGAACACAATAACAGGTTTAATAAACTGAAGGTAAAATGTCTCATACACTGGCCTCGCACGACAAAGAATAAGCGATGCACGTCATGACCCAATTAGATCAAACACATGCAAGCAGCTGCAGGTATTAGAAGGGAGTACCGGACGAGCTGTCCAAGGTTGAACAAACTGTCAGGGATATTGGGGCCCGGCATGGACAGATGAGAAGGGAGTGAGTTTGATATTTCTTTTGCCATGACAATGTTTTTATCTCTTCTTTCTTACAAGAAGGTAATTGGACTGTTGTGGATAAGTCTAACACCAGAAGCCAAATCAGTAACAGGCGCCATTATTGGAACAATGTCAGAATATTGTGGTGCCAACCAATTAGAGCATGGTCTGATGATACCCGGGACATGACATCTTGTATAATGGGATGGACCCTTGGTGGTTTTTAAGATATGGGGCCTCATTCCAAGTTAGGCGGTAAGGGATACCGGGCACCGTTAAGGAGACTGGTGCCAGTAATCCCTTACCTCCCAATTCCAAGGTCCAACATGCAAAAAAGCAATTTGCTGTACCGTTGTTAGCGCCTTCCCCCTTCCCATTGAGCCCTATGGGGGCTCAAATGGGAATGGGGAATGGCTTTTGGAATGGGGATTTACCGGGTCCGCCTAGGGCAGAAAGTCCCGGTAAGTCCCCCTCCACCAGACCGGACCCAGGCAGGATTTTGGATGCAGCCACGGCGCTAACTGTGCCTGGGACAGATGTCCACCAAGGTGGTGCATTTATACATACTTGGAGCGCCGATGAAGCTTATCGTTGATGTTGCTGTGTCATCAGATCTTCTGTGGGAACAAAAGCCAGCTATCTTTGTACACTAAATGCCCAGGAGAGGCTACCCTCAAATCTTCTGGGTTCTGTTGACAGGCTGTTCTAGTACCTCTTCTAATCATGACATTCCATGAGCTCAAGGATATCAGTTTCTAAAAGCATCAAAGACAGGCTACTTTGAAATGATGAAGAGATATTGAAGAAGTGGATTCCCAAGATTGTATTAAGGGAAGACAGCATTCTGTAGTTTTAGTATTGTGAAAAAAAGGATGTTCCCTGAGGAGGAAGGACATGCTGCATAGCGTTGGACTGTCCCATGTATGAGGAGAGGACCTGATTATATAGCAGAGGTGTTCTATTTTGTATAGTTTGTGATTGTTGTATTTAGGTTGGGTAGGTTTTTTTTGTGTTGAGAAGGGTTGAGATTTGTAATGATGTATTGATGTTGGTGAAAGGGTTTTAGTTGAATTTGAATTTTATCTGAAGTGCTTTTTGTGGTATATAATAAAAGGTGCAAGGGTTATTTGATTAAGGGGATAAAGGGAATAAGGTGAAGAAAGCTGCTGGAACAGCATTGATTAATGAAATTGGTAAGCAGAGTATATTATTGTGTATGTTGGATACCCCGCTGGAACACATTTGAAAATCACTCCCACAATATGAGGAGAAAACTGTAAAGTAGCACACAGAATGGGTGCATGAAATGGTGGATAAAATGATTTGGCCATGGCCCAGGGATGGTACACCAACACATGAGATTTTAGAGCACATTTATGCACATTTAACCGCCACATATAAAGTAGAAAAATAGATTAAGCATTCTCGAACCATGGAAGATGTTTGAGGAAGAGGAGGGAAGCAAGTACAATTTAGTACAATGAAATATGTGCACCGCCAAACGCTCCTCCTCCTATACAGTGCTCTAGAGCGTCGGCCATGCCTGAACAGTTACCGTCATAGCCAGCTGAAGGATATACCAATCCATGGCCGTACCCCTTGACGAAGACAGGGACATAAGACCAGGAAAGATAAAATATGACACATGCAACTATTTTGCATTGGAGGTAGAGAATGATGCACAGTGACAATCAGAAGACCAGGTGCGAGAAACAAGTCAGGAACTAGAGAATGAGAGGAAAGCAAGAAGAGAAGGACAAAAAAAGGGATATCTCCAGATAAATGGAGGGCAGTGCAAAGTATGTTCAAGATCAACAGCAGAGCTGTCAAGGACGCCCAAGTGAGACTGCCAGCAGAAGTTAATGTGCACAGGTAGGGAGGGGGGGATGGACCATCTGAGCGTGCCAGAGAGAGTGAGTGAACGAACAAGAAGAGATATCGCTCTGAGTGTGGGGCACCCTAACAGTATTGATTATGATTCAGTGCATGGGAACGAGGAGGAATGGGAGGAAGATGAGGATGAATGTATCAGTATTCAGGGTAACGTCCAGCAAATGGACGAGGAAGGCTAACAGGACCTTTGTTTCCTGGGCACCGGGTAAATACAAGATGAGAATAATTATATAGACAATGGCTACAATTCCTGCTACGCTGTATGGCTGTGGCAACAGGGAAACAAGTAAAGAACATACCCACGTGCATAAAGATCAGTACACAGCTTCCTTGTTACAGAGGCGGACAGGATTGGCTCAATACATCCCGTGGCCCCAGACATGTAAGGATAATTTAATAGCTAAGTTGCATTCCCTTACATCAGCGGCAGGCAAATGGATTCATGAGCTGGAGAAGAGAATGGTAGGAATTACCTTGGTTATAGGTGATATGAAGTGTAAGGAAAGAACAAATTGAAAGAAAAAGTAATGATCCACAGCGCTTGTAAGTATAAATTAGACAAAGAGAGTCAAGGCTGCAGGTATCTGGGAAGTGTGGATATACTGCCAGTATGATTCCACTGAGGTAAGTACAAATGCAACACAAACAAGTCCCAGTTTCACTGCACCAAGTATAGCAAAATAAAAATCGGGAGTCCAAGTGATTTGTATGAAAGAACAGCCTTTAAAGTACAAGGTTTAGTACAAGCAACAGCCTAACACATGTTTCGAGCCTTCCACAGCTCTTCATCTGAGGCTATTATTAACCATAAGATACAATAACAAAATGGAGTGTGCAACATTCAATAATATAGTGACACCATACAGTAACATAAGCAGGACGAATAAAGGCATAGCATCCAGGGGAAAAGCAGGGAACCTCCGCTCCCCATGATCGGTATGTATTAGCCTTGGTGTGTTGCAGGGGTGTCCCCTGCTTCCTCAACATGAGAGACAGGGGACTGAAAAAAAAGAAAAAGGCACCCTGCAGCGTCGGATCTGACCCACATTAGAGGGACGGATCTGACACCACAGTGGTGAAGGGGACCTGGCGGCGAGCAAACAGGTAAGTAGGTGAGGAGGAAGGGGGTGGGGGTTGGGGCGACAGCATTTGGTTTGCGGTTTGATCCTCTGATAATTGATCGCGTGTGGGCAGTTTTTTGGCAGACAGTTCGCCGTGATCAATTATCACATGATCAAACACCACCAAACCCTATTATTTGCCGCTGGCTGAGTTTGCCCTATGTAATGAGCCAGATTAGGACCACCACCTCACCCCACATTAATTGGTTACTGTCAGAAGAATTAATGTTCCTCTTTTTTCTGCATATAGTAAATGTGATGCCCAATGTGCCGCCACTATTTTAGGTAATGAGTTTCATGCATATTTGTCCTCCATGACTGATGCTCTGTAGTTTATATCCTGCCAGGTAAAGCTGTGACAGGGGGGACTGGCCACAGCAACCAGAAAAGAGGGAGAAGCTAAAGATCCGACAGCAGTGATACCACCACATCTGCAGTTGCACCCGGCCGACAGGGTCTTTCTTAGAAATGTTTTCAGGAAGTTGGATTCCCCATGTTTTTTGGGGCCATATTTTGTCCAGTGGGCTAATGAATCATCTCTGAAGATACAAGAAAGAAAAGCATGGCTCGACCTTAGTGATGTCAAGAACAGCAACAGCAGCGCCCCCCTGTACTACGAGCAGGAGCAAGAAGAAGAAGAAGAGTACCTGGCCCCCTGATCAATCTGAATTTTTATAAATGCTGTGTGGCCACTGAAGTGATCTTTATAGGACAAAAATGCCATGGCTAGTAGTGTGTATAGTAGTTTTCCTGTTTTCTCTTTCTTTCATTTGGTTAGAACATAGTACACATATGAGGAAAGAAGAAGTAGAAGATATACATGAAGTAGAGAATATACTACCTGGTTTGGCCACATGCAGGAGGTGATAAGAGAGAGATTGAATGTGAGTTCCTATGTTTGTTCTCTCATACCTCACACAACGGGGGCCCCCAGATTGTTTGTAGCACAAGAAATGCCAGTAGGCACAGCACATTGGGATCAATATGAGTTTGCCGGTACACGACAAATGTGGTGGTGATACTGGTTACCTGCACTTTTACCATAGAGGCCAATCATGAGTAGCCAGAAATACCATTACTGTGACACTTAAGCCGTTAATACCATCGCCGAGCACACCCATGCCAGTATTACTGGCAACGGAATACCAGATGCCAGCATTTTGGCCAACAGCATTACCGGCAAAACAGTATTACCGGCTGATCATGAGATGGGAAAACAGCAGTAATAAACCAAATATGTTGGTAATACCCGCAAAAGTACAGCAGATAAACCGCCACCTGCAAGCTGGAGGTAAATGCCCACAGGTGGAAGAAAACAGAGCACAGGTGCTCCCAATCAACCGAGGTGCATTCAATGCACACATGAAGAGTACAGGAGGACCACAAACGAACCTCAGAAACACCAGTCCAACAACACCATGTTGTTACTAGTCTGTGTGAGAATGAGCATGCAGCTGTTGCAATTGGACATTGACCTGCAGGAGAAGGAGGATTATCACAGGGAGCAAGCAGCAGAGAGTGGAGAGGAGGAGGAGGAGGAGGCTGATGGTGAGGCAGATGGTGAGGAAGAGCTGGCGGGAAAGGAGAGCACCCATACCCTGGTCAGGGCCTCACCCTGGAACCTAACAGATGGCCAGATATAACCCTGTATCGTTTTAACAGGGAGACCATAGTGGAAATACTGACCTTGATCCAGGAGTATAGTGGAAGCAGGATCAACATCAGCACTGCCATTCCACCGCTGGTGAAGCTGGTGTCGATCCTTCACTTCCTGGCGACAGGCACCTTTCAGCACACAGTGGCCATGCTGCATGGCATCTCACAGCTAGGCTTCTCCATTGTGCTTGGGCAGGTGCTGACTCCTGCACCATGTTGGACGTTTCATTACACTCCTTACAAACCGGCACAGGAGAACGCCACCAAGGCCAGATTCTGGGCCATGGCACACAAGCCCAATCTACTTGGCACCCTGGATTGCATCCATGTGGAGTTGGTGGCACCCCAGGAATCTGAGGAGGCATACCGCAAGCACAAGCAGTACCACTCCATTTACATCCCGGTCATCTGTGACCCCACCCTCATCATCCCGCACTGCTGTGCCCAATTTCCAAGATCCACACATGATGCCATAGTCCTGCAAAACATCATGCTGCAGGGGTAAATGGAGAGGCACAGATGCCAACAGACCTGAATGTTTGGTGAGTACATGTCCAAATACACTGACCTTGCTGTATGAAGGACATGCAATTGGGGAGTGATGGGGTGACACATGTTGTGAATGCATGCCCTGACATGGCCCTGTACATGCTGGACCCACTTGCTCACCCCCACACATGACATGCTGCACTCCACAGGAGTAGGACATGGACCATGATACAGCAGGAAATGGCCAAGCTATGCAACCCTCACACACTGAACTACAGGTACCAGAACGCAACACCTCAACTCCCACAACATGCATGGGCTGCAAAGGGGCGACAGGGCCACCTAGTGGTGTCCAAAGCATGTCTAGGAGGCCCCGCAGGCTCAAGGCAAAAAGGCTGAAGATGACAGTTGGCAACGAGTTATGCTTCAATTACAAACCATTACTGCCAAATGTTCGTGGCTATATTTTGTTGCACTCATAATATCCGGTTAACAATTTATATTTCACTGACATTTCATCAAGATTTGACATTCCAGATGCTTTTTCCCAGTCAGCTTGACCCCGAGTGAGACCTCTTGTATCGCTGCGTTGCCTCTGGCTGATTTATTTCATTGTTTCCTATTGCTGATGGGCTTGTGGTCAAAATACAGGTACCTCTCCACTTTCTCCATGGGGTGGTGCCGTGTTCTTTATCTACAATCAAACTTTTCACATAAAATACAAATGTATTATATAAATAAAATAAAAGCATGTATGTATATACAGTATACTAAAGTTTCATAGAAAGTGTCTTAATACCCATGTTAAACAAATGTTCCATACACTGTATTCTACGGCGTCGTCTATGGCGGAACAGAAGAGAAATAGTCAGTGGAGTTCTAATTCAATCGTAGTTTAACTCTATTCACAAAATTGAATAGTGCAATGTGCAGGGTTTAAACAGTATGCCCAAAACATTTCATTCATGATGTTGTCGTAGTCACATGTGAATTTGCCCAACATAGTCATGTATAGCTACCCGTTGGCTTGACATTCCGTTAACACGTGTTTTGCCATTTCTTGTATATGTTTAAGGGCACACATGCGGCAGGTCCTGTCATCAAATGGCATTCCCAACGTTTGCCCAATACTTGACAAAACAGGCAGCTTGTTTATTCTGAGTAACGGCAAAAATCTTCGTAAGTCACGTGATTGGCACAACCTTAGGTAGCCTTGGGGGGACCGGTACACGTGAGTTTGCTTTTGAAACTCCCGGTAGTTTTTTATTTTCTAATTTTCCTAGGTGGGTATAATTTGACAGCCAATCCCATTTTTCCAATGTATTAACAAACACTTCTTGGAGGCAATAATAATCCTTTTCCCAATCCGGTACACATTCAAGTTTCACAAAAGTTGTATTCAGTTTGTCAGTGATTAACCAGAAGGTGGTTTTGGTCAACCCACATAGTTAACTGCTGCAACAGTAAACCCGCAAAAACATTCCCTGAGACATCAGATTTTTTCCAAGAGGTTGAGATTTTCCTTTCCTGGCTCTGATACTTTATTAAATAGTTCAAATAGCACTCCGGTCCAATACTCAGGATCGTTGTTCAGGACTGTATTTGCTATACCGTTAAGTCCTGGCGTTCTTGATTTGTTTTTACTTCCGTATAAGGTTCTCGAAGTCCACTATTCAAAATTCAGCCCATGACTTTTAGTGATACCCAAATCTAAATTCCCAACCCGTTGTTTGGCTTCAAAGACACGACTGATGTAGTGCGTCCGCTCATGTGCACCGATAGGGTTAATTATTTGCTCGGCTTTGCATTAATTCAGGAGTTGCCACATCTTACTTAGATTTTTAGTTGAGGCAACTGCAATTAGACGCTGCCATTGAGCAATTTTCATGTGAACTGTGCCACTATGTCATCCACCTGTGGTATTTATTTTTTATGGCAGTTATTAACTTGTGGAATTTATTCAGGAGTACCTGCAAATTATTCATCTTGCGTATGCTGCTTCTCATACCTCTCTTGGCGTTTCTAATTTCTTTGTCGTATACATGGCGATGATTGACTCTAGAATGAATTACATAAGAAGCCTTTGTAGACGCAAAACGTGCGGCAATGGCAGAGAGCCGGGCCTCGATTTCATCAGCTGATAAAGCAGTGAGATGCTCTTTATCTGCGCTCTGCTGTTCCCGCATATACTTCAGCATGTTATTAATATTCGCCAACTAGCTCTATTGCCACCAGGGCTGACCTCTAGGTCACCCAAGGGCTAAGATCTCCCCAGCAGCCTTACCTTGGACCACTAATGATAGCATGGCATGATCGCTATGCGCACGTTCAACAATCGTTAGTTTCCTAGTACTTGGGATTACTTCATCATTTACAAATAGGTAGTCAGGGGTAGATGCCTTCCCCCCAGATTTCCATGTATAGCCACCGGGTGGATCACCACACACCCTACCATTCAGCATGTGGCCACCCCAGGCTGCTGAGTAATCTAGCCAGGCTCACCTCGTTGGGTTAACTCTTTTTTTTGTCATGTTGCTTGTTGCACTAGTGAAGTCAGGCTCTAGGCATTCACTTCCACATCCACATTAGGCATTCAAATCACCCCCTATCATGAAACTCCCGCCAATTAAAGTGGTACTGATCACTTCCGCTATTGATCCCATTATTTTGTCTGCATAATTACTCCCAGGCAGAGAATGCCACACGGCTACGTGTAAATAGGTGTTCTTCTACTTGTGCTGTTTGTTTTTGCCCGTTTAGCAGCCAGCTTGTAAGTCTTCCATTTGTCTTGGTAGTTTTTTTCCTTAGTAGACCATTTGGTCTTGCCTTTTTGGTTTGTGGGCACTGCTACCGGATCCACTAATATTTTAGGTTTTCAAGTGATGAGCACATCCTTTGCTACCATATTTTTCATGTTAATCTTATTTTGATTTTGATTCTTTTGGCGTTTCATAAGCCTTCCTAGTTTTCTACTAAGGTATATTGAAGAGTCATTGTGTAGAACGATACACACTTCCCCCATTGGCAGGTTCTGTTCCACTTCCTCGGGTTCTGCATCTGTTGCTCTCTTCTGGTATAATGGAGCTTGCACCATGTCAGTGCCGCAATCAATGTGTCCCATCCACAATCGGATACCTGATGATGCTAGGACTAACCTTTTAATGGGAACTGGATAGATGCTAATTGTGCTTGCATGTCATTGTGTGGACCATTCAATTCTTCAGTGTCACTGGTACTCCTTGTCAGCCACTACACAATAGGTAAATTAAGAGAGGTCGAAAGTCTCTGCAAGTTAGTCGGATTAAACCTGCCTTTAGCCCCTGCGCTGTTACCCTGATTTCTGGTGTTTTATTTTCTTGCACTTCATCAACTGTCTCTGGAGTGTTGCTAACTATTTTCTCTGGAGCCAGGGTTTTTGCAGCGTTTAACATAGCTCCAATAATGAATTGTTATTATAGATGACCACCCATGATGATTCGGCTGTATTGATTTCATTTAGATTGTTCACCTCACTGGGTATTGTAGCCAGTGTGTAAACCTTCTCTGGTTATTTGTCAATTATGTTAGCTGGTGCTCCCACCGAAAGAAATGATATCATTTTACTGGAATTGTTTCCACGCTCGATTTTATTTCCTGGCAAACTCGAAATTGGGCAGGTAAAATTAGCCCTCTTCGATGTTGACGGTTCTGACCTTTTCTTCTTTTAATAGGGAACATGATTTTGTAAGTAGTAGTTATTGTTCCTTTTGATTTTTCTCAGCATTTCGTAGCGTACGCTGCTTAAGTTTTAAATGAAAACTTGAGTAGTGTAGGACAAAGTCAGCGCATAATCTTTTTTGCAATACAAAATGTCTTTGCACGGACTTTGCATGGCAAAAATACACTTTGCACGGTTCTGTGAAGCTGGGTTTGTGTTGGCAGTGCAAAGTCACTTTTCAGCAGTGGAAAGTCACTTTGAACCGGGCAAATATTCCATGAATCGGGCACTTATTGTTTACAATCTCCTCGGGCTGCTATCTTCCAGGGCTATTTACTGAACAGCCACGTTCCAGGGTAATAAATGGTAAATTTGGGGATGTAGTATACAGTCGACTTTCATTATGGCTGTAACTTCCTCACTTCCCCACAGTCCGTTCAAAGGCTTTTTGCCCACAATCACCGGCTTAGGTCTTTTGGCTCCTATACACAATAATCTGCAGCCCCTTGGTGCTCCTGGAAGTTCCTAATAGCTCCTAATGGTCCACACACTTCGCTGTTGTGAAATACGGTCATGACACCTGGTTGCCCGTTAGCCTGGATACTTAATTCATGATATGGGCAGATTTTACTATTTCTTCACGTTGCGAAGGGAGAATAAAATGGCTGTGAGTCACGGTCTGACAAGAGCTACCAGAAATTGCTGGTACAGTCAAACAGGCCGTCCCCAGGGCTGGACTGGGAACTAAAAGAGGCCCTGGAAATAATTACTGGGGACCAAAAGAGGCCCTGGAAATAAAGTTCAAAGTGGCCCTAAATGACACATTTTCTGCAAGCCCAGTGCTTTTCCTATGAGAAAATTTGGAAATACCACAGAAAAGAGGCCCAGGGTGCAGAGTCCCACTGGGAAATCTCCAGAGTTCACAATAGGCCAGTCCACTCCTGGCCGTCCCCCGTGTCTTAATGTCAATATTCAGCTTGCACTCACCATTCTCTGTAGAGGACTATCCCGTGAAGCAGTGAAGTAACTTTGCTGAAAATGTTGGGAGGGACATGACATCTGAAGAAAAGGTGCCCCAGCCAAATGAATGGGGACAAAATAGTGTGCCATGAAAGTTGGGGGAGGGGAAACACTCCTCTCTCCCCCTAAAATTACGCCCATGCACTGAGGTTACCGTTTGTATGCAGTGTTGTAAACTAGCAAGTGAGGATGAAGCGAGGAAGGAGCCAAAACGTCCTGCAAAATCTTCCAAAGGCTCAGTGTCTCCTCGCTTGGGAGTTGGTGTCCCTCTCCCCAACCACCAAACACAAAACACACTGCTGCACATTGCTGTGCTTCGTGCAGTGTGGGGCCATTATGTAGTGTAAGCACCTCCTTCTCCTCCAGCAGAGAGTACCGACAGACTCAGAGCTCACATATTCTGTCACAAAACACACTACTGTACACTGCCAAACATGCACCTACAGTTAGTGTTGTCCTCTTAACACAGTGCACGCTGGCGCATGTGGTCATTGCAGCTATTCACCTACTGTGAGTTTTGCACTCTTAATGCTTTGCATGCCATTGACCTGCCATATATACTAGCTATGGTCCCACAGTGAGTTTTGTGCTGTTATCTCAGAGCCTGCTGGAATGTGTAGTTACTGCCAGATATGCACCCACAGTGAGTTTTGTGCTACTAATCCAGTACATGATCTTATATGTAGTCTCAGACAGATTTGCGCCCACTGAGCTCTGTGCTTTAATGGCAGTGCATCCTGGGACACATCATCACTATCAGATATGCTCCTACACTGATATTGGTGCTCTTAATGCAGTGCATGTGTAACTATGCACATTTGTACAGCAAGCTTTGTGCCCTTTATGCAGAACATGCTTTGGTTTGTACTCTCTCCCAGATATGCACCCAGAGTATATTGTGTGCTCCTGACAAAGCATGTGCTGAGGCATGTGGTCACTGCCAATGATGTACCCACAGTGAATTGTGTCTATTTAATATAGTATGCTGGTGTCTGTAGTCACTGCCAGATAGGCACCCACACTGAGTGTTGTACTCTTAATTCAGTGCATGTTGAGATGTGTAGTGACTGCCAGATATGTGCCTACAATACATTTGTTCTATTCACACAGAGCATATGTAATTATGTATACGTGTGAAGAACGTGCCCATCTTAGGTTAATGTTACATTTTAAAGTCAACTGTTCCTTGTATCTTTTAGTTTAGTTTTTTTTCCTCTTCTATTATAGAAGTAATTGTGTATTCTGTTGTAAAGGTACTCTCAATCATACACCAAACCAAAATAAGGGAGCAAACCAAGGTGCACGAAGAAACCAGCTTTATTGATACATTCGACCAGTAGAAGGTCCACAAATGTTCTCAACTACTTTCTGGTAGCCCAGGGGTTCTAAACTGAACAAATGAAATCGTCATATTCATTAAAAAAAATAATCACAAGCTATGATTGGTTATTAGAATAAAATCACCAATATTGTAGCAATACTTTACGAGACTGAGAATGAGGATATCAGAGAAAAACAACCAATTCCTGTCCCCTTCTGCTGCAAAGTCAGTTGTGCACACTCTGCTTCTGACACTACTTCAGGAGGCACCATAATAAACTTCTGAATATCTGAAAAGTGCATGCGACTATGAGACACAATCCTTACGCAGTCACCCTTGCTCTATGCATCATGGTCCTGTGAAGAAAGCGGGTCAAAGAAGACCAGTTGGTGGATATATAGGTTCTCAAAACATGTCAACTGGGTAATGATGATAATCCACTACTGGTCTTGCTTGGTAAGAGGTCAGTGTGGCCATCTGTGTTTGTTCAATTGGTCTTGAAACCCATAACCTGCCCCCTCGTAGTTGCAGTTCAAATGGATATGTGGCATGATTGGGGCCTTTGTCTTAGACCACACGAGGTGCCTCAAGGACAAACATGTGAGAGAGCTTACTTTCATACAAACTAGTATCTGATCTCTGAAGACTATGGTTGATGGGAACAACAGGACCAGGATTTGGGAGTCAAAACAGAATCCTCAGATCCAGTACATTTGAGTTCCATAAGTTACAGCTAACCTTTTACTTCCTTTAAAGTTTAGCTTCTCTTCAAGTTACATTTTAGGTACACTTAGTTTCTTCTTTCAGTTGTATTTTGAGTACACCTTGGCTCAGCCCAACTAAAATATTCAATGTCCCTGGTAATTCATCTTCAGTCAATTTGGCACGACCTAGCAGTGGTGCCCAATTCATGGCTTCTTCTTTAGTCAGCCCAGTTAATTGTGCTACTGTACTCAATGGTTCTGTCTTAGTGTATTTGGCTCATCCTACCAGCAGAGCTGCAGCCTAGTACTGCATTCTCAAACTAATGATTTTGTCCTCAATGGTTTTGATTCTACCTACTAGCAGAGACACTCCATGTTTGCTTTAATGTGCCATTATTTTCTGGCCTCTACTAGAGCACTACATCTCTCCTTTATCAACTGTGTTTTCCAGTCATTGACATGAGGGAAGAGTGGTGCTAGAGCATGTGCCTCAAAATAACATTCTCATTTGCTGTGTCCAGTCCTCCCTGACTTACAGATGCCATTATGTAGGCAGTGTGTGTCTCATCCATCTCTCCTTCTTGTGCAAGCAACACCACAGACTTAACTACACCAAAAGGAGGCCACACTGCTAGTGGTGGCAATGCTGCAGCCCTTCTCATGTATGTGCCAATGAGACAGGCTCTGATGGACCAGACCCTGGGGGCTAGCAGGGAATTTGTGCCAGCTGAGGTTTAAGGGTTGTCGGGGTCAGCTATTGCGTGAATGGCAATGATTTTTAGTGTCATCCAACACTTCCTTTTCACTGCCATCATGCATGGAGGGTGCTATTCTTGTGAAGTATGTGGCACATGAGGTGTGTTCCTCACACATGTGCTTGAGCCACATGCTACAAGGCCTTCTGAATGAGAAGATGTCCAAGACAATCTTCCTTCAGGTCACAGTAGTGGAACTGCCTTGGATGTAGACATGTCAATGTCTAAATAGTGAACAGTGTGCTCCAGAAACTCCTGCAGTGACTCTGTGGCTAATACAATGTCCCCTGGATTGCTGACAGCCAGTCCCTAGGTCACTGTTGCCTTCAACAAAGCTGCTGTCATCTCCACTAGAACCACTGTCGCCTCCCCCACACACACTATGTCCATCTCCTCATACTTTTTCCCTCCTCCTGGATGTTGGAGAATTCCTCCTCTGAAGCATAGATTCTGAGCAGTCCAGCTAGTCCTATTATCAACATGGTAATCCCTCTCCAAAAAATCATCATGCTGCTGTATTAGGCCTAATGAGTCAATATACAATGGAAACGCATTGCCAAAGGCAAACACATTGATCTGTGCAAGGCTCACAAGAAGGAAAACAGTTGTCCAAAACACAAATAGCATGATATGTGTTAGGCAGAATCACCTACAGTAGCCTTGAGGAACACTACAGGCAATTAAGACTACAAGTGTCAGTACAATTTTACCTTTGGTACAATCCTGTACTACACAGTTATGTGGTAGCAGTGGCTGAGCAGCCAGACTTATCTCAAGAGTTGAGTGAGCAGCAGAACAAGTTAACAAAACACCAACTAATACAATGATTCAAATAGACACTTCCCAAAGGTTTCTTGGTAAAGGAATATATATTTATTTACTCAGTCAGTTACAAAACATTACACTAGCATCAGCATCTCAATTTCACACACTAATAAACCACAAAAATCCAACCAGTAAGTAAATGAACAAGTTTAGCTCCAAACAGAAGTGGGAGCAAAATGGCACTTCAGATACTTAATAAAGGAGGGAAAAGACAAGGTTATAAGAATAGACAGCCCACATACATTCATAGGCAGGGCAAAGGGTTCAGTTAAATACAACCAACAATTCTTCTCAATAGGCCTGGGCCAAAGTCAGTGGTTCAGAGTCTTTTGTATCGGATAGCACAGTTCTGGTATGTAACGGCTAAGTCTTTGCCACATATTTTTAAAGGATTTGGCTAGGTGAAATGTTCAGCAAATGTTTAGGGAAGGACAAGCCTTCATATTTGAAGAAAGCTTCACACACTTTCTCGATGGACGAAAAGATTTCCGGACCGCGTTTGCACAGTACAATGAAGAAAGCTGTAGCTGAGGCACTTGTTTCTGGCAGTTCGAGCAGATCTCGCTGTTCCCGAGCCTCAGTCGTGGGGACAAGAAGGAGGTTGACGGGAGGTTCCTCCACGGCCTAGGGAAGAGGCCAAAAGCTGTAGCAAGACGTCGGTTTAAGGTGTGAGTGCCTTAAAGTCCACAAGCTGGTTTCCTTCCATCTGGCTATCCGGTTTTCAACAGCACTCTGATGAAAATTCGACCAGATGGGGACGGTGTCCAGGTAGCTTGCGAGTTGGTTGTTCCCACCAAACTCAAGGGAAGAAGTGAACCTTGAAGGCTTTCTCTGTCGTCGGAGTTTCAGGCAATTCGGACCCGCAGCAGGGCTTCAGCGGTCATCCAGGAGTTGCAGCAGTCCTCTTCCTTCCTCTCCTCTTCAGTTCTTTCGTTCCAGTGGTCGACTCTGCTTTACAAGTCCCAGAGACCTGCTTTTAAACAGTTTTCCCCCATTTATTCCAGCCTGGTTGTCACTCACACAGCAGGGTGGCTGTCCTTGTCGGACAGTCAGCCAGCCAATCACGCCAGAGTGCATTCAGGTCTCCTAGGAGACTAAGCACATTGAGTTTCGGGCAACTCCCTCACATCCTTTCCACCCCAGACACTCAGGCGCAAGAGGAGGGCTTCAGAACTGAAGCCCGCCAAAGGCCAATTAACAAAGGAATCAAACCTGGTTTGGCGCACAGAGACAAACACAAGAAGGACCTTTCCTAAAAGAAATGACGAAAAAAGATGATCGTAATCTCTTTTCATAGATAGGTCTTGGGCACCATATTGAAAAACATGGCTGACTCAATTTTTAGCTACTGTTGTTAGCGGTCGGGAAAAATCATGGTAGTTTGATCTAAACCACTGGCACCAGCCATTTAAAGTAGGAAAGGGTAACATTTTACTGTTATATGAGTGTTTTGACTCAGGGGAAGCTAAGCAACCCCTCCTGGGTCAGTAAATTTAAAGAGACTAGTAAAGTCAATTTAACTTTACATGCTCTGGGAGACGGTAGTCAGTCCCAGAGAAGGTATTTAAACCTTGGGAAGTCTGAAAGACAACCCTGGGCCACTGCACTGAAGGTGCTGTGTGACACACAGAAAAAGATGATGCCTATGAAGTTGTTTAAAACACCATAACCAAAGAACACAAAAGTAAAAAACACATAAAAAATGCATGAAAGAGTGGGTAAAAAGACTCACACCCTTTCCAGGTAAAAAAATCTAATCCCAGAAATCCAGCAAATTTGCTGGGGGTCTCAAAAGATAAGGGAAATTAGCACATATTGAGAATTCTCCGTAACATTCGTCCCACCCAGACTAAGGTACAGGAGGATTTAATCCACTCCTGGATGAATCTCCTTACTCCAGACGGTCATACATCCTGGAGAGACCATCACATTTTGGTGTCGACACCCTGACCTGGGTTCAATGGTAAAATCAAACCCTTGCAGGCTGATTGACCATCTCAGTAGTTTTGGGTTTTCCCCTTGTATTTGCATCAACCATGTTAAGGGTTGGTGGTCAGTGTGAATCACAAAAGTAGATCCATACAAGTATGGCGTAAACGTCTTCAGTGACCACACAATAGCAAAGCACTCACACTCAATGATTGCCCACCTTGTTTCTGGTTCCTTCAGCTTTCTTCAGCTTCCTGCTGATGAAGCAAATGGGGTGCTCCCTACCTTTCTCATCCAGTTGACTAAGGACTACACCTATACCTGTATTTGAAGCATCTGTCAGCACAATGAAGGTTTGGTTATAGACAGGGGCTCTTAGGACTGGAGCTTGACAAAGGGCTTTCTTTAGGCCTTCAAAGGTTTGAGTGCACTCCTCATTCCACCTGACCTTTTTAAGGAATTTGTGAGAGGATCACAATCACAGGAGAAGCTATGGTCCCATAGTTCTCAATGAAGTTCCTATAGTACCCAGTGAGGCCTAGCAAGGCTCTCACTTGGGTTTGAGTAGGAGGGATGACCCGGTTTTGTACAGCTTGTACTTTGCTAGGCAATGGCGGATTTCACCTCCTCCTACGTCATGTCCAAGGTAGACCACTTTACTCTGACCAATTTGACATTTACTAGCCTTTATGGTCCTATCGGCCTGTAAGTGACTTCAATGCAGCACTCCAACTAAGTCAATGCCTAGTCTGGGATGCCCAATGGAAGCCCTTATTTATATATTTTTATGTCAAAAGTTCTTTAAATCTGGATGATGAACCCTTATATAACGCCCCTCTCTTTGAATCCCCATGACCTCACTGAGCGAAGAAGTAGGTTGTTTTGCAAATTAAAAGGTTTATTTGAAGAATTAAACAATATATATGATCACACTTTTATGAACAAAATAGTATTTGAATAGCACACGCAAAATTGATAATCTCTTTAATCACTTAGGAGTAGGACTATGAAGGATACTGTAGCAGAGAATACTTTATGTGATTCAAGAAAATGCAATAATGGGAAAGAAGGCAACACAGAAATAACTTGATATGATTTCAATCAAAAGATAATGTGATCACTTTTTCCCCTGTGACTACTCACTCCCCCCCAATATGAAGAGATGGAAATGAGGGCACACAGGTTTTAGGAATACAATCAAGAATGCAGTTCAATTCCAGTTCCCCCCAGCAAGCTTAGAGAAAACAGGTATGATATTTAAAACAGGCAAAAAAGCTTTAGAAAGTTATTGCAATGATTGGGAAAATCTGCTAAATTGATTTTAATACACTAAAAGAGATTCAGGATGAGTGATAGTTACTTGAGCTTGGTTCAGGTCAACACTAGCAACGATTCATGAATGATTATCAAATTGAAAATGAATTTCAGCAATTGAGAACAATGAACAGCTATTTTTACAAGTGGTGAAATGGAGCTAAATTTCAATTAGCGGCAATTTTTCCCGCGTGCTTAAATCGCGATTACGGAAAAACCATAATAATTATTTGGAAAGTCATTTTGGGTTTGTTGGAAAGCTTAGGATCTTGGCTTTAAAATGGCAGTTACATTTCGCTTCTAGGACGTGTGGTTCAAAGTTACAGATGTTTTTGTGAGGGTAGATTTGCAGAAATAAAATCAAGATTTCAGAAATGACAGGTGCGCTTTACAGATTTGAAATCAACAGGATGGACACAAGATACTATAATGCAGTTCTGGATAGGTTAAAATGGTTGGAATAGGATAACTTTAATTTATTTTTAAAATTTGTTTATTGGCATTTGTGGTTATATGCATTACACATTTTCATTAGTCAGGCCTTTAGCTCAGGCTGACTGACTTACTTGCAGGTAACATGCCATTACATTCACAAAAGTTAACAACATTAATACAACATAAAAACATTAACTGTCTCCTTATGGGGGTTAGCTGGAGGTTAGTCCGTCTTCGGAGGGGGGGGTGGGCGGTTGGCACGGCTTTGGGGGGGCCATCGGGAATCCTTCTGGGATGGCCTGGTTGACGGGGGGCCGTATTCCAATGTTTATTCGTTTCAGTGGGTCGGTAGGGTGTTCGAGTTCATTATTCAAGGGGGTTTATCATCGGAGGATCGAAATATTTTAGCCATAGTGTCTTTCCATGCCTCCAGTGCCGTGCTTGATTCTTCGGTGGATCTGGCTATGCTGTCCTCCCAGGCTTTGGTTTCAGCATTTGCCCACCTTTCCAGTTCGATGCGCCAGGCTTTACAGCTCGGACCCGCAGGTTTTTTCCATGCCATGGCGATGGTCCTCTTGGCTGTTATACACAACAGGTCCATCAATTTCACAACATGTTTAAGTTTGGCTAGCCTGGGGTAGCTACCCAGGAGACATTCCGCTGGGGTCCATTTGTATCTCGTGACTTCAGCTACTTCGCAAGTCTGCTTCACTTTTGCCCAGAGAGTTTGTGTCTTAACGCAGTTCCATAGCATATGGATCAGATCTGCTCCTTCCGTCCCGCACCAGTTACACTGTGCTTGGTTGTTCTTATTAAACTTTGCTAGTTTTCTTGGAGTCAGGTAGGTGCGGTAGAGGACATTGATTTGTATTAATCGGAATCTCTGGTTCCTTGACACTTCCTTCGGGAACGACAGTGCCCTGAGCCATTCGTTGTCGGACATTTCCTGCCTCATGTCCATTTGCCAGCGGGCCCTCATTGCTTTGCTTCGAGGGTTGGGGATGTTGCGCATGATGCTGTATAACTGCGATACTACCTTCCCACCATCGTTCAGGTTGTATATCAATGTCAGAAAGGGATCTGCCTCCGGTTCCTCGGGCCAGGTGGCCCATCTAGATCGGGCTATGTTCCAGAGCTTTTGGTACCACAAGAATTGTCCGGCGTGGATATCCTCCATCTCCCGTATTTCGGCAAATTCTCTAAATATGCCGTCCATGTAGAGGTCGCCCCAAGTGTATAGCCCTTTCCTTTCCCACGATCTGATGTTGTTCAGGTTAACGTGTGTTTCGCCCAGGCCAGCCAACATCGGCACTTCTTGGTAGTATGGTTGTTTCAGGTGCTGGATCATCATAGCTCTGTGCCATATTCTCTTGCCTAGGTCTGCCAGGAATGGTGGTTTGCACATAAGGTTTTTAGGGGCCCAGATCAATTCTTTCAGCCGAAGCGGCTTTATCAGCCCTTGCAGCAGAGGGGACTCGGAAGTGACATCGTCTGCTAGCCATTTGGATACATGGCTCAGTTGGGCCGCCAGGTAGTATTTTTCTAAGTTTGGTAGTTGAATTCCTCCCTGCTCATACGGCAGGACCAGCGTAGATAAGGCCACCCGGTGTCTGCCGTTTCCCCACAGGAATTCCCTGATTATTGCGTCAAGGAGTTGGAAGAAGGGTTTTGTAATGTAGAAGTGCACGTTTTGAAATCCGTACAGGAATCTGGGGAGGATGATCATTTTAACTATTGAGGCCCTGCCTAGCATAGACAATGGAAGCTTTGCCCAGAATTTTATGGATTTCCTAAGTATGGGAACCGCTGCCTTCGTGTTATGCTCATGCATCAGCTCCGGGGTATGCATTACTTGGATCCCAAGGTAACGGAAAGCCGTCGTCCGCCACTCGACGCCCACCTTGGGGAGTTCATCGGTGCTTCTATTTTTTAATCCTGCTAGTGGGAACAAGCAGGATTTAGTTTTGCTAAACTTAATGCCAGAGTATTTGGCATAGTTGTCAAGGACGTCCAATATTGTCGGGACATTTTTATGGGGGTTATTTACGTATATCAGGACGTCGTCGGCATATAATGAGATGATGTGGTCTATTCCTGCCAGCCTGATCCCTGCATCAAAGAACTGGTTTCTAAGGTAAATTGCTATGGGTTCTAGTCCCAGAACGTATAGCATGGGAGAGAGTGGGCAGCCCTGCCTAGTGCCCCTTTGGATGTCCCAGGCTTCCGACACGTATTTCCCAGTTTTGAGCCTAGCCCTCGGATTATTGTATAGGATCTTAACCCATCTGATGAACCTTTGGCCAATTCCAAATCCCTCCATAACCGCTATGAGCCACTCCCAGTATATGGAGTCAAACGCCTTAATGGCATCTAGAGACAGTAGTGCTAGTTGTTCGTCACATGCGTTGGTTTGGGCTATGATATGTTGGAGCCTTCGCAAGTTCAAGGACGTGCTTCGGCCGGGTATAAAACCATTCTGGTCTATGTGTATGACGTCTCCAATCACTTTGGAGAGTCGGTTTGCTAGGACCGTCGTCAATATTTTGACGTCATAATTCAGCATAGCGAGCGGTCGGTAGGAATCGCATTTATCGGGAGGTTTATCGGGCTTGAGCATTGGTATCACCAGGGTTTCTCTCATGCTGTCTGGTAGGATGCCTTCTTCGTAGGCTTCTAAGAAGACCTGGTGTAGTAGGGGGGTCAGGGAAGGTTCAAATGCTTTATAAAACTCGTGGGGGAGCCCATCTGTCCCCGGGGTTTTACACGTGGCTAGGGAGCGAATGGCTTCTGATATGTCCTCTTGTGTGATGTCAGAGTCTAGGGTCTCGGATCGTGTTGGCGATAGTCTGGGTAGCCCTATTTCTTCTATGGTGTCCAAGATTTGTTCTTGCGGGACTTTTTCTGTATGGGAATATAGTCTGGCATAGTAAGCTTTGAAGGCATCGTTGATGCCCTGTTGGGTACCATGCACTGCACCATGTTCATCCTGTAGTGTCGTGGTTATGTGTTTAGGGTGCTCTCTTTTACAAAGCCAGGCTAGTAGCCGGCCAGGTTTGTCCGCTTCTGAGTGTGTTCTGTTTGTTCTGATTATGAAATCAAATTTGGCTAGTCTGTCCCATGCCCCTGAGCAGTCCTCCCTAAGAGTTCTGAGGTCATTCTCCCTCCCGGGGGTATCCACTGGCGTGGATTCAAGTGTTAATATCTCACATTCTTTCTGTTCAAGGGCGGTTTTTAGGGTTCTCCTGATTCCTCCGGCTTTCGCTATAACTTCCCCTCTCGTAACTACTTTTAGGGCGTCCCATAATGTCCTGGCATGTTCGACGCTACCTGAGTTTTCAGTTATGTAGTTCTCTATAACTTCATGTAGTTCCTCCCTGAAAGCTGGATCTATTAGGGCCTCGGTGGGCATTCTCCACATGGGGATGGGTGGTCTGGGGCTATTGTGTCGCCAGTCTAGCAGTAGGGGGGAGTGATCGGAGATAGTCCTCCCTAGGTACTGCGTGTCACTTACTTGGGGTAGGTGTTCTCTGCTTATGAAGAAGTAATCAAGCCTGGTGTGAAGTTTGTGGGGTGATGAGTAGTATGAGTAGGCCCTTTCGGCTGGGTGTAATTCCCTCCACGTGTCGGTCAGATCCAGTTCCTTTAATAAGGTGACTAGGGATTGAGTGGCTGCGGAGGGGCCCTTCTGTGGGGACCAGGATCTGTCCAGTTCTGGGTCATGAACACAGTTAAAGTCGCCTCCCCACAAAAAGAGGCCCTCCCTGTACTGCACCATCTTGGAACCCAGTGTTTTCAGGTGGTTGGGGATGTTGTTATTGGGGAAGTATGAGTTAACTATGCAAATCTCTTTGTGCTCAAGGGTGCCCCATATTATGAGGTATCTGCCCTCTGGGTCTATTTCCGTTTTATGCAGGTGGATTGGTGTTCGTGGGTTGATCCAAGTGTAAACCCCTCTGGCGTATTTAGAGTAAGGTGCTCCGAAGCCCTGTCCCCCCCAGTACTCATCAAGCTTTGCGTTTGCTTCCTTGTCACAGTGTGTCTCTTGTATCAGGGCTATGTCCACTTTCTTCCTACTTAGGTAGGATTTGATTCTATTTCTACGAAGGTATGTGCCCAGGCCCCTTACGTTCCAGGTCAGTATCTTAATGTGCGTTGCCATCTGGGTTATGTTGGAGGTGCGGGAGGGTCTTGCTCCTCCCTGGTGTGTCTGCGTTCTCATCTGGGGCCTCAAGGTCAACCCTTGCTCGTGGACTCCTGCCCCTCCCAGCCACCGTTCTGGCCCCCTGGCCCTCCAGTTGTGCTACTTCATTTGGAGACTGACTAACTACTTCAACTACCATTCCGGGGAATGGATTAACATTACAAAACAACAAGAAGAAGCTGCCCCCAGCAGTTGTTTCAAACTCACAACGCTCGGGGGCTCTCAAGCCTTCCATACCTCTCCAGGTCTTCGGGTTCGGGCGGTGTGTAGCTGCGTTGACTACACCTTGTCTGTTGGGGGGGTTCAGCAGCTGTCTTGTGATTGGGGCTCCTGCTTCCTGCCCAATCTTTCTGTTTCCTTGATGCGGATTTGGGTTCAATCATTACGTTCTATTTCGCTTGCGTTGGACTCTTGCGGAGTCAACTTTTGCTGCTTTTCGCCTGTTCCTCTGTGTCTTCCGCTAGGTTATTATGTTCGAGCCATAAGTTTGCCGCGTCCGGGGTTTCCAGGAAGATCGCCTTCCCTTTGTGTATTATTTTAAGTCTTGCTGGGTACAGCAGCATGTATTTAAGATTTAGTTTGCGTAGTCTGGCCTTTATGGGTACAAAGGAATTTCTTGCTCGCTGCACCACCGGCGTGTAATCAGGGTACATGACTACTAATGCATCGTTTCTTTTAATCTCTCCCCCTTCTCTGGAGAACCTCAGTATAGTTTCTCGGTCCCTGAAATTCAAAATTTTTGCAATCATAGGTCTCGGGTAAGACCCTGGGGGTGGGCGTTTCTGGAGAGATCTGTGGGCACGTTCCACGGAGAACCCCTGGGTGAGGTTGCCTGCCCCAATTTCCTGTAGTAGCAATGATTCTATGAATTCTGTGGGGTCTGAGCCCTCCATGCCCTCCGGGATTCCCAAGATTCGAACGTTGTTCCGTCGTGCCCGGCCCTCTGCTTCCTCGGATCTTGCTTCTAGTCTTGCCACCCTTGTTTCTAGCGCTTTGACCTTCGCTTGTAGTCCCTGCGTCGCCTCTGAGGTCTCACGTGTGGTGGCTTCTGTGGCGGTGACTCTTTCAGCCAGGTTTCGGGCATCTTGCCTTATTAATTGGAGGTCTGATATTATCTCCCCCCTCATGTCCTCTACCGTTGTTCTCAGTGCCGCGATTGCCTGAAGGATCTGTGAGTCACGAGGGTCTGCCGTCGGTGTTGGCGCCTCGGCCATGTTGTTCTCCGCGTGTGATATCTGTTGTTTCGGTTTGGGGGTAGTAAATGCGTCCATCGTTATGTTTTTTGATCTGCCTTTGGGAGGAGACATTACACCGCCTGATGGTTCTGGTTTTACCGGTGCCAGTTTATGGATAGTGGCCACGTTGAGTTATGAGGATCTCTCCTCTGGGGATCGTTTCAGAGCTGAGTCACACCCTGGCTTGGTGCTCGTGTTCACCCCCGTTGGCCGTGGGGGGTGGTTAGATGGTTCCACAGTCCCGCTATAACCGCGTCATCGGCCGTCCGTGGCGCCCCCCGCGGCGCGACCCTCAGCGGATTGTCCGTGGGCTTGCAGTTCGGGTAGCTGGGTGAATGATAGCTCCCCCCGGGGTTAGGTGGTGTGAAGCAGTTCCAAGCGTTGGTCGCCGCCACACCCTGCAATTGATGGGACGGTCGGCGGCCCCCGCCGGTGGGTGGCCGTGTGTCCGCTCGTAATGGCAGGCACTTACTTCTGGTGTGCTGGTCGGGGATGCGGTTGCCTCTCCTGATCCGGGCCTTGACCCGGGCTGGGTGATCCGTGGGTTTCCAGCTGGGGCCCACACCGATGCTCGGGTGTGTCGCTTCCGCGTGTGCTCTCGCCGGCGGGCCGGGTCCCCTCGCTCTCTGGCTGTCGCAAGGTTCTCCGCTTTCTCCCTCCTCCTTCTCCTCGGGGCGATGCAGACGATCGTCCGCTTCCTGTGCTTGGTGGAGGAGTGTGGTTATGGCCGCAGTCCGCCCTTCGATCCTACGCTCTCGGCAGGCCGTGGCGTCGTGGGTCCCATGGTCCGGCCGCCATCTTGGACGGCTTGGGGGGAGTTTCGGGACGCTTCGTTCTCGGTGTTGCCCGCTCCGATTTTCTCCGGTATTTTCGCCGGTCCCCCAGAGGTGGTTCATCTGTGGCTCAGCTGAGTTTCAGCGTCAAAAGTGCATTATTTCGGCCGCGATTGATCGCGCTTCAGGATCATGGGCAGGAGCTTCGTGGAGAGCAGTCCTCACTCCATGCGTGCTGGCCACGCCCCCCAATAGGATAACTTTAAACTAAGAGATTGGTTATGGACAGTTCTAGACTAGATACTCACTCCTAGGCTTTGGAATGGAATGGGCCTTGTCAAAGATCTGGTCAAGGGGTTTGGCTTCACTCTCGTCACTGGACCGGTGTCAGGCCTTCTGGGTTCTGCTCTCAGCACTGCACGGCAATCTGGGTCTGTTGAACTGGATCCGACGGGTCTTGGATACAGCTCTGCTTTCTGGGTCTTGGTTCTAGCACAGGGTTCTTAGCTAGAATGGCACAGCTCAGCCCAGCTGTTGAAGGTGAGAATCAGGTTGCTAGATTCGGCAGGCCTGCTGAGAAGGGTTCAGCTTTTGGGTAGGCCTTTCTCTGCTTCAAGCTTCTAGAGTTTGGGTTCTAGAGTTTGGTTCTGGAGTCTGGAATCTCTGTCTGGATATTGTCTGGATCTGGTCTGGCAGAGTGCTTCGCAGGAATCAGAGAGTAGTGGAAAAAATGAGTGTGTTATCTGGGTCTCAGCAGTTCCTATATATGTGTTTCTAAAGTGGGTGGGAAGTCTGATTCTCTATGCCCAACCCCCTAAGGATTTGATAGGTCAGAGAATTTTCTGGGTTTTGACTGGAGAAAGGATCAGGGTGTCATGAGGTGTCATCGTGATGCTACCATTTACCCTCTAGGAAAGAAACTCCACTTTGCTTTTGCTTATAAAATCTCTTTTTCATAACAAACATATTTCCAAGGTGCAAAACTTGTTCATAATACATACACACATCACAAATTATTTAAGGTACATTCTTGACCAACTCTGATCTTCCTAGGAGCTTTGGTTCAGAAATGACAACTTATTCACGATTTTGGTGGGTTTTCCAATATTGGTTCTACACCAAATTTGATACATGCATGCAGATGCTCACTGGGCCTATTACTGTAAGTTCCTAGGTTCATAGCAACAACACTGCAGCTGTGATATTAATAATTCCGGGTTTGGACTCAGAACATCACACAGGGTCCAGCTTAGTCTTAAATTGTGGGTAAATTTTTCATTGTCACAATCTCAAAGTTGTACATTTGTGTCAGCTTGTTACAATATTTTAGAAGCATGTTCCTTAAACATATATTTGGTGCAATGTTAAATCCATATCTCAGTCTGGTCCACCCCTAGAGCTGGCTTGACTCAGAGGTCACATGTCCTGTTTCTCCCAGAGCAGTTGTTGACCAGTCACACCCAAATCAGCATATTCTTTTCATCCCAAAGAATCCATTGTCTTGACTGAGAGAAATATGCCAGGGTGCCTTGGCTAGTTCCTTTTCACACCAGTTTGTCAATCTCTTGGCCAAGGACAGAAGGAAGCTTCTTTTGTCCAGGGAAAAGGTGTGGAATCTGTTTGATCCTAGTGTCGGAACACTTTTTTACTCTGCAACCAATGTCTACAAATTGTCTCTTCTTACAATATAACCCACATTTGCATACATTAAACAATTGCTTCCTTCAAGTCATTTCAGAATATAGTTTTACGTTGTCTCCACCCCTCAGCAAGTCTTTCTTTGGCATAGTTTGGGGTTCCCTGTTCAACTTTTACAAAGAAATGGTTTAAAACGCCGGCTTCTGGTAGTGGTGAGTACCGGTATTGCACCCATTTTCGACAGCTGTCTTTTCATCAGTATCTTTAAAATAGGATTTAGCTTGATAGCATATGATTCTTGCTGACATTGTATTAATGTGGATTCTTGCAGCAGAGTAATGTGGAACACCCAACAAAGAGGTTGGATCTTTTAGGTGATTTTGTGAGCCATGATTTTAGCAATTTTTAACAATCAAGAAAAGATTTTTTTGGAAGCTAGCTCTGTTTCTTTTGCAATCAGCATTGCTATTTCCAAGTGGTTTCAGGCTACTTGGTGGGTAGCTCAATGGTGATTTTGGCCAGTGATCTCCTGTGCTCACTAAGATAGGCAAAAGAGGATGGCAGCCTATCTTTCAGATTTTTACTGCACATTTTTGGATGATTTTGAGCGAGCAGCATGCTTTCCAATGGCTATTCTGATGTTTCTGCTGCCAACAATGCCTAGTGATGTTGCAGGGCTTGGATGAGTGGGTTAAGATATCCCACAGGCCTACTCAAGAGTCTGCAAAACATATCCTAAGTGGTCAACATGTTCTTTCCAAGTAGGGCTGAACACTGCAATGCCATCCAAGTATGCCATGCACAAGTCCTCCATCCCATTCAGAACTTGATTAACCATCCTTTGGAATGTAGCAGGTGCATTCTTTAGTCCAAAAGACATTACCTTAAACTGGTTGAGAATGCAGTTTTCTACTTGGCATGGTCTCTCAGGACTATTTGCCAATAGCCTGAAGTGAGATCAAATGTACTGAGGTGCTTGGCTGAACCAAGTTTATCAACCAGTTCATCTGTTCTTGGTAAAGGGTGCACATAGTCTTGGTGACTGCATTAAGAGCTCTATAGCCCACACAGAATCTCAACTCCTTGGATCCTGCCTTTGGTACTAGAACAACTGGACTAGACCATGCACTGGTAGAGGGCTCTATCGCCCCAAGATCAAGCATCTTGTTGAATTCCTCCTTTATGTGGGATCTTGCATGATCAGACATCCTTTAACCTCTGTTTTTGACAGGTAAACAGTAACCAGTTTGGATTTCATGCTGGCCCTAAGGGGTCAAGCCTGGTGATAGTGAGAACAGGGAGGCAAACTGATTTAATAGAAACTTGCACTCTTCCTGTTGTTCAGGTGTCAAATTAGAAGAGAGATTAACTCCTTTTATTTTCTTATCTAAAGGCTGGCCTCTGAGTAGGTCAGGTAGAGGTTCACTCTCCTTATCCTCTTGAGCTGAAGCTAGAAGCAAAGCTCCCACTTCTGGTCTTGAGACATACGCTTTTAGACGGTTGGTGTGAATGACCCTGGGAGCCTCCTTAGGATTGCCTGACTCCACCAGATAGTTGACCTCTCCAAGTTTACCCACAACCTTGAAGGGTCCTATACACTTGTCATATAAGGCCCTCTGCCTTGAAGGTACCATAACTAGAGCAAGCTGGTCTTGAGAAAACTCAACCATCTTGGCCTTCTGGTCATGCCAATGCTTCACCAGAGCCTGGCCTGCTTTCAAGTTATCTGATGCTTCTGCCATCATGTGTGTTATTCTCCTCCGGTACCTATCACATAGTCAGTGACTATCACTGGCTTGGGGGAAGGACGACTCTCCAACCCCTCCTTGACTAGAGCCAAAGGGCCTCTGACTCGATGGCCATAAAGAAGTTCAAAGGGACTAAATCCAACTCCCTCCTGAGGGGCTTCTCTATAAGCAAAGAAAAGGCATGGCAGTAGAAGGTCGCACTTTCTTCTAAGGGGTTCCTCTAAAGCACCTATCATGCGCTTATTTGTACAGTTAAACCTCTCTACCAATCCATTGGTCAAAGGATGGTAGGCAGTTGAGAACTTGTAAGTTACTCCACAGTTTTTCCACATGGCCTGCATGTAGTGGGACATAAAATTGGATCCCCTGTCAGAGATAACCTCCTTAGGAAACCCTACTCTGGTAAAAATGTCAAGTAGGGCCTTAGCATGAGCCCGCGCTCTAACACTTCTCATAGGTATTGCTTCACGATACCTAGTAGCATGGTCTACTACAACCGGGATAAACCTGTTTTCTGAAGCTGTTGGAGGGTCTAAGGGACCAACTATGTCGATTCCTACCCTCTCACAAGGAACTCGCACCACTGGGAGAGGCACCAAGGGTGCCACATTCTTGGCTCCACTCTTGCCAGAGGTTTGACAAGTGTGACAGCTCCTACAGTAATTATCTACATCAGCCCCTAATTTAGGCCAGTAGAAGTACAAAGATAGCCTTTCCTTTGTCTTCTTGAAACTCAAGTGACCAGCCACAGGTATATCATGGGCTAACTGTAGGAACTGTAGTCTGCTGTTAAGAGGCACTACAGGTCTTCTGTAGTACACTGGGATAGACACAGTTGGTTCACTGTAGAAGAGGCCATCTTCCCAGTACAATCTATGCTTCCCTGGCTCTTGCCCGTCTAGCTGGGAAGATGCCTGTTGGCGAAGACCTTCAAGAATAGGACACTCTCCTTGACCTTAGCTGAAGTCTGCCCGACAGGGTCCAGCTTCTGCCAATGAAGACTGCAGCTCAGGATGGTTTGCAGGATCCAGATCTCCAGCAGGAGCAAGGCCCTCTTCCAGCTCTGATTCCCCAGCAGCTGATTCAACCACACAAGGTTGTTCCACACACTCAGCCTCAGCTGTTGGAGGGATCACAGGTGTGATCTTGGACAGGCCTCTTGGGGATGTCCTTGTTGGTAGCATAGGAGTGCTGGTTGGTGTCTTCCTGGAGGTTTTAGGTTGCCCCTTTTCCTCCTTCTTCTTGGAAATTGCAGTCAGTAAGTCCTGTGGACTGGGAGTTATAGTTCTCTCTATAATCTCCTCTAGAGAGCCCCTAAGGTAGTCTATCTGGCCTTCCTAGTCTGCTCCTGTTTCCATTTGATGCGAGGCATGGGGGTGCTTAATACAACTCCAAGAGTTTTTAAGTCATTCCCCAACAGGACTCTCCCCGGTACTTTACTCTGCACACTTACAGGTATCTTGACAGTCATATCATTACATTGGATGAGAGCTGGTAACTGTGGAAACATTTGGACAGGGCCTCCAGAAAGCTTAGTTAGAAACGTGGGTGCCTTAGCAACATCCTCTTCCTTGAAAAATGATTCATCATCTACAGTTATGCTGGCCTCAGTGTCTCTGATGGCAGGGGTCTCCTGACCATTCACAAGAACACTGTCTTTCTAATACTCTTTAGTATTGTCTGGAATACAGTTACACACATCTAAGTTCTGTTGTTCCCACAGACCCAGAGATACTAAAGAAACACTGGCTGAGACTTTCATGGGTTCCTCAGCCAGTAAGTGAAAGTTCCCACTTGCCATTGGTACTTCATACACTGGGGAGAAGGCTAAGGAGACAGTGTGCACCCCGGAATGTTTACCCTTTCATCTCGGATCCCCTTTCTCATGGACAGTTGACCCACAAGGATAACATTGGATGAAATTTACCGAATATCTTTATGAATTGGGGTTTGTTCTGACCTCCTTCTGGTTTGTCCCCAGAAGGTACACTAGCCTGATTTGGTTTCCCTTGGGGTTTACCCTGGTTATGTTTGTGGCCGTCTTTTGGAGTGGAAGTATAAGAATTCTCTTTGGTATCTTTCTTGTGCTGCTTCCCCTCATCCTTCTTCTGAGTTGCCCCGGAATCCTTGTGAGTAGCCCTGTTGGCAACCCACAAGTCAGCAGCCCTTGCTAACTTCTTGGGATCAATTTCCTTAGAGTCAGCCAAGTGCTGTTTCAGCTCAGGAAAGCAGGCATCATAAATAGATTCCAACATAAACAGATTTCTCATACCTTCATAAGTGTTCACTCTGTAACCCTTAACCCATCCATCTAAGTTTTTCAAACATTTAGTCACCCAGGTAGCCTAAGGGGTGCTATCATGATTTTTGAGGGTTCTAAACCTCTTAAGATACTGAGAAGGGGTCTTCCCAAATCTAGCTATCAAAGCTAGCTTCACAGTTTCATACTCATTTCTGTCTATACCCCCCAGCTCCATTACCACATCAGTTGCAACAGGGGGTAGCCTAGAAAAAAGCCAAGGAATCAGCTGATTCCCTGTAATGTCTTGAATCCCATATTTATATTCAAAAGCAGCCAACCAATCCAAAATATCAAGCTTAACCTCATACATACTTACTGCATCTTTGGGCATGCAAGGCCTCTTAGGACTCGAAGACCCAGAGGACTCTGGGAGAGAACCAGTTTCAAGAGACAACTTTTTCATTTTAAGTACATAATTCAATTCCATTTCTCTGAGTCTAATCTCTTGATGCTTTGTTTCAGTTTGAGCTTGGATTCTTTTAAATTCTAACTCCAGTTTCATCTTTTCAAGTGAGACAAATTCAGGACATAGTTTTGGACATGATGGGGTCCCTGTGGTCCAAGGTCGAGGCCTATGAGCAGGTAGAGGTACTACAGGGCCTACATTCTGAGACTCTTCTGACTCATCTAACTAATTCACAATATTAGAGCTGGGCTCTGACATATTATAATCCTCATCAACATTTTCCCCATTTGCTGCAGGTGTTTGGGTTTCAGACCCACTCCTCTGACTTTGGTATTCTAACAACTTTCCTATCAATTCAACCTTTTTGCCTTTTAAAGTGAGATTCCTAGCTTTACACGTATCTCTCAATTGATCAACAGTTAAAGTTACTAGGGTCTCCTGTCTGTAGCTTTCCATAACAGTCATGATAAAACAATTGCTTTACTAGTGTTACTTAGCCTTGGAAGGATTATTTGAACAAAAGTAAAAGTACTACCCTAAATGTAACAAGTATACATTATCCTCACCACTGTACACCAGTGTTAGGCAGAATAACCTGCAGTACCCTTGGGAACACTACAGGAAATTAAGACTACAAGTGTCAGCACAATTTCACCTTTGGTACAAGCCTGTACTACACAGTTATGTGGTAGCAGTGGCTGAGCAGCCAGACTTATCTCAAGAGTTGAGTGAGCAGTAGTTACACAAAGGACCAACTAATACAGTGATTCAAATAGACACTTCCTCAAGGTTTCTTGGGAAAGGAATATACATTTATTTACTCAGTCAGTCAGAAAACATTATACGAGCATCAGCAGCTCAATATCACACACTAATAAACCACAAAAATCCAACCGGTAAGTAAATGAACAAGTTTAGCTCCAAAATGAAGTGGAAGCAAAATGGCACTTCAGATACTTAATAAAGGAGGGAAAAGACAAAGTTATAAGAATAGACCGCCCCAATACATTCATTGGCAGGGCAAAGGGTTTCAGTTAAATACAACCAGCAATTCTTCTCAATAGGCCTGGGCCAAAGTCAATGGTTCAGAGTCTTTTGTATAGGATAGCACAGTTCTGGTATATAACGGTTAAGTCTTTGCCACAGATTCTTAAAGGATTTGGCTAGGCGAAAAGTTTGACGAATGTTTAGGGAAGGAGAAGCCTTTGTAGTTGAGGAAAGTTTCACGCACTTTCGCGATGGCCAAAAAGATTTCCGGACCGCGTTTGCACAGTATCTTGTCAATGAAGAAAGCTGAGTGCCTGAAGTCCACAAGCTGGATTGCTTCCCTCTGGCTATCCGGTTTTCAACAATACTCTGATGAAAATTCGACCAGATGGGGATGGTGTCCAGGTGGCTTGCGATTTGGTTGTTCCCACCAAACTCAAGGGAAGAAGTTAACCTTGAAGGGCTTCTCTGTCGTTGGCGTTTCAGGCAATTCGGACCTGCCACAGGGCTTCATTGGTTGTCCATGAGTTGCAGCAGTCCTCTTCCTTCCTCTCCTCTTTGGTTCTTTCGTTCCAGTAGTCGACTCTGCTTTCCAAGTCCCAAAGACCTGCTTTTAAACAGTTTTCCCCCATTCATTCCAGCCTGTCTGTCACTCACACAGCAAGGTGGCTGTCCTTGCCGGACAGCCAGCCGGCCAATCACTGCAGAGTGCATTCAGGTCTCCTAGGAGACTAAGCACAGGGAGTTTCGGGCACCTCCCTCACATCCTGTCCACCCCAGACACTCAAGCGCCAGAGGAGGGCTTCAGCACTGAAGCCCGCCAAAGGCCAATGAACAAAGGGACCAAACCTGGTTTGTCGTGCAGAGACAAACACAAGAAGGACCTTTCCTAAAAGAAATGGCAAAAAAAGATGACTGGAGTACCTTTTTATAGATAGGTAAAAAATCATGGTAGTTTGATATGAACCACTGTCACCAGCCATTTAAAGTAGGAAAAGGTAACTTTTTACTGTTACATGAGTGTTTTGACTCAGAGGGTAGTCAGTCCCAGAGAAGGTATTTAAACCTTGGGAAATCTGAAAGACAACCTTGGGCCACTGCACTGAAGGTGCTGTGTGACACACAGAAAAAGATGATGCCTATGGAGTTGTTTAAAACACCATAACCAAAGAACACAAAAGTAAAACACACATCAAAATACATGGAAGAGTGGAGAAAAAAGGCTCACACTCGTTCTAGGTAAAAAATCTAATCCCAGAAATCCAGCAAAGTTGCTGGGGGTCTCAAAATGTAAGGGAAATTAGCACATATTGAGAATCCGGGCGCGTGTGGAATGTTGATGGCGGTTTTGGCATCAACATTCCACATGGGCCAGTTGGTTCCTGGATCCTCTGATGGTGGCTCTCTGCCTTTGGGCTCCACACAATAAACGATTATACAGCACTTATTTGTGTCCGTGGATCTTGTCACTGGCGCCGAGGACCTGTGTGGACCCCAGCCGGCTCCACGCGTGAGTCCACTGCTCCTGCTATCGTCTGGACGGCAGACGGTCACCGCTGCCGGCCGTGTCCCCGCCCGGCCAGTGCGGTTACCGCGGCATGGTTGGCCCATTCAGTGCAGCAAGAAAAGATTGGAGGTGCCCGTGCATCTGTGGGCAGCGCGCGTTGTCGGAGTGCAGTGGAATTCGAGGTGCCCCATGGAGCTGCGGGATCGGAGGTGCCCCGCTGACCGCAGGGCCATCGGCATTGTTGGGGTGCTGCTGTGGTGGGTGGCCCTCCCCGGAGGTGTGTGCTGCCCTGTTCAGTCATACAACAGCTGGGCGAGCTGTCACTGGCTGTGGGAGGACTTGTCCGGCGGTTGTGCTGGTCTCTGGCGGCTGCATTGGTGCCCAGCCTGAGGAGTGAGACCGGCCGAAGACACAGCCGGGAAACGCGGCCAGCCTCTCTTCCTCTTTTCGTTCTTCCGCTTTGAGCCACTTGGCGCTGCTGTACAGGGGGTGGAGCCAACTCTCCTGTGTCCGTGTCTGTTGGAGGAGACGCGGCTGTTGCTACTGCTGGTGTCAACGTCCTGTTGGATTTCAAGGCGTTGCTTCATATTGAGTGGCGGCCGAGGACCGCGGTGCTTACCGTTTGGCAGCGTCATCAGCAGCCTTCCACTTCTGCTGCAATTTGGACATAGTCAGTGTGGACTGGTAGGTTTCCTTGCTTTTATCATCGTCGGTGTGGCTTACAGGAGTACCTGCTTCACGGATTCCCAATTTGAGGATTGCATGCTGTACTGTGACTTTGTTGGTGCTGAACTAACATATTTTTGGTACTGCAGTTTACATTGGTCGGTGTTGCTGAGACAAGGTGACATTTATCATCCTCCTGTGTTGGCTGGTAATCATGGAAGGGGATCCTGCTTTGGTTGTTACAAGGAGAGCACTAGTTCCAGTTACTTGACATCTGCAAACTAACTGGGGTCTGGAGCATAGTACTCTCACTTAGACATGTTGCATTCAGCTGCGGGGCCTCCTCACGCCTTCTTGCCAAACCCTGGTGAACCTACTACTCCATGGGAGCAGTGGGTGGATGCCTTCAAAGTGTATTTGAGGGCTGATGGCGGGGCCAAGTTCACCGATGATGAGAAGGAGGCTGCTCTTCTTAACTGTATTGGTACTGAGGGGTTGAGGGTTTTCCGTCACATGCCTGGAGAGAATGTGTATCTACTTTAGTCTCATAAGGTTACCTTCAGCGGTGAGATACCAGAAAATTAAATACTGACAATTTGATATAATCTGCTGTTTAGGCTACCAGTTGAACTACTGCTGATAGCTATTTAAATGATATCTTTAACTTAGTTTGTTCAGGAACACCCTTGTGTTTTCAGATAGTTTTTGACTCCATTAAGTTCCTGAACGTTTGGGAGTTCCTCTTCTGTATATATTGTATTTGCAGCCAGAGCTGCGTTTAGAGGTTTATAATATGTTTCCTACTTTCTTTGACCCTGCATGACTAAAGGGTCACTATTGGAATGGGTATCTGAGCATTCTATTCCCCGCCCCTAGCATGTTGTTTCCTCATTTCTCCTAAATTTTGCATGATTTTGTGTTCATTGACGTAATTGGTCAATCAGTGTGTTCTTTTTCTATAAACTGTGTTATTCATGTATGTTCTTTGATGTAATTTGTACTTATTAAATTGGTATGTTTTTTGTTACAAACAATAAAATACAAGAACATTCTTGTTTAATATGTATCTACTTTAGTCTCATAAGTTACCTTCAGCGGTGAGATACCAGAAAATTAAATACTGACAATTTGATATAATCTGCTGTTTAGGCTACCACTTGAACTACTGCTGATAGCTATTTAAATGATACCCTTAACTTAGTTTGTTCAGGAACACCCTTGTGTTTTCAGATAGTTTTTGGCTCCATTAAGTTCCTGAACATTTGGGAGTTCCTCTTCTGTATATATTGTATTTGCAGCCAGGGCTGCGTTTAGAGGTTTATAATATGTTCCCTACTTTCTTTGATCCTGAGTGAATAAAGGGTCACTATTGGAATGGGTATCTGAGCATTCTATTCCCCGCCCCTAGCATGTTGTTTACTCATTTCTCCTAAATTTTGCATGATTTTGCGTTCATTGACGTAATTGGTCAATCAGTGTGTTCTTTTTCTATAAACTGTGTTATTCATGTATGTTCTTTGATGTAATTTGTACTTATTAAATTTGTATGTTTTTTGTTACAAACAATAAAATACAAGGAAGTTCTTGTTTAATATGTATCTACTTTAGTCTCATAAGGTTACCTTCAGCGGTGAGATACCAGAAAATTAAATACTGACAATTTGATATAATCTGCTGTTTAGGCTACCGGTTGAACTACTGCTGATAGCTATTTAAATGATACCTTTAATTTAGTTTGTTCAGGAACA
Organism: Ambystoma mexicanum; assembly: GCF_040938575.1. Taxonomy (NCBI): domain Eukaryota; kingdom Metazoa; phylum Chordata; class Amphibia; order Caudata; family Ambystomatidae; genus Ambystoma; species Ambystoma mexicanum. The sequence goes on along the minus strand of NC_090933.1, from coordinate 974,687,454 downwards.
CACTTGTGTTTTCAGATAGTTTTTGGCTCCATTAAGTTCCTGAACGTTTGGGAGTTCCTCTTCTGTATATATTGTATTTGCAGCCAGGGCTGCGTTTAGAGGTTTATAATATGTTTCCCACTTTCTTTGACCCTGAGTGACTAAAGGGTCACTATTGGAATGGGTATCTGAGCATTCTATTCCCCGCCCCTAGCATGTTGTTTCCTCATTTCTCCTAAATTTTGCATGATTTTGTGTTCATTGACGTAATTGGTCAATCAGTGTGTTCTTTTTCTATAAACTGTGTTATTCATGTATGTTCTTTGATGTAATTTGTACTTATTAAATTGGTATGTTTTTTGTTACAAACAATAAAATACAAGAAAGTTCTTGTTTAATATGTATCTACTTTAGTCTCATAAGGTTACCTTCAGCGGTGAGATACCAGAAAATTAAATACTGACAATTTGATATAATCTGCTGTTTAGGCTACCAGTTGAACTACTGCTGATAGCTATTTAAATGATACCTTTAACTTAGTTTGTTCAGGAACACCCTTGTGTTTTCAGATAGTTTTTGGCTCCATTAAGTTCCTGAACGTTTGGGAGTTCCTCTTCTGTATATATTGTATTTGCAGCCAGGGCTGCGTTTAGAGGTTTATAATATGTTTCCTACTTTCTTTGAACCTGAGTGACTAAAGGGTCACTATTGGAATGGGTATCTGAGCATTCTATTCCCCGCCCCTAGCATGTTGTTTCCTCATTTCTCCTAAGTTTTGCATGATTTTGTGTTCATTGACATAATTGGTCAATCAGTGTGTTCTTTTTCTATAAACTGTGTTATTCATGTATGTTCTTTGATGTAATTTGTACTTATTAAATTGGTATGTGTTTTGTTACAAACAATGAAATACAAGAAAGTTCTTGTTTAATATGTATCTACTTTAGTCTCATAAGGTTACCTTCAGCGGTGAGATACCAGAAAATTAAATACTGATAATTTGATATAATCTGCTGTTTAGGCTACCAGTTCAACTACTGCTGATAGCTATTTAAATGATACCTTTAACTTAGTTTGTTCAGGAACACCCTTGTGTTTTCAGATAGTTTTTGGCTCCATTAAGTTCCTGAACGTTTGGGAGTCCCTCTTCTGTATATATTGTATTTGCAGCCAGGGCTGCGTTTAGAGGTTTATAATATGTTTCCTACTTTCTTTGACCCTGAGTGACTAAAGGGTCACTATCGGAATGGGTATCTGAGCATTCTATTCCCCGCCCCTAGCATGTTGTTTCCTCATTTCTCCTAAATTTTGCATGATTTTGTGTTCATTGACGTAATTGGTCAATCAGTGTGTTCTTTTTCTATAAACTGTGTTATTCATGTATGTTCTTTGATGTAATTTGTACTTATTAAATTGGTATGTTTTTTGTTACAAACAATAAAATACAAGAAAGTTCTTGTTTAATATGTATCTACTTTAGTCTCATAAGGTTACCTTCAGCGGTGAGATACCAGAAAATTAAATACTGACAATTTGATATAATCTGCTGTTTAGGCTACCGGTTGAACTACTGCTGATAGCTATTTAAATGATACTTTTAACTTAGTTTGTTCAGGAACACCCTTGTGTTTTCAGATAGTTTTTGGCTCCATTAAGTTCCTGAACGTTTGGGAGTTCCTCTTCTGTATATATTGTATTTGCAGCCAGGGCTGCGTTTAGAGGTTTATAATATGTTTCCTACTTTCTTTGACCCTGAGTGACTAAAGGGTCACTATTGGAATGGGTATCTGAGCGTTCTATTCCCCGCCCCTAGCATGTTGCTTCCTCATTTCTCCTAAATTTTGCATGATTTTGTGTTCATTGACGTAATTGGTCAATCAGTGTGTTCTTTTTCTATAAACTTTGTTATTCATGTATGTTCTTTGATGTAATTTGTACTTATTAAATTGGTATGTTTTTTGTTACAAACAATAAAATACAAGAAAGTTCTTGTTTAATATGTATCTACTTTAGTCTCATAAGGTTACCTTCAGCGGTGAGATACCAGAAAATTAAATACTGACAATTTGATATAATCTGCTGTTTAGGCTACCGGTTGAACTACTGCTGATAGCTATTTAAATGATACCTTTAACTTAGTTTGTTCAGTAACACCCTTGTGTTTTCAGATAGTTTTTGGCTCCATTAAGTTCCTGAACATTTGGGAGTTCCTCTTCTGTATATATTGTATTTGCAGCCAGGGCTGCGTTTCGAGGTTTATAATATGTTTCCTACTTTCTTTGACCCTGAGTGACTAAAGGGTCACTATTGGAATGGGTATCTGAGCATTCTATTCCCCGCCCCTAGCATGTTGTTTCCTCATTTCTCCTAAATCTTGCATGATTTTGTGTTCATTGACGTAATTGGTCAATCAGTGTGTTCTTTTTCTATAAACTGTGTTATTCATGTATGTTCTTTGATGTAATTTGTACTTATTAAATTGGTATGTTTTTTGTTACAAACAATAAAATACAAGAAAGTTCTTGTTTAATATGTATCTACTTTAGTCTCATAAGGTTACCTTCAGCGGTGAGATACCAGAAAATTAAATACTGACAATTTGATATAATCTGCTGTTTAGGCTACCAGTTGAACTACTGCTGATAGCTATTTAAATGATACCTTTAACTTAGTTTGTTCAGGAACACCCTTGTGTTTTCAGATAGTTTTTGGCTCCATTAAGTTCCTGAACGTTTGGGAGTTCCTCTTCTGTATATATTGTATTTGCAGCCAGGGCTGCGTTTAGAGGTTTATAATATGTTTCCCACTTTCTTTGACCCTGAGTGACTAAAGGGTCACTATTGGAATGGGTATCTGAGCATTCTATTCCCCGCCCCTAGCATGTTGTTTCCTCATTTCTCCTAAATTTTGCATGATTTTGTGTTCATTGACGTAATTGGTCAATCAGTGTGTTCTTTTTCTATAAACTGTGTTATTCATGTATGTTCTTTGATGTAATTTGTACTTATTAAATTGGTATGTTTTTTGTTACAAACAATAAAATACAAGAAAGTTCTTGTTTAATATGTATCTACTTTAGTCTCATAAGGTTACCTTCAGCGGTGAGATACCAGAAAATTAAATACTGACAATTTGATATAATCTGCTGTTTAGGCTACCAGTTGAACTACTGCTGATAGCTATTTAAATGATACCTTTAACTTAGTTTGTTCAGGAACACCCTTGTGTTTTCAGATAGTTTTTGGCTCCATTAAGTTCCTGAACGTTTGGGAGTTCCTCTTCTGTATATATTGTATTTGCAGCCAGGGCTGCGTTTAGAGGTTTATAATATGTTTCCTACTTTCTTTGAACCTGAGTGACTAAAGGGTCACTATTGGAATGGGTATCTGAGCATTCTATTCCCCGCCCCTAGCATGTTGTTTCCTCATTTCTCCTAAGTTTTGCATGATTTTGTGTTCATTGACATAATTGGTCAATCAGTGTGTTCTTTTTCTATAAACTGTGTTATTCATGTATGTTCTTTGATGTAATTTGTACTTATTAAATTGGTATGTGTTTTGTTAGAAACAATAAAATACAAGAAAATTCTTGTTTAATATGTATCTACTTTAGTCTCATAAGGTTACCTTCAGCGGTGAGATACCAGAAAATTAAATACTGATAATTTGATATAATCTGCTGTTTAGGCTACCAGTTCAACTACTGCTGATAGCTATTTAAATGATACCTTTAACTTAGTTTGTTCAGGAACACCCTTGTGTTTTCAGATAGTTTTTGGCTCCATTAAGTTCCTGAACGTTTGGGAGTCCCTCTTCTGTATATATTGTATTTGCAGCCAGGGCTGCGTTTAGAGGTTTATAATATGTTTCCTACTTTCTTTGACCCTGAGTGACTAAAGGGTCACTATTGGAATGGGTATCTGAGCATTCTATTCCCCGCCCCTAGCATGTTGTTTCCTCATTTCTCCTAAATTTTGCATGATTTTGTGTTCATTGACGTAGTTGGTCAATCAGTGTGTTCTTTTTCTATAAACTGTGTTATTCATGTATGTTCTTTAATGTAATTTGTACTTATTAAATTGGTATGTTTTTTGTTACAAACAATAAAATACAAGAAAGTTCTTGTTTAATATGTATCTACTTTAGTCTCATAAGGTTACCTTCAGCGGTGAGATACCAGAAAATTAAATACTGACAATTTGATATAATCTGCTGTTTAGGCTACCGGTTGAACTACTGCTGATAGCTATTTAAATGATACCTTTAACTTAGTTTGTTCAGTAACACCCTTGTGTTTTCAGATAGTTTTTGGCTCCATTAAGTTCCTGAACATTTGGGAGTTCCTCTTCTGTATATATTGTATTTGTAGCCAGGGCTGCGTTTAGAGGTTTATAATATGTGTCCTACTTTCTTTGACCCTGAGTGACTAAAGGGTCACTATTGGAATGGGTATCTGAGCATTCTATTCCCCGCCCCTAGCATGTTGTTTCCTCATTTCTCCTAAGTTTTGCATGATTTTGTGTTCATTGACATAATTGGTCAATCAGTGTGTTCTTTTTCTATAAACTGTGTTATTCATGTATGTTCTTTGATGTAATTTGTACTTATTAAATTGGTATGTGTTTTGTTACAAACAATAAAATACAAGAAAGTTCGTGTTTAATATGTATCTACTTTAGTCTCATAAGGTTACCTTCAGCAGTGAGATACCAGAAAATTAAATACTGATAATTTGATATAATCTGCTGTTTAGGCTACCAGTTCAACTACTGCTGATAGATATTTAAATGATACCTTTAACTTAGTTTGTTCAGGAACACCCTTGTGTTTTCAGATAGTTTTTGGCTCCATTAAGTTCCTGAACGTTTGGGAGTCCCTCTTCTGTATATATTTTATTTGCAGCCAGGGCTGCGTTTAGAGGTTTATAATATGTTTCCTACTTTCTTTGACCCTGAGTGACTAAAGGGTCACTATCGGAATGGGTATCTGAGCATTCTATTCCCCGCCCCTAGCTTGTTGTTTCCTCATTTCTCCTAAAATTTGCATGATTTTGTGTTCATTGACGTAATTGGTCAATCAGAGTGTTCTTTTTCTATGAACTGTGTTAGTCATGTATGTTCTTTGATGTAATTTTTACTTATTAAATTGGTATGTTTTTTGTTACAAACAATAAAATACAAGAAAATTCTTGTTTAATATGTATCTACTTTAGTCTTATAAGTTACCTTCAGCGGTGAGATACCAGAAAATTAAATACTGACAATTTGATATAATCTGCTGTTTAGGCTACCAGTTGAACTACTGCTGATAGCTATTTAAATGATACCCTTAACTTAGTTTGTTCAGGAACACCCTTGTGTTTTCAGATAGTTTTTGGCTCCATTAAGTTCCTGAACGTTTGGGAGTTCCTCTTCTGTATATATTGTATTTGCAGCCAGGGCTGCGTTTAGAGGTTTATAATATGTTTCCTACTTTCTTTGACCCTGAGTGACTAAAGGGTCACTATTGGAATGGGTATCTGAGCGTTCTATTCCCCGCCCCTAGCATGTTGTTTCCTCATTTCTCCTAAATTTTGCATGATTTTGTGTTCATTGACGTAATTGGTCAATCAGTGTGTTCTTTTTCTATAAACTGTGTTATTCATGTATGTTCTTTGATGTAATTTGTACTTATTAAATTGGTATGTTTTTTGTTACAAACAATAAAATACAAGAAAGTTCTTGTTTAATATGTATCTACTTTAGTCTCATAAGGTTACCTTCAGCGGTGAGATACCAGAAAATTAAATACTGACAATTTGATATAATCTGCTGTTTAGGCTACCGGTTGAACTACTGCTGATAGCTATTTAAATGATACCTTTAACTTAGTTTGTTCAGGAACACCCTTGTGTTTTCAGATAGTTTTTGGCTCCATTAAGTTCCTGAACGTTTGGGAGTTCCTCTTCTGTATATATTGTATTTGCAGCCAGGGCTGCGTTTAGAGGTTTATAATATGTTTCCTACTTTCTTTGACCCTGAGTGACTAAAGGGTCACTATTGGAATGGGTATCTGAGCGTTCTATTCCCCGCCCCTAGCATGTTGTTTCCTCATTTCTCCTAAATTTTGCATGATTTTGTGTTCATTGACGTAATTGGTCAATCAGTGTGTTCTTTTTCTATAAACTTTGTTATTCATGTATGTTCTTTGATGTAATTTGTACTTATTAAATTGGTATGTTTTTTGTTACAAACAATAAAATACAAGAAAGTTCTTGTTTAATATGTATCTACTTTAGTCTCATAAGGTTACCTTCAGCGGTGAGATACCAGAAAATTAAATACTGACAATTTGATATAATCTGCTGTTTAGGCTACCGGTTGAACTACTGCTGATAGCTATTTAAATGATACCTTTAACTTAGTTTGTTCAGTAACACCCTTGTGTTTTCAGATAGTTTTTGGCTCCATTAAATTCCTGAACGTTTGGGAGTTCCTCTTCTGTATATATTGTATTTGCAGCCAGGGCTGCGTTTAGAGGTTTATAATATGTTTCCTACTTTCTTTGACCCTGAGTGACTAAAGGGTCACTATTGGAATGGGTATCTGAGCATTCTATTCCCCGCCCCTAGCATGTTGTTTCCTCATTTCTCCTAAATTTTGCATGATTTTGTGTTCATTGACGTAATTGGTCAATCAGTGTGTTCTTTTTCTATAAACTGTGTTATTCATGTATGTTCTTTGATGTAATTTGTACTTATTAAATTGGTATGTTTTTTGTTACAAACAATAAAATACAAGAAAGTTCTTGTTTAATATGTATCTACTTTAGTCTCATAAGGTTACCTTCAGCGGTGAGATACCAGAAAATTAAATACTGACAATTTGATATAATCTGCTGTTTAGGCTACCAGTTGAACTACTGCTGATAGCTATTTAAATGATACCTTTAACTTAGTTTGTTCAGGAACACCCTTGTGTTTTCAGATAGTTTTTGGCTCCATTAAGTTCCTGAACGTTTGGGAGTTCCTCTTCTGTATATATTGTATTTGCAGCCAGGGCTGCGTTTAGAGGTTTAGAATATGTTTCCTACTTTCTTTGAACCTGAGTGACTAAAGGGTCACTATTGGAATGGGTATCTGAGCATTCTATTCCCCGCCCCTAGCATGTTGTTTCCTCATTTCTCCTAAGTTTTGCATGATTTTGTGTTCATTGACATAATTGGTCAATCAGTGTGTTCTTTTTCTATAAACTGTGTTATTCATGTATGTTCTTTGATGTAATTTGTACTTATTAAATTGGTATGTGTTTTGTTACAAACAATAAAATACAAGAAATTTCTTGTTTAATATGTATCTACTTTAGTCTCATAAGGTTACCTTCAGCGGTGAGATACCAGAAAATTAAATACTGATAATTTGATATAATCTGCTGTTTAGGCTACCAGTTCAACTACTGCTGATAGCTATTTAAATGATACCTTTAACTTAGTTTGTTCAGGAACACCGTTTTGTTTTCAGATAGTTTTTGGCTCCATTAAGTTCCTGAACGTTTTCGGAGTTCCTCTTCTGTATATATTGTATTTGCAGCCAGGGCTGCGTTTAGAGGTTTATAATATGTTTCCTACTTTCTTTGACCCTGAGTGACTAAAGGGTCACTATCGGAATGGGTATCTGAGCATTCTATTCCCCGCCCCTAGCATGTTGTTTCCTCATTTCTCCTAATATTTGCATGATTTTGTGTTCATTGACGTAATTGGTCAATCAGTGTGTTCTTTTTTTATAAAAAATTGTTATTCATGTATGTTCTTTGATGTAATTTGTACTTATTAAATTGGTATGTTTTTTGTTACAAACAATAAAATACAAGAAAGTTCTTGTTTAATATGTATCTACTTTAGTCTCATAAGGTTACCTTCAGCGGTGAGATACCAGAAAATTAAATACTGACAATTTGATATAATCTGCTGTTTAGGCTACCAGTTGAACTACTGCTGATAGCTATTTAAATGATACATTTAACTTAGTTGGTTCAGGAACACCCTTGTGTTTTCAGATAGTTTTTGGCTCCATTAAGTTCCTGAACGTTTGGGAGTTCCTCTTCTGTATATATTGTATTTGCAATCAGGGTTGCGTTTAGAGGTTTATAATATGTTTCCTACTTTCTTTGACCCTGAGTGACTAAAGGGTCACTAGTGGAATGGGTATCTGAGCGTTCTATTCCCCGCCCCTAGCATGTTGTTTCCTCATTTCTCCTAAATTTTGCATGATTTTGTGTTCATTGACGTAATTGGTCAATCAGTGTGTTCTTTTTCTATAAACTGTGTTATTCGTGTATGTTCTTTGATGTAATTTGTACTTATTAAATCGGTATGTTTTTTGTTACAAACAATAAAATACAAGAAAGTTCTTGTTTAATATGTATCTACTTTAGTCTCATAAGGTTACCTTCAGCGGTGAGATACCAGAAAATTAAATACTGACAATTTGATATAATCTGCTGTTTAGGCTACCAGTTGAACTACTGCTGATAGCTATTTAAATGATACCTTTAACTTAGTTTGTTCATGAACACCCTTGTGTTTTCAGATAGTTTTTGGCTCCATTAAGTTCCTGAACATTTGGGAGTTCCTCTTCTGTATATATTGCAATTTGGACATAGTCAGTGTGGACTGGTAGGTTTCCTTACTTTTATCATCGTCGGTGTGGCTTACAGGAGTACCTGCTTCACGGATTCCCAATTTGAGGATTGCATGCTGTACTGTGACTTTGTTGGTGCTGACCTAACATATTTTTGGTACTGCAGTTTACATTGGTCGGTGTTGCTGAGACAAGGTGACATTTATCATCCTCCTGTGTTGGCTGGTAATCAGGGAAGGGGATCCTGCTTTGGTTGTTACAAGGAGAGCACTAGTTCCAGTTACTTGACATCTGCAAACTAACTGTGGTCTGGATCATAATACTCTCACTTAGACATGTTGCATTCAGCTGTGAGGTCTCCTCCCGCCTTCTTGCCAAACCCTGGTGAACCTACTACTCCATGGGAGCAGTGGGTGGATGCCTTCAAAGTGTATTTGAGGGCTGCTGGCGGGGCCAAGTTCACCGATAATGAGAAGGAGGCTGCTCTTTTTAACTGTATTGGTACTGAGGGGTTGAGGGATTTCCGTCACATGCCTGGAGAGAATGTGTTGGTTCCAGGTGGTGGTGAGGGAGAGATGGTCATAAGTGCATATGAGACTGCCTTAAAGAAGCTGCAAATTCATTTTGGTAAAAGCGTTAATATTGTTTTGGAACGATATAAATTATTTTCTAGGGCACAAGGATCCACAGAGAGCATAGATGCCTATATTACAGTGTTAAGGGCACTTATGGCCACATGTGGGTTTTCGGATAATTTGGATGAACACATCAGGGATCAAATTATGATGAAAACCTCTAATAAGAAAATCAGAGAAAGGTTGTGGATTGAGAGTATTCCATCCTTGGATAAGGTGTTGGAGATTGCGAGGGCAATTGAGGCCTCTAGGACAAATGTACAAATTGTTACCGAGAGGGATGTGTTGAGGGATGTGGTTCATGCAGTGATGCCAAGAAATAAAACAGTTGTTGATAAGTCTAATGGTCAAGGGGGCAGGTGGACTAAGGGTAAAGATTTGTGTAAAAATTGTGGTTGGTCCAGCCATGCGGCCGACTCCAAGTCTTGTCCTGCTAGCAATGTTGAGTGCAGGAAATGCAGACGAATGGGCCATTACGCATGCATGTGTAAAGAGCAGGTGGTGGCTAGTGTGACTACAGATGATTCACCACTGTTGCAAGAAAGTGCCGCAGGTGGTAGACCTGAGCAGGGAGTGATTTTGCATGTGGATGGTAGTGTGCGCAGGGGACCCAGAGTCTCTGTATTGGTTGATGATCATCCTGTGGATATGTTGGTCAATTCAGGGAAACCTTACACCTTGGTCGCTCCAGAAGTGTATCGGGGAGATTTGGGAAAGCAGATGTCAGCTTTACTTGCTTTGGACCTCAAGCCGTGTGCCTATGGGCAGAACCCTATTGATGTACGGGGCTACTGTTGGTCCAATTTTTCGTTCAATGGTAGGCAGGCTCTAGGTAAGCTGTATGTGGCGTCCAAGGGCACTAGTGTTCTAGGTTGGGATGAGCAGGCCGCTTTAGGCATGCAAATACATCCTGGTAAGGACGTTCCTGTTCTCAGTATTGCAGAGGGAGGTGAGGATAGTACCATGGTTACTCCAGCTTTGCTCATGGCTGAGTTTCCAGAGGTATTTTCTGATACACTTGGTAAGCTCAAAGGTTTTGCTCATCGCATTGTGTTGAAGAGGGGTGCTTTGGCTAAGGTACACAAGGTAAGAAGAGTGCCGGTGTCAGCAAGGGAGGGATTGGAAGATGAAACGATCAAATTACAGACGGTGGGCATAATTTAACCTATTGAGTCATCAGAGTGGTTGTTTCCCATGGTCCTAGTCAAGAAAGGTGATGGGGGTATCACAATGTGTGAAGACCTCCAGGAGCTTAATTCCAGCATTTGGGTGGATCGGCACCCCTTGCTGAACATTAACGAATTGTTGTTGACATTGGGGGATGCTAAGTATTTTTCAACCTTTGATTTGTATACGGCATATCATCAGATAGACCTGCACATTGACTCTCGGCCTCTCACGTCATTCGTGACTCCTTTTGGGGCATGCCGTTTTTGTTGCATGCCATTTGGGCTTGCTTCGGCCTCTGCAGTATTCCAGCGTTTGATGCAGGAAATGTTTGGCAGATTGTCCAGAGTGAGTTATTTTCAAGACAACATCTTGGTGTGGGGTAGTATTAGGGTGGAACATGATGTCAGGGTCAGGAAGGTGATGCGAATTCTTAAAGAGAAAGGTCTGACTGTAAAGCTGGCTAAGTTTCAAGTGGGTATGGTGAGTGTTACCTATTTGGGCCATACTCTGAGTTCGGAGAGTGTTAGCCCTAAGGCTGAGTTAGTCCAGGTTATGAGGAACACACCTGTTCCAGCCAACAAAGACCAGTTGAGGGCTTTTCTAGGTCTTGCAGAGTATTATGTCAAATTTATACCGAACTATGCTGAAAAGACGGTGGCCATGAGGGCCCTGATGAAGAGGTCGGCCAGATTTGTGTGGTCCGAGGAGTGTGGGGCAGAATTTGAGCTGGTTAAAAGAGATGTGGAAAATGCTCCGTGCCTGAGATCATTTGATCCAAAAAACAAAACTTCACTTACGGTGGATGCGAGTGATGTGGGTTTGGGTGTGGTGCTTGAGCAATGGTTGGATGGTGAATGGAAGCCGGTGGCTTTTGCCTCGAGGACACTTAGAGAGGTGGAGGGCAGGTACTCGGTGATTGAAAGGGAGGCCTTGGCGGTGCTCTGGGCCTCGAAGCACTTCAGGACATTTCTTTGGGGCATTCCGTATATAGTTAGGACGGACCATAAGGCCTTAGTCCAGATGTTTTCTACCAAAGGTGTGGTGGCAGTATCCCCAAGGATTGCGAGGTGGTCGGTTGAGTTACAGGATTGCAATTTTACCCTGCAATATTTTCCTGGAAAGCTCAATGTGGTGGTGGACTGTCTGTCTCGTTTGCCCACGGTGGAGGGAGATAGTCCGGATCAGGTAGTGTTGGAGAAAGAGGAGGACTTGCAAGGGTGTCAAGTTGCTCATATTGCATCTGCGGTGGAGAAGAAGTCGTTGCGGGATGTTGAGTCCAAGGTGGATGTTGAATTGAAATGGATCAGGGAAGGTCTCATCAGAGGTTGGCTGGCTGTTAAGGACAGACCTTAGGGGAGGGGCTATTCCCAGGTTTTGCATGAATTGGCTGTGGGTCCTTGGGTTGTTTCCAGCGGTGACAAGTTAATACCGCCGGTCAGTCTCAGGGGTAAAATTGTGGAGTTGGCGCATGCTGGGCATTTGGGTCATTCCCTGACCAAGAGGAGACTCAGGGAAGATTACTGGTGCCCGTCTATGGACAAAGATGTCGAACAGGCAGTCAAGGATTGTGGGGATTGCGCCATCAGCGATAAAAGCAAGGCATTGCATCCCCAACCGATACATCCTGTAGATGTTCCCCAACAGGTGTGGACCAAATTGGCTTTGGACATGATGGGCCCCTTTGAATGTCTTCAGCCTGAGTGTAGATATTTGTTGGGTTTAGTGGACTTAAGGTGGATTGAGGTAGCTGTGTTTGGTAATGTCACCACTGATGTGGTTATTACCTTTTTGAGGATGGTGTTTGACCGAGAAGGGTTACCGGCTAGCTTAGTGACAGATAATGGCGTGCAGTTCACCTACAATGCCATGAGAGAATTTTTGGATCAACATGCCATCTCCCATCATCGTACTGCTTTATATAATCCATGCGCCAACGGTTTGGTAGAGAGGGCGAATGGTACTATTAAATCCGCCATATAATTGGCCTTGGCTAATGGTTTGGATTGGCAGGAGGTTTTAACACAGTATTTGGCTACCTATCGCAGGACTCCTTCTGTGGTCACGGGGAAGTCTCCATTTGAACTTATGAGGGGGCAGAAAGACAGGGACTTTGTTGAGAACTTTGGCGTTGGGTGGTGGAGTTCCATGTGAGGTGGATCTGGAGGGTATGCATCAGAGTATTCTGGCACACCAGGAAGATATGGTTTTGTCTCAGAAGTCCAGGAAGGAATTACAGGTTAGGCCTGGGGATACTGTGTACATTAGAAATCCCAGGTTTGTTCAAAAGGGCAATAGCATGTTTATGCCTCCAAGGAGGGTGCATAAAACGGGTAAGGGTCATGTGTAATTGGAGGATGGCTCTGTTTGGAGTAAGAGACTTGTGGTGGTGGATGGAGTTAAGAGTGCTGGTGCGTCAGGCGCAGATGTGAATGGGGAGTCTCAGAATTTTGCTTTGGATTATGATCCTGTTGGCTCCCAAGGGGTAGTGCAGAGACGTGAAGAGGATGTTGCTTGCTCTTCAAGGGTTCATGGTTTGGATGTGGAAACTCGGAGTGTTCCTCTTCGGCAAGCTGAAGTGGGGCATGAGGTGGAGCGTCTTCCTAAGCGGTGTGGTCTCCCCATAAAACTTAGAGACTACATTTGTTAGGAGATGCACTATGTATTGTTTGCATTATTTTGACATAATTATGTTTCTAGTTTGGAAGGTATGTTAGATTATATTGTTATTATATTGCTTATTTTTTTCTCTCTTTCTTTCTTTCTTGTTTCACCATCAGCTTAATGGTTTATGTTACATTTCTGTTAATGTTTATTTTTTGATTATGCAAGGGAAGAGGATATGTTGTAATACATCCGGGCGCGTGTGGAATGTTGATGGCGGTTTAGGCATCAGCATTTCACATGGGCCAGTTGGTTCCTGGATCCTCTGGTGGTGGCTCTCCGCCTTTGGGGTCCACACAATAAACGATTATACAGCACTTACCTGTGTCCGTGGATCTTGTCAGAATTCTCCCTAACACTATGATACGATATTTCATTTGTATCACGTTCGTACACAAGTGTTTCAGAGCACGAATAAGGAAGGTGACTGAACGCAGGAAGGCTGTACTAATAAACACAGGAAAGGAAAGATATTAGGAATAATTTTTCTGCTGTTTTAAATTGTTTCACTGCTGCAGAGGGAACATTGCAACTAGGAAAAATACCACAGGAACTTCTTTTGGGTTTTCTGCATTTTGTAGATGACAAAAAACAAAGTGAAATTATCATTAGGAAAAAGCACAACCAGAAACTTTTGGGGATTTTTTTTAATTCTTAGGCTTACACAACCAATAATAGTAGTAAGGAAATGTATGACAAGACATTTTCTTCGAGATATTTAAAAACATTGTGGGTGACACAAACAAATGGAACATATTGTTTTTCTTTTTTTTTTATTGTTATATGGTTTAAAATAACCTTTAACACAATGTCTTTAGTACATCCAGATTCCATATACACAACATTAAAAAGAACACTTACAAAGAAAATAACATTCAGACCAAGATTAAGAACAACATAGTTAAAACAACAATCTTCCCTTTCATTCAAAAACACTATGAACGCAGATGAATATATTTCAAGCTAAAATAGAATTTCATCATTCTGCAGTACGACAACCAATAAGAAAAACTAAACAATTTTATCGTATAAAACATTAGCTGGTGTAACCGGCGTTGCCCGTGTCCTGTTCGAGTGGTCTCTCATGTGCCCTGGAGGATGTTGCTTTCGTCCTCTTGTCCGCAAGTCTTGCTTCAGTTTGCTCTTGTGTCTCATTTGCCCTGGAGTAAGTTGCTGTTGTCCTCTGGCCGGCAAGTCATTCTGCTGTTTGTTGTTGTTTTTCAGAAACTCTTGATAATGATTTTCGCTTTGCATCAGATGAAGCTTTTCCAAGTGGTGTTTGTTTTTTGTGGAGCATGTTTCAATCACTCAATGGCTTCAGCTCATTTGAGAAAATGTCCAAAATATATTGATTGATTGTGCTCTTTTCTTGTGAATGAACTTAAGTAAACTGTAACCTTGCCATTTCCCATATTTGGAGTGGCGTGATAAAAAAATAAAAAAAAATAAAAAAAATGAATTCCTTTTAAAAATGCTTTAAAAAACACTTTCGAACTGTATACAGTAGTACTACATTTCAAAGGAATAACCAACACATCGAACATTTTGCTTCAGACACTTTTCCAAATTTTGCCTCCTTCTAGTACCTACTGTAGTGAATCGGGCTGGGCATTTTAGTCTTATATGGGGATACATTGTCAGCTATGGAGAAAGAATACCCGCTTTTCTATAGTCTTCTCTCAAGTGACTCAAAGATGTGTATGCATGCATCTCCTCCAAAGTAACAACTCAATCATGGTGTAGTAGTTGTATTGGACTTTCCTCGTATTAGTGGCTAACTCCACTGTGGATGACCCAATGTATTTCAGTATATTGCTGTAGAGATTTAAAAACTCATTAGAAAAACAATCCCCTCTATTATCTAAAATGAGATGTAAGTATACATAGAGAGAGTCTTTGAGTGGATTTAAGATTCTGTAATAAAAATGTAAAAATGTCCAGCAGGCCATTGCCTTAAGAGAATAATTGTCCAGCTCATATCGAATCAATGCGAGAGGTGTACAATCTGGAAAGCGCAACAGCTTTTTCCAGATAAAACTTTCCAAAAGGGGTAGGAAGTCAAGCATCCAATTGCCTGAACTTCCAACCGGTATAATACCTTGGGGACAATGTTCCCATCATAAAATCCCAAAACAGGAATCAAGGAAAATGTTGCGTAACTGCCGTCAGTTCTGTGCAATTGTTTCAACAATTTGGTCATCCGCGTCTTTAGCCAAAGTTTAAAAGATTCTTTATGTGGTTTGGCAAATATAGAAAAACCTAAATGACTCTTCTGGCTGTCAGTGCAGGGGAAGATGTGAGTAAATGTCTCAATGTCTGCATTTTCTTCTCCACCTGACAAAATCTACACATGCCCAGCTCAGCATGAATCTGCCCATGATAAATTAAAACCTCCCTAGTAGGTAGCAGATTCCAGTAAAAACTAAGAAAGGTACCTATAAGTCTTATATGGGGACACATTGTCAAATGTGGAGGAGCAAGAATACCTGCTTTTTATAGTCTCCTGTCAACTGACTCAAATATTTGTATGCATGCATCTCCTACATAGTCACAGCCCAATCATGATGAAGTAGTTGTAATTTGACTTTCCCCGGATTAGTGGCTAATTCTACGTGGATGACCCAATTTGTTTGAGTAGATTGCTGCAAAGATTTAAAAACTCTTTAGCAAATCAATCCCTTCTATTATCTAAAATCAGACATAAGGCTACATTGAGAGTGTCTTTGAGCAGATTTAAGATTCTGTAATAAACAATTTAAAATGTCCAGCAGGCCCCAGCCTTACGAGAATAATTGCCCAGCTCATATCAAATCAATGCAGGAGGTGCACCATTTGGTAATCCTGACAGATTTTTCGAAACAAAACTTTCCAGAGGGGTAGGAAGTCAAGCACCCAAATTGCCTGAACTTTCAACCCATATAATATCTTCGGGATAATGTTCTCCTCATAAAATATCAAGGCAGGAATCAAGGAAAATATAGCATACCTGCAGTCAATTCTGCACAATTGATTGAACAATTTGGTCATCCGTGTCTTTGGCCAAATTGTAATCGATCCTTCATGTGGTATTGCAAAAATAGGAAAACCTAAATAGATAAAATTGGCCACCAACTCGATAGGGATAGTTTCAACATGCCAGGTAAATTTAGGGGCAATCTTACGCCGCAAACATTGCACTGCATTTTTTTATCAGCATTCACCTTAAGAGAATGGATATCAGCAAAATTCCAAAATGCAGTAGTCAAACGTTCCAAGCCTATTTGGGTACAATCACAAATACTGAAATTGTTGGCGTATACCGAAGACGTAACTTTCAAATTAGAGACTTTTGGGGTAGCAAAAGCGGCAGACGTTGAAAATCCACCCTCATCTGACGTATAAACTAGCCCACTTCCTTGCCTCACACCCCGAAACATCTTAATTTTCCGGGACAGAGCGCCCTGCTGTCCAATCGAACTTGAGCATCCGGAACTGCATAAAGACCAATAATAGGCCACAATAACTCTTCTAGGATACCCCATTTATCCAATTTGGTCTATAAAAGACCCTGATCGACCCCGTCAAAAGTGACCAAACAAACAGAGTCATATTTATAAGACCAGGTCTGATTCATGATTCCTTTTAGAACAAAACCGTTCTAAACCGTTAATAGATGTAGCCAAATGTTTACGGAATCCAGTCTACCATTCAATTGACATTCTTCCAGATGCACCAACAGCAAGGCCGAAAAGACCCTGCTATCGACATCAAGGATTGCAATGGGATGATAAATAAGTGGGTCTGATCTCAATCCTGACAACAGGAGACAATTTGCTCAACAAAAAAAAAGACAGCCAAAATCTCGGCCCATAACTCAGTGTATCCATTAAATAACAAAAGTATTTGTGCCTAGGGCTCTAGAGGAAATTATTTTTTTTATAATCTCCTCGGTTTCTGTAGAGTAGACAGGAAGAGCCCAAGTACTACCTGCAAGCCCAGAATTCCAACTCTTATTCCCAACCTTGCCAATAGGTAGTGCAAGCAAGGATGTTTAATAAGAAACCAAAGTCGTCTCAGGAATAGGAGAAAATGGATTAGGTGATTCAAAATTGTCCATATCATGAAATACCTGCCAAAAAGCCTGCGACTTTGTAATAACTAATATAGAGATCATATGTTCGGCTTCACGCTAACCCTTCAAACAACGATAATCCCTTAACCAGTTTTTATATACCTGGTTACCTTTTCTAATAGGCACAGTATTTTCATTCAATGATAGTTAAAACGATCTATTTATAACTCTAATCGTCGTCCTTAATATATGTGCAGATGGTTCCTTCACTTCTCACAAGCAGAAGTTTTGTGCTTGGGCAAGCTTTGCTTAACTAGATGTCTACTGCGTCTTCAAAGTTTTCCACTGAAAACCCCAAAAAATGATTAGTTTGTGAATCAACATAACAAAAAGGGAAATAGTAGAGTTTACTCTAGCCACTTATGAGGCATTCAAGCTGACTCCATTACAAGTCACATTCACTCTCACAGCATTTGGAATACACCCTGATTCTGTGCCAGTAAGATCCCCCAACAACACTAATCATTGCCTTGTGACAATGTGCAGAGACTCAGTTATTACAAGCAATGCGCGCATGCACGGTAGATCAGTTTCTCCGACACAGACACAATTGGCTATACAGGCACATATAGAGACAGCTAGAGCTGCCAGCAGCCATCGAGCAGCACCATTAGGTTTCTATCACCAGGCCAACAGGCAAGGTAAGTGAAAAAGCACAGGCTAGCCAAAAGCTACTCCACAATTAAGCTCTGTTATGGAATTTCCCAATGGCCTTTTCCAATTAGTAACAAAAAATGTGTTCTCCAATGCATTAACTGAACCGTTAACTACCAATGCACAAGGTGCAAGATAACAATTGCTTTTACACTAATTGATCTGCATGCAGTTTTTGACCACCTACCTCCACTTACCCCACCCTGGGTCTGGCACCAATAACCAAGTCGTTTAAATGGAAGCTCCCCCACATTTGAGATTGAATATTATCATGACATTTTAATTGCCTCAATTTATGACAATCTATGGATTATGCCCAATGCATTAGTTGGAACACCCACAGCCCCATTGTTTATGCATGGACAACCTACAAGTTAGACATTTGCATAGCATTCCACCCTGCTGCCAGATGGCCATTCCACCACCCACATCCTGCACCATGGTTCTTCCTACGTATATAATGCTAACCGGCACTCCATCTTAATATGTATGGATCTATTGCCCATCTGGGTTGAGATCCAATTAAAACACCCAGGACAAAACTTAACACACCCTCTAACGAAGGCTGCCAACAAACACTGACAGGCCAACTGGCTTTTAAGAACCCACAAACTAGGAGAGGCCTTCCGTGTCAGACCAAGCGACTCTCCAGACTCTATTTAAGACTTCACAAATGTGAACACATAGAATCATTACCTTATATTAACTAAATTATTGCCTTATTTCCTCCCTCTCATCTCTCCTCCTCCACTTTTTAAAGGTTTTGTATATACTCACTGTACCCCTGTAAATAATTGAAAATGCAATGATCATGATTGTATCCATGCTTTAAACTACACGCAACACTGGATGGAATAATAACGACTGACACAATGTATCATGATGTTGCACAATTTCTTCAAATGTATCTCAGCCTTGATAAAGACCCTGAGAGGTCAAAACACGTGTCGGCTGACCACTTAACTCATGCAAATAAAATGCTTGTAACCCACTGGAAACCAGAATGTGAATTGTAATTATTTAAGCGCAAGATATCCGGGCCAAACTACGTCCAAGTCCATGCACGAGGTGTGGGCAACGCCTTGTCTTCCCATGATCTTGCTGCAAAATAACTACAAGAAGACACCATAAATACACCAGTGCTGCGCAAGTTCAGTCAACAGCCTAGTGCCCAAGCATCTCTACTTTTAATATAATGATTCTTAGTCCTTGCATTCTACGGTGTCTTGGGTATTTGTTCTCTTGTGGAAGAGAATACTCAGACTGCTTCAATTGTAAATTGAAACAGCTGTGATGTCTGATATGATTGATTTGATTTGAAGATTTATATTGTGCAAATCCCAAAGGAACCGGGTAGAGACTGCATCTCAGCGCTGATGACGCTGAAGAAAAGCCAAGAGCTGGATGGTTTTATAAGGCAATTATTGAAACAGGCACATTTTTAAATGTTTGCTGAACTGAGGCAGGGAATGTATTTCCTGAAGGTTGACTGGTAACACGTTCCATGCTCGTGGGCCTGAAATTGAGAAGCATCTGTCACCCCATTGAACAAAGTTAGAAGATGAAATCCTCAGGAGATTTTGACCTGACGACCGAAGTAGGCGATTTGGCTGATAGACATGATAAATGCAAGATATCAGGGAGCCAAGTCATGATGACACTTACAAACCAGACAGAGGATCTTAAAAAGGAACCTCTGCTTTACTGAGAGCCAGTGAAGTCTCCGACGAAACAGACAAATGGAGGTGGTCCTAGGAAGACTCTAAAGAAGCCCAATAGCCACATTCTAAGCAACGTGTAAGCGGTTCATTTGATTAGTTGAATGCCCCTAAGGCGGCTATTGCAATAGTCTAGCTTAGAGTTGTCTAGAGCAATCCAGCCTCCTCCTCCACAAACTGAATTTGTTTCAGCATAAAGATATTGGATGGTCCTGTTTTAATGCAATCCTGTACTTTCCCTCTTTCCACAGATGTAATTTTATTGCAGCCAAAGATATGTCAGGAAGTCACCTTTAATTGTCCATTCATGTGGTTATGTGACACGAGGAGAGAAATAAATGTGAACATAACTGTGACTACCCATAAAATTCTTGCCTTGTGATAAGATGATATTCTTTTTGTCTTCATGCCATTGTTCTACTCAGGGAGACACCTTTACCAATGACTCTGGAAGAAGTGTATGTTTTGCTCTTTACTTGTGGTGATATTCTGTCTAATGTGTCATTGTTTTCATGCACCTATTAGCGGTACCACTTAAACCTATGCAATGGGTGAGAAAACCAATACTAAAAAAAAACAAATTTAAAAAAAACTAACAACTGTAAGAAAAGATAAGAGAGGTGGCCCCCATTCAAACTCTAGTTTCCAGCTGAAATCTATTGACATTACACATCAAGGTATACCTCTAAAGTGCTATTGTTATAAAAGTGTAACTTCGTCAGACCATAAGTGGGTTGGCTGTCTAAACCCCCTGCTCAGTTGAACCTGGGATCCTGCCTCACCTAGATACCACACTCTGCCACACTACATCCCAAACAAAATGGTTCACAAAACTAACACAGCAAGGGTTCCTAGTGTACGTTTCTTCTTGTGGGGGTGCCTGTTTATGTCACCCACATTTATTCGGGAGATCAAGGGGATATGTATTAGTGCCATGACATGGATGACAGAAATAATGATCCATGTAAACATGTCTCTCTGTTCTTTATTAGAGCTTGCAGGCCTGACATCTTGGGTAATGAGTGAATTGGCGTTACCTGTTAAATTCCATTTGCTATTCACGAACATAAATGATGTTATTAGGCATATGAGGGTTTTGTCAACATGCTCACCCACTATACACATATTCCTTTGGCTGCCATCTTGGATTAGATTAATACAAAAAGGCTACTTTTATTACATCTGTGAAGTCAAGTTCCACACATTAATTCTTTGCTTTACAATATGTATTTACAATATTTTGGGGGGCTTGCAACACCATTTTTTTTAGTGTGTTTGCTTTTGTTAGTATGAATCAAAGTGCGTAGTTCTATGAATACCCTAACACATTTAGTTACTTAGTTATATCTTATATGTAATTTAGATGGCATCTAAATATGTGATTTGATGTTGAATTTTACCATGCCGTTTTCTGATTTTTCAATTTAGCCAGTGTAATGTGATGTGTGTATTAACACGTCAATGGTACATTTTATTGTTTGATTCACAGCGGGTACATCTCGAAGAAGGAGCAACATATTAGTTGTGGTTCTTGATGTTGAACTGCTCCTACTTCAAAGATACTTTGTCATAACAAAAATTAAATGGCCACTTATTATGCCAACATTAATATTATCACACTTTCATTGTCTATATATGTGTTGGGAAGTGTGGTATTGTTGTATGAGATGCCAATGCAATGCAATGTGGTAGGTAAGAGGATGAGGATTCCAAGAGGAGTGGGTGATTGCAGGAAGGTGAGCAAGGAAGGTGGGCAGGGCTTTCTTCACTCCTACTTCTGTAAAGAGGATACAGACATTACCAAGATATTACTGTGTGGATTGTGCTCATAACATTGGTGACGAGCAGGCTGGCAGTGCTGACTCTTCAGTGCCAAAGCCATGGCAATGCTCCACTGACAGCGACTCTCCTGATGAACACTGACTGCGGGGAGGCTACTGTGAATTTGTGCATGGGGATGTGCATCTTCAACAGTATTGGTGCCAGGCACCAGAGAGGTACCCCAGGGTCAGGCTTCCACTTTGAATGGGTGCCACACTTATGAGCCCACCCAGGCTCTCCAGGAAGGGCAGACTCCTTACTGCTGATGGTGCCATACACAGTGGTGCCATCATGTTTTGTGCAACATGGCGTTCCTATGCAATGCTGACACCACAGCGTGAATAAGGAATCATGGTGGATATGCCCCCGGTGTCCTGGATACTGCTCATACGGAGAGGGAGCTGGTAAAGAAGACCTGGTGAGCCCGGTGGCTAAAAAAAGAAGGAAATTGAGCAACTAAAGGAAGAGAATGAGAAAAGAATAACCAAGGTGTGTTGCTCATTGCAAAATTGCTGACCCACCTTCATGTGCTGGACAGTGTACTTTATGAGACTTCTCTACTGGTGGTGGGTACCCAATTGCTGTGTGGAGACTTGCTTAGACCATGGCCATATAGAATCTCCCAGGCCCATTCATTTTTATGCCGTAACCACGTCAGACAAAGATGAAATGTTCCCAAAGGAAGAAGGGCTGTGTTCATTGCATGAAGGCTACTTGTGGGAATGGCTTTGAAACAGATCGGAAAGTGTCATTACTAATGCACTTCCTAGGTTGTGAGTGCCGGATAATTTCTAAGACCCTTCCAGGCCTACCAGAGACTATGGACACTGATGAAATGAACAAGATTTAAGCAGCTAAGGTGATATAAGATGCTCACAACCCTAAGACGAGCACAATTTTGGAAAGATATAATTTTGTTATAAGATAGCAGGAAACTGCCAAATCATGAGACATTTAGTATTGACATGTAACTTTGGAAAGGCTCTTGGCGAACACATCAGTGACCAATTTATGAGTCACTGTTGTAATAAAAGGACACATGAATACCTTTGGTTGAAGGATGATCCAGATCTGTACAAAGTTCTAGAAATAGGGAAACAACTAAAGCATCCCATGCCATGTGTAGCTAAGTTAACCAAAGTAGACGACAAGTAAGGTACTGTTTAGGTACTCAAAGTAAACAACAGTGATGAAGAAAATGTGCAGAATCAAAAATCACCTGAGAAGTACCACATCCAATGAAAGAGATCTTGAAGCTCACATTTGTTATGGAAAGGGGGCATGAGGAAAATTACTATATTTTAAATGTAGCATCAAAATTCAAATGGTCAGCTTTCTCGTATGTCCTTGATGGAAAGCACTGTGCACAAAGTGCAAGAGAGGGTGACACGTTGCAAACTGCTGCAAGAACTACCAAATAAGTGGAGGGAGCAAAAATGGTGTCTAGCAAATAGGAAAGGATCGAGACGTATCATCTGAGGGTGAGGTAGAAGAACAAATTGATATAATCAGTGATCATAATGGTAATGATTAATGTGATAGTCTGGAAGCCAATATATATGTGAATGGGAAAGTGTAAAAATGATGGCGGACTAAGGGACCAAATTGTTGCTTATGTTCAGAGATGTTTTTGGGTGGAAATGTGGAAGAGGTGATGGAACCAGATATATGGCCTAAGGGATATAATATGTACAAGATAGAACTAGTAGGGTATTTTGCTGCAAGACTAGTATTTAAGGGGAATCATGCATGAGGGAAGGTATATGTCACTAAGAAAGGTGCATTATTATTAGGTTAGCGGTAAGACAAAATTGTATATAAAGTTATATCCAAATACTGAAGAATGAGTTCTATATGTGAGAGAGGGTCAGACGAAGTGAGGAAGCAAAGGGTACTCAGGAGTAGTTGCTTAAAGAGTAGGGCAATTGAAAGGGATGTTGTACAAAATAGAGTGAAGGGGCAATAGTACACCTGTGGTAGCTAAATTGTGGCCACCACCATTGATTTAGAGAGAAGGATTGAGAGAAGAGTTGGATGGATTGTCCAACATGTGTGTGATCGAGTGGATGTTGCTCCTGGTGGTAGTCAAGAAACAGAGTGTTCAATGGATTTTGTGTGTGCATCACAGGACTTTTAACAGATGTGTAGTTGTAAAAAGACTTCCACTACCTAATATGACAGAGATTTTGGCATTGGTGGGGAAGAGGGAGGTTTTTACTAAGCTGGGTTTGGTGTCTGCTCACCACCTGAGTGAGTTGGAGCCAGAATCTAGGAAGTTGAGTGCATTCATATTTCATGAGGGCATGTTCCAGTTCTGCAAGATGCTGTTTAGTTGAATACCAACTTCATTGGTAGTCCAAAAGGTGACCTACATATTGTTTAGAGAAATCAAAGGAGTGCACTGCTTCCAAGACTGAAGGAGAACATGATGAGATATTGCAGAATGTATTACAGACTTTAGAGAGGAGAGGTACGATGTTTGGAAGGATAAATTGCAGATTCAGGAAAAGGTTAGCACACTATTTGGGACATAGGATATCAGGCAATGTTGTGAGACCAAAGATAGACATAGAGGAGGCGACCAATAAAATATAATTGCGAAAAACAAAAGGGGAACTGTGTTCCTTTCTGGGTATGATTTAGTTTTACCAAAAATGGTTGGAGAACTTTGCAGACAAGGTTAGTGGAATGTGCAAAGTATTGAGGAGAGGGGAAACATTTGTTTGGAGTAATGTGTGTGAGGAAAAGCTCAGGAAATACAAATCCAAACTTGATATGGCAAAGCTTTGCGCTTGTTTGACACAAGTAAAATAACAGTAATCACAGTGAATGTAGGTTGAAGAACCTGTATCACCTGGGCGCTGGTTCATTGAAGTAATGACCCTTTGTATGATTGTATACATATTTTACAAAGAAATGGAGCTGTCTTGTTGCTTTATATTTGCTGGAGATTTACTAATACACTGAGCCGACATGTGTTTCTACCCAAAATGGGTCTTTTTCAAGGCTGCGGTGATGGAACAAGGTGTGATGCATATGCAGTTTAGGAAAATATTCACCTGAGTGAAGGTGACCAGTGCAGTGTTTTGGACAGTGAATTTATATAGTTTAGGTGGGAATAAGACATTGTTACATCGTTCATGAGATTTCAATAGGCACATTTACAGGCATGGTGTACAAGGTTGTGTGCATGCAGAGTGTAATCAACCAGGTGTACATTGGTTGTTTTGAGTGATTAGAATACAGTGATTGTGAGTTATTACAGTTAGGTAGGCAAATAGCATGGTTGATTACATATGCATTGCAATGAAACATGCTGTTTTAACGTTGTATCGTAACACCGAGGAAGGAAAAAAGGGAAGGAAGAAGAAGGGATGTTGCTGTTAATAATTGAGGGATTGATGCTAGGCCATATGTTTACCGATAGGGAGCCATGATGCATGTGTCTTACCATGTGTGGTGATCACAAAGTATATATTATGTTTGATGAGCTCTTTCAATAGGCTCTTATTGTATAAGCATGCAACGGGAAATTGAGGGTAGTGTACGTACCAGCGCTGCCCATAGGGTGATTGTATCCCACTGCATGAATTGAATGGACGGGAGATACAGGCATGGGATGCAAACTTATGTTATAGCTGTGCATGGTCTGGGGGCATGGTATGCAAATCTTAATTATAGCCATGTAGTAGTACAGTTAAAGTGTGAGGCAGCAGGGATCCTAACGGTGCGACCGGTAATTACAGGGCCGTGGCTTGTAGAAGGTACGGGATGAAGGCCATGGTGGAGTGACATGTTAATGCCCAAGGATCGTTGAGTGAGCACATATAGATACAGATCAAACCGCCTCCAATGGTGCATGGCATAAGCATGTGCTCGCAGTGCCTCTAATGGGACTGTGATGGAGTAGGTTATGGCGAGAGATGGCAGTGCGGGTGCGGATGCACCCGTACCTGTGAATGCCTGGGATCACATCCATGCAACTAAGTGGTGGCCAAGTTTGTGTGCTAGTGGTGGCAGTTGTTCATCATCATGGCATGAATTGCACGGGGGGTTTGTGGGCGCGTGGGTCTGTGAAAGGTGCATCAGGAGTGGTTAATAGGGTTGGAGGGGGGAGGTTTGTTGTCTGCATTACATGCAGCCGGCTTGCTTGCAAAGCATATCATGTGAATGATGGTAAAAGCATGGTTGGGAGGTCAATTGGGATGGGAGGAAGAATGCTATTGAGGGATAGCATAGACACAGTTCATAGAAAAACATTTAGTTCATGGTCAGTATTGAGACCCTTGCTGACATATCTATATTTGCATATTAGTCTTGCTTGCTTCCCATTGTCCAAGTCTTAACTCATGGTCACCTCCTCTGAGGTCACTTTTAACTGATTCAATCCCGATGAATTTCATGTTTCGTTTGTTGTCTAGCTGGTGCCTCTCTTGCCAGAGGGTGGCCAGTAGATATCTTGCATCCTGGGATTTTAGGAGGCTTAGATGTCGCAGATTCTGGTTCTCAATTCCCTAATGTACTCCAGATGTACATCAATTTACATACATATATGATTACATAGATAACATATTTTGTTTTGCACTTAATGAATTGTTCAATTCGATGGCTATGGCTGTCATTGAAAGTGACTTATTGCGCATGTTGTGCATGTGGGTAGATGGAGTATGTGCCACATTTGTGAAAGGCAGAAGCTTGTGAGGCAGTGAGCCAATTATGGCATATTGGTTTCAACAGCACCATATATGATGGGCTGAGTATTGTTTTTAGAGTTATTGCGTCGGTGAAGGAGAATTGAGGTCTGTCTGGGACCTATTTCTGGATGTCTTTATCAACCAACAGCAGATGCCATTGCTTGCTTAGGATTGTTTGCAATTTGTAGCTGTCTTGACTGAAACGTGTTACATATCTTAATGGGCCTTCCATATGTTTGCTCTTTTCTTTGGCCATCCGCTGGCAAGGGAGGCGTCAGGTAGAGAACAATAGTGACTTAGAGTACATCGGGATTGAATCAGTTTAAAGTGACCTAAGAGAAAGAGACTGAATCCTTCCTCCCGCCCTAATTGACCTCCCAATTCTGCTTTATCATCATTCACATGGTAGGCTTTGCAAGCAACCCGGTTGAATGTAATGCAGCCACAACCCCCCTCTCTTTCGACCCTATTAACTACTCCTGATGCACCTTTCACCTACCCACCCACAAAACTCTGTCCAAATTTTGCCATGATGATGAACAACTGTCACCACTAGCACACAAGCTTGGCCACCACTTAGCCACATGGATGTGACCCCAGGCATCCACAGGTACGGGTCCATCAGCACCGCCGTCTATCTCCATAACCTACTCCATCACAGTCCCATTTGAGGCACTGCAAGCACATGCTTAGGCCATGCACCAATCGAACCCTGAAGGCATCAATGAGGCCCCTAAAAAAACCTGTTACCTTACTGGTATTAAGAACTTCACCACCTTCTAATAGCCATAATCTAACCATGGCCTCCTGCACACACTGACAATCAGTTGCTTATCAGCCTAAATGGTACTTGTTCATGCAAACCCATTGTCAATGTTTCCTCATAAACAAAAAAACTAAAATTTGTTTGGTAAATTCAATGGATCCCTTCAAATACCACCCATGTGATTCACCAATGAGTCATAGACCTTCATGTTGCACCTAGCACACCCATCCTATTGGATACCCCCAGAATCAATCAGAGCCTCGCTTTGACACAACCAATTAGGAGCACCAGCTTATTTAAGCCACAATCCAAGCTGTGGCCACCCATCTTAATGCAGTGGTCCACTGGCCCACAGTTAAGCACTCTAGCAGGTATGTTCTTGGCCCCAATTCTCAGTTAATTGACCCACTTGTGTCTTGCTCCCCATTTAAGTTAAATTCCCTTCCTTCACAGTTATTCTTACTTCTCTGCCACAATTCAGGGGGGCTGCAGGTGAAGTTTGATTCCCTTCCTTCCCCTTTATGTTTACTTCTCCCCCACCATTCAGGAGTGGATGTGGGTTATTTTTACATATGCGCCTTGACACAGCATAGTTTTAGGAACACCTTCCCACGGCACCATACTTAAATTATAGGTGTGGAAAATAACTAACCCCCCTCCTCACTCCTTGCCATTGGTCAGACACCTAATGATAGGGTTGGCAAATATACAATCCCTCCATCACTTCCTTCCTTTTCCCTCTCTTCAGGTACACTCTTATTTTCCCAACAGCAAGGACCTGCATCTTTATGTGCTCACTAGTCGCTCCTTGGGCATTAACATGTCACTCCTCTATGGCCCTCACCCAGGACCTAGGTTCTCCTTCTCCACGCCTAGGCCCTGTAAATACTGGTTGCTCTGTTAGGCTCCCTGCCTCCTCACCCTTTAACTGTAATACTGCATGGCTATAATTAACGATTACATACCATGCTCCCAGACCATGCACAACTATAGCATAAGTTTGCATCCCATGCTTGTATCTCCAGCCTATTCAATTCATACCATGGGATATAAATGCCCTTTGGGCAGCACTAGTACAGCAACCTCAATTTCCCTTTGCAGGTTTATACAACAAGAGCCTATCGACAGAGCCCATCAAACACAATATATGCTTTTGTGATCACCACGTTTGGTAAAACACACGCATCACGGCTACCTACCCGTAAACATAAGGCCTGGCATCAATCCCCCAATTATTAACTGCAACATCCTTTCTTCTTCATTCCCTCATTTCCTTCATTGGTGCGACGATACAATGTTAAAACAACATGTTTCATTGGAATGCATATGTAATCATCCATGCTACATGCCTACCTAACTGCATCAGTTCACAATCACTGTATTCTGTATTCATGTTACTCACAACAAACAATGTACCCCTGGTTCACACCACTCAGTATACACTCAACCTTGTACAACATTCCTGCAAATGTGCCTATTGAAATCTCACAAACAACATAACAATGTCTTATTCTCACCTAAACTATATAAATTCACTGTCCGAAACATTGCACTGGTCACCTCCACTCGGGTGATTATTTTTCTGAACTGTATATGCACCACACGTTGTTCTATAACTGCAGCCTTAAAAAAGACCCAATTTAGCTTCGACTAAGTATATTAATAAATCACCAACAAATATAAAACAACAAGACTGCTCCAATTCTTTGTAGAATCTGTATGCAATCATACAAAGAGTGATTACTTCCATGAACTAGCGCCTGGGTAATAACAGTTCTTCAACCCAAATTCACTCTATCTCTCGCCAAGACAGAAGAGCACTGTCTTGTAAGAGCCCTCTCACTGGCAGCACGGTGCTGATCTTATGAAATACTAGTGCTCTTCTCACCCTGCAGTAATCACAGTGGACAAGCTACACAGGGATAGGTGCAGTTATGTCACAAGAGGATATGTCAGGTGATATGAAGGTGATTACCCACATGTCACGGGTTTTGCGAGGTCCAGGGAAGAGATATTCTTGGTTGTAAAATGAGGCATTAGCATGTTACTATGTTGTGGAGAAGTTTAAGAACTTTACATGGGGTATCAAGTGTATACTAAGAACAGATCACAAGCCATTAAAGGATTACAAGGATTGAATAAGGTTTTGCGAAGAGTAGCAGGTTGGGTAGCAAGAATGTAGAGTCATGCGTATAAGATAGACGCGATTCTAGGTCGTGATAATGTATTGGTGGATCGCTTGTATGTCTAGGTGGTAGTAATGCTGATGTGTAAGTAGAATGGATGGGCCAAAACTTTGTAACACATGAGTTGTTGTTGGCCGCACAGAGTGGGAAAATGCAATGAGAGGATGAAAATGTTCTGTGTCTAGATTGAAAGGTGAATCAAGGGTGTTAAGGGAAGTGAGAGATGAGCTAGGTGAGGACAATGGTATTATATATAGGTGGTGCATAGTGGTAGTCACTGGAAGATTGAGAAATACATTGGTAGACATGGCCCATTCTGGCCACTTGGGTGTGACAATGGCTACGACATGACTAAGAGAGGACTGTTGGTGATTAGGGTTTGATAACGTTATTGAGAAGAGACTGGTATGTTGTGTGGAATACAAAAAGGCTGTTTGAGGGGTGAAGGCCTGTGCTCAACCTTTGTGAAATGACAGGTTCCAAAGGGGGAGTTAGCAATGGACATTTTGGGCCCTGTAGATATTGGTGTGTGACGGGAACAATTTGTCATAGTGCTGGTGGAAATGCTCTCCAATTGGATAGAATTTAAGGTTGGGAGGTGTGTGAATGCCACAATGTTACCTGAGTTTTGGAGGAGGTATTTGAGAGAGAAGGCTATACGAGAAGTATCTTGACAGATAATGGGAGGTGGTTTGTGGGAAATGTGATGGAAAGCTTATTAAGGAGCATGGGCGTGATGCACAAAAGAAACGCTTTGTATCATTCTGAATTTAACGGCAGAATTGAGAGGGTGAATATGACTATCATGGATGCTATAAGGATGGCTGGTGTGTGTGGAGGAAACTAAAAGGTGACTGTGAGGCGGTGTGTGCTCTAAGAATGGCACACCATACAGCGACATGTGTCAGCCCATTCGAGATGATGAGAAGAAGAAAACCAAATACCATGGTGTGTCCTTTGTGCTTGGGGAGGGCAAGAACATTGAGGGTGGTGATGAAAGATGTGAGGGAGAAGTGTGTGTGTGTGTGTGTGTTTGTGTTTGTATGTGGGTGGAGGGGGAGATTGGTTGAGGATTCGGAAGGGTGTGGTGAGTAGGAAAGGGGGTTATAATATTCTGATTTTGTAAAGATGGAACATTTGATGGGGAGGGTGATACAGATCAATGTTGGACAGATGTGGAAATTGGGAAGAGTGGCGAAGGTGAAGAGACCAAGTTATATGTGAGAATGTGGAATGCTGTATGTTATAATCATGAGGATTCCAATGGGAGCAGTTGACAATATAGGGCCTTGTTCACTGCTACTTCTGTAAGAAGAATAAAGATGGTACCAAGAGATTACTGTGTGAATCGTATTCATAACAGTCTTTGTCATGATAGGTGACCAAGTCACAGCACAGCATAATGCCTCCCTGTTTGTGGCTTGGAGCTGGGATATGCCTCAAATGACAGTCTAATGTACGTGCCTTTGGCCAGGGCCTAAATGGTGGACACATGACACCATTGTATTTCTTTGCAAAGTGACATGTTTCCCGAACATCTGAGCAAATATGTAGGCCCTAGCCATGTGACTCCAGATATAATATATACATGAGCAGGCCTACGAAAGTCAGGCCTTTATAACAGAGGACCACCTTATATCAGATGGGGGAAGGGAGGGTATTTTAAGCACCACCTCAAAGGTGATATGTACAAACATTGCAAAGGGAGGTTTTGGTTGTCCCTTTTTAAATTGCCTTTAAGTAAACTACAAGTCCCCATGCTAAACCATATAATCCGTGGAGATGATATTTTGAGGGGTGTTGAGAATTTGATGGATGGGTGGTCAATGCAATTGTGTCAATCACTGTCATAGGTAAGTTACTTTGACTGCAAGGTGGGTCAGTGAGGGTGAACTTAAAAGTAATTCTGAGTTGTCCATTCCTCTCCTCCCCAATCTTTGATGGAGTTCTATGTCTATTTTCCTAATTTATGCATGGCTTTTTTCGGAACACCACTCCTGCATGACCTCATCTTGTGGCATCTGCCCCTGTAACTGTAGCAGAGACAAGTGAGGGTTTTAAATAAGGCAAGAACTCCATATTGCTTTGGTCTGCATATGGTGGCCCTAAGTCTCCAATGGTTTGCTTGATTTTCAAAGACCTACAGCTTAACCTTCCTAAATTAGTGAGCAACAGACCTGATGCAGCAAGAGGCACAATGAACCTGCATATCAAATTAAATCTGAATCTGGAAATTCCAATGTTCAATTCCATGCAAACTCTAAATCGATCCTTATCAGGCTTTACCACAGGAATCTGGAACACTCTCCCCAAGAACTTTGCCTCACTCCATGACACATCATCTTTCGGAGAGAAGTGGAAAGAGTCCTCCTTAAGAAACACATCTACATCATATTCAACCTGCTACACCTGCAACCTAGAAACCAGACGGTCTTTTCACACACTACGACCAATACATCCTCCTTCCTTAGATCACTATGAATTTCAGAAGACCCCATCCACGTACCTACATTTCTCTTCACCTATTAGATATGGTATCATTGGTGCCAGTCTGTTCATCCTTAACCCAACTCTCATCAGGACTGGCACTTAGGAAACAATGGACTGGTGTTTGTACCTTAACTGGTACCTAGATAATTATTTATTATACTTTTTCTTCATTCATACAAGAGGCATTCAGTCATTTCTTCTGGTTGGTGGTGAGGGGGGTAGAGTGCTAAATTAACTTCACTAAATTGCTTGGAAGAAACATCATTTGATGACCTAATATGATTTGCAGATTGGAACTATTTCTCACTTTGACAGGGTGTCTGAATGATCCATATCCGACAGCAATACATGAATCATTTGCCAATGTGATAGGGATTTCAGTGGGGACAGAGTAAAGCATGAGGAGGTTTATATCATGGAAGAAGGAATTGTGGGAAGCAGTGGGTCTGTAGATCAGAGGATACGAGTGATGGCAGAGACACACGTTAGAGTCAGTGTGCTGAAAAGAGATTGCAAGAAATACTGTGGAAAACAAGCTTAGGGATTTACCCTGTTGATCATTAGTTCAAGACTTCTGCCTCACACTAACATTCCAGGATAGTAAAGATACGTAGCAGAGCCATTGTAAAGGGCAGGAAGCATGGCAGTATCAGGGATCAATCCAGGTTTCAGTGATTCTCATGACTGCTAGCTATGGCTTAAGGGAGTCAAAATGGTCAGTGAGAAAGGAGGTTTTCTTGTGCAGAGATTGGCCATTCCAAATCCCAAGAATAAGAGTGGTAGAGCATGAGGAGAGAAGAGAGGTTAAGGTTTGGGAGTGAATGTGAGGGGCAGAGATATGTGTGTAGTGCGAGTGACCCCAAATACCTTCTGGGGATGGTTTGAAGAATGTGGCTAGGATAGGAGGGGCATATAGAGGATGAGAGGACATAAAGGGGGAGTCCAGTCAGGGTAGACATGGAATGCCAGTGAAAAAAGAGGAGAAAGAGAATTAGGAGTAAATAGATGCATGCTGGTGTAGGGATATATGTAGGATCAGTATCTCATCAGGGACACTATTAAACTAATATAATAACTGGGGGTCACTGGCAACAACATTCAGATGCCTCAGGGTAGTTTCAATGGCTTCCTTGGGTGGAGTGTGCAGTAGGTGACCAGGGGTAGAGGGGAGAATGCTAGCAAAACAAGCAGACATGTATTACCCCTTTCCAAATCCACTTGCCCTGGCTATACAATCATTTGGATACTCTGTGGTGGCAACATAATGTTGGGAGCCATTGCCAGGTAGAGGGCATGTTTTAATAACAGACATTGAGTCTGTCTCCTTCAAATTCAGCAGCCGCTCAGGAAGGAGACTAGTGACACAGGCTTTGGTGCATTATCCCAGGTGATGTTCGAGCTCCTCCTTCTGGCCTCCTGGTTGCTGAGGCCAAACATGTTCTGTCTTTCCTGATTCCATGATCATCACTGAGTTCAACTTGGTCAGGCAAGAGAGTGCAAGAGTGCAACCTGGACGTTAGCAGCTGCATATGCGAAAGGTTAGTGGAACAATCTGTGGGGCTTCCTCTTAACTGCCAGTGGAGAACCTGTGCTATCTTGGGTGTTCCGGTCAATCGATCTCTGGGTTGCCTTCCTTTTTCCAAGATAGCCACTAAGTTCAAGTGCCTCAAGCGGAATTGGACTAGAGTGAAGCCTACTAGTGGTGCAGGATGGATCATGGTTACACAAATTGTGGGCTTCTTTCCATGTGCCTTGGCAGTGGGGGGTGCAGTGGGGCGACTCTGGCCACCTGGAAGCTGGAGTCAATCAATCTCTAGCTAGCCTGATTTCAAGATGAGCAACACATTTGACCTGTTGAGGCAGTAGTGTCCTGCATGATAGCGTGGAATGTAGAACCTCCTCACGAGGAATGATAGTGGCACAGTCTGTAATATCATTTGTATCTGTTTAAAAAATCTTTGTTGAAACAGCAGCCACACAAAAGTATGTGGATTAAGCTATAACCTAAGTGTTCTATTTGCTCCGCTGTTATAAATGTCTGTTGTCTGTTACAGTACACATCCAGCAACAATGCACAGAAGTAGTCATTTCCTGACTATAAAATCATTATTGAACAGTAGAGTATGGATAAGCTGGTATAAATGATTATTTGATTTGCCATGAATATAAATTTTGATGTAAATTTTGAGGAAAAGAAACATACATCATTATTGGTTTTCTCAATAACAAATGAATAATTTCTGCCAATATCAAGCTTAGTTACGTTGGGTTAAATGTGTACTCGGCAAAGATTTTAATACCTCTGCTTAATATGATATTAATACCGACCTGACAAATTGAACAAGCCTGTTTTTACGCGATTTTACTTCCTTCCAGACGCTGTTTTAATCGTCCTGTCAAGCTCTGCCTGCTTAATGTTGCTTAACACGTGCGGGGGTAAATTTAACAAAGAGTACTTTATGCTCCCTCGCAATAACTATGTCGTTGCCAACACGTCAGTGCTATTTTAAGTTCCTAAAGTGTAGAGAACTCTCTCTTTGCAGAAGTGATAATGGTGAACCATGGCTAGCCATTAGGCAGTTCATGAATAATAAATATTCCACAGTCCTTTAAATAAGAATATTTTCAGTTTGCAAAACAACATGTGGTGTGTAGAAGCATTTCTTCAATTTAAGAAGGTTCAGATAGTTCGAAGATTTTGCAACATTGTATTATGTGCACATCTGTTTGTGTGTGTTTGTGTATGTGCTTAATGAATGATGAAAGCCGTGCAATTTATAACAGCGTCAATTTAATAAAACCACACGATTACAACTGGATGATCAGTGTAAAATGCTGCAATTCGTTCATGTTTGTAACCCATGCGCATCTGTATACCACACAAAGTAAGTCAGTGAATGTGGCAAATTGCGCAGCTCACGTTACGCAAAGACAAAGCTAAAGAAAAGCCACGCTAATACATGACTAAATATAACAGAGCCCCAAATGGCAGAGAAGACTTTCACATTGTATAACCAAGACGAACACAAGAAATGTTTTCACACAAAAGGTTGACAGAGAGTACACTCATAAAAATCTGCTAACAAAATGATTCAAAGGCACACTATGGTGAATTACATATTTTTTAGAACTGAGGATAAACAAACCATGAGATCTAAGAAAGATAGTTCAATGGGACCTGCTCCAAGTCCCTCGGGTTCCAAATGGACAAATACCCTCCTTCATCCTTCAAGACCCACGTCGCTAAGAAAACTCGGACAGCTTGGTTTCAGCTCTCCCTCCTGCAGAAAGTGAAGCCCTCCTCCCTCCATACATCTTTAGATCCACTGTTCAAGCACCAGTCCTATCCCACTTGGATGGGGGCAATTACCTACTTGAAGGCCTGCCGTCATCCTCCCTTGTTCCCCTGAGAAGTGTCCTACACGCACCCACATGCCTCATCAACGGTCTACGCAGAGCTCATCACCCGACCCTCATCAACCTGCATGCACAAATCACCTTCAAGTCTTGCTGCATTATCTATAAGGCAGTCACCCTCAAGTCATCCAGCTACATTGCAGAGAAACTCAGCATCACTGGCAGACAGCACACCACCAGCAACCAGGACACGTGCAGACTTAAAATTCACTGCTGCAAAATCAAAGTACAAGAAAACAAGCCTTCTCTGCCTACGCCCTTAGACTATGGAACCTCCTCCCCATCAGCATCAAACTCGCCACTATGCTCCTACAATTCAGAAAAAATACTCAAGACCCACCTCTTCAAGGCGTCTCTCCTTCTCAACACCTAGGTCTTCACGTCGCCCCACACCACCTTATTCGCTAGACGCCGTCTGCCCCTCTGATCCCCACCACCCTGTTACAGCTGTACCCCTCATATGTGCCCCTTTGTGTCCCACCCCCTGCTGTATATCTGTTCTGTTACCTCTGAAAAGCACTATGCATCTGTACTGTTGTATACCTTTCTAAAGCACCCTTTTGTGTATCTGTATTGTTGTATACCTCTGTAAAGAACTCTGTTGTGTATCTGCATTGCTCTATACCTCTGTTAAGTGCTCTGTTGCTTCTTGAAGCTAAGTCCGTGCTCAATAAATACCATAGAAAAAAATTATAATAATAATGTGTCCATACACAACAAATAAAAAAATAGAATATTGTGCATAATAAAGTGCATTGCTCCTAGGCATTTAAAAATATGCCTTTTAAAAAATCAACAGTGTTATTTGTTTCTTAAAATAGAATATATATATATATGTATTCAAGGAAAACACTTTAGTTTCAGGGAAGTTAAGGTGAGCAATACCTTGTAACAAAACCTTTGAAATTCAAGGAAATCAATTTAGTTGCAGGGACGTTAAGGTGAGAACATAAAGCAACAAAACCCCTGAAATTCAGCTAAAGCCACCTTAACTTTGTGCTCCATGTTGCGCAGACTGTGGCCACAATTATGACATCACAGATCACATCACTGATGGCATCAGTGGTGGCAACACTAATTATGTTGCATAGAACTGATTACATCAAACATGGAATTAGACGTAACATAATTTATAAGTTAGCACATGAAAACTTTGATTACCTTAATAACAATGTAGGCTATAGACTTACAAAGGCTAGGGTCATTGGCCAATACCAAAGACCATAGCTAGTGCTCAGTTACTTTTCAATAATACCAATGTGCATGGTTAAAAGCCATGCCTAG
Source organism: Ambystoma mexicanum (assembly GCF_040938575.1). Classification (NCBI taxonomy): domain Eukaryota; kingdom Metazoa; phylum Chordata; class Amphibia; order Caudata; family Ambystomatidae; genus Ambystoma; species Ambystoma mexicanum. The sequence continues at coordinate 974,651,252 of NC_090933.1, read as the reverse complement.
TAACCCGCCAATGTTTTCAAATATACAGTGGGCAACATTCAAAGCTGTAGTCAGTGGCCATGGCTAAAGGCCATAGACGTGGAAACATACATGCACTCTATGCAACCATGTTTCAAAAGAGCACATCCATGATGAATCATGGGTGTTTGTATTCATACCAGATTCTGAGTGCATTCCATTTCAACAGCTTCTGCAGAATGCAAATCATGACATATTATGCTCCATTTGTAATTCAGACAATCACTCCAGCATACCAATAAATTCATATGGCCTATATGCCATACAAATGCTTCTAAGGTACAATGCAGATGGTACCAAAAATAGCTCTAACCTCACTAGCATTGCTCACAACCAAGTATCTCTTGGCAAGAAAGCCTTCACAACAGTAGGCATAATCTACCACATTGGCACCACTACCACTTCAGGCTACTAAACTGCATATGTTAAAAAAGAAGTGGTTTATCTGAATGTAACTACACTTCTGTTACTCCAAAACATAGTTTACCAGTGAATCTAACAAACACCTACCAAATATTCTTGCAACCCAAATGTACTCACTACAATATACTACAATTCACAGTTAGAAAATGCCAACAGGTATCTAACTAATTTAAACATACCCTTCATTACAACACACTTCTAACATGCCATCAGACTTATACTTACATAATACATTCATAGTTCTACAGTACTTTATAAATCCGATAGAGTTAGAATATTCCAACGGGTTTCTAACTGCTTTAAACATACAATTCATTACAACACACTTCAAACATACCATCACACTTATACTTAAATAAACATATTGGTTTTTTGAATGGTTGTAGTATCTGAATGCCCTACTCGTTAAAGTTAGGCATAGTATCTGGCTGACAGAAAACAAGAAGAATATTTATACAACTTGTGTAAAGTGGTTTACACTTAAGGTAGATAATCTGACACCCCGACCAAGTGATAAGGATTTCTAAAAGTTGTAGCTCCTCCCTAGCTATGATCACCACACCACCTTCTTTACCAGTTGCTCGATTTTGAAGAAAGAATGTGTAGTTATCCGGGACTGATAGATCAATTATTGGACGGCTAAAATTGTGGAGTCATGTCTCTGTTCGACATAATAAATCGATGTTATGTTTTAAGATGTAATTGTGGACATTGGTTGCATCAGAGTTTAGCGATCTCATGTTAAGAGTGAAGCTTGAATAACTTGGTTGCCCTGCATCTGAACCCATGGGCAGTTCTTGTTAGTGGCTTTTACATGACAAGTGAGTTCTGTTTGCACATCCTCCTCGTGGGGTTCGGGAGTCTGCTGAGTGGCTGATTTTGCAACAGAATTATGCTCAGGTAAGGGATTCAAGGTGGCTATCCCTTCTGTCTGTTCTCTAATAGAAGGGCTAGAGGTAGGTATTGTCATACCGTTACCTAAAGTTTGAACTAGGAGTGGGGGCACCATGTGGTCCAATAAGCACTTAGTTGAGATCACATTTTTCTCAATATCATCAAGAAGTGTAAGGTTAACTTATACCACATTTTCATCAGTTTCTTATGATGGTGTTGCTAAATTGGCTCCTGTGGAATTGGCATCTCTATATTTTTGAAATATTTGTGTATAATGGCTTCAAGTGCAGCTTTCCTGGCTGCTAGGAATAGAGAGTGTTCCGGGTAAAAAAACAGGACTCAATCTGGGGATGTAAGTGGCAATGAGATGGGGGGTGTCTCAAAGGCTCAGGCCCATATAAACTAAGCAGAGGATGTCCTGTCCTTCACAATCAGCTGCCTCTTTATGATACCAGAAGAGAAGTGTGAACAAGGAAGTAGAGCAAGCAACTAAGCATTCTACAGCCAATCGGTTGACAAAGCAGGGATCAAGATGGTTGGTGTGAAATTCACAACAACACATACAATGTCCACAGTAGCGTGGCTGAACTATACACAAGTAGCATAGGTATATGGATGCTATACAGGGGAGAAGGTATAGAGTGCAACAAGGAGTAGCTCAGAAAGGCTTGACGGATTACTAAGGGCGGGCTGTACTTACACAAACGTAGAGATGAGGAGTGGGGGAGCGGTGCTCATGGAAAAGATCACAGTGAGTGGCACTGAGTATACGGCGCAGACCTGCACAAACAAAGTCAATAATGCAATATAATACGGCAACAGGTGCAGTTAATATCAGAATACTGATGGCAAATATTAATGCTAAAACAATTTCCTAAAAAAACACGTAATAAAAGCACAGCTAAATCAATACAAAGCTAACTAAGAGTCCACGGTTTCAAAGTATCAAATAATCTAATGGCACTGGGACAAGTCCGTTGAAGTTAGGGCAATGGATCACGCTGTATTGAGGTGGACAAAACAATGAGCTCTTCAATGATATAAGAAATTGTGATGGAGTGGGGGATCTAGAACCCTCACCTGAGGAGCAGAGGACTGAAAATAAACATGGATGGCCACCTTTACCCTGAAGGACATTGCCAAGTGATTTCATTCTACATCAACACTACCAACAGAGTCTAAATTGGAATAAAAGGGTCCCATTGTTTGTGGTGGAAGGCAGGAATAGCATGCTGGAAGGCCTAGTGTAAACGTTCTAAAAGGATTGAGGATAATGTGGCCATTGGGAATGTTACAATATACAGGTGGTGGGTCTGGAGGGTGTTGTTAGTCAAGAGGGAGCTCATTAAAGGGTAGGATGATGCCTGTTTATCTTTCAAGAAAGCTAATAATCTTTTTTTGTTTACCATCATCAAAATGGGGAAGGCAAGTCCATCACTGTTGAAGATGTGTAAAATTCCATGATGACATGCCATCTTATCGTGAAGAGGTCAACATGTGGCATCTGGTATTTTCTCTTACCCATCACAAAACGTTTGCACCTTCGGTAGAATCATTGAAAGCATTTTCCTGCATCGAACACATTCAAATTATTTTTTTTTGCAAATAGTTTTTTTTCTTGTCTGTTGCAAAAACCATTACAAAAGCTGAATGTACTCTCCAGCCTCTAAACAACTCTACAACCTTTTTCTTTGTGGCTCTTTTCTCATCACAAAATATATGGCGCACCCAGTTGCATCCACTGTACACAATCCTATCTGCCCTCCACAACTAGCATTTATCTTATGACATGTCTTTGTAATTATTATTTCCTTTACTAAGTGTCAAACCTTTGACTTGCCCAGTGTAATTACAATTACTGAATGTTCCTGTATCCTCTTGCCCTGAATTGAGTCTCAGCATTTTTGTATTTTCTCTCTTCCGTCACAAAAACAATGCATAACAATTACAAGCACTAAATGTGTAACTGTGATCTCCTTCCACCAAACAAAGTTTCTTCGAAACAAGTTATATTCCTGAAAAATGGCAGACTAATTTATAGCCACTGAAAGTAATTTTCTTCCTTCACATAATTCTAAGACATTTTTTTCTACACAACTAGCATTCTGCAAGCCAGTAAATGTCCCGTTCTCAGTAGTGGCACATCCAAAATTGGTGATGGGTTTCTGAACATCCAACCAATATGGTTAGAACCACCCAAGAAAATAAAGCCATCCCATTAAAAACCAGCCCATTAAAAACATTGAGAACTCCTGCTGCTGAGGACAGCACCCCAGTTGTGTTTGCACAATGGGCCATGCAAGAAAGTGGGGAATGTTGCTTCCCAAGCCTTGCTAGACACGTTCAGAATGGAAGAATGGTGTACTGCAGAGCCAAATGTGTTTATGGGTGCTCCTTACACTTCCTGCATCTAACTGGTCCTGGGGAAGCAAAATGTTGGTGCTCCATCGTGCATGTCAGGTACCAGCAAGGTCACCCTACATCCTATATGCATGTTGCCAAAGGTAAAACGATAGCTTTCATTGTGTTGAATGGTATCTGGTGATGAAGCAGTTCAGACAAGATTTCTGTATGTATATGTATGTATCTATGCATGTGTATATGTATGAGTGTATGTATGGGATTGTGTTGTTATGAATGAGAGTGCAGTAAGAGTGCATGTTGAAGTGTATGGTGAGCGTGAGAATGAAATACTTTTTTGCAAATAGTTGTTCTCTTGTCTGTTGCAGAAAAGTTGAGATATCATTACAAAAACTGTATGCACTCTCCTGCCTCTAAACAACTCTAAAACTTGTTGGCTATTATCTTCTCTCAACATAAAATATATAGCATGCCCAGTTGCATCCATTGCACATAATCTTCTCCGCCTTTCAAGCAATTCTATGACATTTTCTCCACAACTAGCATGTATCTTATCACAAGTCTTTGTAATTATTATTTCCTTTAATACGTCTCAAACCTTTGACTTGCCCAGTGCAACTACTGAATGTATCCTCCTGCCCTGAAATAAGTTTCAGAATGTTTGTATTTTCTCTCTTCTGTCACAAAAACATGACATAAAAACTACAGCCACTAAATGTGCAACTGTCATCTCCTGCACAGAATTGAAAAGAGGCAAACTAAGTTACAGACATTGAAGGTAATATTCTTCCTTCAAAGAATTCTAAGACCATTAATACACAACTAGTACTTTTTCCCTTCAGAAAAAGATGGTCCATTCAGTAAAGTCACTAAATATGCTCTCCTGCAGTCGTGGCACATCCAAAATGGGTGATGAGTACCTGAACAGCCACCCACGATGGTTAGAAACAACCAAGAAAAACAAGTCAACCCATTAAAAACTCAGAGCACTCCGATTGTTGCAGGAAGCAGTGGAGTAACCACTCCTGGTCTGGCTTTAGGGAAATATGGTTTACGTTTGAGGACAGTACCCCAGTTATACTTGCACAATGGGCCATCCAAGCAAGGGAGGAATTTTCCTTCCCCAGCCTTGCAAGACCCATTCAGAATGAAGAATGTGCTACTGCAGTACCAAATGTGTTTATGGGAGTTCTTGACCCTATGTGCATCTAACTGGTCCTCGGGCAGCAAGATGTTTGTGCTCCAGTTCAGTCATGCATACCAGGTACCAGAAAGCTCTCCCTGCATCCCGGGTTTTATATGCATGGTGCATAGGAGCCAAGGGTAAACCCAGTAGCTTATGTGGTGGTGAATGTTATCTGGAGATGGAGCAGGTAAGAAAAAATCCTTTCTGTATGTATATGTATGTATCTATGTATTTGTATGTGTATGAGTGCAGGTATGGGTTTGCGTGTGTGTAAGTGCAAATGAGTATGTGCGCATGTGAACAAAATTGCAATAAGAGTGTATGTTGAAATTTATGGGTGAGCATGGGAATGAAAAAGTGGTGTGAATGAGAGATCACTTTGTTTGTTGTGTGAGTGTATGTATTTGTTAGCATATTGTTAATGTTGCATGGTGCACTGTGCAATTGTGGGGGAGCTAGTGTGTATGTTGTCTGTATGCAGGGGTGAGACTCAGATGGTTGTGGGGTAGGGATGCATTGGTGCAGGCAGGACGGATATGTTTCTTAATGAAGATATTTCATTTTTCCTGGCATTATGGAAAAAGCTAACATGAGTGTTCTCACATGGCCACCCTGGCCTACATTGGTGTAGTAAGTATGTACATATTTTCTTAAAGTGACAAGGGATTTTTACTGGAATCATGGGCAAAGCCAACATGATTAGTGTTCTTATTTCAATATCCCAATCTCAGGCAATCTGGAACAAGACACCATCTGCATGAACAAAAATGTACTCAGTTATCCAAAACTGGATGGCGACCAATAGTCTCTGCCTCAACGGATAAAAAACTGAGATTGTTATAGTAGGCACCCCTTCCCGACTCAGCAAGCTCCACCAAGAGTACACATCCATAGTTATCATCTCTAACCAGGTCAAAACCCTTGGTGTCTACCTTGACTCCAGTCTCACCATTGGTAAACACAACAGCTAACTTTCCTCCTCCACCGCGTATACAGCCAAACTCATTGCACTAAGTCAGCCTTTCCTCACATCCCAAAATTGCATCACTCTTGCACAAGCCCTTATATTGGCCAAGATTGATTACTGCAATATCCTACTATTAGGTACTTCAAAGAAAAACATAAACACATTGCAACTACTGCAGAATTAGCTCCTGAGAGCAGCTCTAGTAATAAACAGGAGATCCCATATGTCACAGCACAGGAGAGAGACACACTGGTTACCTATACAAGCAAGAATATGACATAAAATTCTTACCATCACGCACAAATGGGTCACCGCCAATGCACATTCTATTTGAACTGATGCCTCAGGCGCAAAACAGCAACCAGATCTCTCAGATCCAATCCCAACATGCACCTTATCATCCCTGCTTCAAAAACGCCAGAACAGGTAGTTCTAGCATCCCTGTAGCAGCCACCAGAATCTGGAACTCACTCCCCCCATACATTTGCAATGAGCCCTCCCACCCTAAATTCAAGAAACTACTAAAAACATGGCTTTTCAATAAATTCTAATCTTGCACCAGGCACCCTACATGACACAGGCTGGCCATTTGCTGTGACCGCTCAACTATTACGGCTGGCTGAAACCGACTATACCCACTATGCCAAATTGTAAATATGTACCGATTTCAGCAACCAATATTAAGCGCTATCACCATGTAACCACTGTGTAATTGTATAAGACTTTGTTTTTCTTGATGACTGTATTGTGTAACCATTAAGATTGTTAAGCAGACTTGTAACCTACGCCGTGATACCCATGGGTTTGGGCATATGACCAGATGAAATAAATAAATACATACAAATACATACATATTTTCTTACAGTGACATGGCGGCATTCCGGGCAAAGCCAATATGATGAGTGTTCTTAAGAGGCCATACTGCCAAACATTATTGTTTCAAGTATGTACATGTTTTCGTGCATTGCTTGTTTTTTTTGTTACTGTCATTATATGGAAATCCTTCATAATGCATGCTCTTGTGTGGTCATACTGGCTTAGATTTGAGCAGCCAGTATTTACATTTATGCATGCAGTGGCATGGCATTTGTATTTGTATTTATTGATTTATAAGGTGCTTTACTGGCAGTATGGCAAACCAAAATGATGAGTGTTACACTGGTCTACTTTAGTGCAATTAGTATTTAATTGTTTTTGTAAAGTTCCATAACATTTGTTTTACTGCATTATTCTCAAAGCCAACATGGTGTGTATTCATGTGTTGGCAAAATGGCCTCCAATGGTGAAGCCATATTTACAGGCTGTCTTGCAGTCGAATTACATTTCTTATAGGTAAAGCCGATAAGATCAGTATTCTTACATGTATATAGTGTTTAAATTGGGGCAGCCAGTATGCACATGTTCTCTGTCAGTGGCTGGGCATTTATGATGGGCAAAGCACACATGATGAGTGTTCTTACATGGGCAAATGGAAGTACGTTGGTGCATATATTATGCACATGTTTTCTTAGTATTGCAAAACATGTTTTATTGGCATTATGGCATACATTGTTGCAGTCATTATGGACATGTTTTCTTACTTTGGAATTTGTTGTCAATTGCTTTATGGGAAAATCAATCAGGAAGAATATTTTAAATAGGGTTCCTGGCATATATTGGCACGGCCAGCATGGGCATATTTTCTTCTACTATTACATGCATTTTGGGCAACTCAAACATGAGTATTACTTATGTTGAGATGCCGGTATATATTAGCAACCACAATGGGCATTCCTGGGCACACAGAGTATACACATGTTTTTGTACACTGACAGAATAGCAGCATATATTTTGGGCAATGGTATCATGAACATGTGTTAAAAGAATGCTCCTGTGTATTGTTGGCGAATTGCCATGTCTTGTATTTCTTCATGTAATACCCTACCAAATGGTACCTGATTTTTCACAGAAAGTGTGCTGGAAAAGGCATCATTTAAATGCATTTTTTGATACTTTCCTCGGTGTGAAAACCCACCGAACCACTGTTAATTGTTTAGGGCACCCTGGCAATAACGAGTTGCTTCATGTTAAAGGCGTACTCTCCTCCAGCTAAAACATTCACCAGCCGGTACAGCTCTTCTCCCTAAGAACATTGTTTTAGGTTTTGTTTCACAACTAGAAATGGGTTTAGCAGCAACATGCTGTCACACTCAGTTACAGCCACTGAATCTAACTTCCTCTCTCTTTTCAAACAATTCTGAGATGATTTCCTCACTCCTTCCATAGCCACTGACAAAAAATGTCAATGGCCATAAGTAATTTAATTATTTGTTAATTGTATATCCCTTTGACAAATCGCTGCACATGGAACATATATAACCGAAGTTGGTGCTCATTTATGAACATCAGAAGAATGAAATGCTGAGTTGGCCCTGGTCGGATTCCAACCTGCAAACTGCTGATCACACACAGATCGTAGCAACAAGCCCTCGTCACACAGAGCTATCTCACTGGCCAAGAGGATCATTGGTTTCTCCTCTCCCATAGCAGCCTAGCCTATTGAACTATCAATAACTCTGTTAACTAAATTTGGTTTTATTTTCATCATCTTCTTCAACTGAAACCTGAATGTTCTATCCCTTCATCAGATACTGCGTGTTTTCATTTTATCTCTCTTCCTGAACTGGTTTAGCAACCTCCTATTACTATATTTTCCTACAAGAGTGATCATTCCCTATTTATACCATTTTAGTACAAACCCACCTGCAAATCCTTGGCCACACTCCTGATAAAATGTGGGTATGTGTAATTCCTCTGAACTACCAACTTTCGGGGGATTCAGAAATTGTCCAGACTTACTCATGCGCTGTACAATTTGTTAGACAATCAGAAGACACAGTTGTTTAATCCATCCCCTGTATGTAACATTTGTCTTTGCAAAACAGACCCGTATTCCGAATCAGGGATGAAATGTGATAGGTCACAGATATCCAACGGCAATTGACCAACTCAATTGCCCTGAGATATATCATCCCCTTCTTGCTGTGTAACAGGTTGCTGCTTCCTATCCCCTAAAGGTCTAGCGTGAAAACAAAATTAACAAGCCTTGAAAAACATTGATAAAGTGAGGGTTCATTGGATGAAAGGGTTTGGACATAGTGGGAGGTCTGATAGCTGCCTCCGCAGTCTTTGTTAGTATGATCACCTCCTGCTCATTCACCCTAATTTCCCCTCTCCACTGGAATGGTCTCCCCAAGGGAACAAAGCAAGACCATCAGTGAGAGTGTTCAATACTTGACTCAATCTCCACCTGCCATCCAGAGAAGGGGGACTCCTGCTCCCTCTTTTACCCTCCCTATCGTAACCAGGCCTACCTCTTTTGACAATATCAAACACATGTGCATGTGTCAATGTTTCCTCTGTAGACTATGACACGAGGCCCTTACTGTAAAATATATATCATATTTATGTCTGTATCCTTGTCACTGCCACCAGTCTATGCCTCACTATACTACACCTTCATAACCTGGTGTACCCTCATCCAAACAAGTATTGTCTATTGTAAAAGCACCCTACCGAGGGAATGTGTCCAACATCTGTTTGCGATCCTATGTACTGCAATTCTGTTAGAAATGTCATTCGTAATGCTCATTAAATGCAACACAATAGACAAATAAAAAAGAAATTGTGGTGTGAGAACAAGATCAGTGGTTGTAATTTGCATGTGGTAAAATGCTGCACGTGATGAAGTCCCTACTGCCCTTGAGAGCAAGCTGCAAGTTCCACCTTGTATCTCAACACTGGAACAGCCATATTGAATGGCCATCACAACTTACACACATGTCCAAATGTCTATCTTTAAGGGCAAGCTGAAAGTCACATCCCTCCTTTTCCATCCTTTATAAGCATCTGGACATAAGCCCCCATCAATCAAATTACCCTGGTAATTACCCAGTTCCTTACTGGATTGACCAGAAGAGGACAAAGTGGGGGTGAATCCTCCAACAATAATTAGAATCCTCTAAATATGTGATCTTGTATTTGTAATTGTATTTATTTGGTATGTATACAGTGCCTTAATCCAAAGTGCTTAACGCAGCAAAAAGTATAAACGGTACAATAGTCAACAAATGGAGTTTGACATAGGGAGCCTGGGATCAGTCCTGCTGGATCAGATGTATTTTCAGCGATTTGCAAAATAAGGAATAGGTGGTGATAGAGCATAGAGAAAGAGGAAGAATATTCGAGTACAGGGGGGGGCTAAGTGAGCAAGTGTGCGAAAGCGTGATTGGGCACAAGGAGAGGCTAGAACTACAAGAAACTGAGAACTAGAGCGAAGAGAGTGGGAAGGAGTGTAGATATGAGACCATTGAAGAAAGGTAGTCAGGAGTGAGACCATAAAGTGATTTAAATACCAAGCAAAGAAGATTAAATTTGAGCTGAAACCAAAGGAAGTCAGAGAAGCTAGCAGACGTGAATGATCAACAGTATCAAAAGTAGCAGAAAGGTCTAATTAAATGATAATAGAAGAATGTTTGGATTAGCGGTTCATAAGTAGCAAGTTTAGGACTGAAAGAAGAGCAGTTTCGGTTGAGTGCATAGGTCGGAAACCAGATTGTAAACAAGGAAGAATAGAGTTATTAGAGATGAAAGAGGAGACTTGTCTTCTGTCGATCTGGGTTGAGGAGGCAATGCAGAATTTTTCATTACACCAATTACACCCCGTTGCTCATAAATTAGGCCATGGATGAAACACCAAATTGGAATGCCTTTATTTTTATCTTGGCACAGTTTTCTTTCAGACCTCTCACAAGCTGGAATAAGGATTCAAGTTGGAAATCTGTGAGATAGATTGCCTCATCTACTAACTGAATCTGATTCATGAGCACCCCATTAAAGATTTTGCTACAAGAAGAGCCTATTTAAGAAGTTAAAAAAAGACCCCTGTCTGGGAGAGAAATGTGCCTTCATGCACACAGTGTTGGCTCCCTCAACAAGACTCAATCTGTCCAGCTAGAGGCACTTTCCAATTCTGCCAGGTATTTTATGTTCCTGGAGACTGGGCTCTTTGCCTCGTTTATACATTTTCTATAGCAGACAGTGCAGGTGACCTCACTTCACAATGTGGGAGGGCTACCCACTGCAGGGTTCACTCTCTAGTTACATCACCCCATAGGGGCCCACATGATAACTCTCTTTTCATCATTCCAATTTGTAAGAGGATTCAATTCAACACTACAGCTAAGTCAATGCCTAGTCTGGGATACTGAATGGAAACCCTTATTGATATATCTTTATGTCCAGTTCATGCGTTCTGGATGACTACCCCTATATAATTTATTTATTTATTTATTTATTTATTTATTTATTTATTTATTTATTTAAATTTATATAGCGCGCAAGCAGCCCAGGGGCATTGAGGCGCTGTTACTTGCAATAACTTAGTTACATGGTACATATGATAGCGATTGTTGACACATTATGAGTAGTACAGGAAATCATACTGTTGTTACAAATATAGCATTTGGGCGTAAATTACAAACCTAAATGATAAGTATTTGTGCTGATGTGTCGGTCCTTATGTGAAGAGGGTAGTTTTCAGTGTTTTGCGGAAGGTGGTGAGGGAGTCCTCGCCACGGATGGTGGGAGGTAGGGCATTCCAGAGGGTGGGCGCGAGGTAGGGGAAGCTGGACCCACCCGCTTTTACTCTTTTCACTAGTGGCACAGAGAGCATGTTGGTGTACGGGGATCTGGTTGGCCTGGTGTTGGAGACAGGGTGGATCCTTTGAGAAAGGTAGGCAGGAGCAGTGAAGTGAATGCACTTGTGGGTCAGTGTCAGGGCTTTGAATACGATCCTTTCCTTTATTGGGAGCCAGTGGGCTAGTTTCCTGGCTTCAGAGATGTGTTCTCTTTTAGCAATGCCTTGGGCTGCCCGGAGAGCATTGTTCTGTATTACTTGTAGTCTCACTAAGTTTTTGTTGGAGGTTCCAAGAAAGAGTACATTGCAGTAGTCTAGCCTGGAGCCGGTGATGGCTCTGGCTATGTTGGTGCAGTTCTCTTTGGATAGAAAGGGCCTGATTGCGTTGATAAGTTTAGCATGATATGCAACTGCGGATGCTATTGCGTTGACTTGTCTATCCATGGATAGGCTGGAGTCCAGGTAGATTCCCAGAGTTTTGACAGAATCGGAGACCGGGATTTTAATGGAGTCAATGGTGAAGTGGCTAAATTGGACATCTAGGTTTTTTAGCGTGTCGGGGGAACCTACCAGGAGGAGTTCCGTCTTGTCAGAGTTGAGGCATAGTCCGTTGTCAGCCATCCAGGCTTGGATGGTGTTGTAGAGGTTGTTGAGGGTCAGGGAGTCGGTGTCATAGTTACCTGTGAGAGTGAGGAGGCTCTGGGTGTCGTCGGCGTAGTTGGTGTATGAGGTGCCCATAGCATCGAGGATGAGGAAGAGGGGTCGTGTGAAGATGTTGTATAGGGTCGGGGAGAGACAGGAGCCTTGGGGTACACCACAAAGTATAGTAGTTGGGGATGCGGCGGCTAGGTCAGAGAATACTTGCATAGTTCTGTCTTGTAAGAAGGAGGTGATCCAAGATGTGGCCTCTGGGGAGAATTTGGCGGTGGAGGAAAGGTGGTGGCAAAGGACGCCATGATCCACGAGGTCGAATGCCGCGGATAGGTCAAGGAGTAGGAGAAGTGCTGGTTTACCCACGTCTCTAGCATCGTCCATTTGGTTCTTCAAGTCAAGTAGGGCGGTTTCGGTCCCGTGTCTAGGGCGGAAGCCAGATTGGCGGAGTCCAAGGAGTTTGTTCTCTTCAATGAAATGCTGGACCTGCAAGTAGGCTGCTTTGTCCAATATTTTGAGGAGGAATGGGACAGTGGTGATAGGTCTGTAGTTGTTGGGGGAGGTGGGATCGAGAGTTGGTTTTTTCAAGAGAGGTCGGACCCAAGCTTCCTTGAGGGAGGCGGGGACTTTCCCTGTGGTAAAGGAGGCATTAACGAAGGCTGTTAGGAAGGGCGCTAGCGCTTCCGTGCAGTCTTTGATAATGGAGGCTGGGCATGCATCACCTTTGCAGTTAGAGGGCTCGATGTACCTCATAATGTTGATGATGTCTAAGACCCCTCTCTTGGAATCCCCCTGAACCCACTGAGCCAAGAAGTAGTTCTGTTTTGCAAGTTAAAAGGTTTATTTGAGAATTTAAACAATATAGATATATATCAAACTTTATAATAAATTAATAATTGGATATCACACTTAATCTGATCAGTAATCAATAATGGATAGTCTGGCACTAGCACACTTGTGAATAGGAACAGAAGAATAAGGTGGTAGAGAATACTTTATATAAGTTCAGATGGATGTAATGTTGAATGAAAATGCAATACAGAAAATACTCAATATGATTTCAACAAAACAATGTAATCACTTTTCTCTGGCAATCCCCTCTCCCCTTTATGCAATGCAAGGAAATGGAAGGAAAGCACACAGTTCTCAGAAATGCAATCAAATGTAATTCAATTCACCCCAGCAAGCTTAGACTACAGAAGTTGGAAACACAGGTCCAAAATGCTTTTACATGTGCTGGCAATGAAGTGAAAAATATGCTAAAATGCTTTGAATTCCCTCTAGAGGTTCAGGGTGAGTGGTATCTAGTTAATATTAGTCCAGGCTCACTCTAGCAATGATTCAGGGATGGTTCTTAAGAGGCAAACAAATTTTTAGCAAGGAAAGCAAGAAGCACCTGTTTTCACACGTGGAGAAATTTGCAAATCGCGGCAAATTCGCGAGTGCGTTTTTCGCGATTGCGGCAAAAATATCGGGAGTAGGAATGCGGTTCTAGGTTCATTGGAAAGCCAAGATTCCTAGCTTTCAGAGGAAAGTTACTGCAAGTCTCTAGGCAAACGGTCACAGAGATATGAGCGGTTAAATAAAGGTAGTTTTTCATATTTGAAATTTTAAAGTTCAAAAAGAAAAGTGACAGCTAGCAACTAGAAAATGACAGGTGACAGTTTTGCAAAATGACAAGGTACATCTTCTAGGAGACAGTTCTGGTTAGATTAAAATAGATTGAATTATATTATTTTAACTAAGAGATTGGTTCTACACAGTTCTGCTAGGTACTCACAATATATTTTTTAAATAAATGGGCCTCGCCACGGATCTGGTCAGGTTTTAGACTGGACTCTGGTCTGGTCTCGGCACTTCACAGTGATCTGGGTCAGCTCTGCTCTGCTGGTCTGGTCTGGGTCTCTGGTTCTGGATATTGAAAGATTTGAAGTCTGGATCTTTCTGCACAGCTTTCTCTAGAGATTGATGGAGGTAAAGTATGGATTTTCCAGGCAGAGCGTCCCGCAGCAAATGGATTTGAAGGTCCCTATCTGTCCTGACTGTCTGCTTTTATGTGTTTTGAAAATGGGTGTGTGTGCAGCATCACTAGGCTCTACCCCTCTCCACTTGTCATTGGCCACTTCATCCTGTTCCCCTTGATTGGGGGAATGAAATGAAGTGTCATCATGATGAGGTCTGTTTATGGTACAGAGAACCCACCCCTGTCAAATTACACACAATCTATATTTTGACCCAAAAGACATATTTGCACAGGTACACATTTGTTTTAAATTACATGCACCCATCATGCATTACAGGAGGTATACCCTGTCCAAATCTGCTCTTCCTGGGAGCTTGCATTCAGAAATGGCGACATTTGCACTTTTTAACTGGTTTCGCAATATCGGACATTACCCCAAATTTACACACATGTGCGCAGGGAGTATGGACATTACTTGATGAAGTGTCAGATTTTTTACATGCATACATTTTAAGTAATACCCTCTTAACTGCTAGCTTGCCCCCAGATCATGCCACCGGTTCTAAAAACCTCTTAAAATGTGGGCAGAAAAATCACAAGAATTATGGTATCATTTAAATAATTATGACAAGTCCGTACTATGAGTTATTCATCTTTTTCTAAAACCATATTCTGGCTACAGGGGTGTGGTTTCCCCCCAGCACAAGGTTGGATTTCTGGTTTTTCCAGTTCTGCCAAGCCAGCTTGCTCTCACAGGCAGTGCTCCTCCCCTTTACTTCCAGGAGGAAGCCACTTTTTACGACCCCCATAATAAAACATTTGCCTGAGTCATGACAGGGCTTTGTTCAATTTCCGGCAGAGCCCAGGTAATTCAATCAGGGAAGTGTCATATCCCTTTTGGTGGGAGCAGCAAAAGGGCAGCTAGGCCTGGGAACACAGCTGGTGTGCAAGTCTCATCTCCTGTCGGGGGTAGCTGGTGGGCAGAATTCAGTTCCTTAAGCCAGGCCCCAGCTAATGTCACTTTTAGTTACCCAGTCTTCTGCATTGAAATAAAATTAACCATTTTTACATATGCAGCTAGAATGCTGATTCTAAGTTTAAAACTATGACATTTAAACAATTGCAACCTATGTGACACTCAAAAGTAGGTCACTCATTTCTTTTAAACATTTAGGTTTTTAGTGTCTTTCAGTCCAAATTTACTTAAACTGCTGAAATCCACAGCTCAGCCAGTCTTGTTATAAACCTTCAAGTCACTTCAGAATATAACTTTACATTGGATCCACCTCTCAGTAAGTCTTTCTTTGGCCTGCTTTGGGTTCATCTATTCAGTTTTACACTAAAAAAAAAGTCTGGTGTTGTTTTAAAATGCCGGCTTTCTGATAGTGGTGAGTACTGGTAATGCACCCATTTTTGGGATTTAAGAAATTAATTCCCCACAATTCTAGGTTGCTTTTGGCAATCAGCATTGCCATTCCCAATGGTTTCAGGCTGCTGTGTGGGTAGTCCAATGGTGGTTTTAGGCAGTGCCCTTCTGTGCCCATAACATCGGCAAAAATGAGTGGCAGCCTATTCTTCATGCATTTCCCTGTGCATTTTCTGGGAAGCTCTGGCCATCATGATGTTTTCCATGTCAGTACTGCACAGTTTTTGAGGTAGGGCTTGGATGCATGGGTAAAAACATCCCCCAATGTGTACCTGCTCCTGGTAATATACATTCAGAGTGGATTATACGATTACTGTGCCCCTTTTCCCGGACCCCCGAAAAATGGCAACCTTTTTTTTACCCCCTTTTCACATCATATATAAGTGGGGGGATGGGTACAGTATATAATGGATGAAGGAGTTTGCGGGGGGTCGCAGCTGGCATTTTTGGGGGTCACAGTAAACAGGACACAGTAATCACATAAATCCCATTCAAAGAACACGACTAGGACCTAAGTGCCTATGTGCGTATTTGTTATTACAAAGTATGCCCATTATTTACATGGTAAATGCCCTATGCTAACGGGAGAACATCCCCTTTAGAAAATGTGTCTGCAATGTTAGCTGGTCAATGTTAAGTATTATAGAAGGGCCATTATGAACACTTTTGTATAACTAATGTGTCCCTCCTGCAAGGCAAAGGGCACAGAACGTGCTTTAGAGTGTTGGTATATTAACCATGTTTTGGTCCCTCTGCCATAACACATTTTTTGTGGTCTCTCTTTCCACTCCGCTAATCCAATCGATGCGATGCCAATGGTGTATATATAGTCACACCAGTTCTTGCACGTACATTTTTGATGCAACAGAAGAAGAGTGATGCAGTCGAACATTAAACACAGCTATCAATAAAGACAGTCTAATTAATACATTTCATTGTAAGTGTATATCTATTGTTGGGAAGGAGGGGTTATTGTCCCAGGTCCCAGAGCGCTTTTGGATGAGGCAGAGGCCTAGAAGTGTTCAGTAGAGGTTTGAGGAGGTTACAGGGGGGAAGGGAGTGTCAGCAGGGGCTATAGTGTGGGGAGGGTAGTGCATGTTTCAGCTTCAGAATACATTGGGAATCAAACGCTGTATTGATAATAGCAGCCATATTGAAATCAAGGCATAGACTTATGTCGTAGCCATAGCCGCAGGCCCGAGCAACACACATGGAAGTAAGTGTATGCATGCAAAAATAGGTTGTAGCTTGGGCACCAGTGAGAAAGGCCAGAGCTGCACAGATTCAAAGAGCCTTCATTGTCTCATGTTGCCAACTTTCTTATCCCGAAAGGAATGTGCCCTGAAAGGCCAGAAGGGGGTTTAGAGCTCTCTGCGAAAAAGCAATCGCACGAGACGGAGGGCATACGCCTCCGAGCTTCCCCGTCCTAGTTTTAAGTACTAGTGCCCAGATGCCCCGTCCCAAGACCCCCAGCATTCCAAGATACCAGTCAGTCCCAGACCACTGATCATTAAACTGTTAGACCCCCAATTGATGAGAAAAGATCAGAAAGCAGGAGCCAGTTGCCTTCACAATAGGTTATGTGATTTGTGCTGTGACGTGCTGGGAGGGGCAAAACAAGAAATCTATAATGAAGGTGGGGAGCTTTGACGGGCGCTGACGTGTCTGGAATTAAGCTGTTGTCTCTTAGATGCAATGGCCTCGAAGTATCCTCTTAGCCCTTGTCTGCAGTACCAGGTGCACACTAGGTTAGAGATAATGCATGTATTGTTTTTCTTTGCATAGTTACCAATTAATTGTAGCTTTGAGCCTGATGACGTGCAAGGAGGAACTCACATGGATGAAGATGGACAGAAGGGGCTAGGACAAATAGCCTGGCATTCCTTATGGGTTAGATAGCCTATGCATAGGGTCTCACCAACCAGCAAGTCGGATTTGTATATTATGTATTTTACGTCACTGATGACGCTGTGTACCTTTTTTAAGTGTTGCTCGTTCTGATTTTGCCAGAATGTTCCGTGGCAGCAGAGTGCTTTTTTGGCAGATCTTTATTTTTGTGGCAACAAAAACTGTGTTTTCCTTGCAAGAGGTGTGGTGGGCCTTTTTCTCAAGTGGGTTGTATTTTTTCTGGTGTGAGCATTGAGGTGTTGCTCTACACTATGACAAAATGTCATGAGTGTAGGCTTGCATCAAGGGTTCAGTGGTGGCAATCTGCAGGCCCCGTGGGCCCCATCTGTCGTTGCTTTCTGTTTACTAGGAAGTGTGATGTGTTAACATGCTGGATGCTTTCTAATTAACTTTCCTCAAAAATCAAAAACACATTTCTGCCCCTATATGAAAGAAATATCTACATTCTTACATTTCAATTCATGTGTACTTCTAACAGCAGTATGTCAGCTTTTAAAACATCTCTTCTGATCATCTATTCTTTGACAGTCATATTAATCATATGGCATATTTTTGCCACGGCTTTGTTATTGCTGAAAAGTCGATCTTCGAACTGGATGCTGTTGCTTTAGCGGTTCTCAAACACCCCTTCTGAGCTAGTGCTTTAATTTCGGATGCCTTGGTTTATAAAAATGCCAGTTGCTTACTAGAGTGGTCGGCACTCTTCCCGAAAGCCTGACTAAATCCCTCTCCTTGCAGTGTAGCTCTTCTGAGAGCACTCTTGTGTGTCAGCACCTGCTTGCATTGCGCAAACACTACGGATCAGGCACAGGTCCCAAATGCACTCTTCCTCCAGGATATTTTCTTTTCCATTCAACCCCTTGTTGATCTATTCTGTCATCATTCCCCTTTTCATGTCTAACCTCTGACCCTTGGAAGATGTTCCAGGTAAGTATGTATATGCGCCTCTTGGCCTATTCTGTCACGGTTTTCTCCTACGCGTCTTTTGTTATTCTTTTTTCTACATCTATAGTGTTGCCTAGAGACAGAATATATCATGTATTTGCCATTATTTCAATGCAACTCGTGCAGCTTTTTTCAGCATGGGATTTTGCTGTTGTGCCGATGAGACATTTGCAACAAATGAACATATAAAACGTTTCAGGATGTCAAATGTCTCCTTAAATGTTGTACAGGGTTTTACAAAGACGTTAGAAGCTAGTCCACGATCTGCATGATTTCTTGCACGCGGGCCATCAGTCACATGCTCACTGTCATTGTAGCACACAGCACACATTCTTGCGTTGATGCATATGTGCTGTACTTATTCCTGTGCAAATGTAAATGCACAGAAATGTGCATGTCCTGTGTGTCAAACCAACGTGATGGTAAACAATGTACTTGCACATCAGGGCATCGAAGACGATTTTGTACCTGTCATCCTATGAAAGCACGAACTTTCTTGGGGCCAAATTCACAGAAGCGTTTTATAATGGAAAATACTCTGTGAATGTTTCCTCCAAAGCATCTGAAGATGAGCCCATGCACTTGCAAAGAAAATTGCAGATATAAGCAAGCATATGTGCACAGGGAGGCGCACAGCCAACCCACTTGCAGCATTGTTTGATGCACTCCAGATGTAATGGCTTGACACTAGAGTTTTGAGTGGGACGGACAGCTCAGGGGGTTTGACCATGCGCTATGACCTAAGAAGTGAAGGACACAGTCTAATCATATTTAGTCAGTATATTATTAAGCTAAATGATGTCAGTGGCCACAGCTGTGCCGGGTGCACAGAGAGTGCAATCGTTCCCAATGCACCTTCAGTATCCACAGTATTCCTATCACAAATATTTGATGGTTATCATTTTGCATATTTTTAACACTTTCTTGCCCAGTAAATGCGATTACTGCATTTGGCATGGTTAGGTGGCCTGGCTCCAAAATGGCCACGCCACGAGGTTCTTTGTCCTGTTCTTTGGCCATCTTGCCCCTTCCCCAGGTTAAGCTGCCCTGTGTCAGTCCTTATTTGGGCATTGATTGATTGATTGTTTATTTGTATAGCCGCCTATACACAAAGTGTTTCAAAGCAATTCAAGGAGGGGGGGAACATGGGAGAAAAACAGTACATTCATAAAAGTCCTTGACACAGTACAGAATTTGAGAAATAACTATCAAATCATAATAGATAGCACAAGTGCATGTAACAATAAGGGAGAGTCGAGGGAGGAAGGAGGGAAAACAAAACAAGCAGTAGCATTACTATGCCTGACGACAATTGTTGCAGTGCAAGAGTGACAAGAGGAGGGGGAATGAGGGGGTGTGAGGGGAGAGGAGAGTAGAGGCGAGGAAAGGAACAAAACAAGTGACTGTCAGTTGAAGGTTGACGACTATACCAGATAGTGCTGCGGAGGGAGAGGGAGGGGCAAAAACGGAAGGAAAGGGGGTCAGACAAGCTGTTATCAGTGGTCGAGGGTGCATTGATAAAAGTAAGTGCATTAACGTTTAGAGGTGAAGGGGTGGGGTGGAGAAAGGGAGGGAGAGGGCGAAACCTCTACAAGACAGGCGGCTATGAATTACTATGCCTGATGGCAATTGGGGTGGTGCCCGAAAAAAACAGACGAAAGACAGGAGGGGGGAGGGGAGGGAAAGGTGGTGGAGAGGAGAGAGAGGGGAGAGGGGGCAAGGTGAAAAGGCAGGAAGGAGAAAAGGGGGGGAAGAAAGCAAACACAGGGAGAAAACGGAAAAAAGAGGATGAAGAAGAAGGGGGGGTGGAAAAGAGGGTTGCAGGGGAGTCAAGGGGACACTGGCGGGGGCAGAGAGACATGGGGACACTGGCGGGGGGCAGGGGTGGCAGGGGTTGCAGGGGTGGCAGGGGTGACATTGGGACACTGGCGGGGGCAGGGGTGACATGGGGACACTGGAGGGGGGCAGAGGTGACATGAGGACACTGATGGGGGCAGAAGTGACAAGGGGACACTGGTGGGGGCAGGGGAGATATGGGGACTCTGGCGGGGGCAGGGGTGACAAGGGGACACTGGCAGGGGCAGAGGTGAGAAGGGGACACTGGTGGGGGCAGGGGGGACAAGGGGACACTGGGGGGCAGGGGAGAGCAAGTGCACCCTCAAGGGTGCCTAGAAGGGGAGGCTAGGGGCGTACCATGGTGGACAGGGGTAGACAGGACCAGGAGTCAGCCTTGTGAGGAGGGCCGGCCAAGCCAGCTGGCCTCCTCATTGGCCCAGATGTAGTGGGCCAGGGCCAATCCCAGGCCACCAGCAGCAGGATGGAAGGCACTCTGGTGCCCAACAAAGAAAAAGCCATCTTGGAATGGCCGTGCCTTGAGAACCCAGTTAGGCAAAATACACTACAACACAAAAAGCATGCTTGCAATCTGCTAATTATAGCCCAGAAAGTACATGTGGCTGATGGTAAAGTCACGTAGTGAAATTAGTAGAATGTTTTAAAAGTATGCTGTGGCGCCATCATGACCGATACAATAAGCCCAGGGGGGATTACCTGCAGTTCTGAAAATGTACCGTGTGCATTGCAGGGCCTCAGGATAGAAGTGGGGAGGCATCCAAGTCGCAGCTCCGGTATGCATTTTCCCTCAAAGCACCAAGCTTTTGCGGCTTCTGCATGCCTTGTGTGCATGCCCCCAGGATTTAGGCTGGAACGTCTGGTTCCAATACACATCCTGGGTGCCAGAGAGTCTGTAGTGCTGGGAATGCCTTGGAACCACTGTGTCCATGATTGATCCACGTGTGCTATGCCTGTATGTGAGCAGATCTCCCATTGGGTCCTATTCGTTTTAGCGTGAAGGAGATTCTGGATAAGAGAAGGCCCCAAACACCCATACCATGTTGATCTCTGGGGTTCTTACTTGAACGAAGGATACGATACAAGTATCCTGAAACTAAGAAGCCGAGTCGAGGAATCGCTGTTGACCCGCTGGAAGGTTTGGCAACCTGAGCCTGCTGTCGTCCCGCTCGACCCCTCTGCATCTGGTTATCCTAGAAGGTCTATGAAGATGCTTTGACCCATTAGAATAGTGGGACCAACTATGCTTAGCATCTTCATCTTAACCCGGCAAGTAAGCCTTCTCGGAATTGTCCCTGGGCCAACCAGTGGACTGACCAGCTGGCGTAGACGTTTTGCCCTGATACCGCCACCGTTTCAAGGAGGCCCTTGATACTTGGAACATCGCAAGCTCTGTGTTCACATCACTCTCACACCGAAATTTATAAACTTGGCCTTGCCAGGTCTGGAGTAAAGTGAGTGCACCCAAACTGGAGTTTACACCGATGCTGTGTCACTCAGCCGTGGTGACGAACTTTGCAAGTTCATTGCAGCTGTGGTCCTTTGTGCCCTGAAGCCTGCTGCAGCGGAATTGGCCTAATCCACCCACCAGGAGCAGACAAATCGCAACTGTCCCATAGGGGAATCAACACTGTATCTTTGTCACTGAAAGCCACAGAGCCGTGAGATTGCTGCATTCGAACCTGCACCCGAAGTGGACTCGACTGCCGAAGTTTGGTCCAGAGTGCACCGAGGGTCAGTGAGTAATTGCAACCCTAACCTTTACGCACGAGTGGCCCCTAAGGGCCCCGCTCCTTTCCACTGCTAGTGCGAACTAGCAAACTATTCCCAACTCTTGGAATCAACTCTGCCCTCAAGTGGAGGCCCTCCTCGAAGAGTGGGAACCTATTCTACATCACCTCACCTACCTTCCTGAGCTGCTACAGCCCTACAAAAGACCCTGCTCTATCCATATGAACTATCGCGTGCGTCAGCTTCGCAAGTACATTTGAGCATTAGGCTCCCCTCATCTTAGGGATTGGACTGCCATTTAGTTAGGATTGTGTTTGATGTAGAAGGGCCTAAAGACAATTTGCACTGCCTACTTCCTTCCCTGTTTAGATTGTGGACCCATTTGGTGCAGTCATCCTTTGGACCCCATTGGTCTTGTATATATGTCTATAGATAGGATTGTGTTGGTTTATTAGTATTGCTGTGATTTTCTTACTGTGTGTTGAATTGTAAAGGACTTGGAATACATATATTTGTATTTTTGATATATAAAAACATGACTGGGAGTGAATTGTAAGTGTCCTTTATTCTGTGTGATCACTGAGATCTTTCAGTCACCCTCACCCCTCCTGAGAACTAGTATTGACCGCCACCATAGCTACCTTGATTGGTCTGGCTTGTCCAGAAGGTTATCCAAGAAACTAGGCTGGCCTACTGAACCTCTGCCCACCAGGTCAGAGTTCAGAAATCCATTTTAACAAATTGGTGGCAGCGGTGGGATAGGACGAAGGTATCCAGTGTTGCACAGTAGTGAAGGCATTTCAAGTTATTCCTCTGCAGGGCACATAGTGACTGTTGTATTGACAATTAAAGAAGGCCACAGACCTATCTTATATAATGAAAACAAGTATCTTTATAACCTTAAATGCTTCTAGATCAGAAACATTGAGAACAATGTGTACTGAGAGGGGTTTACCTGCTCAGGGTACAAAATTGGAAATGATTCATAGAATCATGGAATGGCAAGAATTGCAACTCAGTGCCATAGCCATGCTCCCACTGACATAAATAATAGTGCTGTTGCTGCCCTCATCCATGGTGCCCATGAGGATGTGGATGATTTAATGTCCAATGTTTCCTCTGCAAGCTCTAATGCTGAAGCCATGCTTAAATTCAAGAAGCAAGAGCTGCTGTTTAGGCAGAAGGAGCTTGAATTTCACCTGGCTAAGCTGAATATAGAGCAGGCAGAAAAACAGAAAGACAGGCATCCCCAATTGTAACTGGCCAAGCTTCAAGTTTCAAATGGATCCAAGGGATCTGGACATTGGTCTGGGTCCTCCTCTCATCCAAGATTTCCTAAAGATCTGCTCAATGTGTATGATGAGAACAATAACATTATGGACT
Organism: Ambystoma mexicanum; assembly: GCF_040938575.1. NCBI lineage: Eukaryota > Metazoa > Chordata > Amphibia > Caudata > Ambystomatidae > Ambystoma > Ambystoma mexicanum. Next base: position 974,627,868 of record NC_090933.1, on the reverse strand, counting down.
GGTTGAATACATTTGAGTATTTTTTTAATTAAACTTTTAGTTTTAAATCAGACATTTTGTTTACAGCCTTGCCTGTCATCACATCTTTATCTACATGTGTTACAACATTTGCTTCATACTACATTTGTCCTTTGATATGTGAGCTGGCAGATTTCAGCTTCCCATTATTAGTGTTCAATCAGCCTTCAAAATCAAGTCCATATAATCAATTACAGCACATGTCAATTTCACATTTTGGCCTAACAACAGGTGAGACCACCATTCACTCTTGTTTCCATTCAGTGGAGCAAAAATCAAAAAGAAACTTGGTTCTTTGCATGTTTATACTTTGACACCCAATGACCACATGTCTCGAGGATTCCACTGCAAGTGTACAAAAGCGTCATTTATTGTCTTGAGTTGCAATGTTGCGTTTTAGAAATAGCATCTCTTTGGTCGGATATAAATTTAAGCAAAGCCTCAAGAACTGATTCCGATGATATTGAGACGGAAATTTGTAGAGATAATTGAGACTTTTTTTTGATGCCTGGAGAGATGCCACCAGAAGTTATCACAGATTTCAATTGTGTTCTTTTTTCAGTTGTCCAATTCCAATCTTGATATTTTAGTTTCCTTTTTGCTGCACATGGATTGAACAGAAGAGTGTCTTGTCTGATATTTACAGCAGCCAATATTGTTTGTATCTTCTTTATCCAAATCAGCCATAACCCAGATGTATGATTCGTGGATTTTGGAGTTAAGATTTCATAGGGAAGAACAGTTGGAATTAAGTGCATTTTCCTGTATGTTGCTACTGACTTCCAAATTACAGAGAATAGAAGTGATTGAAGTCCCAGTTTGAAGCAAATTGCTGCTGTAGATACATTTTGGGGAAATTTCAAGATGTTTCAACAGAACTGGCTTTCTAGGTAATCCCAGAAATCGTGTCTTATGATGAAGCCTGCCTCTGCACCAAATGTAATTGTTGCAACAACCTTTTGTATATACAACAGTATGATTGCTTTTAAGGTGAATTTCCCATACTATGCAACTTGGCTCCTTGCAATGCTCAAGCACACATACGTAATGCCAGGTCTTGTGCCCAATCCCATTTGCGCATTGAGCTATTGAATAGTATTCCTAAATATCTAATGCTTTTAACCTCAAATATTTCACTGGCTATATGCCAATCAAAATTGAAGCCCTTTTTTCAAAATTTCAAACCAAGGGTCAAGACTTTGGATTTCGTAATGTTGATGCTAAGCTTGTTTAGCAGTAAATATTCATGTAGCTTGGTCGTTGATGCTAAGCTTGTTTAGCAGTAAATATTCATGTAGCTTGGTCAGGAGTCTCTGCAGACCGATCTGTGTTGGGTCTATTAAGACAAGATCATCGGCGTATATCATCCAGCTGATTTGGTTACCATTAATCCATGGTGGAAATGCGTTTGTTTTGCGTAGATACAATGGGAGATCAGATGTGTATAATTTGAACATGAGTGCAGCATACGGGCAGCCCTGCTTAACTCCGCTATGATTGGCAATCTGTTCAGTAAACTCACCAGCTACGTTCATTCTAACTTTGATTGATGTGTACGAATGTAGTGCAATAATTGGCTCCAACCAATCTTGCGGGCAGGTCCAAGCTGTCAGCTTTTCCCATAATGTTTGTCTATTGATGGAGTCAAAGGCTTGATGAAGATCCACTAAGGTTTTATTCCTTATTTTATGGAATCCAATTTCAACATATTTAATAGTATTAAATTGAGTTCTGTACCAATGCCTTTTGTAAAGCCTGTTTGACGACTATTGACAATGCTATTGTTGTTGGTCCATACAGCAGTTTTTTTGTTGTAAAGAAGCTGCAAAGATTTTGCTGATCACATCAAGTAAGGCAATCGGTCGATAGTTGGCCGGATCGTCCCGATTGCCTTTTTTATATATGAGAATCACTAAAGCTGTTTGCCACAAAGATGGGATTTCCTTAGTTGAAGCTATTTTCGCAAAGTGGACTTCCATAAAGAGTTCCCACCGAGCTTTATTTGCTTTCAGCGTGCTATTTGTGAGGCCATCAGGGCCGGCGGCTCTTTAGTTATTTAATTTTGAGATTTCTGCTTCGATGTCTTCACTTGAGTCTGTAATGTTCCAAAGATAGTCAGTGAGCTTCCTGGGGCTGAACGAATGTGTCTTTGGATTTGAGAATACTTGAGTAAAGTGTATTATCCAAGCATCAGCACTTACTCCACTAGACATTCTGGCATTTTGATTTAATGAGCTGTTATTTATAATTGCCCAAATTTCTCCGTTATGGTGTTTGCAGATTAATTTGAGAATCTCTTCTGCCCTTTCTTGATCTCGAATTTGGTTGAAATCCTTTATCATCGTTAGCTGATGTTTCTGTCTTTTTAAGGATCTTAATGTCAGATTTTCGTTTATTTTTGGCCTTGTGCCCTTTTAGACTAAATGGATGTACGTTTTCAAGATGGTCTACTTTACACCCACTTTTCCGTGCCTTAAATTGCAATAACAAAGGGACATAATTAGTTTGGGATTCATTTGTTCCTTGACACCATGATAGCTGTTGTGTCAAGGCTACAATCTCATTGTTGTTGATGTTTATTTTTCATTGATTTAGTCCATAATTTATCGTCAGATTAGTCGTATGGCAGTCCATGATGATATATGACATGTTTAACCAAGACAACTTGACTGCATCATGACACTGTGTAGCATTTTTACTATCTTCAGCTGATCAATTTTATATGTTAAATTTGTCGATGCCCAAATATAATCCAAAGTTTTAGATTTATTGTTTCCATGCCAAGTCGGTGCAGCTGGTATATCACCTCGTGTGCATCCATTTAGCATATCACAATATCTCATTGCTAGGTGCTTTGTCCATTTTCTCCCTCGCTCAGTTGTATTATTGTAAGACATTGAGGTATCCAACTTAACTGAATTATTTGAGTCAGCCCAAGAATAATCAGATCACCACAGATAATAATTTTGGATCCTTGTGTTCAAGCTTAGTGGTGTCGATCATTGTGGTTGCTGAGGAAATTACATTTTCTGCAGAAATCATCGCTGGATTCCAGTAGACATTTAAAATGCCAATAATGTCAGATGGAACAGTCATGGACTTTGTTTCTTCGAGCAAAGTACCTTGGACAAACAGATTTGGATTTGTTGTTTTTACGATTTTCCAGGGACAGTTACCTCTTATCATCGTTACCAATCCTGAAAAGGAACTACCCATTCTGTTCTTCTTGGCAGTGTTTAACAGTACTGTTAACCCATCACATACTGGTGTTGTGAGCAACCATGTTTCCTGTAGACAGATTGCGAAGTAATATTCTTTATTTAGTCCTGCATTTTGAAATATGTGTCAGAAACCACGTGTGTTCCACGAGATGAGGCTGCTTCCAACAATATGCTTATCTCTATACAGCTAATGCCGATACCCGTGAGGGCTCCTTGAGCTCCTTTGGGTCATTTGTTAAACAGGAAATCATATTGCGCCTCCTTTCTAATATATATTGGCCTAAGCCCAGTCGCTCTGCGAAGAAAACCGCATTTCAAATGTTCAGATTTTAGATCGACTTCGCCGCCATTTTGGGATCATCCGCCAATTTGATTTCTGTTCAAATGTAACTCTGTGTTCTAAAATGGTGGACTGTGTTTCCAACATGTAACTGAGCCTTCTCGACCCTTGCACCTTAGTTAATATTTAGACTGTCCGTGGGCCGAATGTTTAGACTGAGTAAAGAGACCTTGTCCCATGCCTGACTTGTGGTCTAAGGATTGTCTGCACCAATAAGCCTCATTCATGAACATAAATCGAGACAATGCAAAGTAAATGTCGAACGTGGACACTGGCTGAACTGCATTGTGAAGGGAATGTGCTAAGGCTTACTGCTAAATCTGGGAATGCACTGTTGCCATTGTAACTTGTTTGTATGTAAACCAAAGATGATCTGTGTGCATATTGGTGTACGAGCCATAAGTGAACTCGGCACGAGTGGTGGGTGGTGGGTGGGTGGAACTCTACACCTGGTGGGTGGAACTCTAGACCATGGCTTATTAACTTGCAGAGGGGATGGACATTATTACTGAATTGTATAAATAACCAAATGTCTAGATGTCCAGTACCTCTCACTTCTCACACTGAAGGGCTGGTATTCACTGTGATGTACTGAGGGCCAGATAGCTATCTGATTTGTTTCTTTGTAAACTGTGCAGTAGTAATAAAGATCTGTGAATCTTTTTAAGCCCGTGTTTGGTGTATATCCTTTTTGTGGTACTCAGCCTCGATATTTCCTCTTGCTTTTGCACATTGACTGCCTTATTTTCTCATATGTATCTACATTATCGTGCTTATTTCTCATAAATCTATCTTTCAGAATGTCTCTCCTCTGCTCATGATCAGACTTGAAAGAGTTTGCAATCAATCCGCTACTACTGTTTTTTCTATTGCGCTCATTGTATTGAGATATTTCGAATCCAAAGAGCAAGAACTCATTGTTGGCTTCACGTAATCAACTTTGAGTTAGTGTGTAGGATGTCTCGATCCGACCGATCTTCTGCAGCATATTCAACAATAGCTATGTCATCAGACGAGATAGTCCGAAGAGAGTGAATACTGTGTAGTAATTCCATGGTGTTATACCTATTTAGATTCACCTCATTCTTCTTACTTAGAATATTTTCCAGTTGCAGCTTCCACAGACTACAGTTGTTTTCTGTTGTGTGTCGACAAGTCAGTTCTACAGAATTAGCTCTTTGTTTATTTAATTTTGCCAATGTATGTTTTGGATTTAATTTCCAAGTGAGCGTGTCAGCAGTCGGCGAGGGCGATTGACGGTTCATTTTCTTTCTCTTTTCTGGTGATCCATGAGCTGTAAATAATTCTGATTGCTTTCTAGAGTCAGAGGCGGGCCCTTGTACACAGAACTTCACACCACACTTTTTACTTACTGGACTCTGGTCCGAAGAGTTTATGTTTCTATTCTCTTCAATGGTTGAATCGCCACCCTCATCTGTTATTTCATCTTTGTGAATCGAATATGTCGATATATCACAAGGATCTGTTGAGTTTATCATTTCATTGCGTGCATCTTCTTCAAATTCTTCTCTCGAGCGTTTGTTTGCTGGACCCGCTTCATTCCTGTTTTCCTGACAATGTTTGTTATTTCCTTGAATCATCTTTTCGTTCACTGAAACTGCTATCTTATTCAGTCGCTCAAATAAGGCGGTTTGGGTGGGTGATGGCAGATTTCTTATGAATCTTTTTGAAGAATTGGTACGTGTTTTAACACTTACTACCTTCTTCTCATTTCCAGAAATACCAGCTTTAATGTTCCGTTGCACTGGTTTTGCAGATTTTATACTCTGTGGCAATTGCTTTGCTGGTACGTTATTTCGTCCAAACATGGATTTTGTCGACATTGTGTCCTTCATGGTTTGATCTCTATCCTCAGGAACTTGGTCTACGGCCTTGTCTTGGATGGAAGAGGCAGCACCCATATTTAAGTTCTGTGTGAGCTTCACATTAGTGTGAGAGTCTGACTGATCAAGGCTTAGAGAGCCTCTTTGAGAGACATCTCTCGGTGCTTCTGATGCTTGAACCGCTAGATTGTCACTTGAATGGGCTTCTTTTGTAGGCGGCAGGGCAAGATTGGCAGCTCTTACATTGGTCACTTGAGATTCCGTTGGCAATGTGTGATCATTAGTCAATGAGTTTCCCGTTGTCCTTGTTTTCAACGGCTTGTGTGTTCTTTCAGGTATAGATTTTTTATCACGTATATGGGGCTGCCCGACTGATACATCACTTAGATGATGACATTTAAATGTTGCTGCTATGTCACATTAACATGGCTGTGTCGTAGCCATTTTCACATTCCATTACCACGTCCATGAGATCAGATTTATCTGACAACCCGTTTCGGGCTAAGTCGGACAGACGTGATTGCCACTTTGAGGAGTTTTCAGCTTCTTTGTCCAATCTTTGTTGTACTTGTGTGAAATTTGCTAAATTTGTGAGTTTGGTGTCTAAGATTGGCAGCATGTTTCCTTGATCTTTCAGTGAATTGTTAATAGATTCATACAGTTTCACAAAAGGGATTAAGGCAGTTGCTGCCAAAACATTGTTATGAATTTGAATACCTATGGCAACCGATATATTGACCTTGTTTAAATAATCTGAGTCAGCCTCTATCTGATTTGCTGAGATGGAAGCACCTTTAGTTTGATCAGATGTGGCATTTACTGATGAATGAACAGCGTCAATTGTTCTTAAACACTTTGTCATCCCAGTAGTTTTTTGCGTTATATCTGCATTACAGCACCATTGTGTCACATTTTTGTAAAAGCAGATAAAATAGATGTGTACACCATTTGTAATTGCCACTCAGTGTGTGACCGTTTAATAAATTGACAGACAATGTATACTTCCTAACATAACCCATTCAAATCTTCAGCTGTTTTTGAAGTCCTATTTTTTTCTCTACAGTCTGTGACTTGTATTCCAACTTTCACAATGGTAAAAGTAGGAACTACAAGTGTCATAATGCAAACAAAACAATCTAGGACTACATAAACACCTACATATTAAAATGCCTCATGTTGGCCAGTATGCATATACTCATAACATATTAAACTTCCACACACCAACTGCCATTTAAAAGTGTACTACAAATCTTTTCCATCAAATTTTCCTCTCTTTTACAAAATGTTACAGAGTTTCTACAAATGAACATACGCATTTCTTAACTTTCATGAAAATGCCCCTAAAAGCAACCATATTAACCGTCCACCAATTTCATTAACTTTTTCCCCACCACTCCTCCTTCATTCTAAATGTAAACCTTGCTTACTAAAAGTACTTCACCATTACCAGATATCCCCACTAACTTTCTTTTACAATTACAGGAAATAAGCACATCACTGCAATCAACAACCGAAAAATGAATACTCTTCGCATCTGACAAAGTAAGTACATGAATGTACAAGTTATATGTATGTAATTATAGTAGCACAGTTACACTATATATATTACCCCAGACTACTTTTTTCAAACCAACATTTCTTTCACGGTAGCCCATTATATTCCACCATTCACAATCTTACAATTCCCATCTACACACCACCATTGCAGCACCCACTCTGTTCCTCAAAACAGCACAATCACTGCACATTTTCCATCACAAATCCACTTCCATACTCACTAACCCAACACCCTCACACCTCTGAACAATCTGATTCTCACAAACTTCTCAACCACACCTAATATACCACTTCACAATCAAATAGCACTCTATTAATCTCTACAATCACACCCACACACCCATACAGCATACATGCATATAAATTGCACAACTTTCCAACGCAACCTTTCTCTTTTCCCAATAGACACAACAAAATGGCTACTAATCAGCAGCTCTGTAGAAAAGAAAGAAAAAGTCGAGCAGATAAGACTAAAAGTACACCATATAGTCATCCACCTCTAAAACAATTTATAGAAAATAGAAAAACAAAAGAGCTAGCAACCTCACTAAACAAAACTAAACTAGTGACACCTAAAGAAAGTAACACCCTATTGCAAAAACAAAAAGTAAAAAAGTGATGTACAGAGAAAAGCAGACCTACTAACAAACCGAATCCTCTATCTACCAGTGTTAACATAGTCACGGTAAAGCAATCCAAAAATATTATGTTACAAAAAAGTTTCCACTGTAGAGTTCTTCACAATCTTATAAAAACATCAGAAAAGTCATGAAATACCCTTAAAAACGACTGCAGGAGACTAATCTTGCAAGCTCTAACTGACAGCGCTTTTTCTACTGAAGAGAACATTATTTATATTGATTTTAAACAGAATGAAACCACTAAGTGCATTAATGAATAAATGACTACAAGTATTTCTAAACATCTGAAGTGTCAATATAGAGACCTTTTAAAACTTCTGTGATGGTGAATGGAGTCAGACAAGCAGCACAGAACTATACTTCAATGAAGAAGTATATAAACAAGAACAACAAAAAACAATTGCAATAGACACTAATGGCCGAGGGCATGAAATGGTGGAACATACCATTATGGCAAAAGAAGCCCCCTTATAGAAAGAAAATCCCCAACAAACTTTGAACCAAATGCTCCTTTCTCCCAAACAAACTGTCCAGTCTACAAATAGACAGACAGCTCAATGTGCAATGTACACCAACACTCCTTTAAATATTTACAATTCCTCAATCAATATGTGAAACTAAAAGGCAAAAGTAAAATGAAATCTTTACAAACCATAGGCTCCAGCGCAGTGCAAAGCCACACTGGTCTGCGAGGACATTCTTTAGCCTGCATGTAACGAACTGCTTGCAAACACACTTTCCACCACATTCTACTATACAGAATCTTGTGCATCGACTATGCTATGCAAAAAGTCTTGCTTCAGAATTGCTTCTTCTTCATGGAACAGCCAGAGAACTCCTTCATGAAATAGAGCACATCCAAATTAAATACTTTGGAACTGAAGGTTTTTCGAAAATTCTGTAGCTTTAGAAAACATTACAGAAAGCCTTATTAACACCAGCATCCTAGTAAAGATATAAAAAAAAAAATAGCTAAGATTCAAAACACATCTGCTCAAATACCAGACCAATTATATGTCTGGTGCCACAGAACATTTTATAAAAGAGCACAAAAAGAGTAGATCTAGCCTACAAAATAGAAGACAGGGAAGAATCCCAATGGTTCCAATTAGCTTTATATCTAACAGCTGAAGATAAATACAAAATAACTAACCCCTCAAGAGTGTGCATGTACTGCAACACAAAGTGTGACAATAATCAAATGCCATCATGTGCTATCAATTAGAAGTATTTCCACTTCTGAAAGCTCTCACACAGCTTAATTTGTACGAGAGCATTATAATAAAAACAGTGTACCCATTTCAAGCTATAATACGCCTTCAACCAAAATCAGCCAAATTGCCTCCATCTGGGTTACTAAAGGGCATCCATGCCAAAGTAGGACATTCACCATTGGATCTAAAAGAAAATGGAGTACTAGGTCCAATAGATCAATATTTGATTGTACTTGTTAATGGTGTTCCAACAAAAGAAAAAAAAAAAGATTGGCAACAACTAGACGACTTAATAAAAGTTAGGCATGCCCTACAATATCTAAAAGAAGCAATCAATACTACAAAGATATAAACATAGAGGAAAACATAAGAGAAACCACCCACATTATTCAAGAGTCACCAGAAACTGGCCAATTTGAACGTGTAGATCCTGTTAGAGCAGCCAACATTTTATTACAGTATACAATTCATCCACTACACTCCAAAGACACAATTGACGATGCATTAGAAACATATCAAATGCATCAATCCAAAGGATCTGCAATGAGCATATGGGAATGACCTAAGCCGGACACCCCAACCTTTGAGCTAAAAGATTTCACAGTCCATTAAGTTATTGACATCATGAGTGGAACGAACCCCACCTCTTGCCGCAATAACCCCTGGCCTTCATTCCTGGTTATTGAAAACATCCACACTTTGACCCCAATCATCTAGGATTTCATGAATTCCACCTTCCAGATGGGCTCATCAATGAAATTTCCTCTACTCTCTACTCTTTCCTAGAGGAAACTCAAAATTTGTAAACATATCCGCTACCCAACTGCTTAAGAAAATGAAAGACAAAGGTGAAGTTTTGCAGTCCGGTATGGCAAATCTCTTGGAAAACATGCGTGGTACAAAGGAATACTGGTTCCGATGTCACGCTGATGTACATTCTATGCTGAGGAACCTAGACCGCCCACATGGTTTGTGACTTTAAATTGTGCACAGTTTGCATGGGATGACTTGCACAAGTTTTTACGCACTGCAAACCAAAATAAAGACTAAATAGACATAAAAACACCATGATAACTCTGTTCTCTTGACTTTGTAAATATATCAAGGCACTTTCACTATTGCGACATTGCCATGCTGCATTTTATCGGCAAATAAACTACCCCTCTGCTCGGAGAAGTGCAACAATTCTTTTGGAGAAAAGAATATCAATCCAGAGGAGTACCACACATCCACATGTTTTTGTGGATAAATGATGCTCCAGAATTTGACCATGATAGAGATGCCATTGTTTTACAGTGTATTGAAAAATACATTACCTGCAACATCCCTGCAGAGTGACCTACATACACAAGTGTTACACTTCTAAAAGCATAAATGTGGCCAATACTGCCAACATAGATATAAAAACAAACGGAAATACTATACCAAATGTTACTTTGGCTTCCTTAGACAAGTAAATAGCTAGATATCCTCTGTTAGACACAGTGTAAAAGGTAAATCCCCTAAAAATACATACAACATTATAAGAGACTAAGCATCCTAGTACATCAATTAATACAATCCAATCATTGCCAACTTTTGGAATGCAAACATAGACATAAGTACATTGCAGAAAATTCCACTGCAGTTGCAAGATATGTCACAGCCTATCTCACCAAAGTTGAGAAAAGAGAGCTAAAGCATCTCTCGGATGACATGTCATCTGACAAAACACTATCACAGAATTGAACAGCTTCGCTATAAAAATGCTCTCCCCTAGAGAATGCAGGTGCTACGAAGCTACAGACCATTAACAGGTAGAGCCTCATATGGCAAACCTCAGCACATTTTCTGGCTAAACCTTGGACCAGCTTCATCCCGAAAAAGAGTACTTCAATCCTACCAAGAGATAGAAACCATAGCCCAAATGATCCCAACAGCAAGGACATTTTAAAAAATCTGTACGACATTGCCCAAAACTACACCTACAAAAAAACAATGTCACACCAAATGAGACAACTGGCAAATATTCAATCTCAACTTGTGAAGGAAGCCCAGTGAAACCCACCAAACCCAGTCTAATTATTCATTTAAAGTTATCATTTAAATCTCCACAACATAGAGAACTGTGTTACATGGCCCTACTCCAACATTTTAAACCGTGGAGAAAAGACAAACAAATATTAGGTGACAATGACTAATTTGAAGCTGCATTCAAAGCAAATGAAAGCAGTATAACAAATGAAAATTTCAAACAATACAAACAAATGTTGGACCATGAATGCAAACAAAAGGAAGAAATTGAAGCTCACCTAGACAAAGACACTCCTGAGGGCAGTCAGCCTTCCCTTACAGGAAGCCACGATCCAGTTGGAGAACCACTCATTCTAAATGAAGTAGAAATAGCCATGACTGAAGTACAAAAAACCATGTAACAATATAAACAATCTGAGGAAGATGTGCCAGTTCTGGAATCACAGCTAAATGATGAACATCTCACCATTTATTGAGAAGTCACTCAATAAATTCAACATGATTTTAAACATGAAACTACAATCTGTAGCTGTAAAAACTATAGACCTCTCTCCTGTATGTAAGTGGTGAAGCGGGTTCTCGTAAACATTCTTAATTAAAATAATCAGTACATTTCTACAAAACTTAATGAACAACAACCTTTTGGCTGTAGTAACAGCCCCCACAGGTTTAGCTACCCACAACATGAAGGTCTAACTTTACACCGACTACTACTCCTCCCCCAAGAACACCGAAACAAATGATTATTCTGTGAATTATCAACAGAAGCTTCTACCGAAGTATGCAGAATTCTAAAACAAATGAAAGTGCTCCAGATAGATGACGTAAGCATGGTTTCCAACCTCATGATGGCTTTAATTCATCTCAGAATGCAAGAAGTCCTAAAAACAAACAACCCAGCACTGTTTGGAGTAAAACATGTTATTGTTTTTGGAGACCTGCTAGAGTTAACACCAGTGAAAGGGCAACCTATTTTCAAACCATTAGGACACAAACAATGCCGCGCTACCCTCGGCAGCATTGGACATTTAATTATCTGGCAACATTTACACTAAAGAGAACTAACTGAAAACATGTGCCAGTCAGCAGACCTCACATATGTGAACATTTTTAAAAAAGCATTGGACTGGTCTGCTTACTAAAGATGCAAAATCTATCTTAAATAGTAGACTAATCCATGAGCTACATGGATAAAACACATCTGCTCCTGATGTCATAGAACAATTAACTCAACAAAATCTAGTATGTATGTCCTTAATGCCAACCCTTGTAAACTGTAGTCAATTCAATGAGACAATGGTCCTCATTATGAGTGTGCTGGCCCAGATTGCACCCATTTGGCCCTATGTCCACCTAGGGCCACGGAGAATATCCACCGCAACCGCAAGCACTGGCATACCATCAACGTGTAGAAAGTATGCGATGCACAGGGGATCATCACCTCTGTCAATGCTAACTATCCACGGTCCACCCATGACAGTTTCATATACAGAATGTCCACCCTGAGCCGGGACCTGCAAGCTGTCTGGCTTGGCGACACATGGCTCATTGGTGAGTACAAATTTCTGTGCACATGCATTCATGTCACACACAGAAAAATACACAAACCAAACTAATGACAACCATTATCACCTCCCCAGGGGACAGTGCCTACACCCTGAGCACCCACATGATGACGCCAATATGGAATCCCACCACCCCACCCCAGGTAAGATACAACGCAGCCCATATCGCAACCTGGCCCATAGTGGAGCGCATATTTGGAGTGCTGAAGTCATACTTCTGCTCTCTTGATCGCTCTCGCGGGCAGCCACTCTATGCACCCCCAGTAGTGTGCATGATCATTGTGGCAGCATGTGTCCTGCACAATGTTGCAACACGGCAGGCCATACCGCTGGACATGGTGGTGCCCCCAATTCCCCAAATAAACTATCATACCAACCACATGAAAAGGTGCGCTGTGCATGGGAGGGGAAAGGGCACGTGGAGGCCACCCAACTGAGGCACCACTCACCTTTTGTGGGCTTCCAACCATGGCACAGATGTACTAGTACCAATGTGAGGTGCACACAACAATTGTCCTGGGAAGCTTGGTTGAGGGGGGCAAGGTATGTGATGCAAACAGCACCCCTGTGCTCCTGGAAGGCTGCCTATGGCCCCTTAGGAAAAATGACGGGTCATGCAAGGCTCAGGCATCCCAAAAAAGAATGAAAAAGAGATACGCAACCCCTGTAGCCCACGTGCATGTAAAAAAACACACGCAGTATGCTGTGGCAGCCAGGAACACCAAAAATGCATACGTGATCAACACGCAGGCTAGTCTGACCGAACAAAGGAACAAACATGAACACCCGTAGTGGGAATAATAGTGTGCTTGGCTCACCTTCTGCCTTGCATGTAGAAGAAGAATGCGTAGGCAACACCCCCGCCAAAAGAAGAAGTACCCACTGTAGCAGCTGTGAAGTAATCGTGTGTGAACCCCAACGTCTGGGAAACACACGCACCTCTCTCCACGAAAAACACGTACAGGGCGATGGAAACCCACGTGGGACCTTTAACCCGTGCCGAGGGAATCACCCGCGGGCACGTTACATCAGCTATGCGCTTACGCGCTAAGGGCCTTTCCTGGGAATTCACGCAAACGTGCTGTTTATCACGTGCCAAATCACTCCATATCAAGCTGCCCATGCAACAACACACGGAAGACCATGCTCCTGCACAGAAGGCCACATTTCTGCCCCCCAGAGCCCCGAGCAGCCTCCCACGAGCCATCTGCTGCTGTGTGCCTGCCTGCTGCCACTGTGCCCTGCCATTTGGTGCCTGCACATCTGCCATCTGCAGCGTTCCAGTTGCTGTGACCACCCCTGCTGGAACAGAGGACTCCCGACTGGTGTTCCATCACTCCACAGCCCAGCCCCAGGACCCAGTTGCCATGTCCGACGCAACACCATGCAGCACCAATGGCAACCCCCCAGCAGAGAGGCAGAGGGCTACCAGCTTCAGTGAAAAGGATGTTGGAATCCTGGTGGAGCAAGTTCTGGGGCATTATGATGCCCTCTTCACACCATCGCGTGCCAACAAGGAAGGACGGAAGAGGATCTAGAAGGACATAGTAGGTGCCATCAACGCAGATGGGGTGGCACCCGCAACATCAAACACGTCCAGAAGCGCTGGGAGGACTACAAGTCCAGGACCCTCAAGAAGGCCCAGCGCCTCTTGGACACAGCGGATGCAGTGGGGCGCCGGGTCCAGCTTACCACCCAGCAGATGAGGGTCCTGGAGCGTATTTGCCCAGTGCTTCACCACCAGATCCTCAGGATGCAGGCCCATCTGGAGTTGAGCGGTAAGTGCCCATGCATTCACGTTTAAAACAGTGCATGTTGCAGTGTGGTGGTAGTTAGCTACTCGGCTGCATGTGTGACATGGGTCATGTATAGATGTGTGTGTGCATTATGGTGATGCATGTGAGTCCAGTCTGGCATGACCCACATGGTTGGTGTATGTGTTACAATGCATCATGCGAAGCAGCATGCGGAATGCACACATGTATGCATGCTTGTGTCAGTACTTTGACATGTTTGGGGTGTGATAGATGTGTGCTGCCATCATGGACATGCATGGTGTACATGTCTGTGTGTCTGAGTAGTGTGTGCGCCATGGATGCATGATACATGTCTGTGACGATGTGTTGAATCACTGATACAGCCTAGTCATCCTTGTATCCACTGTGTCTGGGGTTATACAGGGCCAGATGCATGACCCTCCGGTGATGTGTGTGCATGTGATCAGCATGTCCCATGATGCATGTGAGTTTCAGCCCACCATTGGATGTTTCTACGATGCCTTGGACATGGATGCAAATGTTCGTTGCATGTGCCATGCCTGTTTCTGCATGTGTGTTGCCTGCACTGACCCATGTGTTGTGGAGGGACAAGATGCAAGTGACGTTTGGCAATGCCACTCATCTGCTATTGCTTCCTGTCTAGGGGACTATTGCACAGTACCTTGATGCTTGTGTTCAATGTCTCCCTTTACACAGCGGCAAGTGAAGAAGAGGGTGGAGATGGTGCTGTGGAGGAAAGTGGCAGGGATGCCTCCACCGGCCGGCGACCCAAGGCCTAGTCACCCTCCCAGGAAATTCCATCATCCAGGAGTGAGGGAACTGGTGCCGCCTCAGCCAGTACGGCTGCAGTGGAAGGGGCGGGTGAGCCCCCACAGGGGCTTGCGACGGCGGAAGACGGTGTAGAGCCATCCAGGTTGGTGGTGTGTGCGGAGGAGGAGGAGGCCGCTAGAGAGCCGCACATGGGGCCTGGTGGGGGTGTTACCACTGGTGCAAGTGGTGCAGTCCAGGGGCGGGAGGCAACACAGGTCGCCGTGGAGGGGACTGTGCATGTCACTGTCCCTGACACTGTGACTGCATCACCATGCACCAGCAGGGATGCCCCGTCCCAGGCCCGTCCACAGGTAGGGGGGAGGTCCACGTCATCTGGCACTCCTCACCCTGCAGACGAGGGGACCCATCATAGGATTGAGTCCGTCCTGATTGGGGTCACATTGCGCACAAGTGACATTCATGATGACGTGCGTGGTTCCTGGGGGGGCCACGCACTTCATCATGAAGAGCTGTGTGGCAACCTGTCCCAGTTGGGAGGGATGATAGTCGGGGGTTTCCTCCATGTGTCGGCCAGTCTTGCGGCGCTCCCCTCCTCTGTGCACACTATACACCAGTAGTTCTCCGTGTCGTCTTCTGGCCCAGACGCGACCAGGGCCCCCTGTAGACCTGCCCCAAACAATGCAGCCAGCCTGGTGGAGATACCATCGCTGCCACAGTCGGGAGTCGGAGGTCCAGCAGGGGAGGCCACCCCACTAACTGGACCCCAGCAAATGGAGGATGTGCCGGCATCATCGGGCAGGGCACGTGCACGATGGCGCTGGGGTATTCAATAAGCCCGGAGGCCGTTGTGGTGGCAGAGGCAGTTGCATCAGAGGCAGCAGCAGGCTCAGCGTGGGAGGCATCATGGCTCTGTGCCATCAACACCCCCGGGGCAGGCATCGGCCGAGGGGCAGGAGGACCCCGGACTGGGAGTGTTTCCAATGGGCAGCGGTTGGGCCAGCAGATAGATGCAGAGAGGCTGCGGGCAGAGAGGGCACGGCTCAGGATGGTCAGGGCGGAGAACTCCAGGCACCAGGCTTTGAGGCGGGTGGAGGGCCTCGAGGAAACTCGCAGGAAGTTGAGGGATTCCATGGCTGCATCCCTGCGAGACCTCGAGGCCAGGGAACAGGCCCGCCTCCGGAACATCGACGTGGAGTTCGATGATGCCCCGGCCCGGAACATCAAAAAGTGAGCTGTAGGACTTGCCCGCCACCTTTGTACATAGTTCTTTAGGGTTAGGTTTCCTTTATTTTATCTTTTTTTTTGGAGTTCATGGACTTTGCTCCACTTCATGTATAAAGTTTTTTATTCATAGGACTTTTTTGTAGATTTCCTTTTGTTTGGGGATCATAGACCCTTTGGACTTCCATTGTATATAGTTACGGACTTGTACATACTTTCATTCTTTGGACATCCCATGGATCAATGTTTTTTTTTTATGTACTTTATTTGGACATTGGCAATGGACCACTTCTCTTTTTTCCTGTTGTGGATTTTTGTTTTACATTGAATTTTTCTGTTTTACTTTTTTTGCTTTCATTATTTCTTAATTTGCAGGTTTGAATTTTCATTATGTTTTTTCATTACGTTTTTGAATACATTTCATATATCTTCATTATTGGTGTTGTGTACTCTCATTGGTTTTGTGCATGTCTCTATGAGCATTGCATCAGTCATGTGTTGCCACTGTGTGGCTCTGTTGTACATTTATGCATGGCCATGGTGGTTCTTTTAAGACTCTCATGGTATGAGTAATTTGGGAGTGGGTGCAGTGGATGGCTGCATGCTTATACTGGGGGACAGGTGAGATTTGGGTTGGCATTAGGGCCATGGGTCTGTTTTGTTAGGACATGTTGTTTGGTGTCCCATGTGTCGGGCCTGCTGCCAGGTGCCCGTCACTGGGGGTGGGGTGAGGCACATGAGTCGGGGCCTGCTGGCAGGTTGCCGTCAATGGGGTGGGGCTCATGAGTCGGGGCCTGCTGGCAGGTGGCGGTCAATGGTGGGTAGGTGGGGGACATGAGTCGGGCCTGCTGGCAGGTGTCCGTCAACAAGGTGGGGGACATGAGACGGGGATCCCGAGTGCATGGTGCCATGTGGCCTGCATGCAGGGCATGGTATGGGGTCACTTGTATAGTTTTGACTAGTTAGCATGGATGCCTGCCAAAAGTCAGTTTAGTCACATTTTTCCTGGCATAACAAATCATGTTCTTTATTCCAACACTATTTTAAAGTCTAGTTTTTGAATGACACTATCCCACAACATGGCTGCAGACAAGGTTAGGAACTATTGAGAACAAACTTTAAGCAAGATCTTCTATTTTTGCAGTAGAAGGGCATGGATCCCTTACATCCAATTTGAGCAATTGCACGGATTACTGCAATAAGAAAAAACACCTACTACAGCAAGAAAGCAATACTAGACAACACAACACACCAATACTGAAATAAGTGCATGGAGTTTTGTACTTACATAATGTACAGCTAGATACAAACTGATGCAGAATTATTTGCAGAATAGTAGGTTTGGAATAAATGAATACACACACGTTTTAGCCTACAGGTAATCAATCACCTGTTTTAAAGGTGCTTGACCCACCTAAATCAAACATTAGAAAAGAGTTGGTAAGTACTCCTCAATGTATTTATTTCATGGAGTAGTATGAGTAAATACACTAAATGAACAGCACTAATCAGGACTGTTTCTGCATTGTGTTTTAGGTGTCTAAAAAACAGTGTTAATTAGTAATGAATATCCAAAGACTTGAATCAAGAACACTGTTAAGATTTTCTACATTTCAAAGAGTTTTATTATAAAGCTAACCCACCTTATAGAAGACCATTCCCCTCAAGAAGTTCTGTTAATTGTATTAATTGTATTTGAACCCTGGGCCGGTGAATACCCATTTCCTATTGGTCAATTTGCAGGCTATAAGAAAAGGTACAGCTCGCAGTTTCATTATTGCCCACAAATTTGCCATTCGCTTTCTTGTAGCTCAGAAAGTCGAGCACTAGCAGTGCTTCACCCCCCTGTAGTGACCTTCATTAAAATAACATTTGCCTACAAATACCATGCCTTTTTTCATTTTGTTTGAATGCATAATGGCTGGGGGTCGCAGTGAAGTCAGAGAGGGACCCGTTTACTTGTCCTTCACTCCCCCATTCATTGAACCCGAGTACTCACCTTAGTCTGTGCTCCCTCACTTACTTCCCCTGTGCCCCCTCTCTCCTCACTGTGCACTCACTCACCAACCTCAACTTTCCTTTCTCTGCTACCCCTGACTCTTCTGTGGTCCTCACTCGCCTTTCCTGTACTCCTCTGGTCACCTCTCCCTGTGCTCTGTCGCACACTCACACCTGCTAACTCCCCCCTCTGAGGTCATGTTTCCAACCCCCCTACTGTGCCCCTTTACTGACCCTCTGTGTGCCCACTAACTACTCACTCTGTATCCCCTCTCCCACCACCTCACTCACCTCTTTCTGTGCCCACTTAATCCTCACTTGACTTGCTTCTTCGCTAACTCACTTCTCTCTGTGCCCACTCACTCCTCACTCTGTATTTCCTCTCCCACCACCTCTCTCATCTCTTGCTGTACCCACTTAATCCCCACTGTTTTCCCTCACTCCCCCTCTCTCGTTCTCCCACCTCTCTTGAGCTCCAGGCTCCAGGATGAATGAAACAAATAATTTACTGTAAATAAGAATTGAAGTCCCCAAAAAACAAAATAATAGTAAAAACATATATATTTTTAAATGAACTCTTTTCTCTTTAGCCATGGGTTCTAATAACTTTTTGTCATGTTGTTTTTCATGTTTTTTATAAACGTAAATATTTTACGTGTAATATTTAAGCTCCCCAACAAAAAAAACATTAACATAATTTATATCTATAAAGCTATATGAAAATACCAGGAGGAACAAAACATGTTGGGGCAAATATCGACTGCTTCCATAACCTTCTGTTTCACAAAAGATTGATTGGCACTACCTGTCAAGACTTAAAATGGGGGTAGTGTGACACACAGACTTATTATGTGTCACGACTACAACGTTAGGCAACCTTTTTAAAAACAAATGTTGAATGGAGTATTACATACTACACAAGTGCAAAAGTCTTTGAGTGTATTTTGAATGTTGAAAAGATACTTTTGGGATATTTTCCACACATCTTTTAAGATTGTATGTAAAAATAAAATATTGATCTTAATCATTATCACTCTGCAATTTAGTATTCTGTTACAGTTATATTGGTATTGGTATTGAGTAACAATGGGTGCGCATGATGGCAGCACCTAAATAATCCAATTAACCTTATTCCATCCAACGGTATGGTTTTGTGTTACATTGCCACCTACATAGTGCAAAGTTAAATGGATCTAAATTGTTTTGTTTGATTTTTTCACTGCCATCAAGGGTAATGCCTGCATGAGGAGTGTTCTTACATAGCCATGCTGGCTTACATTGGTGCAGTCAGTCTGGTCATATTGTTTTATACTCGGCACAAACGGGAAAGTCATCATATTGAGTATTGCAAAGTGGCTTACATTTTTATCAGCTAGTTTCAACATTATTTCTTACAGTGACTTGGCAATTCTTTTTACAGGAATCCAGGGTAAAGCTCACATGATTTGTATTTTTACATGGCCGCAATGGCATAAATTGAAGCAGCCCTTCTGAGCATATTCTATTACTCCGGGGTGGAATGTTGTACTGGGTATCAAGGTTAAAGCCAACACAGTGAGTATTTGAAAGTTGTCCCCTTGGCTTACATTGGTGAAGCTAATCTGGACATGCATTTTATTTACTGTGGTAGGGCATTTTATACTGGCCTCATGGGTAAAGCTAGTATGATGGGGTTTCTTACGTGGTGTTAAGTGACTTCAATTCAGCAATCCCACTAAGTCAGTGCCTCGTCTGGGACGCCCAAGGGAAGCCCTTATTTATATATTTTTATGACAAGTTATACTCTGGATGATAAACCCTTATATAACGCCCCTCTCTTTGAATCCCCCTGACTTCACTGAGCCAAGAAGTAGGTTTGTTTTGCAATTTAAAAGATTTATTTAAAAATTAAACAATATATATATCACACTTTTATAATAAATTAATATTTGATATCACACTTAAGAATAGGACAGTGATCAACAATGGATAAGATTACAATTGTACGCTTATTTAATTACTTAGGAGTTGGTATAGGAAGGAAAAGGTAACTGGGAATGCTTTTATGGTTTCAAGGAAAAACATTGATGGAAAGAATGCAGTACAGAAATAAACTGATAGGGTTTCACAAGAGCAAATATGTTCCCTTTTCCCCTGGTGGCAATTCACTCCCCCCCTATGCAATATAAGGAGATGGAAGTAAAGCACACAGTTTTCAGTGATACAATCACAATACAATACGATTTTCAGCTCCCCATAGCAAGTTTAGAGATACAGGGATGGTTTTAAACACAGGCAAAAGTACTTTTAAATGTGGTATGCAATGAAGGGAAAAATATGCTAAAAATGATTTTAAGTCCCGATAGTAGATTCGGCTTAGATTCTTAGCTTTAAAATGAAAGTTAAATCTCATTCCTAGCACATGCAGTTACAAAGATACGGACGATTTTGTGAAGGTAGTTTTTCAGAAATGAAATAATGATTAAAATGGCAAAATGACACTTTTACAGGTTTAAAATCAGGGAAGGGACATACGATTCTATGATGCAGTTCTGGACAGGTTACAATGGTTTGAATCAGATTATTTTAAACTAAGAGATTGGTTCTGGCACAGTTCTAGCTGAGTACTCACACTATAAATTTGAAATAGGCCGTCAAGATGTGGTCGGTTGGCTACGGTTCTCTCGCCACGGACGGTCTTTGGTACCGGTTCTGCTCACAGCGATTTGGTCTGGGTCTGCTAGCGGCACTGTGGTATGCTCTGGGCCTCTGGTTCTGCTGGTCTGGATCAAGTGGATTCTGGATACAGCACTGCTTTCTGGGTACTGGCACAGGGTTCTAGGCCAGAATCAAACAGCTTGCCTGGCTGTTGAATAGTTGGGTTAGGTTTGCTGGATGCTGAGGCCCGCTGAGAAGAGTTCAGCTGTTTGGGTTGGGCCTCTCTGCTTTAAGTTCTGGCTTGGTTCTGGATCTATCTGGAGTTGAGTTCTGGATCTTGAAGTCGTCCGACAAAATGCTTCGCAGGAAAATGGAAAGTGAGTCTGTTGCCTGTCCAAAGCAGTCTGTTTTTATGTGTTTTGAAAATGGGTGTGTGCGTGGGCATAACTAAGCCTGCCCCTCACAACTTATCATTGGCAAAGCGCTCCTCTCTGCCTTGATTGGGGGAAGGAATGGAGCGTCATCAGGCATTCATTTTATGGCATACAGAAAGAATACTCCCCTTGTCAATTTGCACACAAATCTATTTTTGATCCAAATACGTATTTATCTATGTACCATTTTTCTAATATTATATGTCCAGTTAACATATTTTCTGTAGCACCAAACTATCCGATCCCTGTCTTTGTAAGATGTTGTGTCCACTTATGACAGAATTCTGCCCTTTTCATCAAGAACACAACCTCTAAACTTTTTCAGAATTTACACAAACATGCACAAGGAATATTGGCATCAGATGATAAAGTGTCAGATTTTTAACATACATACATTTGGAGTAATACCTTATTTTCCGCTACTACCCCCCAGAACATACCACAGAGTCATAACACCTCTTAAAATGTGCACAGAAAAATCACAAGAATAATGATATTAATTATATAATTTTGACAAGTCCGTACTTTGAATTATCCATCTTTTTAAAATGATGCTCTGGCCCAGAGGGGTGTGGTTTCCCAAAGCACATGGTGGAATTTCTGGTTAAATCCACTTCCTCCAACTCAGGTTGCTTACAGAGGCACTGCTCCTCCCAGTTTCTCCCAAGAGGAAGCCATTTACGACCCCCCCTAATTTAACATTTGCCTGAGCCAAGGAAAGCTCGTTGTTCTGTTTCCCTGCTCCCATGTGCTCCTCCCCTGATTCAATCAGAGAGGTGTAATCTCCTTTTGGTGGGAACAGCAGAAGGCAGCCAGGCCTGCGAATGCAGTGGCTGGGCAAGTTTCAACTCCTTTCGGGGGTAGTTGCCGGGCAGAATGCAATGTCTTCAAGCCAGGCTTCAGCCAAATGTCACTTTTGTTCCCAGTTTTTCTTCATTCAAATCAAACTTACAATTTTTACACATGCAGCTAGAACGCTGATTATAAGTTCAAAACTATGACCTTTAAACAGATGCGACCTATGTGACACTCAGAAGTAGGTCACTCATTTATTTTAAACATTTCGATTTTAGTGGTTTTAAATCCAATTTCAGTTAAGCTGCTGACATCCACAGCTCAGCCAATATTGTTATAAACATTGTTTTGGGCTCTTCATCTTTCCAGATTTTGTACGCACACAAGACTACATTCTGCCAAATGTCTGCTGGTGGTCAGTGAGATTTTTGAATATCTTTCAATGTTTAAAATAGGCATTTTTAGCTTGCATTTCAGAGAAACAAAGGTGATTTCAAAGCGCTTTTTTTGAGCTATCAGGCACGGCTGTTTTTCCTTTGGCACCACGTTTCAATCATGGTTGCTTCTGGCCCATCACGCTCGCACTGGTGGGTGGCAGGTGAGGCAACCATTTTGGTGTGCGCAAAACTGTGAGGTTTTCCTGGATTCTGGCGCAAATGTGGGCTTTTCGGCCATCTTGGATTTTCTAAGCCCACAGCACCAAATGTTGCAGCATAATAACTTGAACGTGGGTCAAGACACCCAACAAGCCGACTGCACTTTGATTTCGAGTCGAGGGGGAGTTGGGTGCAAAGGATGTTTTGATCCATGCACTGGTATGTCCGCATCATCTTCTTCCGATTCTGCAGATGGCACAATTCATCATCTTTTCCGATTCCGCAGATGGCACAGTTCAGCATTTTTCCTTCATCAGGGTCCATCGATCAGTTCTCCTTGCCGGTCCTGATGGGAGTATTGGGCGGTACCTCGGGCCCCTCTGATCTTTGCTCTCGGTCCCCAAGTCGTCCTCCTTGGTCAGTCTCCATGGTTTCAGCTCTCCTAGGATGACAAAGCAAAGCGGCAATACCTATTCGTAGACATTTCTCCCCCACTATTGATATAGTGGGGCGGCATATACATTTTATAAATCAAGAGACATTTACATTCTTATTTTAAAAAACAAGATATAATCAGGAGACATTTTCATTCAAGAATCATTATATTTTAAAAACTATATGTGGGATATTTTAGGGTTGGAACTGAATTACTCTGGAGTGGCCCCCTCTAGGATTGCAGAGGACTCCTCCAGTTGCTGCAGAGTGTGCCTGGGATGGCAAAACTTAGCTGATTTATATGGACCCACTTGTCTTCCCCTTCCGCCAAACTACCCTTGGGGATGCGGATCTTGTAAGCAACTGGGGAGATCTTGTCTACAATTTCAAAAGGTCCCTTCCATGTAGGCAAACATTTTTGCTGTTTGGCCTGGTTCCTTTGGAAATTGTATAGATAGACCCGGTCTCCCACATTGTATTCTTTCCTGGTAGTTTTCAAATCGTAATGGGTCTTCATGCTATCAGCTGCTCTTTCTAGATTCCGCTGAGCCTAGGCAAAAGCATGTTGAAGGTGTTTCCTTAAATTCTCCACATACTCATGAGTTGTTGAGGCATTTATGAATGTCTGCTCTTGGGTCTTGTAGAGCAAATGCTGGGGAAGCACCATCTTGCGTCCAGTCATCAGCTCAAACAGTGACATTTTAGTTGCAGATGAAGGGGTAGATCGGATGGCCATTAGGACCAGAGGTAATCGGATAGCCCGACTTAGCCCAGAATCTGCCACAAACTTTTTTAAGATGCTCACAATGGTTCGGTTGTATCTCTCCACTGCTCCAGAAGAGGCCGCTCGGTAAGCAATGTGTAGCTTCCTTTTAACCCCAGTATCTCCCACATCTTAGTCATTACTTCGCTGGTGAAGTGGCTACCTCTGTCTGACTCAATCCTTTGGGGTAGACCAAAACGCGAAAAGATGTGGTTGATCATCAGGGCAGCTGCTGTTTCTGCCTTGCAGTTTGGGGCCGGGAGACATTCCACTCATTTAGTAAATAAGCATGTCACTGTCAACATGTACTTATTTCCCCTAGAGGAGCGAATCACGGGGCCTATGAAGTCGATTTGCAAATCTGACCATGGCAGTGTCATCCCCCTCTTTTGGAGAGCCGCACAGTGTGTGAGGGTTGTTGGCTGAAATTGTGCACACACAAGACACCACTTCAAGTATTGGTGAAGGTCCTGCCCTATGTGTAGCCAGTATGCAACCTCTCTTAAGATCTCAAGTGTTGTGTGAAACCCCATATGACCGGCGGTGGCTGCATCATGGGTGTGACTTAACATCAGGCTTTGGAATGAGGTAGGGACCACCCACTGATCATGGCCAGCTTGGGATTTCATTACCAACAAACCGTCTTGTATTCTGAACATTTTTGGACATTACATCAACACTCTAAGGTCCTCTTTCCCAGTGTAATCGGTATCCGTCAGGGGAAAGTTCTCAAGGTCCTCAATGTGTTGGTAAAACTTACCAATTATTGGATCCCCCTTCTGAGCCGTAATCAAATCAGCATCTGGGGTCTCCTTACTCCATTGTGCAGTTGAAAGATCATTGTGAGCATTTGTCTGGGACCTAGTGATAGCAGTGACCTGGATCTCCCCCAACAGGGACTCAATCTCTATTAGATCCCCTTGGATGGCCCCAGTTTTGGCCAGCTGATCAGCTAAGTCATTTCCAGTTTTGTCTGGTCCCTCCACTCTGGAATGACCCCTGATCTTTTTCCAGTAGATGGTCATCCCATTCACGGTGACCAGATCATCAGTGTTTTGAATTAACTTCCCATGTTTCAAGGGTTTGTTATTAGCACATAACATGCCTCTGGTTTTCCAATTAACCAGGCGCTCCACAAACCCGTTGGGTACATAATCTGAATCTGTGATTATGACCAGTTCGTGTAGTTGATGTTGGACAGCAGTGAGGATGGCTTGATACACAGCGATCAACTCTGCCACCTGACTACTTCGGGGACCAATTTTGTATCCAGCGGAGGGTTCTGGGGACTCATTCACCCATGCATTCCCTACGCCGGCCACAAGTTCTTTTTCCCCGTTGTTGTCAACATGGTAAGAGCATCCATCCACATAGACAGTGGGCATTCCCTCATACTTGTCTTCTTCAAAGACTTTGTGTGGGGAATTAAGGTATGCCTCCATGTTGTCCTTAATATTTAGACTTTCGTCCTCGAGACAGTTTTCTCTGGCACAATCATGCAAGTCAGCCAGATCTTGCGCGAGAGGACTCTTCTTGTTTTGTCCATATCGAACCTCCACAGGAAAGCCTTGCATTGACAGAATCCAGGAAGTAATTCGGGAATTACTCACATTTCCGGCCCGGATTCTGTCACTTTGGAGATATTGCAGAGGCTGGTGTGGAGTCTCCACTATGATGTGTTCTCCCTGGATGAATGGGCGGTAATTCTTCAATGCCCACACCGTTGCCAGGAATGCCTTCTCACAATCGTTGAATTCTTCCTCCGCAGAGGATAAAGTTTTGCTCGCATAGGAGATTACTTTATTGACCTTGTCATGCTTTTGGTATAATACTGCCGTCAACCACGTATTAGAGAACCCTGTCTCCAGGAAAAACTCCTTATTTCTGACAGGGTAAACTAGGCAGGGCGCTTGTGAGAGGCTTCTTTTGAGCTGTCTTACTGCCTCGGATTGTTCTGGCCCCATTCCCACTTGACCCCCACCTTCAAGAGATGAATCAGGGGTCTGGTGATCTCTGCGTAGCCCTCAATGAACTTTCTGCTGTAATTAGTCAGTTCAAGGATGCTCCTTAGTTCCTGCAGAGTTGTGGGGTCTTTCAGTTTCTGGAGTGCTTCCAGTTTCTTTTCCTGGGGACAGAGACCCTGAGGAGTAATCTCATGCCCCAAGAAATTAACACGGGTTCTACACCCCTGTGCTTTCTGAAAGGAAAGTTTTGCTCTGGCGGCCCTCAACTGGGTCAGAACACAATGGATCTCCGCTATATGTTCCTCCACAGTTGAACTTTTGATGAGGACATCATCTACATAAGCCAGGTTACCCCTCGCACCCAGGTCGGGCATGGCCTTGTGTAGGAAAAAATTGAACTCATTGCCAGAATTGAGGTATCCGAAGGGAGTCCGGGTCCATGTGTACTGCTGGCCCCAAAAGGTAAAAGCCAGTTTGTATTGGTCCTCCCTACTGACAGGCATGGTCCAGTATCCATTGGTCAGGTCTATTGCAGTGAATACCTGTGACCCCTAGATCTGGGCCAGCCCTTGGTCAATGTAGGGAAGAGGCCATCAGGAAGTATGGACCCGTTTGTTGAGCTCCCTAAGGTCGGCCCAGAGTCTCCACTGGCCGTTTGGCTTCAATATTCCCAGCACCGGATTATTGAAGGTGCTGTGGACTGGACGGATTATTCCCCGGGACTCAAGGTTCTTAATTATTTCCGTAAGGGAGTCCATGGATGCGAGAGGCAATCAATATTGCTTCACAAACACTGGAGTCATGCCAGGGTCCGTGGGAATTGTTGTTGTGTGAATGTCGGTGCGACCACAGTCATATGAGTCTACCGCAAAGAGATCTTGGAAATCCAAGAAAACTTGTTTCAACTTTTGCTTCTGTTCCAGAGTCACACAGGCATCAGCTAGGTTGACTCTCTCTTCCACCATCTGCCTTAAGCCTGGGAAGACTTCTGGTTTTGCTATCTCAGCGGCCTCCTCCAGCTGGGTGGAGAAGTCCCTGGTCAGAGTGCTGATTTGGACTGGAGGCTTCAGGTGGGAAAGGCAGCCCTCTTGGACCTGGAAAATCACCTCATCCCTCCTGAAGTCACAAGTCACATCTTCCTTACCATAAGGGCAGGAAGTGTACACCAGGAAGTTCCCCCAGGCCGGGTAAAGATCCTGTCTGGTGTTGTAGTGTCATCACTGTCACTGTCAAAACAGTCCTTGGGGATTGGTCCTAAAAGTTAATTTCCTAAATCAATGGAAAAATGTCGGTCATCAACCGCCATTCCAATAATGGTGCCTGCGGCTTCAGTGATACTCTTTAAGTCGCTGTTATCCACCTCTATTGGAATGGCGTCATGTCCTATGTTGACTAATGGTGTTGGGTTTACCCCCAACCCTTGCTGTTGGAGATAAGCATTTATATGAATATAAGCATCAGGGTTTTTCAATTTTTGTCCTCTTTTAACTTTCACATCAAGGGAGAATTGTCGGGTCCTTTCTGGGATGGTGACTTCCTCTTTAACCTGAATTTCAACTACATAAGGTAGCAATTGAGCTGACCTAAATGATTTTTCTGGATCATCAAAGCCCATGTGATTATCCACTAATCGGGACCAAGCTTTGGAGGTTATTAGGTCCAAACTAATGGCAAAGCGATTGACAATGTCACTGCCTAAGTAAAAGGCGGCAGTGACGTCTCGCACGACCCAACAATTATGGACTATGCTCTTGTTGAAATGGAGATTTCGAGCATACATCTGCTTGGCATTAGATGTTTGGAATTGGGTGTTTTCAGATCCATTTCCCATTTGTCTATCAGTTTGAATGTGGGAATGGCTGGATCTTTTGGGAGTTGGCGAAACATGGCTTCGCTGATGAAGCTCTTACCGTTGTTCACACACACTCGGGTGAGAACAGAGTCCTTCCCATCATTTAACTGAACAAGGATGAACAACTGCTCTACAATTTGCTGAATATCAGCCAGGCTCTGAGCTGATTTCACATCTTTCTGAACTATCGGAGTGGGAATGTCTGATTGTGGATTAGTAAAGAATTTCAGAGTGTTTCCTTCAGTGTGGAATACCACCTTAAACTGGAAGGAAGGTTGATTTTCAGAAATAGAGAGGACCCCCATCACCAGTCTGTTGTCGTACTGCTATTACTGTCACGTCTGGAATTTGATTATTCCGGAAGTGAAATTCTACTTGGTCAGATTTTTGTTCTACCATGTGGCATGTGCCGTTTAAACGAACATGGTTGACGCTCTGTTTTAATTTTATTGGTCGGCTAGTCTGGGTCCAGAGGACCTTGTTTACGCAATCTATTAGGGGTGATAACCTTCTCAGGAGGCCATTCCCTAGTAAACAAGGGGTGCCCTCTGGAGTCAGTACTATGACCGGGTGTTTCACCTTGTGTCGTCCAATTTTGATGTCCAAATCTGCAGTCCCCTCAACGGGAATTTCCTTCCCGTCAAAGTTCTGAAGTTATCCAGGAAGAGAGGTGAGAGGAATATGGTAATTCTCCCCCCTTCCTGCATTTAGTTCATCAAAGGCCCTTTTGGACAGAAGGGTAGCTTGGGATCCAGTGTCCACCAGTGCCAACATTGTACCCTGCCCCTGTACTTGTACCGGGGCATAGTATCTTCCCTCGTTCTCCTCAAGGGGGCACAGATAATGCACATTTTTGGACAACTGGTGGGCTAATTTTCTGGTTTTGGACATAGAGAGAAGAGATCTGGGCAGAGTTTGGCAGGTAGTTTTGGGAATCTGGAAGAAAAAGCTGGCAATCGGATAAGGATGCGGTTCTAGGTTCTCCTGGTTCCGGTTCTGGGCCGCCCCCCCTTATTGGAGGCAGTCACCAGGATGGGTTTGAACCAGGGGTTTTCGGTAT
The DNA here is from genome assembly GCF_040938575.1 of Ambystoma mexicanum. NCBI lineage: Eukaryota > Metazoa > Chordata > Amphibia > Caudata > Ambystomatidae > Ambystoma > Ambystoma mexicanum. The sequence goes on along the minus strand of NC_090933.1, from coordinate 974,599,151 downwards.
TATTGATTCTGGGTTAGAATGATGGGCGGCGACAGCTCAATCCCCACATCTACCCAGTCTGGATTGGAATCCCTTGGGACCCATTTTTCCTTGGAAGGAGTTCCCCATCTCTGAAGGAGAAGATCCTTTTCCCAGGATCCTCTGAGGATCCCTCTCTCTCAAATCGGAAGATCTGTACCTCCTCCACAAAATGGGTCTGTTTGGGTCCTTTGTTTCTCCTACCTCATCTCTGCTCCTTGGGTGGCAGACTTTCAGGGGTAAGAGATTTTGTTTCCAGTTCCTGGGTTACCAGGGGCTGTTAACAAGCGGGGAAGGAAGCTTCCTCCAAGGCTTTACACCCCCCTTCCCCTTGTGCCTCCTCTCTGGGAACCGGTGGGTTATCGGGGTTCTGCCCCCGTCATTGTTCTGGAGCACCAGGCCCAGAGTTTGGGGCATTCTGCAGTGGCATGCTCATCTAAGGGTTTTGTTGAGCCCTCAGTATGTGACCCAGATCCCGTGCCATATTTTGGACCTGGCGCTCTAACTGTGAAACCCGCTCAGGCTGATACGGGGTTTTATTTTCTCCCCTGGGCTGATCCCGGGAAGGGTAGCTATCCCTTCTCTGGTAGTACCCCGGGTTCGGAAGATTTGGGTCCCCCTCCCCCCTTGACCGCCCCTCTCCCAGATTAGGTGGTCTGGGCTCAGGGAATTGGGGAAAGAAGGATGGATGATTTTGGGGCTGGAAGTTGGGTGGATATCTGGGGAACAAGTTCTTCCCAGGATTTGGGGAATTTCTGACCTCCTGGGGGAAGTGCAGAGGGAAGTTCCCTGGGTTTGGCGCTTGGTTGGATCCCTCCCCTTGGGCCGGAGGAGTCCACACTTAACCCAGGATTGGACTGTTTCCCTTGTAGCGCAGACTTATGTAATCAGGGGAGTGAGGGATCCCTCTTGTGGGACTACCTCCTTGGCTCCCTGTCTCTGACTGGCCGATGGCCTTCTGGGCTTGGAATTAATTTGTGCAGGCGGGTTCTTGGGCCCCCTCATCTCCAAATCTAAAATGGGGCCAACCTTTACCTCTGCCACCTTGGCAGCAGCAGGGGTGCTGGTTGGTTTGGGGCTCTTCTGAGCATTATTTTTGTTTTCTGCGGGCTTCTGCACCTTATAGAGCCAGGTGGCCTGTTCAATGACCCAGTCTAGTGACCTTTTGTCATGAAAATCTCTCACTAGCTGGGTCATGATATATTTGGCTAAGGCATGGAAAAAAGTGTTAACAAATTCTTTGCTATCAGTGCGCACTCTCTTGGTAGTCTGCGCAAAGGCACGCTTCAATTCCTGCACAAATTCTTGTGGGGCGTGATCCTCTCCACATTGCAAATTGTAGGCTGCCTTACGAGCCTCTTGGGGATTTCTATGCACAGAAAAGTGTTTCAAGATGGCCACCCGATATGTGGACCATCTTGAATGGTTTTGGTCCTCCAGCCCCACAAAGAAACTGGAGTATTCTGGGGAGAATGTCCATTTGACATACTGAATACAGCTACTGCTGTCTTTCAAATGGAAAGTCTCCATCATTTGCTCAAAGAGCTCCAAGTGTTCCCAAACAGAATACTTGGAGTTCTTATGATAAGGAGTGATGGCGCTCCTTATTTTAAAAAAAAAAATGTATTTGAGTATTTAATCAAACATTTGATTTTTACAACATTTTTGGTGCTTTTCCTCATGTTTATTCACATTTTGTCACTAGTTTTTTGGTTTGATGCTGTGTGTAATAGGACGTCCATGCCAATACAGAAGATTTATTTTGCTTTGCTTTCTAAGGCAAATTTCTCAGTTATGGCGTAGAGGATCTTAAAAGTTGCTAATTGCCATGATGTACGATCACCACTAATCATTCTTTTCCACCATGTATCATCATCAGTTATTGTTGAATATTGGCAGATGTATTCCATGTAAGGATGCCGAATATCTGTCAGGTTTGGGCAAGCCAGTAAAAGATAGCGAACAGTCTCTTTCTCTTTTGTACAAAATCTGTAGATATTGGTCGCCGATTGATTTCTTATATGACGGATTTCATTTGTGTCTAAAAGGTTTAGTCTTGCTCTCATTATAAGATTGCGCCCTTCTCTGATCAGAAATTTTTTGATGTAGTTCTGGAGGTCATCTCATTTTTTCCATGATAAGGGTAAGTGGGAGACTAGCTTGTATTTGGCCGCTGCATCCAAGGTATTTATCCAATCCATTGCTTTCATTTTTTTGGTTATTCTTGTGGGGTTTTTGATCAGGTCGTCTTCTGTGCACTCGATGGTATTTAATAGAACCTGATTTTCTTCTTTCCATTGGTTTAAGATTTGACAGTTTCCTTCTAAAATTTCTTTGTGCACTAGCTCGTGGAGGAAGGAAGAATTAGGGAGGATGCATTTCCTATAGAGCATCAGAGTGTTGCAGTCCACAGTGCCTTGAAGAGGGAGCAAACTCGTTGTATCAGTATAATTGGGGTTGAATCTGGTAGGTTGAGAGTCGTCCTCCAGAAATGTGCTTCCAGTTTTGGCCAAAGTGTCTTAGGCAGGCATGGCATAGCTTCTGATCCGTATGTTAGACTAGGGACCACTTTTTGTTTGTAAAAGTTCAGTAATGGAATGGTAGAGAATTTTCCAAATTTTCTGTCTATTGCTTTGCCTTTAGTTGCTAAACTTCGGACTTTGTCGAACAGAGCTTCTTGCATGACCGTGTCTTTTAATGAGTTGTCTAATGTTACGCCGAGATATTTGAAGCTCTTTACTTTTTCAATTTTTGCTTTTTCCAGGAACCAATTTTGTTTGACTTGTGTTTTGGCTGACCGCTCCATCACCATGATTTTCGTTTTGTCGGTGTTAATTTCTAGGTTGTTTTCATTACAAAAAAGTTGTAAATTGGTGAGTTGGCGTTGTAAGCCTATAGGTGTTAGGTCCAATAAGATAAGATCATCCGTGTAAAGCAGTCTGCTGATGCTTGTTTGTGCTATTCTCAGTGGAAAAGATCTGATCAGATTTTCAGAGTATTGATAATCTCCCATATAGGCGATAAAAAGGGCCGGTGCCAACGGACAGGCTTGTTTTACTCCTCTCTTTGTTTTAATTCGGGAAGATAGACTGCCTTGATGGTTTAGTCTCACTTTGATGTTAGTATCCATGTGAAGAGCTTTGACTGGCTTTAGGATGTCGTTTGGGCAGCCCCAGGTGGATAATTTCTGCCAGAGTCTAGTGCGATCGACTTTGTCAAATGCTTTGGAGAAGTCTATAAAGGCTGTGTAGACTTTTGGGTACCTTTTTTTTTACTTTGTTTTTTACGATGGTCAGAAGTAGGATGTTGATAGTGGTTCCAAGCGTTTTTTTGAAGCCCGCTTGAAAGTTTTCATTACAAGGGGCGCGTATGGCCCAGGATTGACATTTTTTCAAGAGGAGGGAGCCAAAGACTTTTCCTATGGTGTCAAGTAAGGCGATAGGTCGATAGTTGGAAGGATCCTGCTTGTCGCCTTTCTTATAAATCAGGACCACAATTGCGGAGTGCCATGTAGGGGGGATAGGTTTTGCAGTCATGCATCGTGTAAATACAGTTCTTATAAATTTAGCCCATTCGACAGGATGTGACTTAAGATCGAAATTGGTGATGCCGTCCGGACCCGGGGATCGAGATTTGTTCAGTTTTTTGATGTTGTCACTGATATCATCTAAATCATCCAGCTTTGTCCAGGTATTAGTTTGCTTAGGCATTTTCGCCTTAATCGTCGATGGGTGTAGAACCGTATATTCCGATGAGGCGTCTGGTAGTTCAAAAAGTGATTTGAAGTGAGCCGCCCAAGTGAGTTAACAAATTGAATTTGTGACTTCTGGGCCGCTGGTTGAGGATGTTTTGTTAAGTAGCGACCAAAATTCTTTCGAGTTGTTTGAGCAAATGGATTTCAGCATAGATTCAGCATCTTGCTGGTGTAGGGTCCATCTGTGTCTTCTTACCCAAGTTTTGTATTCTCTTGTTAGGTCTTTAATAGCTATAGTTCTTTTGTTCATAGGAAGAGTTGCTGTGGATCTTTTGGCTTTCCTAAAAGCGCGACGTCTCACGACTAGGAGTTTATCATATGTATGGATGGGAGCTTGAGAGTGTTTGTTGTAGTTCCCTTTCTGCGTCTTGTATGAAATCAGCAAGGGGGCATAGTCCGTGGTCTCTGATTCCAGTGTCTCATTTGTGTTCGCATAGCGATTCCTTAGATCACTTATGTTTTACACCGAAAGCTGTAACTGTTTTTTTGGTTGTTTTGTTCAAGACCAAACTCCATCTTGTCCTGGTTTGTATGTGATGATTTCCACGTAGTTAGCAAAATATTGTGATCGATAGATGTAGTTTGATGGACGTCAAAGGAGGTTGTTAGGTGTAAGATAGGTTCAGAAACAGAAGTGTAATCAATAGTTGATGTTGATTTGTTATTTGCCCATGCTGGAAGGCAGGAGTTGCTTTTATAAGCTATGTCCAAGTTGTGCTAATGTCTCGAGTTCATCAATTTAGTCCACGCTTCACCTCGTCGTTCTCTTGGTGTTTTTTCTTTGGTAGAGTTCTGGTTACATATGGCGTTTAGGTCGCCACATATTATAATGTGGAACGTATTCTAGGTGGTTCGTATTTCATTGACTGTGGTTTCTATTAGGCTCACGAAGTTTTTTTGGTCGATTCCAGCTGGGTTCCAATAGACATTTAGTATCGCCACTGGGATTTGATGTTGAGGTACCCCATTTGGAGAAGACTGTTTCCATGTTAGTAATAGTGCGAGCAGTGAGTAGTTACGACAGTACTTGTTATAGACAGGCTACTGTTGATGCGGCATGCGGTAAGCAAGTCCGAGGACGAGCGACCAATCGGGGGTTTCGATGCTGGTGCCAAAGGAGGTTAAAGCCGTCAAGAGATGGAGTTTTAGTCAGCCAGGTTTCCTGGAAGCACCACAGATCGACTGATCCTAGGTTGACGTTGCTGGGTGAGGTTAGGTGCTTGAATCCTCTAGTGTTCCATGATCTGAGTCTAAGATCATGAGGTGGGCTTTTTTGAGTATTCATCGAGTCTCGCAGAGTTGGTCTTTTCATGAGTTGCTTCTTTGATCGATGCATTGCAAGAGCATTTGGAAGCCATGCCCAGAAGTCAGTTTAGGTTGATTTTTTTGTATTGAGTGCTGGTGGTTGCTCTAGTGTTGGGTGGATGGTCTTGGTAAGATTCTTATGTTGGTCATATCGTTCTTTGCGCAAGCTATTTTTGGATCCTGCACTTCTTTGGAATCATCGTCGAGCTTAGTTAAGGTTTGGGTTGATTGGGGTGGAACTTTGGTCTGAGTCGATGGTGGGGTTCTTGCTGCGAGTGTCTGTGTTCGTAGGGGCCTGAATTTGCTTTATGTTTTGGCCTTGAGTGCCGTTTTCGTTGTTTTCTGATCGCTTTTTTCGTGTCGATTCAGTGGTTTTGAAACTTGAATGTTCAGAGATGTTTTTCTGTTGTGAGTGGTGATATCCCAGAGATCTAAAGTCTCTTTCTTGGTGTATCAGCTTGTTTTTAATCCTTCTTGAAGTGATATGGAGTTGGCATGTAGCTCTTCCGTGATAGTGACTTGGTTCGACAATCCTCACATCATCTGATGTGATTTGGGTCAATTTTGGGATGAGATGTATCAAGGTCAGGACTCCTCTTCTGTTTAATATGATTTCATCTTCGTTGTCTTTCGTTTGTTCCAGCTCCACTACCCATTTTTTCATAGAATTTTCAAATTTAGCGTGTTGTGAGTTTGTTATAGGGTATTTGGGTCGTGGAGTGTAGACGGTGGATTTTCTTGGGCTCTTTCTTCGTTCGCGACTTCGCCGTGGTGGATCGTGCAAGTATTTTGTAGTTGGTCTATCTGATTTGTTTGTGCGCTCTAGTTGGACACTGTTTCCTCTTTCTACTCTTGGTTCACATTTATTTTTGGTCAACCTTCCAATTGACGCTTCTGGTTTGCATGTTTATTTCTGTTTTTTGTTTATTTAGCGTCGAGCGTTCGCTCTTTTTTCTGCGTTCTTCAAGTGTTAGAAAAATCGGGGAGTTTTATCATAATATTTTGTTGGTGTTGATATGGCTTGTTGCGGTCTTGGATTCTGAGTCTAATTGGAAAGAAAGAAAGAATGGTTTTATTTTCTTGTTGATGAGATGGGGTGCCCGAATCAGAAGTAATATCCAGGTGCTCTGTGAGATTCATTAAATCAGAGTTTAGTACGGAGTCCTCAATTGTTTTTGGAGAGCTCCTAGCAACCTGGCTTGTAGCTGAGGATCTGGAGCTCATTTGGTTTTCAGTGTGTTGTCGTGGTTTGTTTGGAAAGTCTGTTGGCTTGTAAGTAATACACTAGATTTAGAGGCCAGGCCGGAATTGAGTTTTGTTGTCATAAGTGCTTTATTTAGAGGGGCCAGGGGTGGAGGGGGTGTTTAAGCTTTTGGGTCTAATTAGGTCAAAGATTGAGTAAGGTTGTTCCATTGAGTTTTTTGCTGCTTTGCTTTTGTTTTCTTCGTCATCAGTTATGAGGGCAATGTTGGTGAGTGCTCCGTTTGTAGGCTGTGATGATGACTGTTGAAATTTTGGAGGAATTGAAATCGTTTTTTCAGCATCGATATTTTTGTGTAAATTTTCAGCTGTAAGATCGATCGTTGGTGCAGCGACGTTGGGTTGATTGATTGTTCCATTTACTGATGATTGTTTTTCTAGAAGGCTCATGGTCACTTCTATTTTCTGGAGGCGTGCATTTATATCGACCAAGCACGTACAAGGAATTTTCAGTGTATCTTTTTGGGCTGTGATGTAGGCTTCAATAAAAATAAGTTTAGTGTGGATCATGGATTGAAGTACTGTGTGGTCTTTCAGTGTGCCGTGAAGAGATTCGTAGAGCTTGGTGAAAGGAACCAAGGCGATAGTTAATGCTGACATATATGACAGTAAGTCCGGTTTCTTTGAGGGTGTTTCACTTGTAGATGTGGATGGTTTTCTGGATTGACCATGAGTTGGGGTGGAAGGGATGTAGAAGCTCGATCTATCATTGCATGGGTCATGGGCGTGGAATGATTTTCTCTTTTCTTTAGGTTCTTGGGGCAGGTGATTTGTGTGACTGGTTTTGTTGGCTTCTCGTTGTTTTTCTAGCTCCTGTTGGTTAAGGTTCTGTTGCTCGATTAGGGATAAAGGGGGTGAGGTGATTTCATCCTGTAAGTTAAGAGTAGTGATGACATTGGAGGGGAGATCGGAATAGCTGTTTGTTTCTTGTGTTGAGGAACAGTTGGCACGGCCCCAGGCCCCGTGGCACGTTCTGGACATTTGTTGGTTGAGTCTGGGGGATGGTCGATGGAGGTAGTGAGGGGGTTAGGATTTGAGGTAAAGGTGGAATATGGCAAAAGATGAAGTCATCCGGAATCACTATGGAGATAGGTTTGTCTGGTATACAATCACTTTCTACATCAATAGGTTTGTGTTTTTTTTTTCCCGTGAGCAGTTGGTTGGTTTTTGAGGGGGTTGATGTAATCTTTTCATTTTTGTCGGTTTTCCTGTGCTTGCTGAGTGGTTGGAGTTCCTGGACAGCATCCAATAGTTCAATATCCGTGAGCTCATATGGGCTGCTTGTGCAGCTTTCGCCACTTTGTTTTTTATTTTGGAAGAACTTTGTCAGTGTAGATAATGGGGAGAGTTTTGCTCCTATATTTTTCTAATTTGAGGATTTTCCTTTGTAATTGCTTACTTTTAGATTAGCAGTGGTTTTTTTGTATTTTTTCCTTATTTTGTTTAGTGATGTTGCTTTTAAGATGTCTTTTTCTTTTTCTTTTGGACGTCGATTGCATTTGGCATGGGCGTTTTTTTGGGTTGGTTGAGCTTGTTTTTGTGTTTTGACTAAACTGCGCTTTCGGGAGGCAGGGTACAGGATCTTCAAAGGTTTCCGGCCGCTCCCGCTCCGATGACGCCTCTGGCGGAACGTGCAGTTGACGGTCTGCAGTAGAGGCTACCGGCTCCAGCCCGGGCGTCTCCCCTCCGTCCACACGCAGCTGCGGCAGCAGCGCTCCCCCACCATCCGCATGTATGAGGGCGTGGATGACGCGAGGGGCCGCAGGTACACCACCGCCTACCGGCTCTGCGGCTGCGGATCGGGGCAGTCCCGAGTCTTCGGTGGCCTCATCAGCTGAACCCCGCGGGGGCCTCGTACCAGGACAGATGGAGGGGATCAGTGGTGCTGGAGGGGCTGCCATGGTCTCCGTTGGTGATTTCAGATGGCAAGATCCGGACCCAGACCCGGACCGTGAGAGGTCTGCTCCTCAACGGCAAACACAGCACCCCCTCCGGGGTGAGCCGGTAAGCGAGCAGGGAGAGACTTGGCGGCTGGGGTCATATTTGCCGGTCTGAAAATAGAGTCTGTATTTGTTTGTTCAGTGTTCGTAACCAATGTTTCCAACTCCTCTGTTGGTTTCAGAAAAGGATCAATAAAGGGTTGTGAGCCATTTGATGTGGACCACATGCTTTTGGTAGAAGTCCATGAGGATAATTTGGAGACTTTCTTTCCCACTTTGTTTCCAGTAGTTTTAGCAGTGGGTTTAGCTAATTTAGTGAAGGGTGCTAAACTGCTTGACAATTTTTGAAGTTCATCTTGAAGGAGTTTGCCGCACTGTGGGCGAGGTCGCAGGCTTTTCAAACGTCCATTTTCATCCTCTTGATGGGGACGGGGGCAGTCAGTCCAGTCATGTCAGTCATGCCAGCCATGCCTGCAGGACTGCCACTCTCCGCCACTCCGCCTCCACTCCGCGGTAGGTCCAAGGTTTTATGGTGTAGCTCCTCCTTCAGGTAAAGGTAGACAGAGAAAGCAGACCAAACAGAAGGGAGACTGCAGGACTGCCACTCTCCGCCACTCCGCGTCCGCTCCATGGTAGGTCCAAGGTTTTATGGTGTAGCTCCTCCTTCAGGTAAAGGTAGACAGAGAAAGCAGACCAAACAGAAGGGATACTGCAGGACTGCCATTCTCCGCCACTCCGCGTCCGCTCCATGGTAGGTCCAAGGTTTTATGGTGTAGCTCCTCCTTCAGGTAAAGGTAGACAGAGAAAGCAGACCAAGCAGAAGGGAGACTGCAGGACTGCCACTCTCTGCCACTCCACGGAGTTTATCTTAGTAAATGGAGTACATGTAATGAAAGTCAAGTTGATTGGCAAGGTAAAGAGAAATGAGACGTGTCTGTCTGCCTAATAAGCCATTCACACTCCTCCCCCGCATGCTCCTTATTGCCTTATTGCCTTTATCTGCTTTAAGGGGTCCTTAAGCAAGGCCCTTTTTGCCTTTTTGCCTTATTGGCCTTCTTGGTTCGGGTAACCCTGGTCCACTCATCCTCTGACTCAGAGGCACTGCTCCCAGAGGTGCCCGTCTGATCTTCCAGGTTTTCCCGGATTCTGCGAGCCTGGGAATGGCTGGCAGAATGTGGGGACCTAGTCTCCTGTATCCTGGGATGCTCAGAGGAGTCTTCTGATTCCTCCTTGCTCCCAGGATTTGATGGGTACCCCCCAATTGTCCTAACTGGGCAGGGGTTTTCAGGATGCCATTAGCGGGCCTACTCTCCCGGGGTTCCCTACTAAATTGCACTGCACTTGGGTGCCCATACCCAGATGCCTGCCCATCCATTTCTGGGAAGTACTGGCCTATGAGTCCTACATTTCTCACTGGATAGTAATCTGCCATCCCGTGGCCCTGGGCTCCTGCGCGCCTGGGGACATGGGGGCGGCAGAGTCCAGGGCCTGGGAGGGATGAGGGCCTCTGGTACTAGGGTTCCTGAGGCTATGCCCAGGTGTCTCCCTTTCCCAGCAAACTTCATCTCTCTCTGTCCCTGCTCCCTGTTGCCCTGCAAAAGCCCGCGCTTTCAGTTCCTCAATCAAGGCCTTACTAGACTCTATCAGTCTCTCCTGCATAGCTGTCTGTTGCTGGAGTCTATCATTGTACTGGCAGAGAGCTTCATTCTCTCTCTGCGTTTCCTGATTGGTCCTGGAGCACTGGGTCAGTCTTTGCTGCAGGAGGGTTACCTCCTGAGTCCCATCCCTACTGGCCTGCTCCTTTCTTGCCAGAGCATCTTCCACCGTCCTGGTGTGCTCAAACAAGTTCTGATGCTCTTTTTGGAGGTCACCCAGTCCCTGGAGGGTCAAGTGATTTTCTTCAATTTTTCCTTTTAATTGGCAGACTTCCTGGCCTAAGGTGTCCCTTTCCTGACTAAGAGCTTGCACCTGTGCCGCCAGGTCGTCCCTCTGCCTTTGAAGGGCACCAGCTTTCTGTCGCTCTTCCTCAAACTCTGCCTGGGTGTCCAGGTCTTTCAGAAGTAATTTGTTGCTCTCTGCCTTCTCCCTATCTAGGTTGCTTTGCAGGGTGACTACCTGCTCAGCACATACCCTATTGAAGTCCAGTTGTTGCTCCAGCTTTTTCTGGCTCTGCAGTAGGGAGTCCAAACCTTCTTGGTACTCCTTCTGCAAGGCCAGAAATCTGGTATCCTGGTCAGACTTTTCCTGTTGCAGGATCCCCATGTCTTCTTTTATTTTAATGATATACTGCCTACTATCATTTTCTGACTCCTGGCTCCTCTGCAGCCTCTGCTTGGAAGAGACCAGGTCAGATTGGGCCTTCTCTAATGCCATCAGTTGCCTATTTGCCAGATCTTGGCCTTCAGCACATTTGTCCTGTATGGCTCCCATATATAAATATAAATATGCCGCTATCCTGACAATCTTGTCGTGCTCATCTTTGGTTTTAGGGGCCATATGTAGTTCACTCAGGGCCACATGTAATGGACCCTGATCTCTCCATATGTCTGACCCTGTTTCAGTGATCTGGGGTGCGATTGCCTGCAACCAGACCGCCTGGTCCTGATGAGCCCACTCACCTCTCACAAATAGCTTATGTAAGAGGTGTTCTCTGGCTATTTTGATGTCTACCAAGGTCGTCATTCTGGAAATTGATTTCCTTCCTGACTTACAGAAGTTTGTATTTTATTTTGCAAAACAGACAGTTTCCTTAGAGCGTTCCTTTGAGCGGTGTTTTTACAGTGTAACATGGCGTGGTGAACCAACAGGATTATGTATCCTGTCAGTTAGCACACCGTATTAATCTGCACAAGTGATAGGTCTAATCCAGAATCCCCGGCTCGAGCCCCCAATCTGTTAAGTGGCTTCAATTCAGCAATCCCACTAATTCAGTGCCTCGCCTGGGACGCCAAAGGGAAGCCCTTATTTATATATTTTTATGACAAGTTATACTCTGGATGATAAACCCTTATATAACGCCCCTCTCTTTGAATCCCCCTGACCTCACTGAGCCAAGAAGTAGGTTTGTTTTGCAATTTAAAAGATTTATTGAAAAATTAAACTATATATATATATATATATATATATATATATATATATATATATATATATATATATATATATATATATATATATATATATCACACTTTTATAATAAATTAATATTTGATATCACACTTAAGAATATGACAGTGATCAACAATGGATAAGATTACAATTGTACGCTTATTTAATTACTTAGGAGTTGGTATAGGAAGGAAAAGGTAACTGAGAATGCTTTTATGGTTTCAAGGAAAAACAATGATGGAAAGAATGCAGTACAGAAATAAACTGATAGGGTTTCACAAGAGATAATATGTTCCCTTTTCCTCTGGTGGCAATTCACCCCCCCCCTATGCAATATAAGGAGATGGAAGTAAAGCGTCACAGTTTTCAGGGTTACAATCACAATACAATACGAATTTCAGTTTCCCCCTAGCAGGTTTAGAGAAACAGGGATGGTTTTAAACACAGGCAAAAGTACTTTTAAATGTGGTATGCAAAGAAGGGAAAAATATGCTAAAAATGATTTTAATTCCCGATAGGAGATTCAGGGTAGGTGCCAGCTACGTTGAATTAGTTCAGGTCAACCTAACAATGATTAATAAGGGATTATCAGGTTGAAAACAAATTTCATCAATGCAAGCCAAAGCAGCTACTTTGACAGAAAACGAAATTGAGCGAAATGACATTTTTTCGAATACGTCGAGCGCGATTACGGAAAAACAATAAGGAGTAGAAAGTCAGTTTAGGGCTTGTTGGAAAGCTTAGACCTAGCACACAAAGATACGGACGATTTTGTGAAGGTAGATTTTCAGAAATTAAATAATGATTCAAAATGGCAAAATGACACTTTTACAGGTTTAAAATCGGAGAAGGGACACACGATTCTATGATGCAGTTCTGGACAGGTTAAAATGGTTTGAATCAGATTATTTTAAACTAAGAGATTGGTTCTGGCACAGTTCTAGCTGAGTACTCACACTATAAATTTGAAATAGGCCGTCAAGATCTGGTCGGTTGACTACGGTTCTCTCGCCACGGACGGTCTTTGGTACCGGTTCTGCTCACAGTGATCTGGTCTGGGTCTGCTAGCGGCACTGTGGTCTGGTCTGGGTCTCTGGTTCTGCTGGTCTGAATCAAGTGGATTCTGGATAAAGCACTGCTTTCTGGGTACTGGCACAGAGTTCTAGGCCAGAATCAAACAGCTTGCCCAGCTGTTGAATAGTTGGGTTATTTTTGCTGGATGCTGAGGCCCGCTGAGAAGAGTTCAGCTGTTTGGGTTGGGCTTCTCTGCTTTAAGTTCTGGCTTGGTTCTGGATCTATCTGGAGTTGAGTTCTGGATCTTTAAGTCATCCCGCAAAATGCTTCGTAAGAAAATGGAAAGTGAGTCTGTTGCCTGTCCAAAGCAGTCTCATTTTATGTGTTTTGAAAATGGGTGTGTGGATGGGCATAACTAAGCCTGCCCCTCACAACTTATCATTGGCCAAGCTCTTCTCTCTCCCTTGATTGGGGGAAGGAATGGAGCGTCATCATGGATTAATTTTATGGCATACAGAAAGAATACTCTCCTTGTCAATTTGCACACACATCTATTTTTGATCCAAATACATATTTATCTATGTACCATTTTTCTAATATTACATGTCCAGGTAACATATTTTCTGTAGCACCAAACCATCCGATCCCTGTCTTTGTAAGATGTCTTGTCCACTTATGACATAATTCTGCCCTTTTCATCAAGAACACAACCTCTAAACTTTTCCAGAATTTACACAAACATGCACAAAGAATATGGGCATCAGACGATAAAGTGTCAGATTTTTAACATATAGACATTCGGTGTAACACCTTATTTTCCGCTACTACCCCCAGATCATACCACAGAGTCCTAACACCTCTTAAAATGTGCACAGAAAAATCACAAGAATAATGATATTAATTATATAATTTTGACAAGTCCGTACTATGAATTATCCATCTTTTTAAAATTGTGCTCTGGCCCAGAGGGGTGTGGTTTCCCAAAGCACATGGTGGAATTTCGGGTTTATCCACTTCCTCCTACTCAGGTTGCTTACAGAGGCACTGCTCCTCCCAGTTTCTCCCAAGAGGAAGCCATTTACGACCCCCCCTAATTTAACATTTGCCTGAGCCAAGGAAAGCTCATTGTTCTGTTTCCCTGCCTTCAGGTGCTCCTCTCCTGATTCAATCAGAGAGGTGTAATCTCCTTTTGGTGGGAACAGCAGAAGGCAGCCAGGCCTGCAAATGCAGTGGCTGAGCAAGTTTCAACTCCTGTCAGGGGTATTTGCCGGGCAGAATTCAATGTCTTCAAGCCAGGTTTCAGCCAAATGTCACTTTTGTTCCCAGTTTTTCTTCATTCAAATCAAACTTACAATTTTTACACATGCAGCTAGAACGCTGATTCTAAGTTCAAAACTATGACCTTTAAACAGTTGCAACCTATGTGACACTCAGAAGTAGGTCACTCATTTATTTTAAACATTTCGATTTTAGTGGTTTTAAATCCAATTTCAGTTAAGCTCATGACATCCACAGCTCAGCCAGTTTTGTTATACACATTGTTTTGCGCTCTTCATCTCTCCAGATTTTGTATGCACACAAGACTACATTCTGCCAAATGTCTGCTGGTGTTCAGTGAGATTTTTGAATATCTTGCAATGTTTAAAATAGGCATTTCAGAGAAACAAAGGTGATTTCAAAGCACTTTTTTTGAGCTAACAGACACTGCTGTTTTTCCTTTGGCACCACGTTTCACTCATGGTGCTTCTGGCCCATCAAGCTCGCACTGGTGGGTGGCAGGTGAGGTGACCATTTTGGTGTGCGCAAAACCGCGCGGTTTTCCTGGATTCTGGCGCAAATGTGGGCTTTTCAGCCATCTTAGATTTTCTAAGCCTACAGCACCAAATGTTGCAGCATAATAACTTGAACGTGGGTCAAGACACCCAACAGTGGCCATACTGGTCTATATTGAGTAAGCCAGTCTGGACTTATTTTCTTATAAGGCATTGGATTTTTTTTTACTGCCATTAAAAGTTCTTATATGGCCATACTGGAGTATGTTGGTGCAGCCAGTCTGGCATATTTTCCTACAGTGGCATGGCATTCTTTACTGGCATCAAAGGTAAAGCCAACATGATGTGTTCTTATGTGGCTGTACTGGCCTTTCTTGGTGCAGCCAGTCTGGACATATTTACTTATCCTGACATGGCATTTTTACAGGTATCTACTGTAAAGCCAACTTACTGAGTGTTGTTATGTGGCCATATTGGCCTATATTGGTGGAGCAAGTCAGGACACATTTTCTTACTGTGCCAGGGATTATTCTACTGGCATCATGTTTTTGTACTTTGCATGGCACTATTTACCTGCAAAGCCATCAGGAGAATATTCATATATGGGGATTCTGGAATACATTGGCAGAGCTAGATAGCTGTGTTGCATTATTGGCATTATGGACTAATCAAAAATCAGTATGTTCTTACATGGAAACACTGGAATATATTGATAAAGTCAGCATGGGCATGTATGAGAAAAGTGAGCTTGAAAATGTTTTTAAATTGGCATGACTTTTTTAATGAGTCACTGTACAAAGCCATAGAAAGTCAGATGCAAACTGTGTGGATTTATACTCAATTTTTCACAGAAAATGTGCAATAAAATGCACCATATATACCCATTATTTTTTTAATGCCCCCTCCACCCCCTACATCCCCAAAGTACCCTTGATTATTTCAGGTTTCCTCGCTACGCTCCAACAAACAAAATCACCAACCACCATTGAATTATATATTCATCAGGGATAACATTTCACATGGGACTCTGTTTAGCTGTCACATGGATTACATGTTTTTATAAGTGTTAGCATTAAAGAAAGTCCAAGCTGTTAGCAAAATAGTGTGCGTGCCTAAAGAAAGCGTTCCCCCAAATAGTTTGTAAACAATTTGATTATATTGAAAAATGCTTTCCCTTATATGTTATCCATTCACTATGTGAGAAACATAAGAGGGTATAATTACAATGAGGGGCACAATCACCATTATCATTCTATGCTTTACCCACCTACGCATATCCTTTCTTAATTCGAGCATTAGTCAAACGTTGCAGGGTTGGCTGCATACCTGGAATTCTGACAATTCCCCATGAATTACAAAACAATACAGCTCAGGCTACTTCATTTCCTTATGTGTGCATGAGAAATGTGACATATTTCACTGTCACCCATTGTGGAGGACCCGTGCTCGCTTCCATCCAGGTGTGCCGCATTCATAAATGTAAGAATAGGGGATCAATGGGGTGTAAAGCAAACAAGTTGCCAAGAATGTAGATTCCTTTGGCATGCTGACTACTGACAAAGGCTTCAATGACCAACAAAAATGTTAATTTCCCTTTGCTCCTCTTAGCTGTTAGCACCATCCTGCTATTCTGAATAGACCCTCAATTCTTAGCTCTTTGTTTGCTTTACAGTCGAGCAACGCTGTGCACTACGACTTTAATTGACTGTTTGAAAGATTTCCAAAGTGACAGATTTAGAAGTCTGATATACATCCACACGTAAGCCTTTCAGAATTAGTGTTGAGAACCTACCTTTTATTTTAAACAATATCTAGGTTCAAGTTGCAGCAGTTTCTGTGACGTTTTGACATGTATTTGAGTCTGATTTCTCTGAATTCTTCCCGCACATGCTAACATTCCAATCATGTGTTTTTTTTAACCCGTGTGTGTTACTCACCAAACGCGTTATAGGTGAATAAACACTAGGAGCCTTTTGATGTACCATTCTCATCTAGGTTGCTTGTAGCACCCTCGCCTTCGCCAGTCCTCAAATGGGATTAAGTACTATGCACATTAATGTACTAATGCAGTTAACCCAATAAAAGGGTCGTTCTGAGTTTTTAGCATGATCTCTACTAATTAAAATAGATTCGTAGGCATACAATGGGCCTCATTACGCCCCAGGCGGTAAGTTACCGCCTGGGTCGTACCTTTACCACCATGGCGTAAACTACGTTTACACCATGGTGGTTGGTGGACTTACCGCCCCATGCCGAGGTTGGCGGGGCGGTAAGTCCCCAATCCCCATTTACCCTTCCCCATTCCCATTTTTGCCCCATAGGGCATAATGGGAGTGGGGACGGCGTTAATTACGCCACCGTAAATTACGGTGGCGTAATTAACAACATGGTCCCTTAGCGCCATGGATTTTAACACCTGCTGAAAGCAGGTGTTAAATCCGCCATGGCGCTAAGGGACCTCGGAATCAGGCGGTAAGGGTCGGCGCTGTTTACGCCGCCGTAAACCCCTTACCGCCTGGGTCCTAATGAGGCCCAATGTTATCAAATGAAAAATAATTGCTGCAATATTAGCCCATGTGACCATTAGGAATGTGCTCTGCACCGAAACAGACCAGCACAGGGATTGTTGCATGTCACCCCTGTTGGGAGGCATGGTATCTCCCAGTGTTTGCTGTGTTGGTCACATGGGGAACCATGTGACCAAGTTAATAAAAAGACTGAGCCATTTCCACACTGCATGCTCTGGGCCCAAGGACGGGGCCCAGCACGAGGACGGTGCCCCTGTTGGGCAACGCCGTCCGTGAAGAGTGTTGCCGCCATGTGACCATGGCTGTCTGGTCGATCCCGGCCTGGGTGCCCCAGAGCGGGGGCCGTTGTGTGCGGGGTGCCCCCCAACCACCGGGTCTCCATTCCATGGCCTGTGGCGTGATTGCCGCACCGAGGGCCTATGTCTGGTGTTGCCGACACAGCTAGGGGTCTGCCTGGTGGTCCGGGGTAGGCCCCCAACAATTGTTTACATTTGCTTTCAAAGCCCCGAGCACATGTTCCCTAACTGCATACAAGTGGTCCTTTCAAATTCGAGGTTCCTGCAGATGCAAATGATAGTTAAACAAACCGAACCTCCACCACTGCACCTTTATTCTAGAATACTGTCCCCTCCACTGGCGTCCACTGCACGATGACACAACTATGAGCAGCAAAAGCAGAGACCCACATTCATTCAGACGTTTCCTCCACCCAGTGCCGGGTTCCAATACTGTCGTTCTGTCACCTCTCACATCCCCTAACCCCTTTTCAGTCAGGAATTCCCCAAGACAACCCATGTTGTGGAGACAAAATAATATGAAAAACTTTCCTGTCGAGCTCACTGTTCTGGTAAATGCACTTTTAAACAAGAACTGACAAAGCCAATAGTGTGGGCGCATACTGTCTATTGCATTGTACCCTTTCAGTCAATAATGCAATAAATACGTGAGCCATACATTCCCAGTAATTGCACACACGTCTGCTAACTGGTGCTTGTTTGCAGACATATATTGGTGATGAGATCATAAAATAATATAAGTTCACTGTATTGTACAGGAGGCTTTTTACTATGCTTAGCACTAATGTAATGTGACTACAAATACGAACCTGCAGATATGTTTGAGTCTTTACAAGTAATCACTGCAAATGTAGAGCCATTGTTAAGTGATTGTGGAGATTGTAGGGGAGAGCTCGGGTGTGGGAAGTTATGGTTGCTGCAGCCTTGGCCGAGGGATCAGCAGGTGTGGTGGGAGTTTCTTGTGGTGCTGGGAAAGGTGGGGTAGGAAGGCATGGGATGGAGTAGGGTGGTGTGGTGGGTAGTCAGATCTGCTGTGTGCTATTGTGTTGTTGTATGTCTGTGTATGCGCATCTGTGACACATTCCAGCATCCTACTCCTTCATCTGAATCGAAACCTTTTATGCAGCAGCTATATCAGCCTATAAGTGATAGAGGGGATGACACACCCTGAGTCAGAGCTGCCACCACACCCTATTCCCGGGGCCACTCTGCATGCAATATAACAATTCTAGATACAGGTCAGACACATTTTAGCCGCTACCATGTTTCTTGTCGCGCTTACCAATTTGGACCTGTGAGGTAGTTGTTGTCCCAATGTGGCCTGCAGAGTAAAGCAGACTGCATATCCTCGTCAAACAGGGATTTGCGGGCAGAATGGCACGCAAATAATTCCATGAATCAGGGCCTGATCTTGCCCTGCTTGTGAACCTGCACTCTCCTCAGAGTGGCTCACCTCAATTGAATACATTCACTTTCACTGCAAACCTCCACCACCAGCTTACGAATGGTTGACCTCTTTTAAGGCCACAAGTTTACCATCCCGGATAAAATGCACCACCCTCCTATGAACATGGTGTTAGGCAGAAACCTGTGCAGTTCTCTCTGGGACCACTGCAAAAGATTTAGGACTACAGGTGTTTGGCGGTGAACCCACTTGGTAGCAGTCTGTACCACACAGATTCACTTGGTAGCTGTGGCTGAGCAGTCAGACTTCCCTCAAGAAGAGTTGAGCAGTATGTGGAGTATACAAAATAGGGCAATTCTTCCCAGCAAGACAAGCAAACACGCAACGGGGCTTAGTGTAAAGATATTAAGGTATTTATATATAACGAAACATCTATGAAAAACACTATGGCACTTTCACGGCAAACAAATCAAACACAATTACTCTACGAAGAAGAAACGATCAATCCCCCTAGCAATATTTCGACAAGTCTAGGTTCTACCGGCACCACTTATTTACAGACAGAGGTGTATACCACAACCTAGATGGCACTCTAATATTAGTTAGGACGGGAGAGAAAAAGATAGGCAGGTTACGAAATCAACACAGTTCAATACTTCACGGGCAAACTGTACGGTAAGAAGGCAAGAACCACAATAGATCATAAAGTTCAGAGGCCAGGCCCACTCGGAGAGAGGCAAGGCGATATGTCCCAAAAAGTCTCTAGTGGAGATGCATTCAAGTCTGTGTAGCAAATTGTTATCGGCAGATTGAACCAGTTCAGAACAATAAATGAGAAAAGCTTGGAGGCGACCCAACGGAAAGGAGAGGATTAAGACACCTCACTCGAACTGATCGAAAGGGAAGCCAGGCGGACACGGTACCTTGTTGTGGAGGGCAGCTCCGGCGGGGGCAGTTGTTCCTGGTGGTGGATGCACATCGGGTCTTTGCTAAGAGTAGAGAGGTTCTCGTCGTCGAAGAAAAGTGAAGTCCGGTGCACCACCAGGGAAGAGACCAGCCGCGGAGTGCTCCGTCACAAGGCACCACCTTTTGGTCGCGGTACAGGGGTAGTGGCTATCCGGTTGCCGAGGTGCGCTGCACGGGCAATTCGACCACTGCGTCCTGAGGCGAATAAAAAGCAAAGGGGACTGGTTGTTCCCACCAGTCAGGGGAAGAGACTCTCCGGCAGGGAGATCTCCTCTGTCGTCGGGAAGTGGTGAGTCGGCTCAGCAGGGCTCCACCGGAGGTGTCGTCGTTGCAGGTCGGCTCAGCGTTACCCTCGTCGGATTCTTAGGTCCTGTGGCGACTTCTGAAGATCCAGTCCCAAAAGCCCTGCTTTTATGCAGAAAACCCCCATTCATTCAGCCTAGCTGTCAATCAACACATGCTAAGTGGTGAGCGGGGAGGCTCACCACCTGGGCCAATCACTCCAGAGTGCGACCGGAGTTGGCAAGGCAACTCGGTCCAGGATGCCTAAACCCCCACCCACACCCCTGTGGTAACCCAGACAGAATGGCACCACTTTGGAGGGTCTCTGTACAGAGCCCGCCAAAAGTGGAACAAAGGGCTCAACCTTTGGTTTAGGAGTCACAGAGACGAACACAGACGCCATTTTAAAAACTGAGTTCTGGCAGAAAATACCATCCGATAAACTTATTTACGATAAGTAGACTACTGCTACATAAGAGATTAACGAGGAAAAGTATCAATCTCCAACAATGGGACGGATCCCATAGGGTTAGGTTCGGGGTCGAACATAACAAGTAGTTTCCACTGCCACCAGCAAAAACTCGACGAGGGGGGATGGGACAGTGCCCCCTTGAATAACAGACCCAGGAGTAATCGAATTACCCCTCCTAGTACGTCCACAATAGGATGGTTTGTACTAGTTCTGTTAGTAAATTTAGGTCTAGTAAAGCCAATGGTGACTTTACATGCCCGGGGGGACAGTAGTCAGTCCCCGGGTATGGAGTCTATGGTGGGGGTCCGCTAGGACGCCCCAGTGCTACGGCACATAGGGTGCGCTGTAACGCACATAGAAAAACATTTGAGACCCTATGGAGTAATAGACCACATAGCCCATAGAACACATTGACATTCAAAGGAATTACACACATACATGTCCAAGAGTGGGAGGAAAAGAGTCTCACTCTTGGCAGGATGGAAAAAAACAAACTCCCGAAATCCAGCAAAGCTGCTGGGGGACTCACTAGGTTAGGAAATTCAGCCTAAACAGAGAATTCTCCCTAACACATGGTATTTCCCTTGAATTTCATGCTCGGTTATAATTGTTTTTGACTTACTGCCTTTACAATATTATACATGCAATGCAATAAAACAAACATTACACTAAAATATAAAAACACTTTGCTTAAAGTAAGATCCTATGTGATAGATGGGACTTAGCTTAGTAACAGCAGCTACAAGGCGCTGTTGGAGGCACCCAAAGATAACCAGTGCCACATAAATATATCCTGCTGGCATTCATTTTGAGCATCTGGGAACGTGCATAGAGGTGTCATGGCACACTAAAAGCATAACAATTGATATGTAATGGACAAGGTTCAAGTCTGCACCCCATCTGGCAGCTAGATTTGCGGCACTCTATGTACTGCCACCTCCTATGTCACCAAAGGTAGCTCCTGCTTGTTGGTTGATGTCTGATACCCAGGGGGTAATTTTTAATATTTACCTTCACACCAGGTTGTTATAATCTTTACACTTAATTATATTGTCTGCATAAAAGTGAAGAATTCCGTATCACCCACAATTATGTCAAGGCAGCACAAGCAACGCTGTCGTTCTGAACCAACAGTAAATGCTGTATTCCTTCTCTTAGCAATTATTTATTTTTTGGGGGTCTGAGGGGATCTCAAAACAGTAGAGGCTGGAGATACGGCATTATCTGCATTTTCTCATATTATATTTCTTTTATACCACGTCTCAGTCAACAGATTACGGTGGACCCGCACGTATGTCCCCAAGTGTCTTCCCCCATTTACCCAATCAAAGCAAAGTTGAGAAAAGAAAACATAATCATAAACCTATTTCAACTTCTCTCCACCTTGTATGCCACTGTGCAGTGACCCACCTCCGATGAACACAGCATTACACAGCCCTATTATGCCACAAAGCTGAAAATTATGAGAGGGGCCAAAGCGGTATGCATGTGCAGCTCAAATCAAATGACTATCATCTGGAGGGTGAGTTCTGGCCAATGACAACTTCCTGTTCCAAAAGTTAGTTTGACATACATTTCTGCTTCAGTTTCTTCCTGTTTCCGTCACAAAACTGGATAGTAGAGAATAAGAGACAATGTTATACCCATGTTGCTTAGATGTTTAATAATTTTGTAGAAAAATAGCCCAGTCAAAGAACTATCCCTGCACCATATTTGATATTAACTAATTGAATATCCAGATGTGTAGCGCACTCCAGAAGAGTTAACTCTTAGACCCAAGAAGAAGTAGAAGAACTGAGCATCCACTTCAACATATTCCTCGTGTGTGAATAAAGCCATTCCATAAATCCCATGCATTTTCTTTCTCGCAAGAATCCAAAAAATATGGTTTTCTCAGTCCACTTTGGTGCATTAGCGTGAGCTTCATTGATTCATTGTTGGGGAAAAAGATCTGTACAGCAGGTGGCTCCCCGAACAGAGGTTAAAGGGCAGCAGGCCAGTGTGCACCCGACCGATTGCGGTGCACTACGCAATTGCTCCATCACTGTTTTTGTACCCTGACTCCATGTGCCAGTCTGGACAGGTCTAATGATTTTTTATAATCTCAGAGAAGTTACCCACAGTTGAAGATGCCCTAGTTCAAAATGATGTGCCATTTATATGGCACCTTCACAAAGCGCTTTAAATAGAACATACAATATCAGCCAACTGAAGTTGGTACACATTTATCAACCTTGGAAGGATGAAAGGTTGAGTTTACCTTCCCAGGATTCGACCTGCATATTACACAAAAATTGCAGCAGTGAGCACTTAACCTTCTGAGATATTGCTAGGAAAGATTTCCACTCATGGGTAATTTTCCCTCCAGTTGTGTACCCCCACACCTTTTGCTGTTGTCTGACCATCATAGCCTGACTTTTGCCAGTGGAGCCCAGCTGTACTCCACTGGGCTTTCGCTCATTTTGTTTTGGGGAAACTGACGTGCCCTTAAGACAGTTAGTATTGGGAAACAGCCCTTAAAACAATCAGTATTGGGAGACTGTGGGCCTCATTGCGACTTTGGAGGCAGCCATGCCCTTAATAAGGGTATGGCTGCCAACAAAATCGTGTCCCGGTTCCCTGAATGGGGAAATACCAGGCCATTCCGACTTTAGAGGGCCTGGTATTTCCTCCTTTAGGGAACCCGGACCCGGTCCTTCCCCATTCCCATTTGAGCCCCCATAGGGCTCAATGAAAATGGGGAGGGAGCTAACAACGGGCCCGGGGTAGGAAGGGTCAATGAAGTACCTTATGGGGAGCTTCTCAAAAAGACTATGTTAAAGTGCAAGCTCCTCTGCCTTTCAGGGTTTAACCCTTTCCCCCTTTTTAATATGAAGCCACAGCACTCACTACGTATGATGGATTCATCAGCACTGACTACAATGGGGAAAATTTCCCATATAAACCCTTGCAAAAAACTTGTGTTCTCTCTCTGCGGATCGTTGAAGCGGTACTGACATCCAAAGATGTCTCATGCACCCAAGCTCTTTGCTGTGCACATATGTGGTGAAAGGCAATGTGTAACGGTATATTGAGAGGCCACCCTCAACACGGGGAACCCTTCCAGCCCCACTCAAAGTGTCCTGCAACAAACTGTTTAATGGATTATTTTATTTGGCCCTATCTCCAATGTATCTAATACCCCTTGGATCCCTCCCCATGAGCTACCAATGAGCCAAAAACGAGGCCGGCATACAGGAAATATATTTATGTTTATTTAAATTAGAAGTAATAGACATCACACTAAACTACTGTCATGATTCCTGCCCCTCATGTCCCCAGCCCTCCAAGATGTCAGGCTGGAGCCAGGCCACGATCACAAGGGCTTCTCCATCCCTCCAAAGACCCACTTGGAGTCAGACTTGGCGCTTGTGGCACCAGACTCACTCACTCCCATAGGATAACATTGGGTAGTGGACTTGTAGTGCATTAATGAGGAAAAGATGGATGCCCCCACATATTTTGGTTGAGAGAACTGCATGTGCAGTCTAGTCTTTTGGGTGTGGTTCAGCCCAGAGACACCTGGGATACCCAGAGACTATTTAAGCCACGCCCAGGCTGAGAAACATGCTTTGTGTTTTCTGCACCTGCAGCGTGACACTCACCGTGTTCGGATCGGTCTCCAGTAGGCCTGCATCTTTCTTCTGCACCCAGCTCCTGCAAGAACAAGAACACCGTTCGGAACAGCCTGTTAGGAACAGCCTTACCTTGCGGCGCTTCTGCCCATCATTCATCGCTCCTTCTATTCTGCGGGTATCTTCGGCGGTGTCATTCCCATCCCGGCACGCCGCTTCCTAAGGAAAAGGGAAAAGAACAGAAAAAAGGCATTAGTAAGCATTCAGCAAATGTTCGCTTATTTTTTTAAGACTGTACGAGCTTCAAACGCTTACCTGATTCCCAGCCGCTCTGGGGAAACTCTGTCTCCGGAACTTCTCATCCTTCTGCAAGAGGGAAAAGACACTCCAGGTTAGCGTGGAAACATATAGAGGCGCCGCATACCGCGCTTACTCACCGCATTTCTTCTTCATAACCGCATCCACGCTGAAAACGTTGCGGCACCTAAAAGACACAGGAAAAATAACTCAGTTCAATACAAATACGAAAGGGTCACATTGCACATCGCGCTCTCACTCACCTTCAGCCCTACTCATCCCAGCAGCACGTCGCCATCCCTAGACGCCGGCCATCATCTAAGGAAGGAAAGGAACGAAGTTAGAGAACTGTTCAAAAGACTCATTATACTTACCTGTCGGACTCTTGCCAGTGAGGTAACTAGGCAGCAATGAGCCTGCATCAATCAACGCACCCCTGCACTGAAAGCAGGATGGAGAGCACACTTTCCAAGAAAACAAGGTGAGCTGTGGATCAAAGGGAGGGGTTGGACACCTGGGAAAAAGGGGTTCAACCACACAGAGACAATAGGGAGTTAAACTCTACCAATCCTGTGTTTCAGGCCCAGTCTCTAGTCGAGTAGACTCCAGGGAAGGGTTTGAGGTCGTAAGAGGTCAGAACAGGCTGAGTGACGTCCCTGTGGATACCAGGTGAGCGTTACAACTACACACGCAACCTTCTTTGTGGCTCACCATTAACCTGTTGTTAAACAAATGAAGTATACAAATTAGTTATGAAAAAAAACACAAATCACAATACTTGATCTCAATTGCAATTCTAGAAATGGTTAGTGAACACAATTATAGATGTAGTGCTGTGCAATTTAGATTTTCCTTTGCGATTAAAGGGCTAGCAGCTGGTTTTTAGACCCCCCGCCTACTTTGGTCTGGGTTGGGGAAGTCTGGCAGAAAAATGGGGGTGAATGAAGAATTTTGGAATTCAGACTCCCCTCCACATAAAGGCCTGTGCTGGGGAAGCAGGATAGCAAAAATCGGGATGATTTGAGAGTTTGGGATTTTCAGCCGGCCGCCCACTTAATGTATTGTGTTAGGGGAAAGTTGGACAAAAAGATTGGACTGATTTAAGAACAAAAACACCCCTCTGCCTTAAAGAAGTTGGGGTTAACAGGACAAAAAGTATCACCCGATTAAATTATAGGTTATGGTTTGACAGAGCACACTGGGAAGTGAGATTTGTTAATTTCAAATTTTAACAAAAATCACCAAGAAAGGCTAAGGATCTACACAGTTTCCACCCCCCCCCCCACCCGCCCACTATAAAGGGAAAGGATTTAAGGCCAGCAGATGTTCCCACCTTTTGGTTGCAAATGGTTCACTTATAGTTACATAGAATACCTCTGTTTAAAATTCAGGACAGACAGCTGTATGTCAGGGCCCTATGGAAGGATAGGGCAGGAATCTGGTCACTCATCTCCCCAGAATGGTCCCCAGCTCTCCACCATAGGGTCCAGTCTGATTTGTTGGCCTCCCCAGCAACAGACATCTCCAAATACAGCTCCACTCAAATGCAATTTCTGCAACCTCTTCTGGTGTTTCCTTGTTGCTGTCACATGGTGGGTTTTGGCAGCTTTCTTGACGGCAATTTGATCTGCTCTCCCTGATGGTAAATTTCAGCAGCTCTGGCTGATGGTTCTCGCAACTAGGATAGGACAGGTACCATTCTTTCATTTTCAGATCAGCCAATAACCTATTTTAAATGGCCATTACATTTCCCGAAGTCACAGGTGGATGACATTTATATGACCAGATTGCCTGGAAAGTATCTAAAGAATGACATACAAATACAGAAATTCCGACTTATGGTTGTTGAGAAAAAGACCTAAATGATAGTAGTCTTTTTAAATTTATAGCAAATCTTTGAGATATGCAAATTGGAGGCCTCCTGTCTTCAATGCTATTTGTCTCTCTAGGCCGTGTTGTTATTAGTCTCTTTGAAGTTGGTTGTTTGAAGTTGGTTACAGCTCATAAATAGGGGATGCATTTGCTACACAGAGATCCCTGTCCCTCGGCCCCCTGATGTCACTTGGCCTGTCCTCTTATCTGGAGAGGACCACCATTTCGATTTGAAAGGCATCCATTTCTTGTTCTTTTTTCAAAGGTCAGCTATTCTTAATTGTAGCCCTTATTTTTACACCTCCTCTCGACATTCAGGGAATGCAACAGCCAGGGCCATTTGTTTGTGCACAGAGCCGCGCCTTCAGGGATAACACCTTTCAGGTAGGCCACATTATATTGCAGTTATAAAACAGCTGGGGGGATGTAATCCAGGCTTTCCATGGGGGAGTCCTTTGTGAAATTTGTCCCACAGCAAGCAAAGGGTTTGCCTCAGGCCTATAGAAATATTTTCATGTAAACAAAGTGGGCTTTTCTTTTCAAACGTTTGCTAGCATATTTCATGCCAAAGATAATATACATTACTTTTTGTCGTTTCCCTGACATTTTTATGCTAGCAGGGGAAACATTTTCTCATGTCTTTCTTTAACTTGCAAACACACATGCAAAGCCGTTTTTGTGTCAGTGTTTAAAAGTCCTGGTTTTCATGTTAAAGGGATCTTTGAATTTCTTTTTTCTTTGTGGATTGAAATGCTGCTTTTTCTATGGTAATGACAGGTAGGCCTTCTTTTTATGGACCTTCCGTTTGGGGCCTTTGATTACACCACAAAAATGCATGTTCTCTCTGCAGCAGAATATATTTTTTCCTGGGTCACTATGCTGCACAAAACCCCAGGCATTTTGCAGACAAAGAGCATGCCAGAATCCACCACCACCTGCTGCTTCTATAGAGGACCACGGGCACTTGTGGTCCTATACCAGACCAGACATAAGAGCTCAGGAATGCAGGTCTAATATATAGACAGCTGTTGCCTCAGTACCATAATATATCAGGAGCTAGTTGCATGTCTGTGCATGAAACCTTTACACTATCTCAGTTTTACTGGCATCAACCCCTCTTGGAAGCCCCTGTTCCGCAACAGCGGCTAGATTCAAGAGAAAATAATGCATGTCTCCCTTGAAAGGGTACTTATTTTTATACACAAAAACCAGGGGCGCACCAAGGATAACATTTCAGGGGGTGCTTGTGCTTCAAATGTTGGGGGAGGCGTTAACTTCAGAGACTGTGGGGGAGGGGCAAACTTATTTTTGTGGGGTCCTCTAACGTCTTTATGCATTCTAAGGAGACTTTTCTAGTGCAGATTCAATGTTAAAAGCAGGTAGCTCTCTCCCTTACATCTGAAAGCACCCCCTTAATGAATGCTGTTTGCAAAAAGTAAGCGAATTTGGTGTGATGCATACATGTTTACAGAACTATGCAGTGAGGCACTGTAGACCCCTCTGCCCGACAGGCGCTCACTGAAAACTGCTATCTTACACTTTGTACCTGATGTGGGTGCCCAGGTGTAGTGCCTCAGCCCTGGTGCTGCGTCTGATGCCATATGCTTGAGGGTTGGAGTTCACATGCTGGCTCTGGAAACTCATACAAGAATCCACTGAGTCTTGCTGATCTTACCCAGGTCTTCGAGATTCAGGGAGCCCCTCTAACTTTAAGACCAGGACCCTGGCAAGTCTTTGCTGCAGACCCCATGCTGGGCCTGGGAGCATATCAGTGAGAGAGAGGGGAAAGTGTGCTGTTAACTCTTCAGCCCTCACCGAACACTGGGAAGCTGTAAACACGTGGCGACTTGCAGAGACAGGGACAATGGAGGTGAAATAAGCGGGCCTGGTCGTGTGGCCAGAACCCAAAGCCATCTGCGGAGCTGCTCACGCAGGTTGCTCTGGCCATGTTGCAATGGGAAGATAAAGAAGCATCTGAATGCCACGTCAGTATTAACAAAAAAGCTTCTGTTTACAGATCCCTCACTGGACCCTCTGTGCTTCTTTGATCGAAGTTTGGTGCTGAACTGAGTTATTATTGAGAAACCATCTAAAATGTTTACATAAATGAAAGGACCCCAGAGACACCATGTTTCATGTGGGAGTGGGCTGGCTGGGAAAAATGGCAAGCGTTCCGCTCTGCAACATTTAAAGCGTCCCAACCTGTAATGTAACCACTGTTTGGACCACATCATGTTATGCAAACTCTCATTGGTTCATGTGGCTGCAGAACACAGAAATGTAACAGAAATGGCTATTTCATTCCCCAAGCATTGCCGGTTACCATGACAAATAAGCATTCGGTGCCCCGACTCCCGTTCTCCCTCTCTCTTACTGTAGCAATAGTTCTGGCAATTTTGTGGCACAGGTGCCACCAAAAAGCACCAAAACCAAAATGTTGTGCTTCTTGAGTTCCTTTATGATTAGAGAAATACCTTGCAACAAAAGCTGAACAGTGATAAACCACCTCTACATATGTGAACGCACTGATTGTGCCAAACAGACCCTCCAAGTTCTAGTCAGCGCTGGTCTCTGGGTTCCTGCACAAGATCAGAAACCACAAAGCACAGAGCGATTCCTGGTTTCTGCCCTTTCGCAGAAGAGCTCAGCCTCTGTACTGCTTCAGCAGTTGCAGGGGGGACACCAGTGATCACAGCTGTGACCTCCAAATGACATCCATGCCGTATCAATTTGACTTTAGGAAGAGGCTACATGGTAACTAAAAGTAAAGCTATCGGCTAGAGCAATGGGGAAGTTTGCAAAAGAACTGGGGTGCAGGTTGCAAAGGCCACTTTGGAGCATCTCTTCGCTCTCAGCTCTCACCTCGCAGTCGCGAACCTAGGAGGTAGTGGAGTGGCAAGGCGCATGCACAAGGATCTCATAGCTAGATAATGTGCATCTAAGCAATGGATGCATTCCCAACACCCAGGTATGCAATGGCTCACTCATCGCACATGCATCAAGGTTTGGCATCACCCCTACACCCTTGGGGTCTGTGAATTCTTTTTTATGATGGCTCTTAAAGGGACATCAATGCAAATGACAATATCAATGTAAATGACAATTTTACATGTTTGGGAGCTGGAAATAAAATAAATATATTAAAACTCTCCTGCGAAGCATGACTTTTTTTATTTGAGGAATTAAACTACGGTCAGGGTTTTCAAAATATCCCAGGTGGAACAGCCTACTAGATCCTGTTGTGAGGGAGCAGCGCCTTGGTAGCACGGGTAATCACAGGAACCAGAGAACCACACAGAGACACAAGTATTAACTCTGGCCTCTGCTCGTGGACTAAAAAGCATTCCTTGCGTGATGCCCCATGTTTTGATAATACGGGCTGATGTCACACTCGCCCAGTCTCTTAAAAGGACCTTACCACACTCCTCCTTTTCCATAGAGTTTGAACAACATACATTCACTTTTAACTGCATCAAACAATTGCCTCAATATATGGGCACATAAGAAATGCTTGTCAATCTTCATACATCTACCACATAGTCCAGCAACTGTGCTGGCTGTCTTTGCGACTCCCTGTGAGGATACCTCCTACCTTCGGTCTAGTCTGGACCCAGGTCTGCTGCCTGCTCTGGATCCTAAGGTTCCTCCGGATACCAGTCATATACTCTCCCAGGGGACTCTGGATCATCTTCCTCTTCCCACTCAGCTACAGCTGGGTGAGAGACATCCATCACGTGCATGGGGTCTCACGCGTTCATCTTTTTGTGAAAAGAAGAGTTGATTCTTTGATATCCATGACCTTGAGCAGCCAAGGGTTTATAGGTTAGGGACAACTTGCTTTCAGGATGATGGCATCTCACCAGGATAGTGTCACCCAGGGCTAGCTCATAGTCCTGCAAGCCTCTCCTGATGTTCTTGTTCTCATTCCTCAGTCTCCAATCCTCCACCACTCTCTGATTATCAATCTCACACAGAATCCATTGCTATGCGCATGGTATTAGACGTTGGGGCATCTCTTGAACAGAGTATCCACTGGGGGACTCGGTGTCCAGACCTTTGGTCGACTGAAAACTGGTCGAAAGACATTTGGTCGACGCAATTTGGTCGAAAACCAAATGGTCGAATTTTTTATTTTATTTATATATATATCTTTCGGGTTTTTGTTTTTTAAAAAAAGGGTTTTTTAGAAAAAAAAGGGGGTTGGGAGGACCACCCCAAAACAAAAAAAAAGGGGTGAAAATAAAAATAAAAAAAATTCGACCATTTGGTTTTCGACCAAATTGGTTCGACCATTTGTCCAGTCGACCAATTTTTTTCAACCAAATGTCTGGTAACTGGGGGACTCCTGTAGAACAATACGGTGTGGTGCAGTATTTTTTGTCAGAAACTGGTATCACGGCCGTTTGAGGCACAGTCCTTGGCTATGAGCCATTCTAAAGACCTTGATAAACCCCTCATGAACCTTTCAGCCTCTTTATTTGTTCTTGGCCACACCAGTGTTATTTTGCCATGGTGAATCCCACACCCTTTCAAGAATGCAGCAAAATCCTGGCTTTGGAAGGGCGGCCCATTATCCGAGATAAAGCTGTGGATGGACTCGACTTCAGGATAACTTGACTATTGATCAATCACCACTAGGAAATGTGTGTCCCTGCTAGTGGACCGAAAAACCATGTGCACTATTTCCCAAGGCCTGAAACTTCACGGCATGGATTCAATACTTGACTCTTTTTGTACCGGAGCAGATGACTGGCACCAGATACAGCTCTTTACAAAGTCATTGACACCCTCTTCCAGCCCTACAAACCAAACGTCATACGCAATGGAGGCTTTGTCTAAGCCGACCCTTGGTGTCCATGGTGGGCCAACTTAATTACTCTGGAATCAGTTTGCAAGGGATGACCATCTTCGAATCCCTCAGTACCAGTCCATGCTCCGTGAAGGTGAGCTCACTCCTGGCCCTCCATAGCTGTTCTAATGCTGTGTGGGCAGTTTTTGTTCTCTTGTCCAAGCTCCCCAACACCCGTTGCCAGTCCCCTCTGGTGACCACGTCACATGTTGTATTTTTTTAAACCATTTTAATAAACCTTAACAAATTATAAAACCATATCACAACATAAAATTGTATTACAAAGCCACGGTAGTGGCTGTGTAGTTATGGTTAAGTTGCTGTTTCCATGGGAAGAGCCCTTTTTGGGTGTCTTATAACTTCGCTCTCTCTGGACGAATCCTCACCAAACTTTGCAGAAAAAGTATATGGGTCACTCTGAATTTGTTTTGCAAAGTTTGGTGAGGTTTGGTCCAGGGGGGGCAAAGTAATAAGGGGGGTCCCAAAACTTCTTTTTTTCCCATAGACTGAATGGGGAAAAAAACTTTGCTCACGCCTACAGCCCAAACCGCTGGACGGGTTTTCACCAAATTTGGACCAGGAGTAATGGCTGGGTCCCGAAAGCATGCTTTTGCAAATTTGGTGAAAATCTGTCCAGTAGTTTTTTTTATAAAATGAGCAAAAAATAGGTTAAAAAAAATTAGTGATATCTATGTTCGGTCCGCGGACACACTTCCCTGTTCACTCCGCGGACAGTGTCCTGATTGGCCAACCGGCTTGCGTCATGTCTACGGATATGCAAAGTGTTCGCTGATTGGATGGCGAAGAGCGTGAAGCGCGTCAGATTTTCGGGAACGACCGACATCTTGAATTTGTGGACGTCCGCGGACAGCGCAGTGAAATTTGGTGGAGAAAAGCTATTTAGTAGAGTGTGTTGGTGTGTAAGACTGTTTGGGGATGTTGGGGGAGTAACAGATGGGTTAAATGTTGTATTTATTTAGGTGGTAGATCTCCTTGTTGTGTTCGATTTGTCCGCGGACAACACGGATGTCCTGAAATGTTCTAAATAAATGAAATGGGGGTGTTCTGAGGACAGTACGTCCGTACGTATGGTTCGTAGGCAAGTTGAAACTGTTCTAAGAACACACACGGTGTACTGATATGTTCGAAAAATATACTAAATGGGTGTGTCTTGAGGACGGTATGTCTGTCCGTACTGTTCGCAAGCAAGTTGAAACTGTTCTAAGAACACATGAAGTGTCCCGGGATGTTCGTTCATAAACAAAATGGGGGTATCCTGAGGACGGTATGACTGTGCATACTGTTCGCAAGCAAGTTGAAACTGTTCTAAGAACACATGAAGTGTCCTGGGATGTTCATCAATAAACAAAATGGGAGTGTTCTGAGGATGGTATGTCTGTTCGGTTCGCTGGCAAGTTGAAATTGTTCTAATAATAAATGATGTGTCCTAGGATGTTCGTAAATAGATAAAATGGGGGTGTCCTGAGGACGGTATGTCTGTTCGTTTCGTTCGCAGGCAAGTTGAAAATGTTCTAAAAATACATCATGTGTCCTGGGATGTTCGTCAATAAACAAAATGGGGGTGTGCTGAGGACGGTATGACTGTTCGTACTGTTCGCAATCAAGTTGAAACTGTTCTAAGAGCAAATGAAGTGTCCTGGGATGTTCGTCAATAAACAAAATGGGAGTGTTCTGAGGACGCTACATCTGTCCGTATTGTTCGCAAGCAAGTTGAAACTGTTCTAAGAACACATGAAGTGTCCCGGGATGTTTGTCAATAAACAAAATGGGGGTGTCCTGAGGACGGTATGACTGTTCGTACTGTTCGCAATCAAGTTGAAACTGTTCTAAGAGCAAATGAAGTGTCCTGGGATGTTCGTCAATAAACAAAATGGGGGTGTCCTGAGGACGGTATGACTGTTCGTACTGTTCGCAATCAAGTTGAAACTGTTCTAAGAACACATGAAGTGTCCCGGGATGTTCGTTCATAAACAAAATGGGGGTATCCTGAGGACGGTATGACTGTGCATACTGTTCGCAAGCAAGTTGAAACTGTTCTAAGAACACATGAAGTGTCCTGGGATGTTCATCAATAAACAAAATGGGAGTGTTCTGAGGACGGTATGTCTGTTCGGTTCGCTGGCAAGTTGAAATTGTTCTAATAAAAATGATGTGTCCTAGGATGTTCGTAAATAGATAAAATGGGGGTGTCCTGAGGACGGTATGTCTGTTTGTTTCGTTCGCAGGCAAGTTGAAACTGTTCTAAGAATACATCATGTGTCCTGGGATGTTCGTCAATAAACAAAATGGGGGTGTCCTGAGGACGGTATGACTGTTCGTACTGTTCGCAATCAAGTTGAAACTGTTCTAAGAGCAAATGAAGTGTCCTGGGATGTTCATCAATAAACAAAATGGGAGTG
This sequence comes from Ambystoma mexicanum, assembly GCF_040938575.1. Taxonomy (NCBI): domain Eukaryota; kingdom Metazoa; phylum Chordata; class Amphibia; order Caudata; family Ambystomatidae; genus Ambystoma; species Ambystoma mexicanum. The sequence goes on along the minus strand of NC_090933.1, from coordinate 974,565,982 downwards.
TTCTGAGGACGCTACATCTGTCCTTATTGTTCGCAAGCAAGCTGAAACTGTTCTAAGAACACACATGGTGTCCTGAAATGTTCAAAAATAAAGGAAATGGGAGTGTCCTGAGGACGCGGTCCGTATTGTTCGCTGACAAGTTGAAATTGTTCAAATAACAGATGAAGTCCTGGGATGTTCGCAAGCAAGTTGAAACTGTTTCAAGAACACATGAAGTGTCCTGGGATGTTCGCGAGCAAGTTGAAACTGTTCTAAGAACACATGAAGTGTCCTGGGAAGTTCGTCAATAAACAAAATGGGAGTGTTTTGAGGACGGTACATCTGTGCGTATTGTTCGCAATCAAGCTGAAACTGTCCTAAGAACACTCCCCGTGTCCTGAAATGTTTGTAAATAAATGAAATGGGAGAGTCCTGAGGACGCTGTCCTTATTGTTCGCTGGCAAGTTGAATCTGTTCTAAGAACACTCATCATGTCCGCAGACATTAAAAGTGCCCATATGGCATAGTCAAAATGTTTGACTCTATGAGTGTGATATGCTGCGGTGGTTGTGGCCAGGGCATAGAGTCTTGGGAGCATGGCCATACAGCCAAGACTCTATGCCCTGGCCACAACCACTGCAGCATATCACACCCATAGTGGCTTATAACTTTGGGATACAAGAACAAATTTAAAAGAAAAAAAAGTTATAAGCCTCTATGGGTGTGATATGCTGCAGTGGTTGTGGCCAGGGCATAGAGTCTTGGGTGCATGGACAAGACCACATTTGTAAGCACCAAAGTTATGAGTCACTATGGGTGTGATTTGCTGTGATGGTTGTACTTATTATAATATACTTACTGTTTGGTTTAGTAACGGGAGTACATGTATTTCTTGTTCATTTCTGTGATAAAAGATTATGTTAGTATTGGTATTTTGTAATGACTTATATCATTGAATAATCAACATTTTTTTACCCTCATATTTAGTATATTACAAACCAGTGTACTGTGCAATTTGCTCAGTTTCTGTGTTTGTTGCTAAAATCATTGGGTCTGTGGGAGAAAAAAAATCCATGTTGGATTAAAAAAAACCCTTTTTTTGTTATGCTACAGTCTATTTGTTTGTTTGTTTTCAGTGTTCACTTGTTGTTTCTGGCTGATGCTCTATATATTGGCTTGTTGCAGATTTTTGGAGCAGTTAGATGCTTGTTGACATATTCTAACAGTCTATTTTTTGTTCTAATGAAGTGGTATTGATTTATCTGTTTGGTTTTTGAAAATCTTGGGGTAGTTAGATACCAGTTGGCGTATTCTAACTGTTTATTGTTTGATATAATTTAGTGGTATTCATCTGTCTGTTTAGTTGTTGTAGAATCTTGGGGCAGTTAGATACCTGTTGGCATATTCTAACTGTTTATAGTTTTTTGTAATTAAGTCGTATTGATTTATCTGTTTGGTTATTGTAAAATGTTGGGGCAGTTAGATACCAGTTGGTGCATTCTAACTATCTATTTTTAGATATAATTTAGTAATATTCATTTATCTGTTTAGTTGTTGTAGAATCTTGGGCCAGTTATATAGCTGTTGGCATATTGTAACAGTTTATAGTTTTTTAATAGAGGTTTCGTTAATGTTTAAGTACAGTTTAGTTAATAAATTTTGGTTTTAAGAAGATTAAATAAGCGTTTGTAAGATTTGCAGGTAATCTCTGCTTTAGCATAATGGTACTATCATTACATTCGAACCATCCACATTTTTTTTAATATTCAGTATAGTGACCTGCATTGGTTGTGGCTCCTGTGTGGTAGATTATACCTATTGTTGTGAAGGTTTTCTTACCAAGTGATACTTGACCATGTGTGAATCCAGTCAACTTGCAGTTATTTTTGGTACCATCTGCATTGTAATGTAGAAGCATTAGTATTACGTATTTACTATGTGTTTGTATTAGTAAGGTGGAGCGATTATCCGAATTGCAGGTAGTACATAATCTACCATGGTTTGCATTTTGTACAAGTTGCTGAAATGGAATGGATTCACAATTAGGTATTGACACATACACAAAGTGCTCATTGGGGATTTGTTCTTGTGTCACATTGTTGCAGAGAGTGCATGTATGTGTCCACATGTATGAAATCTGGAAGATTTCATTTATAGGTATGTTTTTGTTTTAGCACTTGTAGTAAGTACATTAGAAATTCTTGTGGATCTTCCTGTGAGTTTATAGTGAATTTCACCATTCAAGCACAGTAGTCCAATTGTTGTCTTATTCCATAAACACTAGACGTGTTGTCAGGATTGTTTGTTGCTTTCCTATGAAGTACTAACATTTGCAAACACAATTGGTCTGTACTGTGTAAATAAATGTTGTCAACAATTAGTGGTCATTGAAATAGAATATTCATTGCTACATTTGCGTAGAAACTTACACCAATTACATTTGAAAGTTTAAATGGACCATGTAGTTCTGTATCTGAGTGTTTTTTCTGGAGTTTGTCTTCCTTCTTTGAAGAAGTATCTGGTTTACTTTCCCTAATAGGTTCTTTTTTGCTTGTTGTACTTGATGAAGCATTCGTTTCTTTTACGCTCTTTGGAGGATTTGCAGTGACATCCTGTTGCATTTCTGTTTGATTTAGTTTTCTTTTAGAACATTTTACCTTTTGTGGAACAGGATATGTTTTTAGATTGGGGGTGTATAGTGAACGAAGTCTATTGTATTAAAAAATGCAAGGAATAAAGTTGATTAGAAATAGACTGTCAAGTGTACGTAAGCGTGATAGTGCTACGTAGCGCATGCCTTCTTTAAAGACTGTGTTACCAATGTCTAGCAATGCTTTGACTAGGGTAAGACCTTGTGATTTATGAATGGTGACTGCGTATGCAAGAGTTAGAGAAAATTTTTCTCTGCATACATACATGTCTTTGAAGAAAAGGAATCGAGCTGTTGAGAGTCCTAACCTTTTCACTTCTGAAAGTTTGTCTAAGAGAATATTGACAAAATGAATGTTGTTGTCACGTGGGTATGTTTGAAAGCCAACAACTGTACCCAGTGCTTCATTAACTAGTCCTTGATCCACGTCAAGGTTACGTTTAAGCATTACTCTGCAATTTAAGGATAATTTTAATATTTTTTCCAATCCAGCTGTGTTGGAGATTGAATTTTCTAAACTATTTAGTCTTGTTGTGGCTTGTTCAAACATCGGTAGTGGCATACCATGTATGTCTAGTTTGTCTGTGGCGCTAATTTCAATTATTGGTTGCATTTCTTTTTTTAACATTGTGTCATTGAATTTGAAACAGCTTGCAAGAGTTGGCATTAAGGTCATACAATTGACATTTGTGTGGGCTAATTGTTCCATAACATCCACAGCACATGCATTATTGCCATAAAGTGCATGAATGTGCCGGGTTCTCAATATTGCTTGTGCTTCTTGAGATAGTATACTAAATCTAATACTTTTTAAGATGTTGGCATAAGTGAGATCTGTGGTATCATTGTTCAGCCTCAGACAAAGCCCTACTTGCAAATGCAACTGTCCTCACGCCCCCACTTCTGTCAGACTGAGTTAGCACAGACCCCAGACCAAACTGAATCACATCCACAACTACCTCTGCTGACTTTTCTGGGTCGAAGAATGGCATTGTGCTATCAGCAGTAAGGGCCCTCTTGATTACTTCAAATGACGACTGCTCGAGGGGAGTCAATTTCCAACAAGTGTCCTTTTTTGTCAGACTCTGCAGCGGCTTAGAGATCTTGGAGCGGTCTTTAATAGAGCACCGACAGTAGGTCACCATCCCCAGAAAACTCTGCACCTCTGAGATGTTTTCTGTGTGTCTGGCATCTTTGACATCTTTCACTTTGGCATGATCAACCAAGAGGCCCCCTTCTGGGAACACAAAGCCAAAGAATTCAAGTCTCTTCTGTAGAAATATACACTTGTCCTTTTGAAGAGTAAGTCTAAGGGAACAAATGCACTCTTGCACTTTCTACAACCTCTCCAGATGTTCTACCTCTGACTTCGCAAAGAGCAAAATGTCATCACAGCTATTCAGAGAACAAGAGTTACCAGCCAGCGCACTGCTCGCACATTTCTGAAAGGCCTCAGCTGCTGAGGAGACCCCACAACTAAGCTTCTTACAGCGGTAGACTCCTCTGTCTGTTTTAAAGGTTGTGATATATATCGACACTGGGGTGGAGGACCAGCTGATGTTACCCCGTGCTCGGGGACAAATTGGAGAAAAACACTGCTTCCTGCAAATCCACACCATCAATAGTTGGTGCCATATGCCTCTCCGGCTGATGCCTTTGTTGGGGAGTTGCATGTTGAGGCAGATGTGCACAGAGTCTGGTTGTTTTGGCTTACGAGCCACCACTATTGGGGAGACCCATGGCGTGGGACCATCCACCGGCTCTATTATGTCCAACTGAAAAAGATTGTCCAGTTCCTTCTCAACTTGTTCCTTCAGGAGGAATGGAATACTCTGGTGTTTCAATTTAACCGGTGGCACCAACACATCTTTGTGCAGGCGTATTGGGTCACCTCCTAGTTTGCCGATTCCTGGAAACACCTCTGCAAATTTCTCCACCAGTGTCTGGATGTCATCTTTACATACGCCAAAGGGGAAACTCCCAATCTCCATGGACTCTGCAGCAGCACACCTCAACAGCGTATCCCCACTGACCTTTGTGACAAGAAATTGTGCCTTTATTTTCTTCCCATCATAACCGACTTCCGATACGAACATGCCCTCCAACGGCAAGGGTGTGTGCTCTCGCACCTTGATGCTTCTTTTTTGCTGGATGGAGTTACAAACAATGATCGCAGACCAAATAATTGGACAGACTTAAGGAATATGGCAAAGTACTACTTTATTCTTATGTAAGCAGGGAGAACTGACAGGCATCACTCACAACTAACCTTGATTATGCAAAGGCCTTATACCGCAATGTACGTCATCTATGATGTCATTCTACGTGGCAAAAAACAAAACCTATCAAGGGAAGGGATTGGTTAAGGAAGCATATCTACTTATAGAACATATAAGGATTAGTGCATCATTGGCTACCCCTTATCTGTAGGGCATGCCTTGAACTACCTCTAAACACGCATAGTACTGATTATAACAGACAAATTATGAGTGGACTGGTCTAACAAAGATTTATGTTAGGCTGTTCCTCAAACCCACTGATTGGGTGGCATACTATCCCAACCTTGGACTTTCGACTCTTTGGCAGCACGTCAGTGAAACAAAACATAGGTGTTTGATTCCTGTTAGACTACTTCCTGTATTCCCAATTAGTCCATCACCTCTCATCGGTAGGCCGTAAGCCAAAGTTTTCCTTTTGCAGTTGACCTTGCTGGCTGCTCACTGTCCAGGAACATTCATGGGAGTGTGAGCACACCACTATCTTTATCTGAGGCTTAATTAATAGCCCTTGTTCTCTTCTTCAAAACGTTGCAGACCACAGAATTTGTCAATTTCAGCCACTTATTTACTGCTATTTGATTTAATTATGCTGGGTGCTGTTGCTCCTCTTGGCCTCTAGAGACTTGGTCACTCTATCTCATATGAACTTTGTACAATTTTAATTGACCAACAGTTGGCTCTTGCAGTTATTTTCTTCTTCTTCAATCTATGAGGAATTTCCCACATTCAGAGCCTATCCTCCCTTTGTGCTCTGTCCTTATTACTTAAAGTAGCATCCATAATTCTGGGCCAACCTTGACTCTTCATTGGTTCTGCACACAGAGCTATTCTTAAGCGTCTCCTGATTCTGCAGACGTAGTTTGCCTATGTGGTAGATTGGTTGAATTTGACGTGAGCCAGCTTCAATTTTCCTATTATGGCCATCCTGGCCATGTTATATATACCTCTATAGCAAGCTTCTATATGTTTCCTTTCTGCCTTGCTTTACTGTGTATTTCCAGTTATTGATCAGTAAGTTACTTCATCTTCTTTGTTTGCATGATTACTTTAGCTTTTGGTACATGTTTTTCTTGGTGCTTCAGTTGCATTGTCACTTTTAAGTATTTTCATTTTGTTTCAGCATAGGTTCCAATATCCTCTAAATGACATTATTCTGCACTTGTCAGATTACACTTAATGTTCCATGATGTCCATAGGTGCGTGCTGACATCCTTTCATGTGGCATCCTTCCACTAGCTCAATGTGAAGTTACATTCTGAAGTACTGTCTGAGTGCAAAGTGTCTGTCATAGGCTCAATGCGGCATAGGAACAATATGGGGGTCCCATTTACTGCTCTTCTCCTGTGGTTTCAATATGACAGTGGTGAGGGGGCGGGAGCTAGTGAGAAAGCACCTACCTGCTCCTCTACAGGTGTCTTGCCTCGAATGTGAATATTTGCACTTTGCAATCGCCCAGGGCTGGGGGACCATTTAGAGTGACATAATGCGAGTGGGCCATGTCATTTACCGATGCTCCAGTGTCAATGAGAACAGGGACCTTGGTCCCTTTAACACTCACTACACATCTGATCTGGCGTTTTCTTTTCTTGTTGATTTCCTGCTTATATGTCAATATGAAGATCACATCTTCTTCATCATCATCTTCATCAAAATACTCTGTCTGCTCCTTAACAGGTTCAACTTCTCCCACTTTGGGGGGGTGTTTTGGGGTGCCTCGAAATGGCCTGGCTGGACCTCGAGACAATGTAGCTGGCACCGGAGCTTGGCACACATGTGTTCATTAGCCAAACACTCAGCAGAATGCAGCAAATCATATCCACACTGCAGCCACGATGGTGGTACTTCAGGGTCCTTCTCTTTCCTGGGCCACATATGTTTCCTGACACGCCTGAATGGTTGTTCCCTGTCTATGGCACACGCATCCTCTAGTTTGATTGTTTTCATGGCAGCATCCGTTTTCGATGCCCTTAGTCCACCAACTCATGGGACCAGTCCAACTTAAGGATGCAGCCCAAAGTTGTACCAGGCTCTCTTAAAATCTGCCATCTCATTTTGACAGACGAGCAGCCCTGTATTAGATTCTGGCAAACAACGTCCTCTTCATTGTTCTATACACAGGAGATTGCCAAATGTCTCCGCCTACCATGAAACACATCCAGTGACTCCTCCTCCTTTTGTTTGGCTGAACACATCACAAACCGTTTGTAATCAGTGTTCACCAATGGTGTAAAATATTCTCTCATTACAGCCTTGGTAGCTACATAAGAGTTATCTTCAGGATGCATTGTCTTAAAGATGTTGTGCACCGCCAGCCTGGCAGAGTACAGCATTGTCAATTCCATAGCATGATCATTAATTTTTCCTAACGCATCAACGTACATTTCTAGTCTCTTCATCCATAAAACGGTGGATGGGGCACCAGAGAAATCAAAGTCCATCAAAGGGTCTTAGAGGCCCATGCTGTCTGGGTATTTGGGAAGGCACTGGGGCTGCTCCTGCATCATCAGCCATTATGTGGCACTTCACTCACATTGTATCACTATGGCACAGTATTCAGCCATAGTCTCCACCCACACTGAGAGCATGAGCACTGCACAGGGGAGCCGCAACTCATGGGGTGGGGCACCTCCAGGTGTGCCACAACACTAAGCCAACAGGGGACGGGGTCTGTGAAATGTAGAGAAGCTTTATACTGCTTCGTGTATTCATGTATTACTTCCCCCTCAGAGGCTCACAGGCACTCCTACACAGAGCCGCAACCTCAGCAAGGGAAACAGGGCAGTCCAACGTGTGCCCGCTCCAATATGGAGCTTCTCCTCCCACCTTCACTCACCGCAAGTCACAGTGCTCCACAGCGCTCCACAGTGCTTTCCTGGTGAGGAAACAAGATAAACTGATAAACGCTGTAGGGCCCTTTGATGTGTAGAAGACAATTACACATTAAGCAACCGCCTTATCGCCATTGTTGTAAGGCAGCAAGGCCTCGGTATCACAGGAACCAGTGAACCGCACAGAGACACATGTATTATTCTGAGCTCCGCTCAAGCACTAAAACACGCTCCTTGCGGGATGCCCCATTAATTGGTAGCACAGGATGACGTCACATTCACCCAGTCTCTTAAAGGGACATCACCACGGATCCCATGCAGAAATACCTACTAGATCCCTGGCGGAAATGCCTACTGAATTCCTGGCAGAAATGCCTATTTCTCGCTGCTTGCTCTTCAACAGGTGTGTGCTAAGGGCAATTAGCACAGAGACTAAAGCAGATGAGAGCGCATTAGTCTCTGAAACAGAAATTAGGTCATGTTTGCAGCAGACCATACCTGATATACTCATTTGCACACTTTCTGGGTGAACTGCTTCGCAGAAGAGAACTGGCGACACACAGTTTTCATTTGTATAATCAGTGTTCCTGCTGAATGAAGGAGTTTCCCCCACTTGTATGTGCCCTGTGTATGTTTCCTGGTGATAAAGAGCTATGGGATGAGTATACATACACAGCATCTCCCGGCTGCAAGCTTTACCATTTTCAGGAGGTTTATACATGGTCATCCAGTCTCTGGTATAGTTCTCTCCCTACTTTCTATGTTTTTCATGTAGTTACTCTATATGTGTTATTGCCTGATGATAAGCAGATGTCAAGTATCACCATCGCTTGAAGTGAGAGTCGATTGATCGCTTCTATGCACTTTAAGACTGTTTATTAGTTTGTCTGGACAGACCAGGTGTTTTCCAGCTGTTACCGGCAGCATAAGTTCTGTATTAATGATATCGTCCTTAGGGTTGAGAGGGGAGTGAGACAGGGATGCATGGTGGCCCTGTAAGAGGATTCAATCCAGCACTACAGCTAAGTCAATGCCTAGTCTGGGATACTGAATGGAAACCCTTATTGATATATCTTTATGTCCAGTTCATGAGTTCTGGATGACTACCCCTATATAACACCCCTCTCTTGGAATCCCCCTGACCCCACTGAGCCAAGAAGTAGTTCTGTTTTGTAAGTTAACAGGTTTATTTGAGAATTTAAACAATATATATATATATATATATCACACTTTATAATAAATTAATAATTGAATATCACACTTAATCTGAGCAGTAATCAATAATGGATAGTCTGGCACTAGCACACTTCTTTATAATCAATGATGAGTGGTTATAGGATGGATAAGATAGCAACAATACTTTTATGGTTTCAAATGGATGCAAGGTGGAATGAAAATGCAGTACAGAAAAAAAACTTGATATGATTTCAACAAAACAACGTAATCACTTTTCTCTGGCAATCCCTCCCCCCCTTGTGCAATGTAAGTAAATGAAGAGGAGAGCACACAATTCTTAGAAATGCAATCAAATGTAATTCAGTTCACCCCAACAACCTTAGACTACAGAAGTTTGAAACACAGGCCCAAAATGCTTTTATATGTGCTGGCAATGAAGTGAGGAATATGCTGAAAATGGTTTTAATTCCCTTTAGGAGGTTCAGGGTGAGTGAAATATACTTGGGATGAGTTCAGGCTCACTTTAGCAAGGATCTAGGAGTAACTAGCAGGTTAAACGAATTGTTGGCAAAGGAAAGCAAGGAAGCTGCTGTTTTCACACGTGGCTGGATTTTTAACCAAATCGCGCATCGCGGCAAAATTCGCGAATGTGTGAATCACGATTAAGGCAAAAGTATGAGGAGTAGCAAGTCGGTTCTAAGCTTGCTGAGATTCTAAGCTTTCAGAGGAAAGTTAAACCAAGTTCCTAGCACAAACGGTTCCAGAGATACGGACGATTAAATAAAGGTCGTTTTTCGGATTTGAAATTTTAAACGTTCAAAGCGACAGGTTACAGCTTGCAGCTAGAAAATGACAGGTGACAGCTTTGCAAATGACAGGTGACAGTTAGGAGGCAGTTCTGGTTAGATTAAAATAGTTTGGATTAGATTATTTTAACTAAGAGATTGGTTCTGCACAGTTCTGCTAGGTACTCACAATATCGTTTGAAATAGGCCTCCCCACGGATCTGGTCAGGTTTTGGACTGGACTACGGTTCTGGTCTTGGCACTTCACAGTGATCTGGGTCAGCTCTCTGGTTCTGCTAACAGTGGTCTGGGTCACTCTGGATCTCTGGCCTCTGGTTCTGGATACTGCTCTGCTTTCTCTGGGTACAGCACTGCTTCTGGATCTTTCTGCACAGCTTTCTCTGGACCCAGCGCTGATCTGCACGGCTCCTGGATGCTGCTACCGCTGTTAGGTTTGCTGGATGCTGAGGCCTACTGAGAAGAGTTCTCAGTTTGTGGGTTTAGGCCCTTGCCTTGAGTTCTGAATCAAGTTCTTTGGAGTTTTAAAGTCTAAGTGTTGAATCTGGTATCTTCTGGATGTTGGATGGTCTGGCAGCATGCTCCGCAGTAAATGGAATTGAATGTCCTCTCTAGCTTCCAATGGCTCTTTTTATGTCTTTTGAAAGTGGGTGTGTGTGCAGCATCACTAACCAGCCCCTCTCTCAACTGCCCATTGGTCAAGCTTTCCTTTCTCTCTTGATTGGGGAAAAGAAGTGGAGTGTCAGAGCGATGTCATTTAATGGCTTGCAGAAAGGACACTCCCCTGTCAAATTACACACAATCTATATTTGACCTATAGACATATTTCATAGATACACAGTGGTTTGAAATTACATGCACCCATCACATATCACATGAGGTATACCCTGTTCAAACTCTGCTCTTCCTGGGGGCTTGCATTCAGAAATGGCAACATTTGGTGCTTTATAGTGGGTTTTGCAACATCAGATTTTTCTCCAGATTTATACACATGTACACGGCCTGTCCATACATACTCCAGTAAACTCCCATGTCTCTAGCTTAAACACTGAGTCTGTAGTATACATAAATAGCAGGGCTTTGCCCCAGAACATCACACAAATTCCCAACGCGTCTTAAAACGTGCACAGAAAAATCACAAGAATTATGGTATCATTTAAATAATTTTGACAAGTAAGCACCATGAGGTATACATCTTTCTTAAAATCATATTCTGGCCAACAGGGGTGTGTCTTCCCAGGTCAAATGGTGGAGAAACCAGTTTATCCAGTTTCTGCCAAGCTCAGAGACCCTGCCCCTCCCAGCTTCTGCCAACAGGAAGCTATTTTACGGCCCCCCTAATAATCCATCTGCCTGAGTCAAGGAAGGGCTTTGTTCAAAAGGAAGCCATTTACGACTACCCAAATAAACCATCTGCCTGGCCCCTTTCTTTAGTTTCTTGCAATCCCCTGGTAATTCAATCAGAGGGTGTGTGACCTCCTTTTGGCCGGAGAAACAGAATGCAGCCAGGCCTGGGAATGCATTTGTTGGGCAAGCCCCCACTCCTGTCAGGGGTAGCTGACTGGCAGAATTCCAGTTTCCTTAAGCCAGGTTTCAGGTAAAATGTCACTTTTTGTTCCCCAGTTTTCTGCATTCAAATAAAACTAACAATTTTTACACATGCAGCTAGAATGCTGATTCTAAGTTCAAAACTATGACATTTTAACAGTGACAGACTATGTGGCAGTCACAAGTCTGTCCCTCAGTTTATTTACACATTTAAATTTTTGGTAATTTTAAATCCAGTTTCAGTTTAAGCCGCTGCAGACCTGCAGAGCTCAGCCAGTCTTGTTATAAACCTTCAGGTCACTTCAGAATATAACTTTACATTGTATCCACCTCTTAGTAAGTCTTTCTTTGGCCTGCTTTGGGTTCATTTATTCAGTTTTACACAAATGTGTGGTGTTGTTTTAAAACGCCCGCTTTCTGATAGTGGTGAGTACTGGTAATGCAACCATTTTTGGGATTTAAGAAAATGAATTCCCCACAGTTCTAGGTTGCTTTTGGCAATCAGCATTGCCATTCCCTATGGTTTCAGGCTACTGTGTGGGTAGCCCCTGGTGGTTTTAGGCAGTGCCCTTCTGTGCTCATAACATCGGCAAAAATGGGTGGCAGCCTATTCTTCATGCATTTCCCTGGGCATTTTCTGGGAAGCTCTGGCCATCATGATGTTTTCCATGCCAGTACTGCACAGTTTTTGTGGTAGGGCTCGGATGCATGGGTAAAAACATCCCACAAGCCCCTCTCTTGCGATGGCCATTCTGTTTCACTGATTGAACTCGCAAGATCTGGGATGCTCTCCTCATCTTCTTCCGGTAGATGGCACAGTTCAGCATCTTTTCCTCCATCCGGTACTGATCGATCGGTTCTCCTCGCCGGTCCGTTTGGGAATATTGGGCGGTACCCCGGGCCCCTTGCGTCTCTGCTCCCAGTTTCCGGATTGTCCTCCTTGGCCAATCTCCAGGTTTTCTTTCTCCTAGGATGACAAAGGAAGAGCGGCAATACCTATTCATGGACATTTCTCCCCCACCATTGATATAGTGGGGTGGCATATATATTTTAGAACTCAACAGATATGAACATGCACATTTTTTTAAATTAAGAGACAGGAACACATAAACTTGAGAAACACAGAATTTGATAGGCTATATTTAGGATCTTTTAGGGTTGGAATTGAATTACTCTGGAGCGGTACCCTCTGGGATTACCGAGACTCCTCCAGTTGCTGCAAAGTGTGCCTGGGATGGCAACACTTCAACTGGTTTATGTGGACCCTCTTATCTTCCCCCTCTGCCAAACCGCCTTTGGGGATGCAGATCTTGTAGGCCACAGGGGAGATCTTGTCTATAATCTCAAAGGGTCCCTTCCATGTAAGCAACATTTTTCGCTGTTTGGCCTGGTTCCTTTGGAAATTGTATAGATAGACCCGGTCCCCCACCTGATATTCCTTCCTGGAAGTTTTCAGGTCATAGTGGGTCTTCATACTCTCGGCTGATCATTCTAGATTCCGCTGAGCATAGGCAAAAGCATGTTGAAGGTGTTTCCTTAAATTCTCCACATACTCATGAGTTATGGAGGCATTTATCAACGTTTGCTCTTGGGTTCTGTAGAGCAAATGCTGGGGAAGCACCATCTTGCGTCCAGTCATCAACTCAAATGGTGACATTTTGGTTGCAGATGAAGGGGTAGATCTGATGGCCATTAGGACCAGAGGTAATCGGATATCCCAACTTGGCCCAGAATCTGCCACAAACTTCTTTAATATGCTCACAATTGTCCGGTTGTAGCGTTCCACTGCTCCAGAAGAAGCTGGCCTGTAAGCAATATGTAACTTCCTTTTGACCCCCAGTATCTCCCACATCTTTGTCATTACTTCACTGGTGAAGTGGCTACCCCTGTCTGACTCAATCCTTTGAGGTAGACCAAAACGGGAAAAGATGTGGTTAATCATCAGGGCAGCTGCTGTTTCTGCCTTGCAGTTTGGGGCTGGGAGACATTCCACCCACTTGGTAAACAAGCATGTCACAGTTAACATGTACTTATTCCCCCTAGCGGAGCGAATCACGGGGCCTACAAAGTCGATTTGCAAATCTGACCATGGCAGTGTCATTCCCCTCTTTTGGAGGGGTGCACGGTGCGTGAGGGATGATGGCTGAAATTGTGCACACACAAGACACCCCTTCAAGTATTGGTCAAGGTCCTGCCCCATGTGTGGCCAGTATGCAACCTCTCTTAAGATTTCCAGTGTTGTGTGAAACCTCCTATGACCGGCGGTGGCCGCATCATGGGCGTGACTTAACATCAGGCTTCGGAATGAGGTAGGAACCACCCACTGATCGTGGCCAGCTTTGGATTTCCTTACCAGCAAACAGTCTTAGATTCGGAACATTTTTGGACATTTCATCAACACTCTTAGGTCCTCTTTCCCAATGTAATCGGTATCCGTCAGGGGAAAGTTCTCAGGGTCCTCAAGGTGTTGGTAAAACTTAATTACCAATAATTGGATCCCCATTCTGAGCTGTAATCAAATCAGCATCAGGGGTCTCCTTGCTCCATTGGGCAGTTGAAAGGTCAGTGTGAGCGTTTGTCTGGGACCTAGTGATAGCAGTGACCTGGATTTCCCCCAACAGGGACTCAATCTCAATTAGATCCCCTTGGATGGCCCCGGTTTTGGCCAGCTGATCAGCTAAGTCATTTCCAGTTTTGTCTGGTCCCTCTACTTTGGAATGACCCTTGATCTTTTTCCAGTAGATGGTCATCCCATTCGATGTGACCAGATCATAATTGTTTTGAATTAACTTCCCATGTTTCAAGGGTTTGTTATTAGCACATGACATGCCTCTGGTTTTCCAATTAACCAGGTGCTCCACGAACCCATTCCGTACATAATCAGAATCTGTGATTATGACCAGTTCGTAAAGTTGATGCTGGACAGCAGTGAGGATGGCCTGATGCACAGCCATCAATTCTGCCACCTGACTACTTCGGGGACCAATTTTGTATCCAGCGGAAGGTTCTGGGGACTCATTCACCCATGCATTCCCTACGCCGGCCACCAGTTCTTTCTCCCCGTTGTTGTCAACATGGTAAGAGCATCCATCCACATAGACAGTGGGCATTCCCTCACACTTGTCCTCTTCAAAGACTTTGTGTGGGGAATTAAGGTATGCCTCCGTGTTGTCCTTGATTTTTAGACTTTCGTCCTCAAGACAGTTTTCTCTGGCACAATCATGCAAGTCAGCCAGACCTTGCGCGAGGGGACTCTTCTTGTTTTCGCCATATCTGACCTACACAGGAAAGCCTTGCATTGACAGAATCCAGGAAGTAATTCGGGAATTACTCACATTTCCAGCCCGGATTCTATCACTTTGGAGATATTGCAGAGGCTGGTGTGGAGTCTCCACTATGATGTGTTCCCCCTGGATAAACGGGCGGTAATTCTTCAATGCCCACACCGTTGCCAGGAGTGCCTTCTCACAATCGTTGAATTTTTCATCCACAGAGGATAAAGTTTTGCTCGCATAGAAGATTACTTTATTGACCTTGTCATGCTTTTGGTATAATACTGCCATCAAGCACATATTAGAGAACCCCGTCTCCAGGAAGAACTCCTTGTTTCTGACAGGGTAAGCTAGGCAAGGCGCTTGTGAGAGGCTTCTTTTGAGTTGTCTTACTGCCTCGGCTTGTTCTGGACCCCATTCCCACTTGACACCCACCTTCAGGAGATGAATCAGGGGTCTGGTGATCTCTGCGTAGCCCTCAATGAACTTTCTGCTGTAATTAGTCAGTCCAAGGAGGCTCCTTAGTTCCCGCAGAGTTGTGGGGTCTTTCAGTTTCTGAAGTGCTTCCACTTTCTTTTCCTGGGGACAGAGACCCTGAGGAGTAATCTCATGCCCCAAGAAATTAACACGGGTTCTACACCACTGTGCTTTCTGAAAGGAAAGTTTTGCTCCGGCGGCCCTCAACTGGGTCAGAACATAACGGATCTCCGCTATGTCTTCCTCCACAGATGAACTTTTGATGAGGACATCATCTACATAAGCCAGGTTACCCCTTGCACCCACGTCGGGCATGGCCTTGTGTAGGAAAATGTTGAATTCATTGCCGGAGTTGAGGTATCCGAAGGGAGTCCGGGTCCATGTGTACTGCTGGCCCCCAAAGGTAAAAGCCATTTTTTATTGGTACTCCCTATTGACAGGCACGGTCCAGTATCCATTGGTCAGGTCTATTGCAGTGAATACCTGTGACCCCTGGATCTGGGCCAGCCCTTGGTCAATGTAGGGCAGAGGCCATCGGGAAGTATGGACCCGTTTGTTGAACTCCCTGAGGTCGGCGCAGAGTCTCCACTGGCCGTTTGGCTTCAATATTCCCAGCACCGGATTATTGAAAGTGCTGTGGACTGGACAGATTATTCCCCGGGACTCAAGGTTCTTAATTATTTCAGTAAGGGACTCCATGGATGTGAGAGGTAAGCGATATTGCTTCACAAACACTGGAGTCATTCCAGGGTCCGTGGGGATTGTTGTTGTGTGGATGTCGGTGTGACCACAGTCATATGAGTCTACCGCAAAGAGATCTTGTAAATCCAAGAAAACTTGTTCAACTTTTGCTTTTGTTCCAGAGTCACACAGGCATCAGCTAGGTTGACTCTCTCTTCCACCATCTGCCTGAAGCCTGGAAAGACTTCTGGTTTGGCTATCTAAGCGGCCTCCTCCAGCTGGGTGGAGAAGTCCCTGGTCAGAGCGCTGATTTGGACTGGAGGCCCCAGGTGGGAAAGGCAGCCCTCATGGACCTGGAAAATCACCTCATCCCTCCTGAATTCACAAGTCATATCTTCCTTACCATAGGGGCAGGAAGTGTACACCAGGAAGTTCCCCCCATGGCGGGTAAAAATCCTGTCTGGTGTTGTATTGTCCTCACTGTCACTGTCCTTGGGGATTGGTCCTAACAGTTCATTTCCTAAATCAATGGAAAAATGTCGGTCATCAACCGCCATTCCAATAATGGTGCCTGCGGCTAGAGTAATACTCTTTAAGTCGCTGTTATCCACCTCTATTGGAATGGTGTCATGTTCTATGTTGACTGATGGAGTTGAGTTTACCCCCAACCCTTGCTGTTGGAGAGAAGCATTTAGATATATGTAAGCATCAGGGTTTTTCAAATGTTGTCCTCTTTTAACTTTCACTTCCAGGGAGAATTGTCGGGTCCTTTCTGGGATGGTGACTTCCTCTTTAATCTGAATTTCAACTGCATAAGGTAGCAATTGAGCTGACCTAAATGCTTTTTCTGGATCATCAAATCCATGGGATTATCCGCTAATCGGGACCAAGCTTTGAAGTTGATTAGGTCCAAACTAATGGGAAAGCGATTGAGAATGTCACTGCCTAAGTAAAAGGCGGCAGTGACGTCTCGCACGACCCAACAATTATGGACTATGCTCTTGTTGCCAATGGAGATTTTGAGCATGCACCTGCTTGGCAGAAGCTGTTTGGAATTATGTGCTTCCAGGTCCATTTCCCATTTGTCTATCAGTTTGAATGTGGGAATGGCTGGATCTTTTGGGAGTTGGCGGAACATGGCTTCGCTGATGAAGCTCTTACCGTTGTTCACACACACTCGAGCGAGAACAGAGTCCTTCCCATCATTTAACTGAACAGGGATGAACAACTCCTCTCCAATTTGCTGAATATCAGCCAGGCTCTGAGCTGATTTCACATCTTTCTGGACTATAGGAGTGGGAGTTTCTGATTGTGGATTAGTAAAGAATTTCAGGGTGTTTCCTTCCAGTGTGGAATACCACTTTAAACTGGAAGGAAGGTTGATTTTCAGAAATAGAGAGGACCCCCCATCACCAGTCTGTTGTCCTACTGCTATTACTGTCACATCTGGAATTTGGTTGTTCTGGAAGTGAAATTCTACTTGGTCATTTTTTTGTTCAACCATGTGGCAGGTGCCATTTAAACTAACATGGTTGACACTCTGTTTTAATTTTATTGGTCGGCTAGTCTGGCTCCAGAGGACCTTGTTTACACAATCTATTAGGGGTGACAACCTTCTCAGGAGGTCATTCCCTGGTAAACAAGGGGTGCCCTCTGGAGTCACTACTATGACCGGGTGTTTCACCTTGTGTCGCCCAATTTTAATGTCCAAGTCTGCAGTCCCCTCAACGGGAATTTCCTTCCCGTCAAAGTTCTGCAGTTGTCCAGGAAGAGAGGTGAGAGGAATTCGGTAATTCTCCCCCCTTCCTGCATTTAGTTCCTCAAAGGCCCGTTTGGACAGAAGGATAGCTTGGGATCCTGTGTCCACCAGTGCCAAAACTGTACCCTGCCCCTGTACTTGTACCGGGGCATAGTATCTTCCCTCCTTCTCCTCAAGGGGGCACAGATAATGCACATTTTTGGACAACTGGTAGGCTAACTTTCTGGTTTTGGACATTGCTAGAGAAGAAATTTGGGCAGAATTCTGTGGAGAGTCTTGGGAATCTGAAAGAAAAATTTAGCAACTGGAGATCAGAGCCATTGTGGGTTCCCCTGGTTCCAGTTCTGGGCCACCCCCCCCTTTTTGGAGGCAGTCACCAGGATGGGTTTGAACCAGGGGATTTCGGTATTGTGGGTTCTGGGATGAGATGATGGGCGGCGGTAGCTCAGTCTCCATATCTCCCCAGTCTGAATTGACATCCCTTGGGACCCATTTTTCCTTGGGAGGAGTTCCCCCATCTCTGAAGGAGAAGATCCTTTTCCCAGGATCTTCTGAGGATCCCTCTCCCTCAAATTGGAAGACCTGTACCTCCTCCACAAAGTGGGTCGGTTTGGGTCCTTTGTTTCTCCTACCCCCCCTCTGCTCCTTGGGAGGCGGGCTTTCAGAGGCAGGAGATTTTGTTTCCGGTTCCTGGGTTTCCAGGGGCTGTTTACAAGTTGGGAAGGAAGCTTCCTCCAAGGCTTTACACTCCCCTTCCCCTTGTGCCTCCTCCCTGGGAACCGGTGTGTTATCGGGGTGCTGCCCCCGTCATTGTTCTGGAGCACCAGGTCCAGAGTTTGGGGCATTCTGCGGTGGCATGCTCATCTGAGGGTTCTGTTGAGCCCTCAGTATGTGAACCAGATCTCGTGCCATATTTTGGACCTGGCGCTCAAGCTGGGCAACCCGCTCGGGCTGATATGGGGCTCTATTTTCTCCCCTGGGCTGATCCCGGGAAGGGTAGCTATCCCTTCTCTGGTAGTACCCCAGGTTGGGGAGATTTTGGTACCCCTCCACCCTTGGCCTCCCCTCTCCTGGATTAGGCTGTCTGGGCTCAGGGAATTGGGGAAAGAAGGATGGATGATTTTGGGGCGGGAAATTGGGTGGATACCTGGGGAAAAAGTTCTGCCCAGTATTTGGTGAATTTCTGCCCTCCTGTTGCAAGTTAGGAGGGAAGTTCCCCGGGTCAGGTGCTTGGCTGGATCCCCCCCTTGGGCTGGAGGAGTCCACACATAACCCAGGATTGGTCGGTTTCCCTTGTAGCGGGGACTTACATAGTCAGGGGAGCGGGGGACCCAATTTGTGGGACTACCTCCTCGATTCCCTGTCTGTGACTGGCCCGAGGGATTTCTGGGCTTAGGATTATTAGGTGCAGGTAGGTTTTTAGGCCCCCCATCTCCAAGTCTAAAACGGGGGCAACCTTTACCTCTGCCACCTTGGCAGCAGCAGGGGTGCTGTTGGTTTTGGGGTTTTTGGGCGCATTATTTTTATTTTCTATGGGCTTCTGCACCTCATAGATCCGGGTAGCCTGTTCAATGATCCAGTCTAAAGATCTTTTCTCGTGAAAATCTCTCACGAGCTGGGTCATGATGTATTTGGGCAAGACATGGAAAAATGTATTGACACATTCTCTGCTGTCTGTGCGCACCCTTCTGGTGGTCTGCGCAAAGGCACGTTTCAGTTCTTGCACGAATTCTTGTTGGGCCTGATCCTCCCCACATTAAAAATTGTAGACTGCCTTGCGAGCCTCTTGAGGATTTCTGTGAACAGAAAAATGTTTCAAGATGGCCGCCTTATAGGTGGACCATCTTAAATGATTTTGTTCCTCCAGCCCCGCAAAGAAACTGGAGTATTCTGGTGAGAAGGTCCACTTTACATATTGAATACAGCTTTGGCTGTCCTTCAAATGGAAAGTCTCCATCATTTGCTCGTAAAGCTCCAAGTGTTCCCAAACAGAATACTTGGCGTTCTTGTGATAAGGCGTGATGACACTCCTTATTGCCTTTATTTGCTTCAATGGGTCCTTAAGCAAGGCCCTTTTTGCCTTATTGGCCTTTTTGGTTCGGGTAACCCTAGTCCATTCATCCTCTGACTCAGAGGCACTGCTCCCAGAGGTTCCTGTCTGATCTTCCAGGTTTTCCCGGATTCTGCGAGCCTGGGATTGGCTGGCAGAATGTGGGGACCTGGTCTCCTGTGTCCTGCGCCGTTCAGAGGAGTCTTCAGATTCCTCCTTTCTGCCAGGATTTGATGGGTACCCCCCCCCACTGACCTAACTGGACAGAAGTTTTCAGGATGCCCTTAATGGGCCTATTCTCCTGGGGTTCCCCACTAAATTGCACTGTGCTTGGGTGCCCATACCCGGATGCCTGCCCATCCATTCCTGGGAGGAACTGGCCTAGGAGCCCCATGCTTCTGGCTGGATAGTAATCTGCCATCCCTGTGGCCCGGTGCTCATGTGCGCCAGGGGTTATGGGGGTGGCAGAGTCCAGGGACTGAGAGAGATAAAGGCCTCTGGTACTAGGGCTCCTGAGGTTATGCTCAGGAGTTTCCCTTTCCCAGCGAACCTGGTCTATATCCGCCCCTGCTCCCTGTATTGTATTGTATTGTTTATTTGATAATGCGCACAAAACCCAGGGGTAGCCGGGCGCAGCAGGTACAAGGTTACTTAAACTTGGGTTACATACACAGTATAGGCGAGAAACAACATAACAGTACCGTAAGACAGATCAATACTTGCCGTGTGGCAGAAGAAAAAGAAAACTAGCATATTGTAGTTTTGAGGGAGTGTGCAGGTCTGAGAACAGAAGTCATTATGGACAACGGTATCATGGGTGCCTCAGGGGTTAGTTGTCATTTGTCCAGAGCCAGTTTTTTACCTTGCGTCTAAAATTGGAGTAGGGTAAGTTGGCTCTTAGTGCAGTGGGTAATGCGTTCCAGGCCTGGGCAGCTTTGACAGGGAAACTTGCTCCGCCCGCTTTGGAGCGTCTGAATCTAGGGGTTTCGAGCAGGTAGTGGTTAGTAGCCCTGGTATGGTGCCTAGATGATTTTCTAGTTAGTCTGGCTGAGATGTAGGGGGGAGCAGTGTTGTTGAGCCCTTTATGGGTAAGTGATTTTGAGCCAGTGGTGGTCTTTCCTAACGTTTGAGATATGTGCTTTGCGGGGTATGTCAAGGGCAGCTCTAAGAGCGTTATTTTGAAGGATTTGCATTTTATTTATGATGGATTTGTTGGCCCCTGCATAGAGGGCATTGCAATAGTCTAGTTTGGACATGACTAACGCATTGGCAAGCATGATGCAGTTGGTTTTAGAGAGGTAAGGTCTGCAGGTCCTGATTAGTTTGCAGGTGTACGCTGTAGAGGATGCCAGGGTGTTGACTTGTTTTTTAAGGGATAGAGTGTATTTGAGGTAGAAGCCCAATGTTTTTACCTCGGTAGCCACCTTAATTGTATTGCCATCTATGTTAAAGTTACGATAGTTGGGGCTCAGTTTTTTTTAGGTTGGAGTCGGAACCCAGTATTAGTATCTCAGTTTTGTCGTCATTTAGGCAGAGGCCGTGGGAGGCCATCCATGCCTGAATGAGGAGGTAGATTTTGTTTACTAGAGCTGTATCTTCGACAAAGTTGCCTGATAGAGGTATGAGAATCTGCGTATCGTCTGCATAATTCGTGTAGGTTACCCCTAGTTTGTCAAGTTTGTCGAAGAGAGGCTTAGTGAAGATATTGTACATAGTCGGTGAGACACATGAGCCTTGTGGGACACCACAAGTGATTTGGATTGGGTCCGCTGCTGCTACAGGGGAGAACACTCTCATTGAACGGTTGGCTAGGAAGGATTGTACCCATGCTATAGCTTCACTTGAGAAGTGAGCGGCAGACGCTAGATGGTTGCATAATACTGCGTGATCCACCAGGTCAAAGGCCGCTGACAGGTCAACGCGGAGGAGCATAGCTGTATTACCTTTGTCCTTCAGCTCGTCAATTTGTGTCTTAAGGTCAATGAGGGCTGCTTCAGTGCCGTGCAGTGGTCTGAAGCCAGATTGCCGTGTACCTAATAGTTGGTGCGTCTCCAAGTGGTTTTGGATTTGGAGGTAGGCTACTCTATCAATGATTTTAAGGAGGAATGGGACCGTAGTAATAGGCCTGTAGTTAGTGGGGATAGCTGGGTCAAGTGTCTGTTTTTTGAGGAGGGGAGAACCCAGGATCCTTTAAGGTTGGTGGGTACAGTGCTCGTGTTAAAGGAGGCATTGATAAGTTTCGAGATGAAGGGTGCTAGCTCTCTAGCTGCATCCTTAATGATTTGCGCAGGGCAACTGTCACCTTGGCAATTTGACGGCTTAAGGGACAGAATGACCTTTTCCGTTTCCAGTATAGAGATGTTGGTGAACCTGAAGGGTTTATCATTGTTTTGGGGGGGTGTGCTGGGTGACTCCTTCAATGGGTTGGTGTGGGTACCGTGAGGGTGCAAGGAGGCTTTTTTCTCAGCAATTTTAGATTGAAGGGTTATGATTTTATTTGCAAGAGCATTTTGGATGCTAGTGCACCAGGATTTATCCTTGGGGACATTGTCTGTTGGGGCAATAGGGTTTTCCAATTCACGAAGAATAGTGAAGAGCTCTTTGGAGTTAGAATTGGCTTTACTGATTCTATGATTGAATGAGTCTTTTTTCGTTTGAATGATTTCCTTTTTGTATTTTTTGGCAAAGTTAGCAAGTGTGGTTCTATTGTCGGCAGAGGGAGTATGCCTCCAGATAGCTTGGAGTTTGCGTTTTTGGATACGCATTTCTTTGAGATGGGGGTAAACCAAGAGTTGAGGTGAGTTTCCCGTTTACTTTTGTGGAGTTTGGTAGGGGCAATCAAGTCTAGCGCTTTGGTCATGGCGTTGTTAAATGAATCGACTAACTAACTGGGGTTGGAATCATTTGGACTAGCTATGAGAGTTGGTAGGAGGAGTGGGAGTAGTTTTTCAGCTGTGATTTCTTTTTTACTTCTTGTTGGCATGGGGGGTGCTATTTTATTCTTATTGGGTTTGGGAGGTTCGATGTTGGCTGTGAAGCAAATAAGATGATGGTCAGTCCATATTTGAGGTAGGATACTGGAGATGGTGATGTTGCAGTTGTGGTTGGCTATCCAGTCTAGCGTGCGGCCTTTTATATGTGTAGGAGCTAGGACATTTTGGGTAATGTCGTGATTGGCTAGAATAGATTGGATTGCTTGTGCTTGTTTGTCTTCAGCGTCATTGAAGCCTAAGTTAAAGTCGCCTAGTAGAAGGAGCTGAGTGGAGTCTTTGATGCTGTCGGTGAGGAGGCTAGATAAGTCTTCCTCAAAATTGCCTAGTGGGCCTGGTGGTCTGTACACAAGAAGTATAGTTAGTGTGCTGATATTTGAGATAGGTATTTTAGCTGAGAGAAGTTCGCATGATGTGAGAGCTGGGTGTGGGGTGAGTCTGGCAGCTAGATGTGTTTTGGTTATGATGGCTAGGCCACCTCCTCTAGTGTTGGGACGGTCGACTCTAAGGATATTGAAGTTATCTGGTATGGCAGTCGAGAGGGCAGGGCCAGCTGCATCATGGAGCCAGGTTTCAGTGACAGCAAGGATATCTAAATTGTCCGAAGACAGTATATCTGCTATTTCGGTGTTGTGTGCTATAATGGACCTAGCATTAATGAGTGCTCCTGATAGTGTTGGATTTATCTTGTTATCTTTGGCAGTTCTGGGATTGGGGTGGTTGTGTCTCCTCTGTTTGTAGTATGGGTAATCAAGTGGTTGAGGACGATTTATCGTCGCAAGGTCAGGGAGGTTAAGATTGATGGTAGTGGGGGTGCACGTGGATACTGGTGGGTTGGTTCTCTTATTTTTGATGTCATAAAGTCGTGGGAGCCTAGCTCTAAGTCGCAAGTTTCTCTCATGCAAGTTGCAGGGTGTAGAGTTGGTGAGGGCCATTATGATGGTGATGGTTAGGAGAGTCCAGGCTATGGTCCCACGTGGGTGTGAGACGCAGGTAGTAGTGTGCATATTGTGGTAGCGATGAGGTAATGCTTGTATTTGGTGAGTTTGGAGGGGATAGGGGTGCAAATGTACTATCGGTCTAGGTTGGTAGATCCTGTTAGTATCTGTAAGGCGGATATGCTACAGCAAGGGTTCAGGCTTGGGAAGTTCTAATTGTGGCTAAAAATGCCAATATAGTGGGGCATGGCACTTAGAAATTGACAAAGGCATAAGGCACACACAGTTTAGAGTGGTCTGAAAGCGACCATAAGGCGCAATTTAAAAGTGGTCTGAAAGCGACCATACGGCACAGTTAAAAAGTGGTCTGAAAGCGACCATACGGCAAAACACAATTTGAGAGTGGTCTAAAAGCGACCATAAGGCACAACACAATTTGAGAGTGGTCTCAAAGCGACCATAAGGCACAGTTAAAAAGTGGTCTGAAAGCGACCATAAGGCACAGTTAAAAAGTGGTCTGAAAGCGACCATAAGGCACAGTTAAAAAGTGGTCTGAAAGCGACCATAAGGCACAATACAGTTTGAAAATGGTGAGTATACTCAGGTCACACAGCCATACATTGACAGTGCAATACGGTTGCAATAATGGTTAGGTATGTATACTGGTATTGAGCTTCTTACCCTGAATAGGTGCCGGCATAATCAGGATGTTGTAAGTAAGTTTCAGAAGGAGCATAAGAGCTGGCACTCGGCACTTTATAAGACCTAGATCAAAGGTACTGTTGGATAGAGGCAAGTTCTGTGGCAGGGTTCGAAGGGGGCGAGCGCCTTGCGCCTGCCAGCGGCGAACAGGGGCTAACAAGGCAGCTCGGCCTTATAGTGGCCTTAAAGGTGGCCGCCGGCTATTCCGCCTGCCGGCGGAAGTTCCTGTAGGTCCCTGTTGCAATGCAAGAGCCTGCGCTTTCAGTTCCTCAGTTAAGGCCTTACTAGACTCTATCCTGCATCGCTACCTGTTGTTGGAGCCTATCATTGTGCTGACAGAGAGCCTCATTTTCTCTCTGTGCCTCCTGATTGGTCCTGGAGTACTGGGCCAGTCTCTGCTGCAGGAGGGTTACCTCCTGAGCTGTGTCCCTATTGGCCTGCTCCTTTCTTGCCAGAGCATCCTCCACCCTCCTGGTGTGCTCTAACAAGTTCTGGTGTTCTTTTTGGAGGTCACCCAGTCCCTGGAGGGCCAGGTGATTTTCTTCCATTTTCCTTTTTAAGTGGCAGACTTCCTGGCCTAAGGTATCCCTTTCCTGACTAAGAGCCTGCATCTTTGCTGCCAGGTCGTCCCTTTGCCTTTGGAAGGCACCAGTTTTCTGGCGCTCCTGGTCAAACTCTGCCTGAGTAGCCAGGTCTTTCAAAATCAGATTATTGCTCTCTGCCTTCTCCCTATCTAGGTGGCTTTGCAGGGTGACTACCTGCTCAGCACATGCCCTATTGAAGTCTAACTGTTGCTCCAGCTTTTTCTGGCTCTGCAGTAGGGAGTCCAAACCTTCTTGGTACTCCTTCTGCAAGGCCAGAAATCTGGTATCCTGGTCCGCCTTTTCCTGTTGCAGCACATCCATATCCTCCTTTATTTTAGTGATGTACCGTCTGCTGTCATTTTCTGACTCTTGGCTCCTGAGCAGCCTCTGCTCAGAAGAGTCCAGATCAGATTGGGCCTTCTGGAGTGCCAGCAGTTGCCGACTCGCCAGATCTTGGCCTTCAGCACATTTGTCCTGCATGGCTCCCATATGTAAATATAAATATGCCGCTACCCTGGCAATCTTGTGGTGCTCATCCTTGGCCTTAGGGGCCATATATAGTTCACTCAGGGCCACATGTAGGGTCCCTGATCTCCCCATTTATCTGACCCTGTTTCAGTGACCTGTTGCGCGATTGCCTGCAACCAGACCGTTTGGTCCTGATGAGTCCACTCACCTCTCACAAATAGCTTATGTAAGAAGTGTTCTCTGGCTATTTTCATATCTACCAAGGTCGTCATTCTGGAATTTGAGTTCCTTCCTGACTTACAGAAGTTTGTATTTTATTTTTGCAAAACAGACCTTTTCCTTAGAGCGTTCCTTTGAGGAGTGCTTTACAGCGTAACACAGCGTGGTGATCCGACCGGATATGTGTATCTGGTCAGCTGGTACACTGTATTAATCTGCACAAGTGATAGATCTAACCCAAACGTACGGCTCGAGCCCCCAATTTGTAAGAGGATTCAATCCAGCACTACAGCTAAGTCAATGCCTAGTCTGGGATACTGAATGGAAACCCTTATTGATATATCTTTATGTCCAGTTCATGAGTTCTGGATGACTACCCCTATATAACACCCCTCTCTTGGAATCCCCCTGACCCCACTGAGCCAAGAAGTAGTTCTGTTTTGCAAGTTAACAGGTTTATTTGAGAATTTAAACAATATACATATATATCACACTTTATAATAAATTAATAATTGAATATCACACTTAATCTGAGCACTAATCAATAATGGATAGTTTGGCACTAGCACACTTCTTTATAATCAATGATGAGTGGTTATAGGATGGATAAGATAGCAACAATACTTTTATGGTTTCAAATGGATGCAAGGTGGAATGAAAATGCAGTACAGAAAAAAAACTTGATATGATTTCAACAAAACAATATAATCACTTTTCTCTGGCAATCCACTCCCCCCCTTATGCAATGTAAGTAAATGAAGAGGAGAGCACACAGTTCTTAGAAATGCAATCAAATGTAATTCAGTTCACCCCAGCAAGCTTAGACTACAGAAGTTTGAAACACAGGCCCAAAATGCTTTTATATGTGCTGGCAATGAAGTGAGGAATACGCTGAAAATGGTTTTAATTCCCTTTAGGAGGTTCAGGGTGAGTGAAATATACTTGGGATGAGTTCAGGCTCACTTTAGCAAGGATCTAGGAGTAACTAGCAGGTTAAACAAATTTTTGGCAAAGGAAAACAAGGAAGCTGCTGTTTTCACACATGGCTGGATTTTTAACCAAATCGCGCATCGTGGCAAAATTCGCGAATGCGTGAATCAAGATTATGGCAAAATTATGAGGAGTAGCAAGTCGGTTCTAAGCTTTCAGAGGAAAGTTAAACCAAGTTCCTAGCACAAACGGTTCCAGAGATACGGACGATTAAATAAAGGTAGTTTTTCGGATTTGAAATTTTAAAAGTTCAAAGCTACAGGTTACAGCTTGCAGCTAGAAAATGACACTTGACAGCTTTGCAAATGACAGGTGACAGTTAGCAGGCAGTTCTGGTTAGATTAAAATAGTTTGGATTAGATTATTTTAACTAAGAGTGCACAGTTCGGCTAGGTACTCACAATATCGTTTGAAATAGGCCTCCCCACGGATCTGGTCAGGTTTTGGACTGGACTCCGGTTCTGGTCTCGGCGCTTCACAGTGATCTGGGTCAGCTCTCTGGTTCTGCTAACAGTGGTCTGGGTCACTCTGGATCTCTGGCCTCTGGTTCTGGATACTGCTCTGCTTTCTCTGGGTACAGCACTGCTTCTGGATCTTTCTGCACAGCTTTCTCTGGACCGAGCACTGATCTGCACGGCTCCTAGATGCTGCTACCGCTGTTAGGTTTGCTGGATGCTGAGGCCTACTGAGAAGAGTTCTCAGTTTGTGGGTTTAGGCCCTTGCCTTGAGTTCTGAATCAAGTTATTTGGAGTTTTAAAGTCTAAGTGTTGAATCTGGTATCTTCTGGATGTTGGATGGTCCGGCAGCATGCTCCGCAGTAAATGGAATTGAATGTCCTCTCTAGCTTCCAGTGGCTCTTTTTATGTCTTTTGAAAGTGGGTGTGTGTGCAGCATCACTAGCCAGCCCCTCTCTCAACTGCCCATTGGTCAAGCTTTCCTTTCTCTCTTGATTGGGGAAAAGAAGTGGAGTGTCAGAGCGATGTCATTTAATGGCTTGCAGAAAGGACACTCCCCTGTCAAATTACACACAATCTATATTTGATCTAAAGACATATTTCATAGATACACAGTGGTTTGAAATTACATGCACCCATCACATATCACATGAGGTATACCCTGTTCAAACTCTGCTCTTCCTGGGGGCTTGCATTCAGAAATGGCAACATTTGGTGCTTTTTAGTGGGTTTTGCAACATCGGATTTTTCTCCAGATTTATACACATGTACACGGCCTGTCCATACATACTCCAGTAAACTCCCATGTCTCTAGCTTAAACACAGAGTCTGTAGTATACATAAATAGCAGGGTTTTGCCCCAGAACATCACACAAATTCCCAACGCGTCTTAAAACGTGCACAGAAAAATCACAAGAATTATGGTATCATTTAAATAATTTTGACAATTCCGCACCATGAGTTATACATCTTTCTTAAAATCATATTCTGGCCAACAGGGGTGTGTCTTCCCAGGTCACATGGTGGAGAAACCAGTTTATCCAGTTTCTGCCAAGCACAGAGACTCTGTCCCTCCCAGCTTCTGCCAAGAGGAAGCTATTTTACAGCCCCCCTAATAAACCATCTGCCTGAGTCAAGGAAGGGCTTTGTTCAAAAGGAAGCCATTTACGACTACCCAAATAAACCATCTGCCTGGGCCCTTTCTTTAGTTTCTTGCAATACCCTGGTAATTCAATCAGAGGGTGTGTGACCTCCTTTTGGCCGGAGCAACAGAATGCAGCCAGGCCTGGGAATGCATTTGTTGGGCAAGCCCCCACTCCTGTCTGGGGTAGCTGACTGGCAGAATTCCAGTTTCCTTAAGCCAGGTTTCAGGTAAAATGTCACTTTTTGTTCCCCAGTTTTCTGCATTCAAATAAAACTAACAATTTTTATACATGCAGCTAGAATGCTGATACTAAGTTCAAAACTATGACATTTTAACAGTGACAAACTATGTAGCAGTCACAAGTCTGTCCCTCAGTTTATTTACACATTTCGATATTTGGTAATTTTAAATCCAGTTTCAGTTTAAGCCGCTGCAGACCTGCAGAGCTCAGCCAGTCTTGTTATAAACCTTCAAGTCACTTCAGAATATAACTTTACATTGTATCCACCTCTTAGTAAGCCTTTCTTTGGCCTGCTTTGGGTTCATTTATTCAGTTTTACACAAATGTCTGGTGTTGTTTTAAAACGCCGGCTTTCTGATAGTGGTGAGTACTGGTAATGCAACCATTTTTGGGATTTAAGAAAATGAATTCCCCACGGTTCTAGGTTGCTTTTGGCAATCAACATTGTCATTCCCTATGGTTTCAGGCTACTGTGTGGGTAGCCCATGGTGGTTTTAGGCAGTGCCCTTCTGTGCCCATAACATCGGCAAAAATGGGTGGCAGCCTATTCTTCATGCATTTCCCTGGGCATTTTCTGGGAAGCTCTGGCCATCATGATGTTTTCCATGGCAGTACTGCACAGTTTTTGTGGTAGGGCTCGGACGCATAGGTAAAAACATCCCACAGCCCCACTTCTCTTTAATCTTTATTTAGCAGACATAGGGGCAGTACTGGATTTGTCAGCATTGACCACCCCCAAGATTGGTTCTCGTCCTATCAGTTGGCTGGTCTACACTGACGACATTGTCCTTCTGGATATAATTGAATTGATTTATTTATAACACGCACCTGATGAAACCAATCATATCTGGGCAAAGATGGAACATACCGGGTCGACCAAAATCAACCACCAAATGGATCTTGTCAACTCCGCAGTCACTGATGCCCAACAAACCAACCATTCTACCAATTTCCCTCGATCGTACTGCAGTTGGCCTGCAGAGCCTTCTTAATTCTCTGGGGAAATATGCAAAGGAGAACGATCTGTTGATGAATCCTGAGAAGTCAAAAATAATTGTATTCAAAAGGCTGGGAAGCCGTGCTGCAAATTTCAAGTGGGCGATGGCAGAACACACAATCCTGGTTGTGACTGAAGTGGTATACCTGGGATTGTATTACATACTTACCCCATTGTAAGTTCAGTCTAACGGCCCACATTCCTGGCCACATTGTGTAAACTATCCCTGTTGCCCTTCATCAAGTTTTATATTGTAAATGGATCCAAGTAATTCTTTACTGGATAGAGGTCTAGTCCCTGTCATGGGTAACAAACTGGCCGAGACTTGAGGGACGAATATGGAAAAAGGTGTTGGGCCTTCCACAAAGTTTGCCAATGGCAAGCTTAAGATATGAGTTAGGCTTGAGTCCCTACGGTCGTATGCCGAATGGAGGCTGATCTCTCTCTACAGGCTGATTCTGACTCCTCAGGCCAATTCACTTTATGAGGATATTGGGAGGGATTTCGAACAGTGTTCATCACCATTCCTATCAAAATTAAAGTCTGTTGTATCTGGGGTATCAGGGGTATTAGTAGCTTGTGAAAGATATGGTGATACCTTATTGGCCAATCCAATGAAAGTGAAGGAAGCATTGAAGCCTGCAGATTGGATCAGAACAATTGATAGCATGCGTAGGATGACTCTGGCTACATCGTTGTCACCCTACGACAAAAAGGTTGCTTTTTCACCCAGATACCTGAGACACTCCCGTAGTTGGAAGGTGATGTGGGCCTTTCTAACTTAACCTTCTACATACAGGGGAAGTATTGTCCTATAGATATCGGAGTCAAGAAATGCAAAAGTATTATTCATATTGTAAGGCTTGTAGTTCTCAATCACTCAGACATATCTTGATTGAATGTAGGGGCATCTGGGAATTTAGGGTAACGTTTTCATTGAAATTTGTGGAAATGGAAGAATGGTTTATTTATTTATGTATGTATTTTTGCATCTGTATATCGCGCACAAGCCCTCAGGCCTCAGTGCGCTGTGGAGAACTGGTTACAAGAGACAACTTAGGTTTTAGAAAGCGGATACAAGTTACATTGAAGGATTGATTACAAAGTTGCATATAGTCAAAAGTAAAGGGATCCATCTTGTCCAAATACTACAGGCATGTGGTTTACTAAAGAGTTGAAATCAAACGTTGCATCCCTTTGAATTTACCCTCCCTTTGCTGGGGTTCTTCTTTCCCGATTCCAATTATGGTGGGAATGGGTAAAAAAAGAAAAGAAAAAAAAAGGGGAAAGGAACAAATGCAAATTGATTGTTCGATTTTAGAAATGTGTTTTAGTCTCTTGTTATCACTGGAAAGTTCGGATGCATTATCTTTCTAAATGTGAAAGACCGTGGAACGGCTAAGACACAATGGGCCTCATTACGACCCAGGCGGTAAGTTACCGCCTGGGCCGTGACTTTACCACCATGGTGTAAACTACGTTTACGCCATGGTGGTTGGCGGACTTACCGCCCCATTCCGACCTTGGCGGGGCGGTAAGTCCCCAATCCCCATTTACCCTTCCCCATTCCCATTTTTGCCCCATAGGGCATAATGGGAGTGGGGAAGGCGTTAATTACGCCACCGTAAATTACGGTGGCGTAATTAACTCCATGGTCCCTTAGCGCCATGGATTTTAACACCTGCCAAAAGCAGGTGTTAAAAGCGCCATGGCGCTAAGGGACCTCGTAATTGGCGGTAAGGGGTCGGCGCAGCTAACGCTGGCGTAAACCCCTTACCGCCAGGGTCGTAATGAGGCCCAATGACAATAAATATATATATATCGTCCTTACTGGAGGTACAGCCACTCAATATAATGGATGTCGGATTAAAAGCAGAGGTAGTCCTTCGTGAATTCCATCATGCAAGTTTAATACACATATTGCCATCGAACTCGCAATTCACCAAACTATCTGACCGACTATTACATCGTTTGACTGAGAAACAACTATATTTTTGTTCAACTGAGCGGCTGTGTTGAATGGAACACCAATAGACGAAATACACTATTTAGCTTTACAGCAAAGAAGGAAGGTTTGCACTTGGATGCACGAACCAAATGTATCCAATGAGTGTGATCACACGTGACTTTCAGCATAAATCTGCTGAAAATGATGCCAGCATTATTTCGGATAATACTAATCTAAACAGAGAGTTAATGGATGTAATTAACATGAATGGGTGTGAGACATTCAATGTCAAATGCTGCGATTGCTTTAAGTACAGTTTAATACCTGCCGCTTATCCTGAGTCATGTAATTGCGCTGCGTGTATAGCTGTCACATGGTGCTGTCCTTATTACTGTGGATGAAAGGTACGTGCCACAAACAGCTCTTGAATATTGTGTTGACTGGCAATACCATCTTAAGCTAAACGGTCATTAAAGCAAATACACGAGCTAGCCTGTCCAGCTTTTCAATGGACTTGGCCCGCTAGTTGAACACTTAAAGTAGTATGATTTTAAATGATAATAGTTTGCTAATGTGACATTTACCAGACAAAACAATGGGCGCGTCTCAGAGAATTATTTTAATTCTTTCAAGCATATATTTTGCTTAACTTGTATTTTATCCTTTCAAAACCTAACAAATCTTCGTCTGTCTACGCCTCTGGAGAGACATTACTTTTGGATGTGCCTTGACAACAAAAGCCACAGTGGATGGCAACAGGAGTTAAAAGTGCGCCACAAAGCCCAAGAGGCACCTTGACATTTACAACCTGGTAAACAGACTCGGAGGCGGGGAGCTGTTAGTGTTCAGCCCTGAACGCTACGTGGATGCCCAAATGGTTGGGGGAGGCTAAGGTTCTGAAGTGATGCTGGCAGAAAGATGGGACGTCAATTATAGATTGTCGTGTGTGTAATACATGCTACGCTAATTCTTAAGTATGTTCTGTGTGAGTTTACACGCCCCTGAATACATATAGATTGGAAAGAATTCAATTAAGCAATTGTTCTAACAGTTGAACGGGTGCTTTTCATTAGGAGAGGCATGTGTTTTCTGTTACATGGTTGTAAAATTAATTGCTGGTCCCATATCCCCATTCAGCTCTGCAAAATGATCTGTCTAATTTGTTTGCGAGCTTCTTCCCTTCCGTTCAATGTCCCTGTGAAACATTCCCGCTGTGTGACTTCTTATCTCACTCGAGCCTCTTTTTCCCATAGAAGGTACATTTACTGTAGTCTCAAGGTTGCATGGTTTGCACATTTTAGTCCACTTTCCTTAGAAGCAGAAATGGACGCATAACATACCTTTCAGACAATTTAAGGACACAGATGATAGGACGCATAGTTAGATTCCATTGATGTTCTCTTTTGAACAGAAGGTTGCATCCTGGCTCTTGGCAATTGTTTTGTGATGGTTTCTATGGAGAATCGTACATAAGAATGAACAGAATGGGAGACAGTGCTGATCTTTTCTTTGGAAGTGTATATATTATGTTTTATAAGCATAATGGACACTGCTGTATGGGACAGCTGCACTAAGAATGGGTCTATTACTGTATTTAAAAACTAGTGGATGTTCTGAAGAGTTACAGAATTGGGCTGATCTCAACATGGTATCTCTTAGACACGAATATTTGTTTGGATGTTAGCTCAAGGTGGTCTCGCTTTGGGCCTGTAAGGACTCCTGGGTGTTACTGGTGTTTTTCTTTGACTGCTTGCTTCACTTCCCCCGCTTAAAATGCCTTCCAGCCGAATATACAATATCACCAGGCTTTAGTCTAAACAAACAATTGCAAGAGGGAAAAAAAAAACTGGAAACAGATCTTTTTCTGCTTTGCACCATCTATCTGGAGCAAGTTACCATTGCAGACAAATCGTGCCCCCATGCTTGTATCCCCCTTTGTGTGTCTCCTATATACAGCAATCTGTTGTTTACCAGGTAGATTTACAATTTATAAATCTCATACACACTTCAAATTGCAAATGACATCTGCCCTGCTCATCGGCCAGATATGGCTTGTCTTTGTCCATATTTTGTGCTTGCCCTTCCCCCTCTACTGCCCACATATCTGCCTTCCATCCTCCCTTTGGGTGGCATTCGATCAGCTGGTACATCTTTATCATGGTCATGTCATATCTGACCCCCAACAAGCCAGTCACTGCTTGTCTTTTCAGGTTCCTTGTGCTTTCCTTCCATCACCACTTAAACTGCCTTCCTTTCTTTTGCATTTGGTCATCTAGTGCAAGTGGATAAAGGTCACATGATCTCTTTGATAGCCATCAGCTAATCATTGCTTGTCTTTTCCTGATTCTCTCTTGATCCCATCTCTTCTCTTTCCCACAATGACTACCTTACATTCTCCCATTCTCTTGCATTTGGCCAGGTACAACTGGCCCTTTCTCCTCCCCCACGTAACTCGATCGCCATAGCTCTTCAATATCTATCTCGACCCACTTGCTCACCTGATCTCCTCCTTCTCTCCTCATTTCCCGTGTTATGCTGATGACGCACAGCTTTCCTTCAAAATTCCCTCTACTGCCTCTCTTCCTCCTCTCTCATCTTCGATTGTCTGACCAATATCCGTGCATGGTGTACGGCTAACGACCTCCGTCTTAATGCCAGTAAGATGGAGATCCATCTTATTGGGACACCTGAACACATTTTCCGTCCTACTCTCTGGCTGCCTTCCTTGGGCCCGCTACCCTCACCATCCCATGAGGCCAAAAACTGCAGGGTCATCTTCGACTCCTCTCTCTCCTTCACCGCTCACATCTTGGACCTTGCCAAGAAGGCCCACTTCCAGCTTCATCTCCTTAAAGGAATTCTCCCTTTCCTCACCTTTCCCCAGAAGCTCAATGTTTTCAGAGTTCTGTTCCTATCTAGGCTGGACTTCTGCAACAGCCTCTTCCTCAATCTTGCCTTTCCTCCCTACAACCCCTTCAGCTACACCAGAATAGGGCCACAAGACTTCCTTGTCCTCAAGCCCAGAGACCGTATCTCATCAGCCCTATCATCTCGCCACTGACCCCCCCTGGCCGCGAGATCATATTGAAGACCCTCTGCATCATACACAAGGCTTTTTGTGGCCGGGGAGCACACTGTCTCCAACTTTCTCTCCCTAAATACCTCCTTGCTAGAGCCCTCCGCTCCTCTAACTCCAACTCTCTGTCTGTCAAAAGCTTCTCCAAGCAGAGAGTGGGGGCAGGTCTCTCTCTTCAGCTGGTGTCTCTCTTTGGAACAGCGTCCCTGCCTCTATCAGACTTGAGCCAGACCTCCTTAAATTCTGGAAACGTCGTAAAACTCTGTTTTTCTCTAACTCTTTCCCTCTTTCCCTTCCCTGCTTATCATCCAACTGCCGCTGAGACTGGCGGCCTGGACCTTCATGAATCTCACAGGTTAACAGCCCCCTGCCCAGTCGACACCAGCAACCCCCCCAGCACTGCCCTTGTGGGCCGCTTACCTGATGGAAGTGCATCCCCCCTAGGGATTCCTCCGCCCTTGCACTTAGCCAGCGGCCTCATCCCCTGGCACCCCTCAGCACTTAGCTCTCGGGCTCTCACCAGCACTTGCCCACACATTGCTCCACTGCTCCCTTCCCTATATCCTGCACCTCTCCTCACTGAACATGCACATCCAAATGCCACAAGGCGTAGTAGGCCCATCATTGTCTATTTACTGTACCATTTTGTTGTATAGACGCCGAACAAATGCTCAATACATGAATAAGTCATTCAATGTCATGTCAACTCTGCCCGGACTACCACACAATAACGTCGGGATTTTACTGCTATATTTGCTACCCCTCTTCACATGTCCACTCAAACTTTCTTTTAGTCTTATTTTCATTTGCATTTGGTTAGTTGGTGCAAGAGCATCATGATCACGTAAACATTCCATTACCCACCAGCAATTCACTGCTTTTCCTTTCCTGCTATTTCACCCCAATGTACACATCTCCACTCTGCCAGGTATTGCAGTCTTCTCTTCTTTTGCAGTTTGTCAGATGAAGAAAGATGATCAATGTCACATCACCTCTGCCATGCCAACCTCTCAATTATTACTTAACTTTTCAGTCTTTTTGTTGTGGGTACACACCACCCCATTCCCTCTTAAATTTAATACAGCCTCTATTTTGAATTTGGTCAGCTGGTACAAATATGTCTAGGTCAATGAATTCTGCTTTACCCACTAGGAAATTACTTTTTATCTTTCCCAATCATTGTGCTTGACCTGTGACCTCCCTTCTTCAATTAACCTGCCTGTCAACATCATTTTCATTTCCATTTGGGTAGTTGATGCAAGTGGATCACAAAATCATGACCTCTGCCATGTTCACCCATCAATCACTGTTTGCTTTCTGCTTCTCCATTTGCCCACTTTCACCATTCCCTTTGCCAATAAACTAATTTCCAGGATCATATCTTCTGAATTAGGTAAGGAGGTGAAAGAGGATAAAAGACAGCTGGTATCTGCAGTACTCAGTAGCCAATCCGGTTTGTCCTTTTCATATTTTTTGATGGTCCTGCTCCTGACCTTCCCCAGTTGAACTTAGTTCCAACCTTCTTTTTTTGTATATGTTTATCTGGTGCTAGTGAATCTAGGTGAGGTAACCTCTTCTTTCCCCACCATTCTGGCCTATCGCTGATTTTGTTTCCCACGCTGTTTGCGTGGCCACTTCCTGCCTTAATTACTAAACCTGCCCTCCTTCGTCTTTTCTTTCACAGTTGTTTGATTGGAGCAAGTATATCTGTGACCAATTGATTTCAGCCATTCAGGAATACAAGAATGAGTAGTAGTGGCTAAGGTTCCCACTCAGCCCTCACACTTCTACCATGCAAGAGCCAACACAGTCATAAAGGTAAAACACGCACAGTCAAGCAATATATCTTCTTTGCCTTTTGTGGTAACATGGGCTGAGGGAAGGCTGCGCACTTATGACATATGAGCATGTGGTTCAGTAGCAAACCAAACATCAAAGTATAACAGTCCAAATAAAATACTGTCCAATCAAGGTACTATAAAAAATATATACTTTAATTATGTACACCATGTACAACACTAACTATAAAACACAATAAAAACTCACCCTTGAAAGAGAAACACAGAATATGCACAGATATAACAGATGCATCACTCTGGGTGAAAGGCATTCAAAACACCACAATGCAAAAAATGATATTTCCTCAAATAGTCAAAAAGAGGTAAAAATGAACGAACCAGTCTCTATGGCCCTGCAAGAGTATTTAGCATTTTTTTCATGCAGCACCACTGCATGGGTTTGGTGCATTGCTATAATGTGGTACAGCAAGGCATGTGTTGCCAGTGTGACATGGACATGTAAATGAAAACAGGCTATTCAGTCAAAAATGATTTCTACATCTAAAATGCAAATAATTTTTTCACAGTTAAAAGCATATATTTTTTTCTCACCTGAAATTCCTCTGTTGCAGGAGACACATTTGAGGATTAATGAACTAACCTCATTAACAATACAAACGATTCTAACTCATCAATAATATAATGTGTTCTCCAGTGCAAAATGAGATGGAAAATGACAGGCTCGGAAAGTCATTTAAAAACGCGCATCCAGATTTTTTTTTCTTTGCTTCTATCTGCGCTCTCTCCACAGTATTTGCAGGAAGCAAAGACTCGAATAAACAGGAAATCAGTTTGGTTACAGTTGCAACTGTATAAACCAAGCCATTGTTAAAAAGAAGGAGGGTAGGACATGATAGAATTTCATTGGTTGAACTCGTTTGGCAGGCTGTAACAAAGCTTTGCTAATGAATTTCGGGGAAGAAGAGAGGAGAAGACATTCTACACAGCTGG
Source organism: Ambystoma mexicanum (assembly GCF_040938575.1). Lineage (NCBI taxonomy): Eukaryota > Metazoa > Chordata > Amphibia > Caudata > Ambystomatidae > Ambystoma > Ambystoma mexicanum. The sequence goes on along the minus strand of NC_090933.1, from coordinate 974,528,939 downwards.
GAGAAAGACCTGGTTGGTGGCTGGGGATTTTCCTGATTGAAAAAGCAGATCCCAGTGCACTGCGGCAGAGATTGGGATTTCCAGTCAATAAGCCCCGGTTTGAGTGACGGCAGATGCTTGTCCTTGCTGGGGTGATTTAAGAAGAATTAATTGAACCACTTCCAGAAGGCGACCAGCCGACGAATTTCACATGCTGAACAGGCCTGGTAATTATATTACAGAGTGTGGGGGCAGTGTGTATGTGTGCGAAACTATTCAGTCAGCGTGGAAGAGGGAACTCCAGTGTTTTATCAACATGTTTAATGTTGCAAATTGAATATGTTCTCGCCGCTCTCTTCTCATTTTGTTACAGATAAGGTTGTTACTGTGCAATTTCCATTTATTTCTGTAAAAAGAGTAAGATCGTGTTGAAATGCAATTTTTATAATACACAAAAAAATATCTGAAAGCAGACGGATAGTGTGTTTTATTTTTCTCTTTTATTTGTGCATCTACCATTACAGTACTGATAATATGGGGAGAGGTTTAGACAGTGCAATTGTCATTTTTAAGTTAGCTAAAAATAAGACTTAGCAGTAGCTGTGTGCATGATTCCATTCAGTATATAAGTGTATGTTTTCTGAACGGAACATAATAATAATATAATGAAATAGACTGCTGCTGGAGGTACATGAGTCAGCAGAAAGAGAGGCCCTGGACATAGTTCACCGATGTAGATAAGTTGGTGATAAATACCGCATGTTAGCTCGCTGCCGTAGATAAATCAGTGAGGACAGCCCTTGGTGGCACTCCAATTGAAAATGTGGTGTTCCTGAAATGTAAGCATGAGGCCTCTATGGTGATCACATGAACAAACTAAGCAAAAATAAGGGGTTCTGGATATTGGGGCCACATATAAAACAAAGGAATTATGCTCACCAGAAATACCACCAATAACACATACCAACATAATGTATACCACTAAATGTATGTGTGTGCTGAAATAATGTATGTATACTGTAGTACTATATACCAAATCTAATCTGAATGCAAAGAGTGATTATTACTGAATTATTTTCATTTTGGCGGTAAGAAAATACCGCTAGGCCTCAAATCTATACAAAATACCCTACATATTTATGATGCGTTGCAGGCCGGGAAAGTAATCATAGAGCAGCTACTGGGCGTGGCAAGTGTGTCTCACACTGCCATCTGTACATTAAAGGGAACCCATTTCACAATAATAGTGTGTCACCAAAACGAATTTCAGAATGTCACAAAGGGAAATCACATTCTCAGACCTAGTGCAATATTTAGAGGCAAAGTTGTTTGCACATGGGACGTGGTCATCAAACAGTACCTCAGAATGGCATGACCGCATTCAGGGTGAGGTGCAGAAAGAAAAACTAGACAATATTTTTGCAGAAGGCAGCATAATTCAGGTCTGCCTTCCAAGGTTATTGAATGCAGCTGATAAAAGTGCAGAGAAAGACTGTTTAATACGGCTATGCGCCAAAATATGGTTTATTTTGAATAGGTCCCTGCGAATGCAAGAAAATGATACCCAGCTAATTAACAGGTTAAAGACTGACTTAGATGGGGCAAGTAAAAAAGAGGAGATGTTAAGAACAGAATTAGAAGGATGTCAGATAGACATGCAATTAAAATGCAGAGATTTTGATATTCAGTTGTCCGAAAGCAAGAAACAGTTTGAAGACAATGAGCAAGAATTGTTACACTTAAAAGCCTTAGTGGATCATATTAGACAGGATAAAGATGAGATTGTTTCAGAAATGCAGATTTTACAAAAAGAACATTTTGAAAAAGAAAGTGATCTCCAAGGTCCAGAGCAAGTAATGGTTAAAATGATTCAAGAAAGAGACAAGAGAAACAAAGAATTCAATGAATGCCAAATGCAAATGTGCGACATGCAGGAGGTAATAAATAAAATGAGTGATGAAAACAACTATCTGCAAAATGAAGCACGCAGGATCCCTAAAAAGTGCAAAGACTTAGAACAACAAATGTGCATTCCCAGGTCCCAGGAGAGGCGGCAGGGTACTACATTCAATGGAGTGGAGGTGAATTCTAGTTCTGCCCAAAGAGCTAGTGTTCCAGTGACTGGGCCGGTGACTGAACCTGGTTGCAGCGCCCTTGGGGGATTTGATACTCCCATTGGGGGCAGCCACCAATCCCATACACCTGGAACCAGGATTGAGTCACCAAGTAGTGCAATTCCATGCATTGCAACAAGTAGCCCATAAAAATAATGAAATCTATTAAAGCTCTGATCAAACCATTTAAAAAAGGAGGGGAATGCTGCATTGAGGATCACTTAGAAGCGGTTCATGACATTTTGAAAGCACTCCAGATACCTAAGGAACAGTACAGACAATATTTTCATTTAACTTTAGATGCTCCTACGGCCAGCATCATAAGGGGTATAGATGAACAGCAGAATATGACATGGGTGGAGTTTGAAAAGAAGTTAGGCATCATTTTTCTCCTTTCCAGTCATTACAGGAGGCAAAGAAAGTTGCTTACACACTTACTGCTGGGCCTAATATATCCCCTCGCCAGTTTTTACAAGACTTAAAAAGAGCATTTTCTCGCTCTGATGTATCTTTTGACCCCAATTCTAATGAATTTAAAACCGCCTACTTCTATGGGCTACAGACAGACATCATATCCCAATTGGTTCGTGAATTTGATCGTGACAAGTCCCTTGAGTGGATTGTGCATCAAAGCACAAAACTATATGAGGTACTCTATTGTCAGGGTAGAGAAAGTGATAAAATGAAAGATACTACACCTAAATCTAAAGAACCCTCAGCAACAGTGATGGAAATTAGGTCAGCCAAAATGTCCCTTGACTTTGTCTGCTCAAAGTCCAGGTAAAAATAATTTGGCACCTCAACAAAGGGTTAATCAACAAAGGTCATCACACTCTGCACCAATGTTTCAATCACATGATCCTAGTAATAGGGAGAGCTACATCAGTCCTAGGTATTTAGGAGATAGGCCACGGGCAGGCTATTGGCCTGATATGTCAGGTATGAACTATAATCAGAGACAAAATCAAGATCAAAGAAATGATGGTCCCTACCAGACATTGGGGACACAGAGCAAATTTGATCCCAACACCATGATATATGGTAATCAAGATAGACCCCGATATGTGGATCGATTTGCTGATAATGGGAATCAACATAGGGGCCAGTACCCACAACATGAGATACAGGACATGAGACAGAACATGAATTATACTCCACAAAAGGATGGGTGCACCCCGCTCCCCTCCACAAATGAATCAAGAGTTCAGAAACTATCCCAATAGAAATCACTCACTTGAGAGGTATCAGAATAGATCCAATCAGGGAGAAAGCAACCAATATCAATCGAGGCCACGGAGGGAGGATTCTAGAGAGATGGAAAGGTTCCAGTGCCTTGAGGCCCAAGTGAAAATGTTAGCTGAACAAATAGGGAAGCTTTGTACAGCACAAAAACAGTCATTAAAGGAGGGGGCTGATGGCCATAGCAATGACCGGGGGCTTCTTCTGAAAAGTGACTAAGTACTCATGATACCTACAGCGCCGAAAAGACAGATTGCTCTGATGTAATTTTGCATAATGACTCTGAGATGTCTAATGATTTAAAAGTGAAAATGCCAGTAAATGAACATGTAACAGAAAGTGCAAATACTTCTAAAAGAGAGGTGCGGTTTAACCTAGAGCTAAATCAAACATTGGAGATTTGTACAAATGAACTAAGAAAACCTGAAACTCCAAGAGAACAAAGAGACAGATTTAAGAAAAATGGCTCATGCATGGGGAATACCAGTAAACAGGGAGTAAGTGGGGATGCTATGTTTTCTTCCCTGGGCAGTCAAAACAATGACCAAACACAGGCAGAAAAAGGAAATACTCCAAAGGAGGGTACATGCCAATCACCTGAAGAATTCTTTAAGCCACATATTTTTGAAGAGGCTGAAAGGGTTGGTACCACACTAGATGATTACAAATGCACAGAATTAAACAATGACAGATTGCTGAATGATGTTGTTACACATGTTCAGTTGGAGGGTTGTAATGTGGCCTCTGATGATACCTGGATGATTAGGCGAACAGTGGCCACACTCCAAAAAACCTCTGAACATGGAGAAATGAATAAAGTCTCTCGCGCAGAAATGGGTAAAAAGGAGGGAAAAATGTCTTTCCATTTACCAATGTGCTTAGCCAAAAGTGAAAAAGGCCTGAGAAAGGTGAGTCCTGAAATCAGTAAGAATTCAGACTTCTTATGTGTATTAGAGGAATGTCACACCGTTGCCAAAACAAATGATGCTGTGGAGGTATATCTCCAGAATAGTTGATACCTAGTGTCACTGTTATAGCAATATGTCAAGACAAAATGCAGAGCGACAATGAAAAACTACCTGTACAAATATACTTGGACCCAAGGAAAAATTGGCAGACCGCCATTGATGAGCACACATTACGTTTTTATTTAAAAGAAAAGATATGCAAACAACATACTACTCCTAAAGCAGATTCAGAAAAACACATTACTACTCTTGCTGAAATACACATGGAAGATGAGCAACCATGGGTTCATGTTGGTATAAATGACTGTTTTAAAACAATAAAAGCCACTTTAGCGCTTGAACAGGAGAGGAGCTTCATTAATGAGAAATTGTTGCAAAAAATAATGAAGAGGGAGGAAATCCCGAAATTTAGGATTAAAAACCAATATGTTTCTGGGTTGGACAGTCCAGACCTTGAAAACCGAATTGCATGCAGATGCATGCTTACAATTAGCATTGGGCAGAAAACAATTTACCATAATGTATGAATAGTGAGTGGAGCACAAAAGATTTTTACATGGGCAATGACATCATGCACAGAATGTGTATGGTGTTAGATTTCCTTAATCAAAAAATATGGTCTAGGTGGGCCGGCACCTGAATTTGAAGACAAAAGAAGGGCTTATCATTGTGCACAACTGGTTCCTTATGCAATCAAACTACAAATGAGGAAAGATACTATTATTCCTGCATTTACAAAACAGTTTGCAATAACACTGAAATGCAAAAATGGACAGCAGATGAAAGACTCTGATGCATTTGTGTGCCTGAATGAATTCATAAAACAGCAAGGCCTGGATTATGAATACATTCCATTGGTAGATGTTGGTGAAGGGCATGTAAGGATTATGGTAAATAATAAGGGTTGTCAAGATATTCATTTAGAGGAAAACTCCCCATTAGGAATGGCCATACAAAAATCACATTATACTGCAGATCTAAATAACATGGTGATTGGAAATATCCCTGAAAAGTATGTAGATGCCAAGGGTGAGTTGCCAGAATACCTGGACTCTCAGCCCAAAGGAATATTTAAAATTCATTCTGTGTACCCTTATGATTCAAGTGAGACAGTGTGCTGTTATCAAGAGAGTTGTATAACATTTGATTTAAGTGAAAATGAAATGGAAAATCAGCCCATTGAAATGGAAGCTGACATGACAAAACATTAAAAAGTGGCAGCTTTACAAAGAGACACAGCCACACAGCTAGAGGAAAGTGCCGAGATTCCACTACCGCAACATTTTCTGGAATTTTCCAAAATGGTAGAAGAGCAGATCTCCTTAGCGGATGCGTGTGACAACGATGAGGATAGAAACAAATTGAGGAAGATATTTATGGAATTTAAAGATGTATTTGCAAAAGATGCCTATGATTGCAGGTTAACTAATTTACATGTGGCCACACTTCCGGAAGGGTGTAGCAGAAGTCCAGTATTTGTACGCCAGTATAGACTACCGCTGGCATGTTTAGAATCATTGGCAGAGAATATTAAAAATTTAGAATCGTGAGGAATCATCAGGCCTATCCATAGCACATCCAACACGCCCATTTTAGGTGTGTTAAAGGCAAATGGTCAATGGCGGCTTTGTGCAGATTTGAGGGAGTTAAATAAAAGAGTACCAGTGTCCAGATGGCCACTGCCATTCATTGATCAGGGCCTAGCTCAGGTACATGGTTCAAAAGTGTTTACCACATTAGATCTCACCTCTGGATATTGGTGCATGCCATTGGCAGAGGAGATACAGAATTTATTTTCCTTTACATTTTACAGGACTCAATAGGCATGGGTTAGAACTCCGTTCGGGTACGTTAATAGTGGGAGTGAATTTGGAATATTTTTGAGGAAGGCCATGCCTGATGCAGCGGAAAGAGGAACCTTAGTTTATGTGGATGATGTCCTGATAAAAAATGAAAGCTTAAAAAACCAGTTTGATGAAATAAGGCATGTGCTTGGCCAATTGCAGAAAGCAGGTGCCAAAGTGTCTTTACAAAAAGCACAATGGTGCAAGAAAAAAGTGAATTTTCTAGGCCATGAAGTAACTGAACATGGACTAAATCCACAAAAGAAGAAAATAAAGGCCATACAAAAACTAAAAGACCCTAAAAATGTGAAAGGGGTGAAAAGTTTATTAGGAATGACCGGCTATAACAGAAAGTTCATTGGAAATTATGCTGAAATCACTCAACCATTGACTAAACTGCTAAAACTAAATACGCCCTGGAAATGGGAGAAAGAGCAGTCTGAGACAGTAGCCAAATTGAAGGAATGTCTTTTAAAGGCACCATGCTTAGCATACCCCATAAAGGATAGGGATTACTTTATAGAAATAGGTTTCTCTGAGCATTGGATGTCAGCAGTGTTATCACAAAAACATGATGTGAATCACAAAACCATTGCCTATGCAAGAAAACATTTTCCCAAGTTGAAATGAAATTCAATGAATGTGAAAAGGCCCTATTAACCACTGTGTGGGCGCTACAACATTTCCGCCCTATTGTTCAGGGAGAAAAGGTGATTATTGAAACAAATCATCAACCTTTGCAATTCTTAGAGAGTAAAAGAATTAGGTCAGGTAATCTAGCGCAGTCCAGAATCACTTCATGGGCGCTAGCATTACAAGGTTTTCCTGTAAAAGTGAGATATGGCCAAAATAAAAAGAGCCCAATTGTTCAAATTTTAGCAGATTTACACGACTGTGCAGCTGAACAAGTATCAAACGAAATGGAAATAGAACCTAATTTACAGGAGTTTGAACAATCACCACACAAAGCTTTTGATAAAAAAACATGCAAGGACTTGCCAACTGTATATGTCGATGGTTGTGCTTTTCACATTGAAAATGACACTAATAAACAATTAGTGTCAGGAATAGGAAATGTCTGGTTGAAATGTGAAGGTATCCCCAGCATAGGGATGAGAATTGGAGCTAGGAGCAGTCAAGTAGCAGAATTGGCATCCATTTTTAAAGCCATTGCTACTGCAATTGATAATAAATTCAGTGAAATTGTCCTGGTGACTGATTCTGACTATGCACGAAACAGCTTTGTGGAATATCTACCTGGCTGGAAAGCGAGAGGCATGATTACATACAACAAAAAGCCACTTAAACATGGAAAAATGATACAAGCCATAGACAAATTAGTGTCAGAAAATAATTTGACAATATACTGGAGAAAGATTTGTGGGCATTTAAAAACTCCAGGAGAGGATAAAGAGGGGAATGATAAGGCAGACCACCTGGCTAAAATCGGGGCTGTGATGGGAGAATTGCTACCTATTGAACATTTACTGGGTGAAATACAGATTGATGCAGTAACATGTTGTAAAGCACCAAAGGAGACAGAACAATCAGTGGTACAATGGAGTTACAACACTCCAGACCAAGATTTGATTGAGGCACAAAAGAATGATCGAATTTTGGGAATCTATTATAACCATTTGATAGATCCTGGACAAAACCCTTTAACAGAAGATGGTTGTGTAGGAAAAGAGGAATTGAGGGTGCTATTAAAGAATAAAAAAATGAATTAGACTACAGGATGGACTCATGGTTAGAGAGTCCATAATATGACAGATACAATGGGTGGTACCGCTTTCATTTAGAGGACTAATGCTACTCCATGCACATGATGCCATAACTGCAGGCCACAGAGGTTCACAAAAAACATTGGAAATACTAAAAGATTATGCTTATTGGCCACATATGTCCCATGATGCGGAATTGTATACTAGAGGATGTCTAGTATGTGCCCAATTTAAACCTGCTTCACCAATTCACAGAGCTCCACTAATGAAAAGAGGCCTAACCCTTCCATGGTCAGATTTGCAAATAGACTATGTAGGGCCTTTAAAAAGGTCGAGCAGAGGAAACCGTTATATTTTGAGCGTGGTATGTTTGATGTCGAAGTGGATTGAATGTATTCCTGCACCAGATTGTAGTGCGCAAACAGCAGCCACATTGCTATTGAATCATGTGTTCCCAAGGTTTGGGTTGCCACAAAGAATTGAGTCAGACAGAGGAAGTCATTTCACAAGTGCTCTAATGAGAAAGGTATGGCAAATACTGGGTGTGAAAAGGAAACTACATATCGCATATCGGGCGGCTTCTTCAGGTGGAGTTGAACGGGGTAATAGGTCTGTTGTGGACATTTTAAAGAAATTTGTAGCTGAAGCAGGTTCCAGCTGGGATTTACGTTTACCATTGGTTTTGCTGGCAATCAGATCAACTCCTGCCAAAGCAACAGGTATTAGCCCACATGAGGTCTTGACAGGTAGGAAAATGGTGTTGCCGCAACACCTGCTATACAGAACACATGAGCAAACACTTGTAAGCGCATCTACAGTTCATGAATACATTGATGAGCTGAGGAAGCATTTACAACATGCATTTGCTTTTGTACAGAGAAATCTGGAAAGGGCTGCTGACGGTGCTAAAACATATTATGATAAAAAGTCAACAGTAAAGCAATATTGTGTAGGGGATCAGATGTATAAATTCCATTTTGGAAAACGTAAACAGAAAAATTCCAAATTCCTAGCAGCGTGGCAGGGGCCATTCCGAATTATAGATAAAGTCTCTCCTGTAGTTTACAAAATTTTAAAGACTGAAGATGAAACAGCAACAGAACAGTTTGTGCATGTAAACCAAATCAAGCCATGTCATCCAAGACATGAGATAAAAAATCTGGAGCGTGTAGAAACAGATAAAGTCCCTTGAACACAAAAAGGTAAAATAAATGGGTACAGTCAGGAGGCAGTGACAGAGAAGTTAAATAAAGATGGTTGATTATAATGGCACATAAACACTGTAATATATGTAAATATATATATAAAAAAAATAAAAGCTGAAGTTTATGGAGTTGGTGTGCAGAATGAAAATGTATTAAATATTGAATGCTGTTTTATGTATGATTGTTTTCTTTTTAACCTGTGTTTAATTTCAGAAGGCAAAAGAAAAAGGGCAAAATGTTTTACAAAGCATGTTTTATTTTTGGCAAAAGGGTGAAGTTAGTATTGTGCTATATACTTAATCTGTTTCTTTTCTATTTGATTTAGAATATTAAGATATTTGTACCGGAGGTCACGGAGACGATGGAGTCCTGGAGCCCACATGGACAGATTCCGGAAAAGCCCCGAAGGGGGCGAAGACCAAGGCTACAAAACAATCAGCGTTGAAGATGACACCAACAATATGGTTAATGATGATGATATTCAGAGTAATCTTCAAAAATTCAGAAGCACAGGTTGTCATTGAACCTGGACCAGAATCTGGTATCGTGGTAGAAGAGGCACCAGGATTCATCATGAGTGATAGAAGGATGATTTTCCGGAATATCTATATACCATTGAACCCTGAGATTTTGATTGAAAAGCATTTGAACCATACCGGAATTAAGATTGAACAGACTAAAGAGTGGTTGGAAACAAGAAAAGAGGATATATTGATGCAATTGGAAAAAAAAAATTGTGAATTCAGCAGACATTAAGAAGAGGAGAGGAAAAAGAGGAGCAGTGATTCACGCGATATCATTGGTAATGTCTATAGTTGGAGCCATAATAGGTACCACAATATCAAGAGCCAATGCCATTTCGGTAGGAACGCTGAGTACCAAAGCGCAACAACTGAGTGTTGACCTAGAAATAATACAAAAAACATTAGATGGGATTAGAGGGGGATTGGATGAACAAGTAAGATTCATAAATGAAACTGCAATCATTCTAAATGAACAAGCGGATGTGATGCAACCGTCGACTAAGCTAATTATTAACCATGACAGAACTTTAAATGAAATATTGAATATAATGAGTCCTGTTGATAGACTATTAACGAATTATATGAGAGAAGTTCAAACTGCAGTTTCACAATTGATTCAAGGACATATTCCCTTGTATTTTGTTTCGCAGGATATTATTCATCAAATGATAGAAAGATTGACCAGGAGAGAAATTGATGTGGTACAGGTAAAAATTGCATTTGAAATGGGTAATGCAATTCCATTATATGTGGACCTGGAAAGGTTGGAGATTGGTTTGTTATTATGCATCCCATATGTAGCTCCTGAACTTATTTATCAGACCAAGTGGGTACACAATGTGGGGTTTTGGCAAGAGAACACATTTATTAAGATTAAGACTCCAGAAGTGGTGGCATTTAAGTCATGGGAGCCTGAAATTTACTTAATATCAAACTTGGAAACGTGTGTCAAATTTAAAGAACAAAATTATATGTGTCCAGGTAAACCGTTTGTTCCTGATGCCACAGATGCTATTTGTGGTTTGAAATCTGACCCAAATATATCAGAAGGATGTGAAGTGATCATTAGTAATATGGGGAGTGAAGAACTGGCACAGGCTAAGATGGTCAGAGGTAAATGGTTGGTCAGCACCTATTTAAAGAACATGACAATAGTACATTTGAATCATGGAACACATGTGGTTAAGCAGGTGAAATATAATGTTTTTTACTTACAGGTTCCGAAGGATACAATTGTATAAATTGGAGGGTTAACATTGTTTCACGTAACAAATGATATTTGGGAAAGCCAAGTAGAAAATATTGATTTTTTTCAAAGAGACACATTTCCAACAGATCCGGATGTGGAGTTTTTATTGAATCATAAAGAAAGACATGTAATGAAAACGAATCTAAAAAAAAACAATATTACAGTTAGTAACCTGGGTATAATGGAGGTGGAAAGATTTAATTGGGGAACATGGGGGGAACGTTCAATAGTGGGTTCAGCTGTCCTGGTGCTAATCATGGGTGGATGGTTGATTGTGCTATCAGTAAAAATGAAAATGTTGCTAATCTTAGTAACTATGTCAGGAAGAGAAAGATATCCCAATACGCATACATTTTAAAAGAAGGAAGGGAGCAAGTTGATTTTCCTCTAATTATGGCTTGGACTGCCAAATTCTAAAATAAAAAGGAGGGAATATGTAAGAGTATTTAGCATTATTTTCATGCAGCACCACTGCATGGGTTTGGTGCATTGCTATAATGCGGTACAGCAAGGCATGTGTTGCCAGTGTGACATGGACATGTAAATGAAAACAGGCTATTCAGTCAAAAACGATTTCTACATCTAAAATGCAAATCATTTTTTCACAGTTAAAAGCATATATTTTTTTTCTCACCTGAATTTCCTCTGTTGCAGGAGACACATTTGAGGATTAATGAACTAACCTCATTAACAATACTAACGATTCTAACTCATTAATAATATAATGTGTTCTCCAGTGCAAAATGAGATGGAAAATGACAGGCTCTGAAAGTCATTTTAAACGCGCATCCAGATTATTTTTTCTTTGCTTCTATCTGCGCTCTCTCCACAGTATTTGCAGGAAGCAAAGACTCGAATAAGCAGGAAATCAGTTTGGTTACAGTTGCAACTGTATAAGCCAAGCCATTGTTGAAAAGAAGAAGGGTAGGATATGATAGAATTTCATTGGTTGAACTTGTTTGGCAGGCTGTAACAGAGCTTTGCTAATGAATCTCGGGGAAGAAGAGAGGTGAAGACATTTTACACAGCTGGGAGAAAGACCTGGTTGGTGGCTGGGGATTTTCCTGATTGAAAAAGCAGATCCCAGTGCACTGCGGCAGAGACTGGGAATTCCAGTTAGTAAGCCCCGGTTTGAGTGACGGCAGATGCTCGTCCTTGCTGGGGTGATTTAAGAAGAATTCATTGAACCACTTCCAGAAGGCGACCAGCCGACGAATTACACATGCTGAACAGGACTGGTAATTATATTACAGAGTGTGGGGGCAGTGTGTATGTGTGCGAAACTATTCAGTCAGCGTGGAAGAGGGAACTCCAGTGTTTTATCAACATGTTTAATGTTGCGAATTGAATATGTTCTCGCCGCTCTCTTCTCATTTTGTTACAGATAAAGTTGTTACTGTGCAATTTCCATTTATTTCTGTAAAAAGAGTAAGATTGTGTTGAAATGCAATTTTTATAATACACAAAAAAATATCTGAAAGCAGACGGATAGTGTGTTTTATTTTTCTCTTTTATTTGTGCATCTACCATTACAGTACTGATAATATGGGGAGAGGTTTAGGTTAGCGGTTAGCGGTAGCTGTGTGCATGATTCCATTCAGTGTATAAGTGTATGTTTTCTGAACGGAACATAATAATACATGATAGGTACATGAGTCAGCAGAAAGAGAGGCCCTGGACATAGTTCACAGATGTAGATAAGTTGGTGATAAATACCGCATGTTAGCTCGCTGCCGTAAACATGGGGGAGGCTGGCACACACCTTCAACGGACCTGCAGTATAGTGAGATCCAAGGAGACATATTTCTGGTCCAGCAGCAGTGTTCACTCCCAATGTTCCTGTGGGATGTTTTAACCCACTAGTATATGCCCTGCAACATCACTGTGTGCTGTGTTCATCAAAACAACAGAATGGCCGCCAAAAAGATCTATGCGCTAAAAATCTTTAAGTGCGCAGGGAAACCTGAAAAATTGTCCGCCAATCCATTTTGGCTATGTCAGTGGTAACACATGAGACCACTGCCAAAACCTATCATTTGGCTGCCCACAGAGTAAAATGAAACTACTTGAAAAAACGGTGCTGCATTGCAAGGGAAACCCAGAACTGCATTAAAAATCAGTTTTTCCTTGGCTGTGGAAAGTGCAAAATTATGGTTCCCAAACATCACAAATTTAAAGAATTCACCTAAGCACAATGTCAGCAGAAGCATATTTTATCAGAAGAAAATCCCCATTCAAAGATGTTTCCATGGGAAAAATATGTCAGAAATTGATGCAGTACTGCCGCTCGCCCGTGTCAGAAGCTGGCATTTACTTATATTGTCATTTAAACTTGTGCCTTAAAATCAAAGTATGGAAAAGAAGAGACTTCCCATCAAAAGCAATATAGGGTGACAATTAAATCTCTTTGTTTTAAAAAGGTTGGAATTAATTTGTGGCTATATTTGTAAAAATGTAAATTGTATTGCAGAAAAAGACTATTTTAAACATTGTTTTAAAAGTAAGTTAAAGCCAGCCCACTGAGCTTCAAAGACATTCCACAGTTTCTCCCAAACAAAGGAATCTTCCCCCCTGCTCTCTGCTGAGGAACTGGCAGGGAGGTGTAAAAGGAAGTGGGAGGGCACTTTGGCTTGTTGCTCTGACAAGAAACAAATGACTCCCTTGACTGAAAGAAAATGCTAATTTGGGTGTCGACAGAAAACAACTGCTGGCATGAAGAAGCCTGGGCCTGTTCTGGCCTAGTCAAACCTTGGGGGTGGGGACAGACAGTTTTGTTTATTCGGAGAGCACAGAAAATATGTTTTTGAAAAAGACTCATAGAAAATTGAACAAAATTGGTAAAAATCAGTAAATATAGTGTTGTTAAAATGAAATTTCTGCTCACGTTTTAAAATTACTCTGTAATTTGTGCGATATTCAGAGACAGAACTATCAAAATGTTGACTCTGTAGCAGTTGTGATAATGCTAAAAATATGAAATTTCACAGGAGTATACCCAGATGATATGTGCATGTATGTGGAAATATCTGTACAGATTTGACACTGGGTAACCAACCCAAAGCGCGAAAAACTGTCATTTGTTAACCAAAACTCTTAAAAAGATGGGACTTTGATGGATATGTGCCTTATTTAATTTGGGATGTAAATATGTATTATTATCAAGTTGGTGATATTGGAAATATGTTTTATATGGAAAATAGATTTTCTGTGTAAAAACAAAGGGGAGGTTTTTTTCCCTGGACCATAAACACAGTGTCACTATGACACATCATGACACACTGTTTCCTTCTCAAATCAGGGGAGATGGAATACCTTAACCAATAGGCTTCTTAAAGGGTTGGGCTTAGTATAATCAGCCTACCCACCCCTTTGGGAAATACATAAATAGGGACTGTTGAGGACCTGGACACACACATTCACCCATCAACTGATTTACTGGCGAAGCGCTCTGTAGGAAGAACCCAGATCCTGACTCCAGAACTCTGAAAGCAGAAGGCCCAAATCCAAAGCTGAACCCTTCTCAGCTGGCCTTTAAAATCTTGCAACCTGATTTTAACCCCAGACTTCCAAGGGGCACAACCAATTCAACAGCCGGGCTGTGCTGTTTTTCTGGTTCTTGCCAAGAACCCTTGCTAGAACCCAGAGATCCAAACCAGTAGAGCAGAGCTGTAACCCAGAACCAACCGGTCAGATCCAGTCCAAGAAGCCGTGCAGAGACCAGAGTTCCCTGACCAGAGCAGAACTAAGCGCCTGAATCCTGTCCGGTGGCTAGCAGATTCCAGTCCAAACCCTTTGACCAGATCCTGACGGGCCGATTCCAAAACCATAGTTGTGAGTATTTAGCATAGAATTGTTCATAGCCAATCTCTTATCCTTAAGTAATCCCATCCAACCCATTATATCAGAACCATAACTGCATTTTAGAATCTCTTTTGTCTGTCTTGAATCCTTCTCTCATCCAAATAGTCCTGTGATAATTGTAGTGATAATCATCTTTGCGGTAATATATATTTGCTGAAGAAAGACAAGTGTCACAGCGGGCAAAGATCAGACAGAGGCACCTCTGGACTGGTGGCTGTACCGTTGGTATCTCGCATATCCATAACCCCTTAGTGTAAAGCCAATCCTTGTTTGAAATCTTCAAAAGCGCATCTTTCATTTGAAATCTTGACTCTTTTTGAGAAAAATCGACCTTTACTAAAAACCTTCATAACTTCTGAACCGTACATGCTAGAAACTAAATTTAAGTGTCAAATTGAGGCAAACATCCTCTGCTTTCAAACGTGATTCTGCATTTGGCTCAATTTCATCCCATGTAAAATAGCTATTTCTTTGCATCCAACCTCTGAATTCAGTTTCCTATCTGCAAGCCATTCCATCATCAGTGCTAATGTCTACCTGGACGTATCCAAAGTGTCTCCCACTAGTTCTTAATCCTATTTAGCGAATTAAAGTCATTTTCAGTGTTTTCCCATTCATTACAAGCCACATTTAAAAGCAAATGACCTGTTTAAAATCAGTCCTGTTTCTCTCTAAACTTGCTGGGGGTAATTGGGATTGAAACTGCATTTGTAGAGTATTTATACCTGAAACCTGTTTTCTCTCCTTCCATCTCTATATTGCATATGAAGAGGGATAGAGTAGTATCAAGGGGAAGAGTGATTACACTGCATTTGATTGAACACACAAAAGTATTATTTCTGTGCTGCATTAATTTCCTATCATTGCATTTCATTGAACTCACACAAAGTTTTATTCTGTGCTACATTATTCTTCTCATCCATACTCTTATTGATTAAAGAGATTGTTGAGTATTGTAATATCATCCAACGCTGATCATTGTATAAAAATGAATAGTGTGATACCTAGATATTGTTCAAATTCATAAAAGTGTGATATATATATATATCTTGTTCCATCAAATAAATCTTTTAACTTTGGAAAACAATCTACTTCTTGGTTCAGTGAGACCGGGGGGATTCAAAGAGAGCGGTGTGCTATAAGGGTACATCATTCAGAAATAAAATAACTTTAGACATAAAAATATATAATTAAGGGTTCCAGCTGGGCATCACACTCTAGGCATTGACTTAGGTGGAGTGCTGAGTTGAAATCACTTACAGAGTGGGTGCTCGTAGCAGGATTTCTGGATTAGATATACCACTTGTGACAGCTTAATACAGTGTGCTAGCTGACAGGGTACATAAGTCCTGTTGGGCTACCACGCTGTGTTACAGTGTGAAAAGCATCCCTCAAAAGGGAACGCTCTAAGGAAACGGTCTGTTTTGCAAAAATAAAATAAAACTTTTGTAAGTCTGATGGAAATTAATATCTCCAGAATGGCGACATTGGTAGAGATCAATATGGCTAGAGAACAACTTTTGCATAAGTTATTTGTGAGAGGTGAATGGACAGAGCAGGATCAGAATGTGTGGTTGCAGGCAATCAAAGTACAGATCACTGCAACAGGATTAGATAAATGGCAAGATCAGGGTCCCTTACATATGGCCCTGAGTGAACTATATATGGCCCCAAAGGCAAAGGAAGAACAAAACAAGATTGCCAAAATAGCAGCATATCTATACTTATATATTGAAGCCATACATGATAAATATGCTGAAGGCAAGATCTGGCAAGTAAGCAAGTGCAGGCATTAGGAAGGGCCCAAACTGACCTGGACTCTGCTGAGCAGAGTCTACAGCTGAGCCAAGAGTCTGAAAATGAAGGTAGGCAGTATATAATCAAAATAAAAGAGGACATGGGTATCCTGCAGCAGGAAAAGGCAGAACAGGACACCAGAATTCTGGCATTGCAGAAGGAGTACCAAGAAAATGTGGACTCTCTACTGCAGAGCCAGAAAAAGCTGGAGCAACAGATACATTTCAACAGGGCATGCACAGAGTCGGTAGACACCCTGCAAAGCCAACTAGCTAGAGAGAAAGAGGAGAGGAATACATTGATTTCGAAAGACCTGGATACCCAGGCAGAGTTTGATGAAGAGCGCCAGAAGGCTTGAGTACTGTGTGCTTCAAAGACAGAGGGACGACCTGGCGGCACAGAGGTTGGCTCTTGCTCAGGAAAGGGACATCTTAAGCCAGGAAGTCTGTCACTTGAAAGAGAAAATAGAAGAAAATCACCTGGCCCTTCAGGGACTGTGTGACCTCCAAAAAGAGCATGAAAGATTGTTAGAGGACACCAGGAGGGTGGAAGAGGCTCTAGCAAGGAAGGACCAGGCCAGTCTGTACAGGACCCAGGAGGTAACCCTCATGAAGCAAAGAACAGCCGCAGTACTCAAAAACAACCCAGGAAGCACAGAGAGAAAATGCGGCTCTCTGTGAGAACAATGACAGGCTCCACAGGCAGGTAGCCATGCAAGAGAGACTGATAGAAACTAGTAGGGCCTTGATTGAAGAACAGAAAGCTCAGGCTCTTGCATGGCAACAGGGAGCAGGGGGTGATAGAAATGAGGTTCGCTGGGAAAGGGAAACACCTGAGCATAACCTCAGGAACCCTAGTACCAGAGGCCTTCATCTCTCCCAATCCCTGGACTCTGCCACCCCCATGTCCACTGGCACACATGAGCCCAGGGCCACAGGGATGGCAGATTTTAATTAAATCAGAAATATGGGGCTCATAGACCAGCACCTCCCAGGAATGGATGGGCGAGCATCTGGGTATGGGTACCCAAGTACTGGGAAATTTAGTGGGGAACTCCATGAGAGTAGGCCCACTAAAGACATCCTGAACACCTCTGCCCAGCTAGGACAGTGGGGTGGGGGGTACCCATCAAATCCTGGGAGCAAGGACGAATCAGAAGACTCCTCTGAGCGCCTCAGGACACAGGAGACTAGGTCCCCGCATTCTGCCAGCCATTCCCAAGCTCACAGAATCTGAGAAAACCTAGAATACCAGACGGGCACCGCTGGGAGCAGTGACTCTGAGTCAGAGGAGGAGTGGACCAGGGTTCCTCGAACCAAGAAGGCCAATAAGGCAAAAAATGGCCTTTCTTAAGGACCCCTTAAAACAAATCAAGGCGATAAGGAGCGTCATCACGCCTTACCATAAGAATGCTAAATATTCTGTTTGGGAGCACTTTGAGCAGATGATGGAAACTTTCCATTTGAAGGACAGCAGTAGCTGTACTCAGTATGTGAAAT